>NC_133324.1:235855548-236463048 GCF_042186555.1 Aquarana catesbeiana
ACAAGGTAAAAAAAAACCTTCTGCATGCAGCTGCCCTCCTAACCCCCCCGCCTAATCTTGATCCAGCGCTGTGCACAAGAGCAAAGCCTTTCTCTGCTCTCTCCATCCTCATTGGCTCCTGCTTCTGTCAATCACAGCCAGTGAGTGGGGTAGGGCTGAGCCACGCTTGGTGTGTCAATGGGCACACAGTGCCTGCTCGGGGGGTGAGCCCGCATAAGTGTCCCAGGAGCAAGCAGCTTGCTATGGTGGGCATTCGGTGGCGGGGAGGAGCCAGGAGTGCTGGACTGCAGAAGAGGAGGATCAGGGCAACTCTATGCAAAACTATTGCACAGAGCAAGCAAGTATAACATGTTGGGTTTAAAGAATAATATTAAAAAATTGATCCTTTACAATCACTTTAATGAATGTGACATTAGTAGTAGTAATGTAAAGTGACTTCCATCTGACACAGCAGCAGTAAAACATAATTCACCGATTTTAACTGTGTGTAGATCTTTTGCTTTCCACTGTTTCAACAGTAGTGTTGACTGTATTGGTAGGACTATGCTTAAAAAGCAGGCCTGGTCATTTGCGTTTCTCAACTTTGTACTTCTGCCCAAAGCCACTAGTCAATTCAATGGACACAGATTACTTTTCTCTGTGCTTTTTCTGAAAACTTGTTCAAACAGAACATGTGGGTTGCCTTCAGTAGGTGCATAAAATGCAAGTGGTTGTGAGTGTTGACATATTTTTTTTTTTTTTTTTTTTACTATTCTAGAATGAAAGGTCTAGAGCAAATTACCAAGTCCACTATGCTTGGCCATCTCCTTCCAGTACTACTTACATCTCTCATGCACCCCAATCTGCAGACCCTAATAATGGCGGATGCTCTGATGCCTCAATTAGTACAACTTGTACTCTACACTAGTCAGGTAAGACACATAAAACTCTGAACCAATGACACTGTAAATCGCCAGTTATTTGTGAAATAAACTACTCACCACATAGAATCAATAATCAGGTTACTATAGTTTCTAATGTCACCCTCATACTGTTTCCCTTTATTTAGACTGCTCTACTGCTTAAAACTCAGTGTACCGCTCTGGCAGATGTGGGAAATTCCCCAAGTGGGATTTTAGAGCAAAAGACCAAAGTGTCACCAGATGACAGGTAATCTATGTTAGT
The DNA here is from genome assembly GCF_042186555.1 of Aquarana catesbeiana. Classification (NCBI taxonomy): domain Eukaryota; kingdom Metazoa; phylum Chordata; class Amphibia; order Anura; family Ranidae; genus Aquarana; species Aquarana catesbeiana. The sequence goes on from NC_133324.1 coordinate 235,856,713, forward strand.
GTGAATTTTTATGTTTTTTGCCAAATTTCTCTTTCCTAGTAAATAGAAAAGAAGAAAAAGCTAAACCCTCACTGTGTGTGTTATCCAACCAACCAACACTTTATTCTGTATTCTTTGGCTTGTTTCAGTGTAAGGCCTAATCCTTGCATAGCCTCTCACCAGCAGGATGGCCCTTTGTAAAACACTGCTTTCAAGTGTGGTTTATTTCTTAAAGTTGGAGAAAGTAAAGTAACCATGATCAATGTAAAACTAGTTTGGAAGAAAAATAACTTCTTGTCTCATGAGATCCAATGTATTGCAAGGCTGCCAAAAATGTAAAATCTTTTAAGTATGCTACTATGGCCCGCACGTGTTCCAGGCACAACTGTCTAAAAGGGAAATTTCCCTTACTTTAGGAGATTTTTTTTCTAACTTCTGTTGCATCTCTAGGACAGGAAGTAAAGGAAAATTTTCCCAATGGTACATAGCAGGGGTCTTCAAACTTTCTAAGCAAAGGGCCAGTTTACTGTCCTTCAGGCTTTAAAAGAGGGCGGGGGGGGGGGGGGGGACTGTGCCCAATGAGAGTAGAAAATGCCCTGGCATCAGTTGGAGACCACTGGTATATAGCAAGCAAAAAAACAAAAAAGAAACTTGGCAGTGGGCTTGACCCTTGCTGACTCTATTCAAATCTAAATAAAAACCTTTTTGGCTGCATATTCACTGCACTTGTTTTCCCAAAGGTTTTACCCCCTTCATGGCCAGGCAATTTTTTGCTATTCAGCACTAAGGGTGAGCTCAGGTGTCTTTGCAAGCCGCACGTGCACAGCCTGCCAGGAAGTCGGCACTGCGCTAATCACAAGCAGTGAGACATTGTCCCGATGCACGGCTGCAGAGGTCGGGAAATGTCTTACTGCTTGTGATTAGCGCCGTGCAGTGCCGACTTCCTGGCGGGCTCTGCACGTGCGGCTTGCGAACACGCCTGAGCTCATCCTTATTCAGCACTGTGCTACTTAAACTGACAATTGTGCGGTCATGCAACACTTTATGCAAATTAAATTTATATCATGTTTTCACACAAATAGAGCTTTCTTTTCTTTTGGTGGTATTTGCACTATAAACAAAAAGAGACCAAAATTGTTGGACAAAAAAAATGCAGTTAACGAACATACAGCCTTATGTGTTTGGGAAATAGTTTGCAAAAAAAAAGAAGCTGTGTAATGTACTACAAGTATTGTGATCATTGCTGAGGGTTCAGTGCTGCTGACTCCTTTTGTGCTATATTTAGTAGTGGCCCCTGTAAGCAGGGGATTGAAGGTGCTTCTACAGGAATTGTTATTTTTTTTTTGTTGGGTCCACATACACATATGCTCTTCTTTTCCATGGTTCCATATTGTGCTTCAGGATGCTTGAAGAGAAGGAAGAGCCTGGTTTTCTTACTGGACTGAAGATACCAGCTCCATGGGCTGCTGGAAAAACTGTGGAGACAGCACATCCTGTTAGAGACAATTACAAGTTCAAAGAAAGTGTACACATACCTGGGGCTCGATGTCTCTATCTCCGCTTTGACAGCAGGTGTTCCTCGCAATATGATTATGATAAGGTTTGTGCACTAATGAGTCTGCTCATTGGACCGTTGTCTAAGGCTAGCCATTCATGATTTCTCTTGTTCAGCCCTATGGACTGGAGGACAGAAATCAATAGATTATTCTCTCTACGCTGTTTAGTGTGTATGAGGTAATCTCCCCTGCCAGTTCTTTAATTCAGACAGCCATTGCTCCCACAGATGTCATAATACCTGAACAGTGACTTCATCTGATTGGTTGCGGTCAATGTTAGCCTGAGAACTTTCCACCCAGCTCATTGATTTTCAGATTAAAGTTTGTTGAGCTGGGTAATGTTGACAGGGCCATGCACTGCTTGAATTTCAGCCAGTTCATTAGGCAATTGGTCAAAATTCAAGCTGTGTATGACCAGCATAAACACTGTTGATATTTTTTATTATTATATTATGCAGGATTTATATAGCGCCAACAGTTTACGCAGCCCTTTACAACATAAGGGCAGACAGTACAATTACAATACAGTTTATTACAGTAGGAATCAGAGAGCTCTGCTCGTTAGCGCTTACAATTAAAACAATTAAAATGTAATTTTTTGAACTAGAATTAGTTATTTGTTAAATGATACTTTTTAATTCTAACCACTGACTGCATACTTAGGCTAGTGCTACACAGGCTGTTTTAATCTCTTATGCTGAGAGATTTATATGCTTGTTAGTCATCTGATAAGGAGCACGTTTTTTTTTTTGTGTTTTTTTTTGCGTTATAAGGCCTGAGTTCACATTAAAAGCTGACATAATGGACAGCACACAGTGCTGTTCACAATATCAAAAGATGAAGTGTCGATTTTCTTCAAAATTGAAGCCTCATATCAAGTCATGAGGCATTTGAAGCTTTTCAACGCCTCTATTCAAGTCTATGGTAACGCGCCAGAAGCCCACTGACAGCTGATGACTCATCAGTTAAGGTCGCAGCGGCCTGTTCCTGGCTCACTCCTTAGCAACCAGCTATCGTAGGCGTTTGTGGTGCGATTTTTTATTTTTTTTTATTTAACAAGCCAAAAGCACTTGTCAACTGCGCCGCAAACTTGCATAGGGCGTTTAGGGGAGCGTTTTCAATGCATTTAAATGCTTATCAACTGCACCTATTAATGTGCATTAACACTATAAGCGCATTCGATAAGCATCAGTATTTTGAGCAAGTGTGAACGAGCCCTAAATGAGGTGATTGCCAGCAAGTGGTTAAAACCATGTTTAGTATAGCTCTCCTGAATTGGAACAGTGTGCAGGAGGGAATGTCGGACTACTAGTGACCCGGACCGCTGCTTGTGTGTAAGAACAGTGTTTTGACTTTCCAATGTGCTGCTAGCACAGGGTATTTTTACAGTTGCAAAAATCCTTAAGGAGCAGCATATTTATTACTGTATATGCAGCATGACTATATTCTATATTTAAATATGCAGCTGGTGATTTATGCTGGTCCCAATACAAATAGCCGGAAAGTGGCAGAATATGGAGGAAATACACTCGGATATGGAAGTAGAAGTGTACTGGGAACAGGCTGGCCAAAGGATTTGGTGAAGGTACAATTCTTATCCTCCACATTTATTAATTGTTTTATTGGTGGTGTCATGTTATTTGCTTAAGAAAAACAAATGGTTATCTGTAGTGACTATGCACTTATACCCTATAATAAGACCATGCATTTTTTGGTGATAACCATCTTGATTGCAAAAGGTTAATGCATTTTGTAACAAAAGTATAATGTATATATTTAAATTGTGTTTCTAAAAGCATTAAAGTGACATTTTCTTATCAACTAGTTTAGTCTTTGATCACTGATGGACAGAAAGAATGTGTAGTTTATGATGGTCACTCCTGAAATGATTTGTACATCCCCAAATAATTACTGATCTCCAACCAGTTAAAAAAAAGTATTTGCAAAGAAGAGGATTATTCCTGCAGTTGATCCTGTACCTATTGAAGATGTTCCTTCTTTCAAAGATTCTGCAGATAGAAAATTTGGGACACTCATAAAGGTTGTGTTTACTCTCGTAGGCCTAGCCCTTCAATTAGCTCTTGCAGAAATTTCAGTATATCAAACTGTAGCTAACTTGACTGGGACAATGAACAACCAGCACGATCCTGCTCTGCTCTGAGACGAATTTCCAGAGTGCCTCTCATCTCCTTTCACATATGCAGAATCTTATAGATAAATGCTTGGACAAATTAAACTGCTTGCAATGGGTGCCTCACACATATGTATTTCCAAGGAAGACGTCTGGTGAGGCACTTGACCAATTCATCAAAGAAGTTACAGGTGGGAAAGTTTTACTGCCACTGCGGAATGTCCCAACCCCTCCATCCTCTTAATTCAGGAGCTCCTAGCTCTTCTAATCACAGAGCAACTGTCCACTCTAGCCAGGCTTCAACTTCAAAACCTAAGCTCAGCTCTTTCTTCCATTAGCATGGAACGGTGTTTGACTTGTTAAATAACTGTCTTTCCTATTCTACCCCAGTAAGTGATGTCTGGTTTATGTTGTCAGGTAGAGGGCGATACTGTCACATTTTCTTTTGAGATGAGGAGTGGCCGTGAGCATAACACACCAGACAAGGCTATGTGGGGTTTCTCCTGTACTGTCAGGGCACAGGTATGTATGTAACTAAATACCTACAAAACTAAATGTCTATTGGCTAAGTGATGATATTGTAATACTTTGAACTTCTTGCATGGCTTGATTTTTTTTTTTTTTTGGCGGTGCTTTTAGTGTTTTTTTAGCTGCACTTTTGCGCTACTTTTTCGGGGGCTAGCAGGTCGCTTTTTTCTTTCTTTTTTTTTTTTTTTTAAGGTCATGGGATGACTTGACCTTAAAAAAACCCCAAAAAGCTCAGTTTTGCGGCACTTTGGAAGTGTTGCCTATTCATTTCAATCGGCAGGGGCATTTTTGGAGCTCTATTTACAGCGCTCCAAAGATGCTGCTTGCACGACTTTCTCTACCGCCCCGCAAGCGCACCACCCCAGTGTGAAAGCACCCATTCAAATGCATGGGAGGCAGTTTTCGGGCACTTTTCAGGTGCTATTTTTAGTGCTAAAACGCCTGAAAACTGCGTCATTGTGAAAGGGGTCTAAGTATATTTGTAACATTGTAAAGTTCTGTACCTCCGACAGGCTTTGATTACATTAGTTCTTGTTTCTGAGACTCTAAAACAGTTGGGGTCAGGTCTGAATGTCTTAAAGCACCCCCCTTTATAATAAACTATGAATCAAATAAATATGAGAAAATACATATTTTCATTTATTTTTTTACTTGCCTTTTCCTTTATCTTGCCATCCCAATCCTCCCTTCCACCCCAACAGAAAGGGTTTCCTATTTAAAAGATGTCATTGGTGGCCAGCTTCTTCATTATTATCTGCTGGGCTATCCGATAATGTCTGCCCCAGGTCTTGCCCATGTGCTATACGAGATCTGGCGCACACTGTTGTTTATATGTTGCTTCAGCCCATTGCAATGTGTAAACAAAAAAAGCCCTTTACCCTGCCATCTTGCAGTTTATGCACAAGATCTCTGTGGAAGGTACTAAAATATTTTTTTCTGTATTGTGCAGTACAGGCTGTCAATCATAATTGGTTATATGCTACACCCTCAGGTGACTGGACACTGGCATAGCCAATCATAGCTTTTACCACTCCCTCATAAAACCCCTCCCATCATATAATCCTCAGATTTTTTTCTAGTGTCCATAGGTGATGGATGCATATCCCTGTGGGAGAGACTTTAGTTGGAATAGTGAATTCTTCTATCAAGACTAGTTATGAACTGCTGCAAACCGCTGTGGCTGAGGGTGCCGGTTTTCTGGATCAGTGCTACCTGGCTTTGTGCCATGGGGACTTTAACTGGAACCCTGGGCAAAGACGGGATCGGGGCTGGCCTGAAATTTTGCAACTGCACTTCTCTGTAAAAGGGCCTCCTCACTGGGGTGGGGGGAGAAGTGGGGGAAGTAAGCAGTGGCTTGTTGCCAGAGTTGCATCTGGGGTAGCACAATTGCAGCAGGCATAATTAGCGGTGGACCCACCTCACTCAGCCCCTTTTGGTGAGTGGATTTTCCAAGTTTAGGCTGTTTTTATCAGCCTATCTAAACACATAGGGAATACTGAACACTAATTTCTATACACGTGTAGTTCTTTGTATGAAATGGCTGGTTTCTAAAACCTATAAAAAGGCTTCACGGACTTTTTTTATGTTAAGCGCTCACTTTAGGGTTGGATATAAGTATATGTAAATCCAATAATAAAACCTTTTGTACTGAGTTCCAACAAAGAATAAAAAAAGGTAACCATATTTTATTTAACAAATGTACATTGTTTAATACTTGGCAAACTAAATGTTATTCAGTTAGAGCTTTTTTGAGGGGTTAGATTAGTTATTTGGTGTTCAGTACTCCAAGTGTCCAGAAGAAAAGCACAATACCTTTCTGAGATACTTTCATTTCTGTTAAAGCTGATATTCCTTGTACAGGAAAAGCCATTCTACAACAGCCATTAACAGGTTCTGGAATCTGAAATTAAATTTTATTGGCTTTTGAGGTTTGACCTGCTAGCTTTAAAGGAATACCATATGTTTTAAAGTGACTAATTTGTGAGAGAAAGTCAAACCTGAAAAGCTTAGTGTTACTGTGATTCTAAAGGTATTTTTTTTAAAACCTGTTATACTTACCTGCTCTGTGCAATGGTTTTGCACCGTGCAGCCCTGATCCTCCTCTTCTGGGGTCCCCTGCCAGCGCTCCTGGCTCGACTATGGTTCACTATTGTGCACTATAGGAGGTCCAGGCATCCAATACTCATAAAAGATTTGGACGGTGATGATATTTCAGTCAGAGGTGCTTGTGAAGGCAGTGGGGCAAGTTTTAACTTGCTTTCACAAATGTAAAATGGTTTGCACAGAGCAGCCCCAATCCTCCTCTTCTCGTATCCCCCACTGCCACTCCTGGCCTCTCCCCCTTGCCGAGTGCCCCCATACCAAGCTGCTTGCTCTGGGGGCACGTTTGCATGCTCTCTTCCGACCTGGCTCTGTGTCTCCACCAGGAAGAGTGCGTTTGGCCCCATTTCCTCAGCACTGGCTATGATTGACAGCAGGGGGAGCTATTGAATCTTGCTGCTGTGTCTGAGCCAATAAGAACAGACAGAGATGAGAGAGCCTCTGCTCTCGGGCACACCGCTGGATCGAGATCGAGTCCAGGTAAATATTTGGGGGGGGGACTGCTTGCAGAAGTTTTTAGGTTTTTTTTTTCTTTACCTTAATGCAGAGAATGCATTAGGCCCCTTTCACACGTGCGGACCGTATGTCCGTATTTCATCCATCCGTTTTCGGATGAAATACGGACATACATGCATCCCTATGGGATAGCGGGTGTCAGCGGATGAACATCCGCTGACACCCGATATCATCCGTCCGCGCTCTCGTCCGATTCTGCAGACGGAGGAAAATCCTATTTTTCTATCCATCTGCAGAGCTGAGCGGATGAACACGGACAAACGATCCATGTTCATACGATCCCCCATAGGGGAGAGCGGAGATCTGACAGGGCGGTCCCTGCACCCTGTGTGGGTCCTGCACTGTCTTCCGCCAGCTCAGCTGGGAAAAACGGAGCGATCCCCGCTGAGCAGCGGATGTTCACGGGTCGGATCAACACGGATCCGTTCCATGTGAAAGGGGCCTTAGGGTAAAAAAAGACCTTCTGCCTTTAGAACCACTTTAAAAAAAGTGGGTTACTTTTACTAAAGTGAAAATTAGCTTCTGTAACACTAGCTTTCTTGTTGCCAAAAAGAAATAAATATACCATAGTTTTTGAACTGAATACTAGTTTGTGATGCAGTGAAGTTATTTATTTTACAGGAATCATCGGAAGATGTATCTGGCGGGTTACCATTTCTGGTGGACCTAGCTCTAGGATTATCTGTGTTAGCTTGTTCCATGCTCCGCATACTCTACAACGGACCAGAGATCACTAAAGAAGAGTTGACCTGCCATGATCTTCTAAGGTCAAAACTTTTACAGAGGTAATGACCATTTAGGAAATCGGTCTTTAAATTCTTTCAATCTGTCATTTTGTTTTATTTCCTAGCATAGTTTATATTAAGCATTTGATTAATTTCCCTGTTTATACAGAATATAAATAAAGTTACTCCGTGCAGCATTTAGCAAATGTCGTGTTGTAGATTAGTTAGCAATGGCTTTGCTCACGGGGTATTTTATTTCTGTTCCGTTTCCAAAATTTGGTTATACTTCTATAACCTAAAATGTATAATTATGCTTTGTTACTGCATCTGCTGTGTAACTGTATTATCACAATGCCTTTTCTATCTTTAAGGTGTCAGTGGCAGGTAGAAGCTAATGGTGCATTGTCACCAGCCCTCACCCCAAGTCCATCTCCTCTGCCACTTACAATAGATGAAGACCGAGAGTTTACATATCCCTCTGACATACTAATGCCACCAGCAGGAAACTACTTTGAGCTGCCCAGAATCCGGCTTCCTCCAGGAATTATGATTAAACTGAGGGAAATAGCAGGCCGTGCCAGACCCCAGTTCAGGCCAAGTATAAAGTAAGATTCATTTTGCAGTTTTTTTGTTTTTAATTTGTCAAGCCACTATTCCTACTAAAAATCTGAAACTCTATTTATTTTGTCAGTGAGGAATTTTCCTAAATTCTTACCCAAACCAAAACTTTTGTTTCGGGTAAAGTAGAGAAGGATTAGAAGCCTGTGTCGTGTTTTTATTGCTGTCTGTGTTGCTATTAGGTTTTTTCTCACTTTACAGTAAGAAATGTAACATCTCTGAAACAAAAAAAAACACATTTTTAGTAAAGTGGAAAGGGGTTAGAATGTCTTACTGTGTTTTTTTTTTTTCTGTGCCTTCCTGTGATGTCTACATTTTTTTCTTTTGTATTGGCATCACGGGGACAGGAAGTGGGAAAACATTCCTCAGTGGGGACATGAGTTAAACCTAACTGAAATTTTAATGCTTAACCACTTTATTCAAAACTACTACGGAAAATATTTTGGCTGGAATTAAGATTAATTTCGGGCATCGGCATGTTATACATGGTTACATTGGTTCAGCGTGGACCAGTATAACATATACTTGTATATGACATGTTCAGCGTATTTAACCGTGAGGCTACTTCAGTGCAAATAATGTACAAATTATATATGGAAATATATTGCTGATGACACCAGCCAAGAGTTCACATCTTCACTTTTATGTAAAAATATATGTATAAAACAATAGTGCCGTGCAATATGACAAATCTGTTAATGTGTGTGCCCTGGTCCATTTATAAAAATAAATAATTATATATATATATATATATATATATATATATATATATATATATATTACATTTCAGTATAAATTAGTTTTTTTATTTTTCTTTTAAATGCACTAGGGTGCACACAGTAGTTTTATACATATATTGTTGTAAATGACATGCCTGGCTGATGCAGCTGGAAGCTGGAAATTACTGAAATAGGCACTACTCCAGTGATCTCCACTTCCAGGTCCAGTGCGGAATGGCTGCTTTCCTGCATTGCGAACACAAGAAGTTGGCTGCTCAGAAAGGGCACCATTCAAAGATTGCTTTGCATTATCTGAATGATTTCAAAGTGTTATCTGATTAGACGCGGTGGAGAGGTAATGCAGTGACATCACACTCTCCACCTTGTCCAATCGGAGAACACTTTGCCTTGCATTTTCTGAATAAATGCATTCTGTGAATGGTGCCGATGCTGAGGTCTACAAGGTATATATATTTACCTCTGCAGATGCAAGTTTCTATCTGATCGTTCTGAAAGTGACTCCTTAATCCCCCTGGTTACCTTTTTGAACTGTCTTTGGATGTTCTCCAGGTTTTTATTATCATCAAGCTCTGTCCCTCAATTCACACTATGCCTTCAGCTTTTTATGTGCCTAGTGTGTGTCTCCTCTAGGCAGCAGTACCCTAGGGTTGCTGATTATCATAAAACTGTATCTCTCAATGAAGTACAAAAATCTTATACATTTCAGTAGAATGGGAACAGGCTAGAACCTCCTGTCAACTTCTTATTGTTGTCTTTGTTCCCATTGCTGGAAATCTAACACATCCCCATGTAGCAGCAGAAACCAAACTGGTTCTAGTTCTTCCCTGCTGTAACAAGTATTGGCAGTTTCTGGGAGAAAAATGGTGATATCTATGGAGTACAGAACACCTTAGCTGACATTTTTGTCAATATCTTGTTATGCTAGTGAGGTTTGTCACAGTGTTCAATATTATATTGGTTTTATACATAAGTGGCACATCTTGAGCCACGTCCATCAGATATGTAGGTTTGTTCCTTGAGTTTCACAGCTCTCAGATGTAAAATTTTATAAGAAATTAAAAAGAGATTAAGGCTAAATTCACACTTCTGAAAGTATGAAGAACTTTTGTGCTTTCCAGGTAATTTTTTTCCTGCGTTTTTAGATGGTCCTGCTTTTTTTGGGTTTAACTGCGCTTAGACAAAATTTAAACATGTTTAAAGTTTCTAATCATATCTTGGACTCGCAGAACTTTCTCTGAACGCAGCTAAACTGCCCACATCTAAACACAGGTAGATGCTGAGTTTGAATTTATATATAAATATATTAAAATGCATATTTTAATTCAGGGCAAAAATTTCCCACCTTCCCTTTCTGTATTGGTATATGATGATCGTATTTAGATCTCTAGAGAGCAGATATGAGAGACAAAAGAGGGAGGTAATCAAAAGCAAAAGGATTACGTTTTATGATGCATGAATGAAGACTTCAATATGTTCTTTTTAAATGCAGCTAAGAGAATGTTCCATCAATTATCGTAAAGACTGGAAAGGGTTTACTCTGTCCAATTTCATGCGATATTAATGTCTATTTTTTATTTATTTTTTTAAAATAACAAACATTATACTTGCCTGCTCTGTGCAGTGATTTTGCACAGAGCAGCCCCGATCCTCCTCTTCTAGGGTCCCACGCCGCCGTTCCTAGCTCCTCCCTCCTGCCAGGTGCCCCCACAGCAAGCAGCTTGCTGTAGGGTCACCCAAGCAGGCGCACTTGATTGCTTTAAAGTGGATGTAAACCCAATGTCATCCTTTCTAAACTACTGCCATAGGGGTTGTCTTTAAGGATATACACGCCTCCTGTTTGTATCTTTACCTGTCAAATGTCTCCCCTCTGTCTGTTATGAGACCCTAAAAACTGCAGATTGTGTGGGTGGTCTGTTGTCTGGAGCTCAGTGGGTGGAGTCGTGATGTCAGTATACTCCCCGCCCACCTCTACACTCCCCTTGTCAATATGCATTTCTCCTGTGTATTTCTTACACTGAACTTCTGCTATGATCTCTAACATCCAGTGAAAAGACAGGAAAGTAACCACCTGACTTCAGCATGCCAAATCATGCTGAGATGTGGAACAGCCAATCCTTGCAGAGCTGCTGAAGAAAGGAGTGGGGGAGGGAATTAAAAAATAATGCATGTCTCTTAGGCTAGTGCACGAGATATGGAAATCACCTGTCACTCACAGCAAGGGGGAGGATTTGACAAAGTTTTTCTCAGTTTGTCAAGATTTTTCTCACTGAACAATACAAGAGGATTGCTCAGAGCTGGATTAACTCTGTGTGGCAAGACTGGGCTCAAATGTTAGGAAATCTTATACTCTACATTATGACATAAAAAAAAAAAATTTCGGGTTTACATCCACTTTAAGGTAAAAAACCTTGTGACCTTACAACTGCTTTAAGAATAGATTAAAGAAGACTAAAATGAATAGTGTGTGAATTCTATGTTCTTTAAAGAGGAAGTGATATGCGGGGGTTGCCCTGACAATGGTCCCTCCCTGTGTACCCCCTCTTTATCTTTTAACATCTCCCTGGGAATATATTTTACTCATACTGCACTTTCTTATTTATTGTGTTACACTCCTTAATTTTCTTGCTTCCATTTTTGAAATTTGACAAGTGCCTAATCACTATAATAATTTTTAACTTCCACCTCCTGATTACCTACCTTGGTCGTGTGGATGCTGTTATCCTCGTTGATCGAGGGGTACCGGAGTTGTGACTATAGTTGGGATTTTTGTGTGTTTTGTTTTTCGTTTTGCTGTGTTTTTTGGAGCCGGGGAATGCCCAAAGGCTCAGTTTTGTAGAGTTTGTTTCTAAAAATAATAGAAACAACTTTGAAAAAAAATAGATTGAACCAAGTAGAACAGACGATGCCAACTCAAATTTAGTATTTTAAAACATGCACTATTTATCTGCTAACGTAACCTAACTACACTTCTTCTTCTTCTTTCTTCTCATGATATCTAACCGGTTGCTGACACTGATGCGTTTTGCGAATATTATAAAATAACTTTCATTACTAGTCTTGTCTAATTTTGTGATGGAAGTGGCGTTTAATGTCATTTATGTGCATTGATTCTAGGTGTAGAATTGATATAATATATAATAATTGATAATAGGTGTTGAAGTTGATTTCTCCAGCAGCTCCTTAACAGCAGTGAAACAGCAGAACTCAGGAAAGGTTTCCATTGTGACCTATTCTGTGTATCTACTGTAGGACAGTCGGTCAGGGCTATTTGCAGGCACGATGACCATGATAAGGTCATGTGATCAGACTCCTGTGACAGAATGAGAAGTGACAAGGAAATAATATATCGGGGATATTTTGAGAACTGAAAATTCTTGCATTTTACTCTTCTCTCTAGAGTAGTTATGTGATAGTTGTCCTTTATTTATTTATTTATTTGAAGGGAGGTTATCCAACCAGATGTGATGGAGGAAATGGTGGTATCCTGTGTCATTAAGCACCTGAATTTGGTTGATGCCCTTCAGTCCTTGGTAAACTATCAATACAGGGAGGAACATCTAGAAGAATATGACTTGCTGTGTAAAATAATGGGAGAAACGTTTAAGAAACTGAACGCTATGGAAAGACAGTTACAGGTAACATTGCAGTAATAACTATTGCTCTCTATATTATGTGTAAATCTATGTGAAGATGTGAAATCCGTTTGTCTTGGATTGCCAACCCTCTCACCCTCCCCCCTTCTCAGCAGTCATTATGTAACAGTGCTATATATACATTTACATCTTTGAAAAATGTATGATGCTAAACTATGTGCGCTTATTGTGTGATCTGCATTGATCTATTTGGCAGAGTGTTGCTGAGCTGGAACAGAAGTGGCAGAATGAAGTGGAAGATGCTTTAAATGGGAAACTAGAGAACAATGCTCCATTTTTCTATGACTATCATTATAATGAGGTATAGAAAACCCTAGGATATGTTATGATTTCTGAATATTTCCCTGAGCTATAGTTCTGCATTCAGTTGCAGCTGTCTTTTCAATACTTTATCTGTATTTTTAACACACAGAGCAAAATGAAAGAATTAGAACTCTTATGTTCAATGAAAGAAATACTTTTTGATGGAAGTGATCCTGAGAATATGGTTTTAGCTCTCAGGTGGGTAAAATTGACATTTCTCTTTAATCATTCTTCCAACTCTTGTTATTGATAGGATAATGATCTTTGAATTTGTGCAGCTAAATCAAACATGTTATGGATAAACAAACACAGTCGGTCTGCTAAATCTATAACACTCTGCATTTAAAGTACAACTGTCAGTAATGGTTGTGTTCCAGCTTGTTGCCAGACCAAAATAAGACTCTAGCAGTGCCTATACACATGGTCTAGTAGTCTTCTTGGAAACCCCAGGGCCTGCTAATAGGAAAATACTTATATTGTACATTACAGAAAAGAGTTATTGATTCATAGTCTATGGGTTATATGCTGCTACCTTTGGGTGATTGGACAGTGGAAAAGGCTTTGCTGGGACAACTCCACATTCCGATGACACCCAGACCCTAAAGACCCCTTTAGGGGTATTCTCTCCATGATAGGTGAAGCCTGGACCTTGAACAGGAATATCAACGTGGACCAAGTAAGATGGTGTTTCCCTGTGCCTTTACATACCAGTTCCTGGCTAATACACGCCTTGCTGGATCAATGTCTGGATGTTTAGTATATACTACACTATATGCTTCTATCCTACAAGATAAACGCCAAGCACCCAAACAATTTTAAAGAGACAGGCTATTAGGTAATCCTACATTTTTGTGGTGTTTTGAATTGCCTGGCTCATTTACATTTGCAGAAGGCAAGGGGACAATGACAGTTTAACAGAGGCTGCTGAGGACTTTTCTCCACCAAAGTTTTGTGGAATTAGCTCTTTGGCATCTCGCCATATGCTGGCTTCGGTGGTCTCATTGAGTGAGGCAGTGTGTGCTAGTCTCTGCCTAGATACACCTAGTTCTGCATAGATCCACACATTCCATTATGCACAGGAAAGAAGGCCATATCTAGAAAGCCTTTTCTCTATTCTTGATCAAGCCAATTGGGCATTTTGTATGATGTTTGTCTTGGCTACAAGAGGTTATTCACAAATTCAGAAGAGCTGGACTTTTCCCAATGTGGACCTGGCAATTATCACACTAAATAATCTAATGATCTTATTGAGGGCATTCCATCCTTTAAGGGATTAGGTTGATGATGTTTGGAGACTACAAGATTACAGCTCTTGCTTTTGGCCCTACTGTTCTGCGTAGACACCATGGAGAGTGTATTTAGTCAATATTCCAGAATGTCATTACTTTCTGTGCATATGTGCAGAGCTTTATCGCTTAAATCTTGGTCTGCTGCTTAGGAAAGGTGCCTTTTTTGCTTACCCCAGTTATGGAGGGAAGTGGGTTTCTACGCCACTATTTGTTATCACTTCTCCATTATCCTCTTCTACCTTACATGTACCATCTGTTTTCCCCTCTGTGCATTGTCATCTACTACAGATCCATCCTTTCATGGCAGAGCCTTCACCTCCTAGCTCACCACAAACCTGCTCAGAAACCTTCTTCACTGTGAATGTTTGCACCCACCCTTGGAGGGGTGATTGTCCTCTGACATTTGCTCCAGCTTGAGCAGAGGCTTCTCAACCCTTGATTTTGTTTTGTCTTTCAGAGCGCACAGAGTCCTTTTTGCTGTCTTCTCTCTGTTTTCTACTACCTGTTCTACTTGCTGTGTTACAGAAAGTAGTTTCCCTATACTTCCTTGCAGCTTTACAGTCACATGGGAGGAATAAAACTCAAAGAAAAAGGATGGTGCTAAATCTCTGTGGAGAAAATTAATCACATAAATAAACTATGCAGTCATAAATCATGTCACTACTAAAAAAAAATATACGTGAATAAAGGAAAAGCAAGCAGTGGAAAATTATAAACACAATATAAACAATTTATTCGCTTTAAGGGACTCCACAATAGTTGATGATGACCTAGTCCAAATGTAAAAATAGTGAAAACCAGTTTGAATAATGAAGTGCCGTGATCCAGTGATGTTTGAAACAGAAATGCAATAAGGTGCTCAATCCACCACCAGGTGCATTAGCCAGTCACCTTAAGGTAGAAAATAATGCGCTTCAATAAGGTGATAAGGCCCCTTGAGAAAGTCACGTGACGCAACGCGTCAGGAGGAGCCGGGTGACTTCACTTCCGGTCACCGGAAGTTCGGATTTGTGTATGCTGTATGGATTTGTGACCCCTTGGTTACTGCCGCATTAGCGCTATTTTAGATGTAAGTTACTACTTTGTTTTTAATATATCGTTTTGGTACACTACACCATGAGGATCTGTATTTCTGTTCCATGTGTGGGCCGAGTACCATCTGTCAGTTGGATGACATTCTCCTCTTAAGGATTTACCACCATTATGAAGCGCATTATTTTCTACCTTAAGGTGAGCGGCCGTTGCACACGGTGGTGGATTGGTTTTGGATTGAGCACCTTATTGCATTATTGTTTCAAACATCACTGGATCACAGCACTTTATTGTTCAAACTGGTTTTCACAATTTTTACATTTGGACTTTGTCATTTACTATTGCGGAGTCCCTTAAAGCGACTAGATTGTTTATATTGTGTGTTGATATAGTTTTCCATTGCTTGCTTTTCCTTTCTAAACGTATAATATTTTTTTAGTAGTGACACATGATTTATGATTGCATAGTATATTTATGTGGTTTATTTACTCCACAGAGATTTAACACCATCCTTTTTCTTTGAGTTTTATTTGCATTATATGTGGTGACACTATAGGGATTCGGCAGCTTTATCTATCACTTTTGTAACTATATATCTTTTTCACATTTATATCTGGTCACCCACCTGGTAGCGCATCAGTAACTCCTATTTTCTTATAGTCACATGGGGTGGTCATCTTCATCGCCATTTTTAAAAAAAAATTTTTGGAAGTTATAAGGACTTTTAGGCGCTCCTTGTCTGTTTTAAGAAAGCATGTTCCATCATGGCCTTGAAACATCTGTTCCAATTACTGCAGCTAGGTTTCTACCTGGTCTCCTATAGAACTTGCCATATCTCCCATATGAGAATTTTTTTTTCTTTCTTTAGTGGCAATTGCAAGTGATATGTTATACTTCCTGTTTATTCACACATTCGTTGCATTGGTGTAAAAATCACGACAATGTTACAGTGGGGACGTTGGCTCCACTACCTAATGTCCTTTTACTCATTGCCATAACAAATCCTTCTCTCACACCCCTCAGCCTTTGATCTAAGCTCTGATGTTTCCTTCCCTTTCCGTATTAGGGTTGCTGATTACCAATTTGTCATTTTACAGGCTGAGAAGCCATTCTGCTCTTGATTTTTCAAAAACTTGGCGTTTTGTAATGGCTGACCTCTATTTGCTGGCTTAGTACTGGAAAAGGTTACCTTGCCCTTGTTTTTAGTGCTTCCTTTCTACATCTCCCCCTCACTTGCCTGGCCCTCTCGCCAAAATCTTCACATATATCACTGTTGCAGAGATCTCCCAGCATCTTCAATTTACTGTTTGCTAGCTGGACACATTCCAACCTCTGGGTTGAGTGCCCATCTTCTTGGGGCATGTAGATCGCTTCCCCCATACTCTGCAATCTACCATGTGAAGTCATTTTTACTTGGTCTGTTGAAAGGGAACTCCATCTTGGCTTATTCTCGTTCCTCATGTATGTCCTCTTCCTAACACTTTGGCTCTCACACTCCCTATGCACTTTTTGCAATAAGATGTCATCCTTCGTTGCCCACAATGATCTGTGTCCCTTTGGGGCCTTCATCAGGTGCTCTTGCCTGCTCAGAATTTTCCCCTTGTATTCTTGTGTTCTGACCTCTGTAAGAAAAGCACACCCTCTCTCTGTTGCCCCAGCTGCTGTATTTCTGCCTCGGCTCCCTGTATTTTCTTCTTGAGAGCCCCCCCCCTTTTTTATTCTTCTGCTACAGTAGGAGACCGCGATATTGTGTCAATCTCGCCGCTGTTATCGGTGAGATTGACACCTGCGAGCCCCGTCACGGGAACCAGCGTCGAGCTGGCTCGCTCATCGGGAAAGGAAAAATGTGTGTTTTTTCATTTCCCAATGAGCGACAAGCATTGCTGACATGTGTTTGGTATGAATCTTGAGGGGGAACTCCACGCCAAATTTTAAATAATAAACTGGCATGGGTTCCCCTCCAAGAGCATACCAGACCCTTAGGTCTGGTATGGATTTTAAGGAGAACCCCCTACGCCGAAAAAATGGTGTGGGGCCCCCCCCCAAATCTATACCAGACTCGAGCACGCAGGCCTGCCAGGAAAGGGGGTGGGGACGAGCAAGCCCCCCCCCACTCCTGAACCGTACCAGGCTGCATGTCCTCAACATTGGGGGGTGGGTGCTTTGGGGAAGGGGGGCGCCCTGCGCCCCCCCCACCCCAAAGCACCCTGTCCCCATGTTGATGAGGACAAGGGCCTCTTCCCGACAACCCTGGCCGTTGGTTGTCGGGGTCTGCGGGCGGGGGGCTTATCGGAATCCGGGAGCCCCCTTTAATAAGGGGGCCCCCAGATCCCGGCCCCCCACCCTATGCGAATGAGTATGGGGTACATTGTACACCTACCCATTCACCTGGGGAAAAAAGTGTCAATAAAAAAACGCACTAGACAGGTTTGTAAAGTAATTTATTAGGCGGCTCCCGGGGTCTCTTACGACTCCTCGGCTCTCTCTGGCCTCTTCTCCCGCCTTCTGGTTCTTCTCCCGCTCTCCGGTTCTTCTGTCGGGCTCCTCCGCTATCTTCTGCTCTTTTGCCAGCGTTGGCCCAGTCTTCTCCATTGTCTTCTACCCTCCTCTCTTCTTCCGATGTTGACACGACGCTCTCTCTCGCAGCGCTGTAATGCCATGTGCGCGGTGCGCAACGACTTATATAGGCATGGGGCGTGGTCACCAGGTGATGTCACCCGGTGACCCCGCCCCTTATGACGTCACAGTCCCGGGGCATGATGGGACTCTTTTGTTTCCTTTTACTTGACTTATTGCTTAGGGACATCCCATGTATTAATTCCTGTGTACTGTGCTGTACAATTAAGATTATTGGAATTTAGACTTACCTGTAATTTCTAAATCTTGGAGTACAGTGAGGGACACCCACCCATCCCCTTCTTTTCCCTGTGAGCTCCGTACTACCTGCTAACAATGTGGGCCTCAAGGAGTGTACAGGTTGTATGGGTACACATTTACAGGCAACTCAAATGCCTTTGCTCACCCTGTTTTTAATAATAATAAAAAAAACTTTTGCCCCAGAATTGTTTAAGAGCAAACATACAGTTCAATAGAAGGTATGGGATTGGGTGGGTCAATGTTTGATGCTAAAGTTGACACCAGCATCTGTTTAGCATGTAAAAAATTAAAAGGTGCTTGAAATGCTTGTTCATGCATTAAAATCTAGCATCATCTTTCCTTTTTTGGGCTAAGCTGGACCAAACAAATTATTTTCTTTACTAATTGCTGTGGCCTCACCGTGCCAGGTTTATAAAGTGTTTATCATGGGCTGGTGTACAGCTTTTTGTTTGCCAGTGTCCAATCTTCCTGTAGGTGGCAGTATGATTAACAAGTTTGATTTTCTGTGCCACTCAATGAATGGTTTTACAGTGGCTCAAA
The DNA here is from genome assembly GCF_042186555.1 of Aquarana catesbeiana. NCBI lineage: Eukaryota > Metazoa > Chordata > Amphibia > Anura > Ranidae > Aquarana > Aquarana catesbeiana. The sequence continues at coordinate 235,875,300 of NC_133324.1, forward strand.
AAAATCCTATTTCATTATGGTCTTGTCTTTGTTTTAATCAGAGAGAAGTTTTTCCAAGAGGTCAATTCCTTGACTCAGAAGCCCTCACATCCAATGGCAAAAACAAAAACACTGGTGAAGAGTTTGATGAACCGAGCAGAGCTGCTGTTACATGTCACGATTGCAGCACAGTCTGGTATCACCAGAAGCATCTCTGGCACACCAACAGAGCCACCAGGTATTGAAAAACTTAATTGAAACCGTAATGCTATCCCCCCCCCCCAATTTTAAGCTACACTGATTTGGGTTTTGTCAACCGCAGTCTTAAAGTGGTTGTAATCCCCATTCGTGAAATTTGAAATAAGCACATATATCTGTAGTGTTTACTTGTCTCTCTCTGAAACTCAAAAACAGAAAAAATGCAGCGCTACAAAGTGCATATAGGAACCCCTAGAAGTGAGTGCTCAATATAAAATATTTGGTGAAATAAATGAATATATAAACAATCCTGTGAAAAAACACAATCTCATACAATATTATGGACGCACATGAAAAGTCCAAACATAAAAGGTACAGTGGGGACGGGAAGTATTCAGACCCCCTTAAATTTTTCACACTGTTATATTGCAGCCATTTACTAAAATCATTTAAGTTCATATTTTTTCCTCATTAATGTACACACAGCACCCCATATTGACAGAAAACACGGAATTGCTGACATTTTTGCAGATTTATTAAAAAAGAAAAACTGAAATATCACATTATCCTAAGTATTCAGACCCTTTGCTCAGTATTTAGTAGAAGCACCCTTTTGATCTAATACAGCCATGAGTCTTATTGGGAAAGATGCAACATGTTTTTCACACCTGGATTTGGGGATCCTCTGCCATTCCTCCTTGCAGATCCCCTCCAATTCTGTCAGGTTGGATAGTAAACGTTGGTGGACAGCCATTTTTAGGTCTCTCCAGAGATGCTCAATTGGGTTTAAGCCAGGGCTCTGGCTGGACCATTCAAGAACAGTCACGGAGTTGTTGTGAAGCCACTCCTTCGTTATTTTAGCTGTGTGCTTAGGGTCATTGTCTTGTTGGAAGGTAAACCTTCGGCCCAGTCTGAGGTCCTGAGCACTCTGGAGAAGGTTTTTGTCCAGGATATCCCTGTACTTGGCAACATTCATCTTTCCCTCGATTGCAACCAGTCGTCCTGTCCCTGCAGCTTAAAAACACCCCCACAGCATGATGCTGCCACCACCATGCATCACTGTTCAGACTGTATTGGACAGGTGATGAGCAGTGTCTGGTGTTCTCCACACATACCGCTTGGAATTAAGGCCTAAAAGTTCTATCTTGGTCTCATCAGACCAGAGAATCTTATTTCTCACCATCTTGGAGTCCTTCAGGTGTTTTTTTTAGCAAACTCCATGCGGGCTTTCATGTGTCTTGCTCTGAGGAGAGGCTTCCGTCGGGACACTCTGCCATAAAGCCCCGACTGGTGGAGGGCTGCAGTGATGGTTGACTTTCTACAACTTTCTCCCATCTCCCGACTGCATCTCTGAAACTCTGCCACAGTGATCTTTGGGTTCTTCTTTACCTTTCTCACCAAGGCTCTTCTCCCTCGATAACTCAGTTTGGCCAGACGGCCATCTCTAGGAAGTGTTCTGGTCGTCCCAAACGTCTTCCATTTAAGGATTATGGAGGCCACTGTGCTCTTAGGAACCTTAAGTGCAGCAGATTTTTTTTGTAACCTTGGCCAGATCTGTGCCTTGCCACAATTCTGTCTCTGAGCTCTTCAGGCAGTTCGTTTTGACCTCATGATTCTCATTTGCTCTGACATGCACTGTGAGCTGTAAGGTCTTATATAGACAGGTGTGTGGCTTTCCTAATCAAGTCCAATCAGTATAGTCAAACACAGCTGGACTCAAATGAAGCTGTAGAACCATCTCAAGGATGATCAGAAGAAATGGACAGCACCTGAGTTAAATATACGAGTGTCACAGCAAAGGGTTTTGAATACTTAGGACCATGTGATATTTCAGTTTTTCTTTTTTTAATAAATCTACAAAAATGTCAACAATTCTGTGTTTTTCTGTCAATATGGGGTGCTGTGTGTACATTAATGAGGAAAAAAAATGAACTTAAATGATTTTAGCAAATGGCTGCAATATAACAAAGTGAAAAATTTAAAGGGGTCTGAATACTTTCCATCCCCCCGTATATGGAATGGTTTACACATCCAACCTACTGTGGAACAAGATAACCAAAGTAACCATTCATGAGTCCCTGAAATAGTTCAATGTAACATGTTCAATCTCATAGATGTAATCGCAGGGCGTTGCTAATCCAAAAATGCAATATTGGAGCCGGAATGTGCAGGGAATTATTTATACACAGCACCCGGGGATGTGCATCCAACACCAGGGAAGGGGGGTGAATACTCTGAAACTTTAACTGTCATTTCTCACTGGTGCTTCGTTCCTCTGTTATCAGCATGAGTCACTTCTGACAAGTTCTACGACACATGAGATAACATAAGCTCAAAATTTGTGTTGGGAGGGTGTTTAGAGGGAGATTAGCAGGGAGCTTGTCTATTCAGACTACAGCTCCGTAAGTTCATTCCTCTGCCTATGTGGAGGGGGGGGTGTCCCTTTCCTCCAATCAGCTCTCACACAGTGTAAGTGCAGTATGCTTACCCACCCCTAAGTACTGCTGAAAGAGGAAAAAGATTTTTACCACAATCTGCACTTTTCACAGGGTGTAGAAAGGGGAAGGCAGCAGATATAAAAGTAAAACCTTTGTAGGAGGATTTGTTTCATCCATTTATCAGCTGAGACTATTCACTTCACTTGGTATATGTGAGGGTTTACAACCACTTTAAGATGCCCTTACAATGCTGATCATCTATAGAGAAAGAACAATATTAGTCCTTCAGGAATAAAGTCAAATTATGAGTACTCCGATATCAAACGGTAGGGTGCAAGATGAAATTTTACAAGGAAAAGAATGGTGTGTGTATTTGGCACTCAAACGATTGCTTCTATATGTTTCGAAAATTTGAGTAGATGGCATCTCTCCAGGCCAGTCAAATCGGTCAGATGGAGTGTGAGGTCCAGTAGGGGCTAAAAATGATACCAGGTTGTAAACAATATTTCTTTTAAATAATATAACAATGTTATACTTACATGCTATATTATACTATATACACAAACACCCCCACAGCCTTTTCTAACTTTGTTACTGCTTTGTAAAACACTTTCTAATGTGGTTTTTGGCTATTTCTCAGCTTGTAAATCTATGACAGATGCCAAAGCAATATCCCAAGCAATGCGTCAGCCAGTTTTTCTCCGTAGTATGTCGGCACCATCTGACCTGGAAATGATTGGGAATAGTGACCTGGAGTTTAACAGATCAAATTCAAGGTAAATGTTTCTTAACGCTCACACGTATGATCGTTCGTATATTCGAAAGGCTAGTTTATCTCATTTTGATTTATGATGCTGTGTTTAACAGTTTGTATTGCAATGAAAAATGTGTGGTATTTTTTAGGAGACGTAATGTAACTAGCCACAGGAGCAGCTCTTTCACATTGCTGCAGTCTCTGGCCATTGAAGACAGCAGGGACAAGCCAACTTACAGCGTCTTGCTAGGTCAACTGTTTGCATTCATTGGCACCAATCCAGACCAAGCGGTATGTCGCCCTGTACTCTGCACATGATTTTGCATGTACTTGACTTTTTAAAGTCGAGAGTTTATGCTCTTCTTATATTATCCTGTTGTATTTACATTTGGTGCAAGTGACCATGCCAGAGTCTCTCTATATGTTTATTTTATTTCAGGTATCAAGCAGTAGCTTTTTGCTTGCTGCTCAGACACGATGGCGCCGTGGAAACACACGGAAACAGGCCCTGGTACACATGAGGGAATTGCTGACTGCTGCTGTTCGGGTTGGAGGAGTAACACATTTGGTTGGGCCTGTAACTATGGTGCTTCAAGGAGGGCCAAGGTTGGAGTTCATTATTACGCTTTTTGAAAAGTGCATGTTCATTTTCTGCTGAGATGAGACTGACACATTTAATGTTTCCTTATATCTCGTAAAGTACTAAAATATTATCTTCAATAACCTTTACATAATGTGATGTTAAAGTGTTGTTTTCATAACAGAATTGAGGAGTTGACATGTGGTGGAATGGTGGAACAAGTTCAGGAGGCCTTTGGGGAGACCATGACTTCAGTGGTGTCACTGTGTGCTCGCTATCCCATGGCCTGCGCAAATAGCATCGGGCTGTTGTGTACTATACCTTACACAAGGTGAGTTCAAGTACAATTTAATATGTGGTTCTGTTGAACAATTCTTCATAAAATTACAGTCTGGCATCTGAATAAGCACACAGGTTTTTCTTTGTTGTTCTTTTTACATGTATATCTGGTGTCTTTAGCTTTATGTTTTCTTTAGAAAGTGCACATTGTGTTAGAATTTCTTTTTCCTGTTTCAGCAGTGGGAGGGGAGTCTTGAAATACACTGTGTGACAGCTGATTGGAGGAAAGGCACACATCCATCTACAGAGTTGTGATGTGACTAGACCAGCTCTCTGCTAATCTATCTCAGTGCACCCACCCTGACACAAATTCCCAGCTGCTTTTATCTCCTGTGTGAGAAAGCCTGTCAGAAGTTATCGTGCTGATAACAGAAGAATTGAGCAGTAGAAAGACATAGGACTTTGTGCTTTGAAGATAGATAGGAAAACACTTCAGATATTTGTGCCTAGGTCAAATTTCATGAATTGGGTTTACGTCCAGTTTAAATTTTAATTGTAATGCCTTATGTTTATTATTATACGTTGCCTCAAGTCTATTGGCCCCCAGCTTATCTGGGTACAGATACTGATCTTCCCTGCACAGAGCCCATAAAGTGATTGTTAACGTTTTTTTTCTATAACAAACATGTTATACTTTCCTGCTCTGTGCAATGATTTTGCACAGAGCAGCCCCATACCAATCTTCTGGGTTCCCCGGTTGGCGCTTCTGGCTCCTTCAGCAAGCTGCAAAGTATTGTATAGAATGCCACTATAGCAAGGTAAAAAAAAAGTCTGCCTTTTAGAATCGCTTTATGTCACTTCCTTATCCTACCCAGGACTACATATCCCATAAAGCATTGCTCCTCACACATTCACGTTCTCAGGCACTTAGGCTCCTTTAACATTTGGCGTTATGGGTTCTTTGCAGAATTACTGCACTACCAACTAATCAATAATGAAAAGAGTTGACAACTATTTTTATAATCGTATATAATTATGTTGATTAGTTGCTTCAGCCCTAGTTATATCTTGCATACCAATTACTACAGCCCTTAATATGTATCAAATGCAAAGCAGAGTATTAAAGGGTGTGAATTGGCTCCCCCTCTCTCTGTATCCAGGTCCCCTGGTGCATTTATATTATATATGGAAGCAGTTCTAATGTTTGCACAGATATGAAACGTTGCAGGACACAATTCAGGAAGGGTGCTAACAATGTGGAGAGGCTGGGATTGTGACAGCTGATGTGTTGAGCACGGAAGCTGTTGGTACATTTAGTTGTAAGGCTTATCAGAACGACACCAGCATTTCTGAAAGCTGCTTGGGCTACCCTGCCGTATTACTATGCCGAGAAGAGGTCTTCTCCCGACTTTGCAGTGCCCCATTTGAGAGATCCTCTGACAGAGCACAGAGTTCAGAAGAAGGGCAACCAGGAATAAAAAAAAAATTCTGGTGCTACATTGAAAAGGAGTAGCAAAAAGCTTAATTTTGTTCTGGACTACAAAACGAATAGTGCACAATGATAGCAAGTACTTTTTAAGATTCTTAAAACCATTGTACACTTTCAAATGTTTGTTGTTTTACCTTGCTATGAGTGTAGTTATAGTCTCTTTGTTTGCCTTACCTTGTAATGATGAGCCCATGTTTTGTGGCTGCAGTTTGTAGTGTCAAGGCTGATCATTTTCCTTATGTCAGTGTATTGCTTCAGCTACCCTCTTCCTATTTGCCAAGAGGACAGGACAACTTGCTGTCCCTGGTCACACAGCATACAATCAGCTCTGTGCTGTATCACAAATGTGGGAAAGCCAATGTATTAAAAAAGTAAACATCTTCCACATGCATGGTGAGCTCTCTGTTTGTCTGTGAATGCTCTGCCTGATTGTGTCTTTTTCAGATCAAATTACTGGCTAGCTCTCACCTGCATAAGCACTAGACTGAGAGACCCAGGTATTGTGGAATATGTAGTTTCTTCACAGGATATGTTAGCTCTCTCACTAACCTGTGCAGTGACATGCCACATTTCTCATGTTTTAACACAAACAAACTGCTGACACAAAAATGTAAAGATTTACTCTACTATAGGCTATACATACAGGGCAACAAATGACACCATGAAACTACAGGATCAATGCACATTTTATGCAGGTGAAAAACACAAATTGTAGGTAGGAATGTTTACAACGCTGTTACGTTTTGTATTTTTTTATATTTGTTTGGGTCACAGTACCTTTTTGAAGAAAAGTAACTCCTTTTACTGCCCTGTAATAACTCTGCTTTATTTTGTTTGTCCCCTTGGAAGGAGTGAAGAAAAATGTCTAGTCCGCAGTGGATTGGTTCAGCTTATGGATAGGTTATGTAGCTTGAGCAACCAGGCAGAGTCGAGCTCTAGTGAGAAACAGACCAAGAAACAAAAAGTGGCAACCATGGCATGGGCAGCCTTCCAGGTCCTGGCAAACAGATGTGTGGAATGGGAGAAGGAAGAAGGTTAGTACAGTTAATCTATGGTGTTCTAGTGTTGAAACAGTTGAACCTTGTACATGATATTGTGTACTGCATGTGCTAAGTTTGATATGGGCCAAATCTTGATAATAATAAAATATGTCTTGGATCCTGTATACAACATCCTCCCTGGTGTCTAGTTGTGTACAGGTATGCACAAACAAGTACAGGTGTTAGTATTAACATTTACCTAAAGTAGTAAATGTGCATTTCATGTGGTTTGCTTTGCTAGTAAAGGCTGTGTCTGTGTTTATAAAAAATATTCTTAATAATGGTATTGGGTATGATATATTTATTTTGGTGTAAACACCAGTGTTTGTTTTTAATGTCATTATTTACTGTTAACTTTGAAGGTGGTTCTACAGAGGCGGTCCATTCGGGTTTGGCTCGACAGGTGTCCACTCTCCTTACCAACCATTTGGCAAGAGCTACAGAGTGCTGTGGAAACCAAGCTGCTGGAAATGATGCCCTCCAAGATGTTCTTAGTCTGCTGAATGATCTGTCTAGGTAACTTGTGTTTAACTAATGAGTCCTTCACTGTTCTTTGCCTTAAGTCCTAAATTAAAGAGAACCTATAATGGAAAAATATAAAACAATGTTATTTTAATATTCAGTCTGCCAGAGCAGTTTAGAAATGGATTTTTAATCTTTCATATAAAATGTTTTGTTTGTTTTTTTAATACCTATTTGAAGGCTATTTTGCTGTGGCTGTTCAACTTTAGTTGTGATTTATGCCAGGTACACACATGCCAAAAATAGTCAGTTTGGCAGGAACCAGCCGATGTTCAGCCCATGTGTACCTTTGTCTGTTTGACAAGCTGGTTTCACCACCGCCTTCTGTTGAACGGCATGCAGGAAAACCAGAATCCGATCAGCGCTGGTTGCCAGCGTTGACCCATATGTTCCGCCGGGGGAATGGTCTAATCGATAATGTTAGTACAGTGATCGGTCCGTTTTTTTTTTTTTTAACTCACTGGGTTAAATAAAACAACAACAAAAAAGTGTAATGTGTACTGGACTTCAGGGTACTTGCACACTGTGCTGATGTATGCACATTAGATATTCCTAGCTGGAAAAACGCAAGGGCTGTGTAGCACTTGCACATATTGGCGCATACACATAAAACTTCTAGCTTTATTTTATCCAAAGGAGTGTGGCGTATGCATGTAAAAATACTGACTGGCAATGTACATTGTGCATGTTTTCACACCTACTGTATGTGTACAGACACTTTGAAAACAATGGTCTGCATTTACATTAGTAAAAAAAAGCACATATGCCTAAAATCACTGTGTTTTTATGCAGCAGTGTGCAAGAGGCCTTAAGGTTATTTGGATCTGTAATGATTTTACTGTAACAGAGAATAATTTACATACAGATGTTTTTTGACACTAGATTTTGCTACACATACCTCATTGTGCTTTAAAAATGTTAATGCATCGGAATCGGTTTATGAACCAATCAGTTATTCAATTATCTATCAGGTTTTTCTTGCTTTTGTTTTTGAAATATTGTGCTTCCTTTCACCTAGGAGTCAAATAGGGAAGGCAATACTAAGCCAACCAGCTTGTGTGTCCAAGCTTCTTTCACTACTTTTGGATCAGCGTCCTTCACCCAAACTTGTCCTTATCATCCTTCAACTGTGTCGGGCTGCCCTGCCACTCATGAGTGTGGAGGACTGTGAAAATGTGGAGCTTCCTCCATGGAGCTACTCTGTGCCGTCACTGAATAGTGAGCAGGAAGATCCCAGTGACCCGGCCTCTAAGATTGCATCCTTGCTTCTGGCTAAGCTGGCTGATTATGTGGTTCCAGGTAAAAATGCACATACTTTGTTGGAATAATATCAAACACAAACTGTTCCAAGTACTTAATTTGCAAACCATTTTGGCTGGCTTTTCTACATGCATACAAATATTACAGTATGCTAGAAAAGAAAGTGACCTCTGGCAATTAACACTTTGGCAGATTGAAGTGTTACAATGCAGGAACATTATTCCTTAGGCTGGCTTAGCAGTTCTGTTGTACTCTTTAATTGCAAACTCAGTCTCACTTCATAAAGCTTTTCCTTACTTACCTGCACTCTTTCCTAGATGTTTTGTTGTTAAACAGCGGTTGTATACACAGTATCTGGCCAAGTGTTGCCCACCTTGGCACTAAATGAAATGGGGATGGTCAGTGTAGAGCAATTATGAGTGCACAGTGTCCCTACAGAATTTGGTGTAGATATATTGGCTAATCTCTGTCTGCTTGGAAGCACAACAAAGGCATCATTGACCATTGTTTCTTTTTAGTTGACACTTTTCTTCTGATTCTGATTTTAGCCACTTCTAAGATTGAAAAGGAGTGGGGATTGGGGCGGGTGGTGCGCACATATAGGAATACTAAGATGACCTGCCAGTCATATGTGATCAGTTATCAATTCAATTTGTTGCTTTAATAGCACACTCCCTGGCATAAAGGGTAAAAATGCCAGTGTCAGTTAAGGTAATAGCATGAATGCCTGTACCTCTTGGGACACAGAGCCATAGTAGTTACTATGTGGGTTATATAGGTCGCCTTTAGGTGATGGACACAGGCACACCCTAAGACAGGAAGTTCACTCCCTATATAACCCCTCCCACTACTGGGAGTACCTGAGTTTTTTCTTCAGTGTCTTAGGTGTTGGTCACGAGTATAGATGTGCTATGCTTAGCTCCACTGGAATATTCCTTTGCTGGGGTAAACTATGCAACCGGATCCATTCAAAGTGTCTTTTCAGGCCAAATTAAATGGCGGAAGAAACAAGGTTTAGCCCATAACGCTTCTCTTGTTTGAGAGCTGGACCCTGGGATCCAGCTCTTTGGTTTTTTCAGCTATAAAGCTTCCTGGCGGGGTGCTTTACGGGTCTAAGGGTGTGGATCCCCCGATAAAGAGGGGCCCCGGTCCTTTAAGGTTTTTTAACGGAGCCCGCCGTGAAGGGTGCAGATTGGGTCTGTCTGGTTTTACCACAGAATCCCTGCAGTGGGATAAGGCAAGTGGAAGGAATTTAAAATTTTCTTTGGATTGTCTCCTTTAAAAGTAAATGTTGTCATGCCTAACATCACCACTGGGGCTGTATAGAGCATGTACCTTGTTCATGCTTCCATTCCTCGCTCTGTGTCCGCAGAAGCTGCAGGCTTCCTCCGGGCTAAGCAGTGCCAAGCCTCGTTAAGTTGATGGAGGAGGGATTTTTTTTTCTAAAAATATCCCCCACCTGGGCAGAAGCTCTCGCCTCTCCCGAATAGGTAGGGGAAGCCCAGAGAGATCGGCAAATGACGCTCTGCTCTATCACCGCCTCAGCAGTGGATGCAATTTGGCGGTTCTCCATCTCCTTGCCACCATCCCCCCACCACACGCCGATCCCGTCGGATCGGAGGCCCACTCACGCGGGAAAACACTCTTTTATGAAAAGTGGGGGCACGGTGTGAAGAAAGAGGGGGCGTGGCTTGGCGCGGCATTGGCGTGCAGCAACGTCCAGCGCTGGACTGCATGATTAAAAGCGCCATTTGCGGTCTGCAAGCTGATGGAGGGACACAAAAGCAGAGGGGGTCATGTAAGTGGTGACACAGGCATTTCCTAGGCACATTTACTGAGCATTAATAGCAGCGGCAGTTGCTGGACTATTTGCTCAAGCAGTAGATGCAATTTCTTCTGGCAGTACCTCTGCGTTTGTGCATCGGACTTTGGTCAGAAGGGGAGGTAGAAACACCCCAAAAAAGGGTCTCCCTTAGGCTCTAAACCTAGTCTCATCTCCACAATGTCATTCTCCCCTGAGAGACCTGGGGTGGCTGGTCAGAGTGAGCCATCGGGGCCGTCAAATGTTGCAACTGTTTCCAACACTGCAGCCCCTGTCAATATTACTGAGGAGGTTTTTCCTCCACTATGATGGGATTGGAAGAAAGGTTAGCGGCTTTAATCGCATCTTCGCAAAGTGGGACAAAACGCGACAGGTCCCCTTCCACTACCCAGGAACCTCAAACAGAGAAACTGGGGGCGGGAGAAGATGAATTCCTCTCAGGGGACCGTGAAGAGGCTGATGACTCCTCTTCTGAGGGGTCAATTACGGAAGGACCTCCTTCAGCTTCACAATCTGAAAGATTGATGGTGCAATCTCTTACTGAAATGGTCCGCTCCACATTTATGCTACCCTTAACTGAGTTGGTTGGTAAGCCCACTTCTTGTTTGGGTTCGCTAAAGCCTCCTCAAGCCGTGCATGCCTTTCCTGTCCATTCATTGCTGTAACAGCTTATGTATTCTGAGTGGGATCACCCAGATAAGCATTTTTTTCCTCCTAAAAAAGTCTCAGCACTTTATCTCATGGAGGAAAAATTCACTAAGGAATGGGAGATACCAGCAATTGACGCTGCTATATCCTCTGTGAATAAAAGTTTGACTTGTCCGGTAGACAATGCTCAAATGCTTAGGGATCCAACTGATAAGAAATTGGAATTCCTGTTAAACGCATTTTCTTTGGCAGGATCAGTGACTCAACCTGCGGTGGCAGCAATTGGTGTATGTCAATCCTTAAAAGACCAGTTTAAACAGGTGCTCAAGGTTATCCCTGATCAGCAGCCCCAGGATTTAGCCAAGCTACCAGGTGCTTTGTTTTGCAATAGATGCTATGAGCGATTCTGTTCTCCAGGCCTCAAGCCTTAAGCTTGGGCTGGTGCATATGCGTAGAATCCTGTGGTTGAAAAATTGGTCAGCCGAAGCGCCATGCAAAAAAACTCCTGGCTAGTTATCCTTTCCGCGGTGAACGGCTGTTTGGAGATGATTTGGATAAATACATCCAACAAATTTCTAGTGGAAAAAGTACCCTTTTGCCAGTTAAGAAAAGGAGTAAACGTATTTCATTTAAACAAGCTCCTTCTCCAGTGCCAGGGGCATCAGTCTCCATGCAGTCATGACGGCCTCCGCCGCCAGGTTCAAGAGGTAAACCTCAGGGTCAACCCCAGGGACAAAAGAAGTCCTGGGGGAGGAAACCTGCAAAACAAAATACTAAAGCCTCCTTATGAAGGAGCGCCCCTGCTCGCTCGAGTGGGGGGAAGACTTCTGCAGTTCTCAAGGGTCCGGCAGGAAGAGTGTCGAGACATATGGGCGATTTCCTCAATAGCTCTAGGGTACAAACTAGAGTTCCGAGAGTTCCCGTCTCCTCGTTTTCTCAGATCAAATGTTCCCAAGGATCCAGAGAAAAAAGTCTCTTTCCAGCACTGGATCATCTTTTGTCTCAAAAAGTGATTATGGGGGTCCCCATCGAAGAGCAGGGGTTGGGTTTTTATTCAAACCTTTTCACGGTGCCAAAACCAAATGGAGATGTCAGACCCATTCTAGATCTCAAACCGGTTCCTGAATATCCGCTCTTTTTGCATGGAGTCAATCCGATCAGTTGTCTCCATCCTACAAGGGGGAGAACTTTTGTCAAGGATGCATATCTCCATGTGCCTATTTTCCCCGCTCACCAGAAATATCTACGTTTCGAGGTAGAAAATCTTCATTTTCAGTTGTAGCTCTGCCTTTTGGTCTAGCTACTACACCTCGGGTGTTTACAAAGGTCCTGGCCCCTCCACTGGCCAGATTAAGGGCCCGAGGTATAACGATTATAGCTTACCTAGATGATTTGCTCTTGATAGACCAGTCGGTAGCCTGCTTAGACAAAAGTATGGTCACCACAGTCAACTACCTGGAATACCTAGGTTGGATTCTCAACCTAGAGAAATCTTCCTTAAAACCATCAAGTAAAGATCAGCGCCATAAAGAATCTGATTCAGGTGGTCAAAGCAAAAAAAAATCCTTCTATTCGGCTTTGCATGAGGTTGTTGGGAATGATGGTGGCTTCATTCGGGGCCGTTCCTTTTGCTCAGTTTCATTCGAGACTGCTGCAAAACAGTATCCTAACGGCTTGGAGCAAGAAGGTCCAAGCTCTAGATTTCTCAATGCGCCTGTCTCCAAAGGTACGCTGGAGCCTCAGTTGGTGGTTGATAACCAAAAATCTGCAGAAGGGAAAATACTTCCTACCAGTTACCTGGAAGGTGGTAACAACAGATGCCAGCCTTTCGGGTTGGGGAGCAGTTCTGGAAGAGGCGACTGTCCGAGGGAAATGGTCCAGATCAGAAATGACTTTGCCCATCAACATTCTAGAGATACGGGCAGCGCGCTTAGCCCTGAGGGCCTGGACATCCAGGTTGCGGAATTGTCCTGTCAGAATCCAATCCGACAATGCCGCAGCAGTGGCCTATATCAATCACCAAGGGGGCACAAGAAGTCAGGCGGCCCAGAGAGAGGAGAATCATGTCCTAACTTGGGCAGAAAACAATGTACCTTGTCTATCGGCGGTCTTCCAGGAATAGAGAATTGGCAGGCGGACTACTTGAGTCACCAGCAGTTGTTCCCAGGAGAATGGGCCCTTCACCCCGATATCTTCCTGGCAATATGCCGGAGATGGGGGATCCTGGACATAGACCTGTTTGCATCCAGGTTCAACAAGAAGATCGACAACTTTGTGTCAAGAACAAAGGATCCGCTAGCATGCGGAACGAATGCCTTGGTGGTCCAGTGGAATCACTGATTCATGCATTACCTCCTATTCTGCTGCTGCCACGACTTCTTCGCAGGATCAAGCAGGAAGGGAAGTCGGTGATTCTTGTGGCCCAGAAGATCTTGGTATGCAGAGATCATAAAGATGGTGGTAGGGGACCCATGGACCCTACTACCACGTCTGGACCTACTCTCGCAAGGTCCGGTATTCCATCCTACCTTACAAACGCTAAATTTAATGGTTTGGCTATTGAGACCCACATTCTGAAGAAGCGTGGGCTGTCAATGGTATCTACCTTGATTAATGCAAGGAAGCCGGCCTCTAGAGTCTGGAAGGCATATGTTTCCTGGTGTGAATCCAGGGGTTGGCATCCCAGAAAGTATGTCATAGGGAGAATCCTTGACTTTCTGCAAATGGGGTTAGAGATGAAACTGGGCTTGAGTACTATCAAAGGCCAGATCTCGGCCTTATCGGTATTGTTTCAACGACTGCTTGCTTTGCATGCTTTGGTCCGTAGCTTTATACAGGGGGTAACATGGCTTAATCCACCGGTTAGATCACCCCTGAGCCCTTGGGACTTGAATTTAGTTCTGTTGGCATTACAGAAACAGCCTTTTGAGCCGATACGACATATTCCCTTGGTCCTTTTGACAAGGAAAGTAGTTTTTCTGGTAGCCATATCTTCTACAACAGTGGTTCTCAACTCCAGTCCTCGGGACCCACCAACAGGCCAGATTTTAAGTATTACCTTGGGGAGATGCAGACTAGAATACTGCAATCACTAAGCAGCAAATGATATCACCTGTGATGTATTTCAGTTATCTTGCAAACCTGGCCTGTTAGTGGGCCCTGAGGACAGGAGTTGAGAACCACTGTTCTACAAGAAGGGTATCAGAATTGGCTGCTCTTTCTTGTAAAGAGCCATATTTAAATATTCACAAGGCTAGAGTAATATTGCATCCTCATAGTAACTTTCTACCGAAGGTAGTGTCAGGTTTTCATCTTAACCTTCTACTGTTCTACCTTCGTTTTTTCCAGAACCCGGTTCTACGGAAGAAAAGTCGCTACATTCTCTTGATGTGGTGAGAGCAGTCAAAGTCTACTTGAAAGCGACTGCTCAGATTCGAAAAACGGATGTTTTGTTTGTGTTGCCTGAAGGTCCTAAGAAAGGACAGGCAGCATCAAAATCTACTATTTCTAAGTGGATTCGGCAAGTAATTGTTCAAGCTTATGGTTTGAAGAGGAAGATTCCACCTTTTCAAATCAAAGCGCACTCCACCAGGGCTGTTAGTGCTACATGGGCAGTGCATCACCAAGCCACCATGGCTCAAATCTGCAAGGCCGCAACTTGGTCTTCAGTACATATGTTTACCAGATTCTATCAGGTGGATGTAAAAAGGCATGAAGATATTTGGGTGCAGCGTGCTGCAGGCAGCAGTATAGGTCCTCTGGTCTCATGGTGCCCTACTTTTGTTGTGTCTCCCCCCCTCAGTTAACATTGCTCTGGGACATCCCACATAGTAACTACTGTGGCTCTGTGTCCCGTGATGTAAGATAAAGAAAATAGGATTTTTATTTTCACAGACAGAGGTCCCTCTCCTCTTCTGATACACGTTTATTGCTTTGCTCCAAAAACCGAGGTACTCCCAGTAATGGGATGGGTTTTATAGGGAGTGAACTTCCTGTCTTAGGGTGTGCCAGTGTCCATAGGTGACCTATATAACCGACATAGTAACTACTATGGCTCTGTGTCCCGTGATGTACTCCAAGAAAAGGATTTTACAGGTAAGCTGTTATAAAAATCCTATTTTTGTACTAGAAGAATTTCTAGATGGTATTGCATACAGCTCCAGGTAAAGTGAAAAAAAAAAAAAAACAGCAAATTCATTTTGCATCAATTTGTCACTCTACAGGGAAGGAAAGATTGTTAACCAGTGTAATGATTTTGATGGCAGACACCGGGATTAGTTTCTGCTTTCTATTATAGGATGTCAGACAGTTCTTTCCCCCACTGCCTCTGAGCCAGATAGCAGTTTGTCTAAAGCTAGTCCAAAAAACTCCCAGAAGGGCGACAAGGATACTGGGGAGGAGAGTGAAGCTGTTGATGGTAAACTGTCCATTTTTATCCACAAACGTGAAGACCAGTCTTCTCACGAAGTCCTGCAGCCATTGCTCAGGTAATGCAAGGAGTCCCATAAATGTTTTTTTCTACTTTTACAAAATAAATACATTTAAAGTGGTTGTAAACTCTCACATATACAATAGCCTGTGACCTGACTGGCTTCACCTGTAGTCTTCTTTTCTCTGCATCCATTCAAAATCCAGAATTTTAAAGCTGGTCTGAGATGTCAGAAAAAAGGGAGCGGAGAGCTCTGCAGAGCTCAGTGAGGAGAGCTCTGACAGCTGATTGGAGGGAAGGGACACTCCCCCTTCACACAGGAACAGAGTTGAGGCTGTCAATCAGCTGGAGCTCCCTCCCCTGTCACCATTTTTCTCTTGGTGTCAGGAAAACTTGTTAGAAGTGACTTATGCAGATAGCAGAAATAAAACTTGGTGCTCTTATGTGAGAAAAGTACACACTTTAGAGGAATATGCTTTGTTCGTATTTATTGTCTGAAGTTTACAACCACTTTATTTTCAATTTTTGTTTTTTTGTTTTTGAATCTGCATGTTTAGCAAAGTTTTATTTTATGCTATTTTTTCTAAAGTCTGTGATATTATTTTATTTTATATAGTAGCTCAGAAGGGCGACCGTTTCGTCTTGGCACTGGTGCCAACATGGAGAAAGTTGTGAAGATGGATCGAGATATGACCAAAGTTTGTATTCATGTTTTTCTAATGAAAAAGAATGTGCTTGTTTGTACAATGGGAGAGCTATAGGGGTGCACATTTTTTGCACACTAGTGTAAGTTTTAAAGAACACTGTGCCAAAACAAATGGACATAGTGTGCAGTAAAGGGTTGTTTGCCTCTGGAGTTTTGAAGGTAACGCTCATACTACTTTTCTTTAGTTGCTCTCTTATTAATGTTGGGGAGTTATAGTGGGGCAAAAAAGTATTTAGTCAGCCACCAATTGTGCAAGTTCTCCCACTTAAAAAGATGAGAGAGGCCTGTAATTGTCATCATAGGTATACCTCAACTATGAGAGACAAAATGTGGAAACAAATCCAGACAATCACATTGTCTGATTTTTGAAATAATTTATTTTCAAATTATGGTGGAAAATAAGTATTTGGTCACCTACAAACCAGCAAGATTTCTGGCTCTCACAGACCTGTATCATCTTCTTTAAGAGGCTCCTCTGTCCTCCACTCATTACCTGTATTAATGGCACCTATTTGAACTTGTTATCAGTATAATAAAAAACACCTGTCCACAACCTAAAACAGTCACACTCCAAACTCCAGTATGGTGAAGACCAAAGAGCTGTCGAAGGACACCAGAAACAAAATTGTAGACCTGCACCAGGCTGGGAAGACTAAATCTGCAATAGGCAAGCAACTTGGTGTGAAGAAATCAACTGTGGGAGCAATAATTAGAAAATGGAAGACATACAAGACCACTGTTAATCTCCCTCGATCTGGGGCTCCACGCAAGATCTCACACCATAGTGTTAAAATGATCACAAGAACAGTGAGCAAAAATCCCAGAACCACACAGGGGGGACCTAGTGAATGACCTGCAGAGAGCTGAGACCAACGTATGCAACGTATGAAAGGCTACCTTCGGTGACACACTACGCGGCCAGGGACTTAGATCCTGCAGTGCCAGACGTGTCCCCCTGCTTAAGCCAGTACATGTCTGGGCCCGTCTGAGGTTTGCTAGAGAGCATTTGGATGATCCAGAAGAGGATTGGGAGAATGTTATATGGTCAGATGAAACCAAAGTAGAACTGTTTGGTAGAAACACAACTCGTCGTGTTTGAAGGAGAGAGAATGCTGAGTTGCAACCAAAGAACACCATACCTACTGTGAAGCATGGGGGTGGCAACATCATGCTTTGGAGCTGTTTCTCTGCAAAGGGAACAGGACCGTGTACATGAAAGAATGAATGGGGCCATGTATCGTGAGATTTTGAGTGCACACCTCCTCCCATCAGCAAGGGATTGAAGATGAAATGTGACTGGGTCTTTCAGCATGACAATGATCCCAAACACCGCCCGGGCAACGAAGGAGTGGCTTCTTAAGAAGCATTTCAAGGTCCTGGAGTGGCCTAGCCAGTCTCCAGATATCAACCCCATAGAAAACCTTTGGAGGGAGTTGAAAGTCTGTGTTGCCCAGCGACAGCCCGAAAACATCACTGCTCTAGAGGAGATCTGCATGGAGGAATGGGCCAACATACCAGCAACAGTGTGTGACAACCTTGTGAAGACTTACAGAAATCGTTTGACCTCTGTCATTGCCAACAAAGGATATATAACAAAGTATTGAGATGAACTTTTGATATTGACCAAATACTTATTTTCCACCATAATTTGCAAATAAATTCTTTCAAAAATCAGACAATTGTCTGGATTTGTTTCCACATTTTGTCTCTCATAGTTGAGGTATACCTATGATGACAATTACAGGCCTCTCATCTTTTTAAGTGGGAGAACTTGCACAATTGGTGGCTGACTAAATACTTTTTTGCCCCACTGTATGTGAAAAAATTGACTGGCAATGAACTGCACATCTTTAACTTTGCTCTGCTGCTTAGACTATAAGTTCTGAATTATAAACTGCAGTGAAATGTTTTATGGACCATATTGCAATTCAGATCAGTAAGTACAATAAATGGGGAAGGGCATGTGCCTCTACAACAAGGGTAGACAACCTTAAAGAGGTGGAGATCTACCTGTACAACACGGGAGAAGTCAAAGGTCAGCGGGCACAGTGTCCCACCTCACACCTGATTTAAACCACTAATTGCAGGACTACCGTGTCGCAAACATGTGCATTGCACGGCAATCGTGGATTTAAATCAGGTAGCGAGAAGGTAACATATCGCCTCCTCACCACCTATCAACACACACTCTGATCGCTTTTCAGAGGTGCAGCAATTAAATGAGCCCTTAGTTGGGTTCAGCAGTGGCACATGAGGGCTCGTTCACATGTAAAGTATGGGGATAGTAAAACAGCAGGATATAATGGACGTCTATGGCTAAGCGCAGTAAAGCCACAGGAAAGCTGCAGGTGCACTGCACCCACGGTGTGGGTAAACAGCAGCACATCAGTGTGGAAGCAGCCCTATTCTGTTATGCCCAGTGTATTGATTCACACTGACCTGAAGAGCTTTTATTTCCTGTTGCGGCCACCACTCTAGAGACAGCTACCTGACTTAATCAGTGGAGTGCAGTTGGTATCACTCTGCATGGAGCCGGCACTACAGCGGAGGCGTCGGCTTATGTGGCTCTTGCTCCTTTCTACAGCTCTAACTTTACAAGTAGTCCCTCTGCATTGCACTATGTTTAATGCTTTGGAATGGCAGGTCAGCAAACCCAGATCGAGATCTACCAATCACCTGTCTATGATCTACTGGTAGATCGTGATCTACAGGTTGCTGACTCTACTCTACAAACAGGTTAGCAGTGGCAGCTCCTAAGTTTCCTTCAGGGCTGCTCTTCATCCTTTTACTTCTTTATTGCCTTAGTAGGCCCTGGACAGAAATTGTCCCTCTTACCACTTTATTGCCAGCTGTGATTTTTTTTTTTTCTTTTTTAAAGACTAGGGTGGTTTTGGGCATTTGTTCTGTTATTCCCTTGCCAGCTCTTACCTTGGCTTTCAAAGCAAAAATTGGCACCATGGGCTGTTATGAATAATTGACCCTTTGTTGAAAAACTTACTGTAAGCCAAGATTTTAGGGGTAAAATAGAACTTTAGACAGCCAGAGACAGTTCAAATTTTGGACATTTCCTTCAAACCACGTACGAGCAGGCTAAATGTACCCAAGTTGATCGATCAACTTGGGCACAACTAGTCTGTCGGATTTTACATGCTATTTATTGCTGTGTTCTCTCTTGGGGGAATCGAGCAATTTTCTTTCCTGCAACCAATGGTTGCAGAAAAGAAAATTGTTCCGTCTATGGCCAGCCTTACTTTGGAGGCCTGTGTTCTCCTTGACATAAGTGTCTTCTTTGTATATATTTGATTAACATTTTTTTTTTATTACATTTAATGTTCCTCTCTGGCTTTTCTACAGAGTGGCTGCTGTGAAGTTATCACTGAGGAGACTTCTGCTGCTTTACGTAAAGCCAACAAATGGGCCCAATCTGGTTTAATTGTAAGCGTCGGGCCACCAGTGGAGACCTTGAGTCCTGAAATTGCTAGTGGACTTTCAACTGGAGACAAAAAGAAAACAGCCCAAACCTCAATCTGCAGAGAGAGGAATTCAGAGCTTGCCAGGTACAGACCCTGCTTGCATTAAATAGCAAATATTTATTTGCTGTTTTTAAAATGTTTTAAATATGTTTTTTATTATTTTAGAACTGATCCTGTGCGTCCTTTCATCAGTGGACATGTTGCAAACAGTATGGCTGCAGAAGTGATTGCTTTACTCCACAGTTTGTTGATGGCCCCAGAGTCCAATGCAGCACAGATATGGACCACAACTGCAGAAAAGGTAAAAAAGAAAAAAAAAAAAAAAGCCATCCGCTTGTTAATCTGTTTTTAAAAACATCATCAGTTATTGACCAATTAACCTATTAATGTATGTACTGTGGTCAGTGCTACTGCATTGGCTTAGTTGAGGGAACCACACTTGTTAATTCATTGAAGAGAGAGGTTTGGGACTTTGTATGAAGCATACAGCTGGTGAGGAGGGGGGGTGACCATGATGCAAATTGTGTCTGACCAGTTTGTTATATAACTGTAATTACTAAATTTCAATACAGTGCACATAAAGAGTATAATAGAATAAAATGTATTCCATATATGATGTGTACAACCAAAACATCATAATAAAATAGCATAAAAATGTCAGACACACAACCCAAGTATCACACAATACATATATAAAAGTGCATGATTGTTACAACATATTGCTATAAAACAGAATAAAATTGATGGAATGATGCTGACTAAACATGATAGTGGCATCAACATAGCTCAACGTGTTTCGTGGATGACCTCCACTCATCAGGAGCAGATTCTTGATATATATAATATAGCTATGAGTCTGAAATGGAGCGATGAGAGCTGCAGGCCTGCCGAACAATTCACTAGCCCCAGGAGCTGAGGTGAAAAACCCAAGATATTTGATGGAAAAACACATCAGGAGACGGATGTCCCTGGGAGTAAGGTCCCCCATGGATGGTCAGGGGTGATGTGAATGGCATATCTGTGGAACCTCTGGAACTCCTAGGCCAACACACATGGTCCAAATTGGTGCACAATGTCCCAAGAGCCCTGAAGAGAGGATCAAGGAAAGACACTGGTCTGAAAGGCATGATTCTTTCTTTTTTCACTGCACAAGGTCATAGATGTTCTCTGTGGTAGCTGGCCTCTTTGGACATTGTGCCCCAATTTAGACCATGTGTGTTGGCCTAGGAGTTCCAGAGGTTCCACGGATATGCCATTCACATCACCCCTGACCATCCATTGGGGACCTTACTCCCAGGGACATCCGTCTCCTGAGTGTGCTTCCTACAAAGTCCCAAACCTCTTTCTTCAAAGAATTGTCAAACAGGGATGGCGGCATTGTACCTACGGGTCCTATGCCTCATATAAAGTCCCAAATCCCCCCTTTCCCCCAACCACACTTGTTATTATTATTATTATTATTATTATTATTATACAGTATTTATATAGCGCCAACAGTTTACGTAGCGCTTTACAACTTGAGGGTAGACAGTACAAGTACAATACAATTTGATACAGTAGGAATCAGAGGGCCCTGCTCCTTAGAGCTTACAATCTAAGAGGGGAGGTCAAGAGATACAAGAGGTAATAACTGTGGGTGATGTGCTGATTGAGAAGATAAATGTACAGTTGTTAGGTGGGGGCCAGATAGGCTTCTCTGAAGAGATGAGTTTTCAGGGATCGTCTGAAAGTGGATAAAGTAGGAGAAAAACGGACGGATTGGGGTAGAGCATTCCAGAGGATGGGGGAGGCTCTGGAGAAGTCCTGAAGGCGAGCATGGGATGAGGTGACAAGGGAGTTTGAGAGCAGGAGGTCTTGGGAGGAGCGAAGAGAACGATTAGGTTGGTATTTTGTGACTAGGTTAGAGATGTAGCTAGGGGCCAAGTTGTGGATGGCTTTGTAAGTTATAGTTAGTATCTTGAATTTAATTCGGTGACTGAGTGGCAGCCAATGGAGGGATTGGCAGAGGGGTGTAGCAGACGCTGAGCGGTTTGTGTGGTGGATGAGCCTGGCCGCAGCGTTCATGATGGACTGAAGTGGGGATAGCCTATTTAGAGGTAAACCAATGAGGAGGGAGTTGCAGTAGTCAAGGCGGGAGATGACCAGGGAGTGGATTAGAAGCTTTGTGGTGTCAATGGTTAGGAAGGGGTGTATCTTGGAGATGTTGCGAAGACAGAGGCGGCAAGCTTTGGATAGTGATAGAATGTGGGGTCG
This sequence comes from Aquarana catesbeiana, assembly GCF_042186555.1. Classification (NCBI taxonomy): domain Eukaryota; kingdom Metazoa; phylum Chordata; class Amphibia; order Anura; family Ranidae; genus Aquarana; species Aquarana catesbeiana. The sequence continues at coordinate 235,897,170 of NC_133324.1, forward strand.
AAAGGTTAGTTCAGAGTCCAGGATTACACCTAGGACCTTGGCGTGGGGAGATGGGTTGATAGTTGAGCCGTTGATCTTGACAGGGAGATCAGGGGAAGTGGCACCTGAGGGAGGAAATATCATGAGCTCGGTTTTGGATAGGTTGAGTTTGAGAAAGTGATGTGACATCCAGGCTGATATGTCTGCTAATAAGTTGGTAATGCGTGAGGAGACAGATGGAGAGAGCTGGGGGGTGGAGAGATAGATTTGGGTGTCATCAGCGTAGAGATGATATTTAAAGCCGTGGGAGGCAATCAACTGACCCAAGGAGGTGGTGTAGATTGAGAAAAGGAGAGGTCCGAGAACAGAACCTTGGGGGACCCCAACGGAAAAAGGAAGAGGAGAGGAGGAAGTAGAGTTGTAAGTGACACTGAAGGAGCGGTGGGATAGGTAGGATGAGAACCAGCGAAGAGTGCAGTCACGGAGACCAAAGGAGTGGAGTTTATCGAGGAGGAGTGGGTGGTCCACTGTGTCAAAGGCAGCAGAGAGATCCAGGAGAAGTAGTACAGAATAGTGTCCATTGGCTTTAGCCATTAGTAGGTCATTTGAGAGTTTAAGGAGAGCAGTTTCCGTGGAGTGTTGAGGGCGAAAACCGGACTGAAGGGGATCAAGAAGTTTATTCATGGTCAGATGGTCACTTAATCGGTTGTAGACCAGTCTTTCAAGAAGTTTGGAGGAGAAGGAGAGTAAGGAGATGGGACGTAAGTTGTTGAGATTGGTGGGATCCAGTGAGGGCTTTTTTAGTATGGGGGTGACTAGTGCATGTTTTAGAGAGTTTGGGAAGATGCCACAAGAGAGGGAGAGGTTGAGAATGTGAGTTAGAGAGCGTAGAATCGAGTCAGAGGGTGAGCGTAGCATTTGCGAGGGAACAGGATCCAGGGGGCAAGTGGTTAGATGAGTGCTAGATAAAAGTTTAGCAACCTCAGTAGTAGTAGCAGGGTTGAATGAGGGAAGTAATGACTGTATCTGTGGACATGGGGTGTTGCATGGGGGAGGTTTTTGCGCATTGGCGATCTCCTCATGAATTGTATCTATCTTAGTTTTGAAGTGATTGGCAATCTCCTGGGCGGTGATTGAGTTGGTGGGTGGAGGCAGTGGAGGACAGAGTAGAGTGTTGAAGGTAGAGAAGAGTTGACGTGGACTGGATGAGAAGGTGTTGATGAGTGTGATAAAGTAGGTCTGTTTGGCAGTGTGAAGGCAGGAGTAGTATTTTAGGAGGGCAGATTTATATTGTGTGAAGTCTTCCTGGGTCTTAGTCTTATGCCACAGGCGCTCAAGAGCGCGGCTACGTTTTCTGAGACTTCTGGTGTCATCTGTTTGCCAGGGCTGTAGCAGTCGGGGCCTAATTCTGCGTGTAGTGAGGGGGGCCAGCTTGTCTAGGGAGGAGGACAGTGAGCTGTTGTAAATGAAAGTAGCTAGGTTGGGGCAGGACAGGGGGGAGATTTTGTCATAGAGGTGATCAGTAGCAGAGTAGAGAAGAGAAGGGTTGAGGTGGCGAAGGTTTCTGCGTGTAACTGTTGGGCGGTTGGAGGGAGAAGAGGTGGAAGACAAGGAGAGAGCAAAACTAATAAGGTGGTGATCAGAGAGTGGGAATGGATTGTTGGAAAGGTTGCACGGAGTGCACAGATAGGAGAAGGCAAGGTCAAGGGTGTTGCCGTTGGAGTGGGTAGGAGCCTGTATCCATTGCTTCAGGTCAAGCGATGAGGTTAGACTGAGAAGTTTAGAAGTAATAGTAGTGTTAGTGTTGACAGGGATGTTGAAGTCCCCAAGAATAATTGTGGGGATTTCAGAAGAGAGAAAGTAGGGTAGCCAGGCAGAGAAGTCATCAAGAAAGGCTGATACCGGTCCAGGGGGCCGGTAGATGACAGCAATTCTTAGAGAAATGGGAGAGAAAAGACGAATGCAATGTGCCTCAAAAGAGGAGAGTGTCAGAGAGGGAGGTGGGTGAAGAACCTGATAGGTGCTGCATGGGGCTAGAAGGATTCCCACTCCACCTCCCTTCCGTCCACTTGGTCTGGGGGAGTGAGTCCAAAGAAGGCCCCCATGGGAGAGGGAAGCAGGAGAAATAGTATCCGATTCATGAAGCCAGGTTTCAGTAATGGCAAGTAGGTTAAAGGAATTTGTGATGAAGAGGTCGTGGAGGGCGGTGAGTTTGTTGCAGACAGAACGTGCATTCCACAGGGCACAGGAAAAGGGGGGGCTGGTTTTGGAAAGAGGAATATGGACCAAGTTCTGTGGGTTGCGGCTCCTGCCAGAGGGTGTAGGGGGATGGGAGCGTTGGGCAAAGACAGATGATGGTGGCCCAGGGTTTGGGGATATGTCACCAGAGATTAGGAGAAGCAGGAGGGTGAGGGAGGTAATGTGGGACTGTGATTTATGTGAAGGGGCATGTCTCAGAGTACTGGAGGTTTTATCAGTGTATGGATGTAGAATGAGCGAGAGTTGGTAAGAGCAGTAGTAGGGGGAAGACAGAAGGCAGGGTGATATGTATAAGCAGGCGGGTGGAGAGGGGGGGTGAAGGTAAGAGAGTTTGCGGAGAGAGGACAGGAGTGTCAGAAGCAGTGGTAGAGAGTGCATGTTACAGAGTGGAAGGAGAGCTTAATAGAGAGACGGGTCACCTGCAGTCTGTTAGCTGCTTTCCAGTGCAGATTGCTGTATTTGTTTGCTTCGTGCAATCACTGAAGTGCAGAGAATGAAGTGCATATCACTTGTAGAAAGAATCACTTAGAGAAAGAAGCCTTAACGATAGAAGCCCCTGCAATGTGCTACCCCAGCAATGTGCTACCCCCTTAAGGATGCTCAAATATATACTGTTATAAGGGTGGGGTTGAAGTTCGTTAATTAATCATGAGTGACTATAAGAGTGCCTAGCAATCAAAGTGAACTTTTTGCTTCAAAAGTCAGAATAGCCAGAGGCCAAGACAAGATCAACACATAAAACTTAGGTAAGACAGTCCAGAAAAACAAATAATGTCATGGTTGTTCGCACAGGGCAACAGATAGAGAAGGCCACATACCAGAGAGACACACACACACAGAGACAGCAAGCAGATCCCAATTGCAGTTAACGGTGGAAGATGTGGATGAGCTGACACATACCTGTAAAGAGACAGAAGGAATGATCAGGTGAGGCAGAACCCAGTGCAGAGAATGAAGTGCATATCACTTGTAGAAAGAATCACTTAGAGAAAGAAGCCTTAACGATAGAAGCCCCTGCAATGTGCTACCCCAGCACTTGTTAGTTAACACTTCACCTAAACGGAAGGAAGGCCCTTGATTTCATTCAACAGAATGTATATTGCAATTGTGTATGTGTGTGTGTATATATATATATATATATATATTAGTCTAGTTATTATCAGTCCAGATGTAAAATATTTTTATTTCCATTCTCTATTTTGCACTGGATTTTTCCATAGTTTATTTAGCACTAAATGTTAGTTTTTTAAAAATTTTGTTTCTACAGGTCTTGTCCCGTGCGCTAATGCATATCCCTCAGCTGGGCAAGCATGCCGAGAGTATCCTGGAGAATGGTAGCGGGAGCAGCAGAAAGCTGGCCAAGTTGCAGGGCATAGCTAGACAAGCTGTGGCAGCTCTCTGTGCCCTTGGAGGGTTCAAGGAGACTATTAAAATAGGTTCCGAGGTTCAGGTAACATGGTTTGCATTTTACCAGTAACATTTCAGCATTAAAAACAAGGCCTTTGGTAACAGTGTCCAGACGTGTTAGTCACAAATATCAATAACATTTTACATACCATGATCTTCCTTTAGTTTTGGCATCAAGCTTGTATATTTGTTTTTGACATAATAAGAGTTGCCAGTATCAGTACTTGCTTATGCAAGTCCAAAAGGCCAGTAGGGAATTACAATAATCCTTCTAATATTTAGGACATAACACCATAGTCCTTATTCGCTAGCTACATTTGAATTTATAAATTAAAATAAGGAAACCCTTTCTATTACTTTTTTTGTTTAAAGCTACATTTTTGCAATCACGGGTTAAATCGTTCTAGTACAAAAAGATGTCAAAATTTTTTTTTGCTCATTATGCCATTATACACTCCTCAATGCTGCACATTTCCTATATATGCTATCTACAACACTGTTGCTCATATCTGATTATCTCTGTAGTAATATTTTTTTTCTGCTTCGTGCATAGTTAGTCATACCCTGAAAGGACTTCAGCATAGTGTTTCTGTTTTGTATTATTAAGGTTGACTAAGAGAGGGTAGTTAGGTCATCCACCTTTCAGCACCAAACATGCTGCACATGTTCTCACTTCTGTGCTGCCCACCTCTAACCTAGTGTACATCCTCAAGACAAAAAAAACAATCCATCACCCCAGCCACATAGGGGAGAGTATTCCTTCACTGGTCTGCATGTAAGATAAGAAGTCACCTAGGATTTTCACGTACATGGCAATCACTGAGGAGGCCGTTGCTTACGTAGCACTGACAGAGCATTTTCTCATGTAGCTTTTTTACTGTAACAAGCTATTACATTCATTCCATTTACATTTATTGGGGATTTAACTTCTTCTAGATGTTGGCATATGTGCTGAAGATCACCTGCAACCAAGTCTCCACTGATGAGCACCAGTGCCTTTTCCAACCCTAGTTATTTAGTTTACACATAAATAAGATTTTCACATCATAAACCTGAAGTTCAAAATAATTTTCTGAGCCCATCCTGCTTTAAAGGATATATGCATTTTTAGTGCACGTAAATTTCAGGACCCCATTCCTCACACTAGAATGGAGTATACTTGCCTAAATACGGGGTTCTAGTGGTCGTATTTTGCCTCCTGCCCTGTGCTGCACAGCCTCTTCTTAAAATGTCTCTAGCCAGTCAACACACACACACACACACACACCACATTTATCTCTGTGCTGTTTCAGGTGTGTGGTCACACCACTGAGGAGGAGTGACCACACACTGTCCCCCCATTTGTATAGTTGTTGGAGTTATCAGGCTTCCTTAAAGTGATTGTAAATGATCACCTTGTAAAACAACCCATTCAAGTTTAAAATAGAAATGAAAGGCAAAACATTTTTGTTTAGATTTTTATAAATGATCACATTCCCTCTGTTATCGCTGCATAGAGAAGTTGGGGGAGAAGTAGCAGCACACTAAAGTGTCCGTTTATGCAACCAAGATGAGCTGCGATCCTAATGATCGCAGCTAATCTCCGATCATTATCAGTTTATGAAATAGAGGTGATCTGGGGAGAACATGTTCTCCGCACGCACTGAATCTGTCATTGACAGAAACGGACAGTTTATGAAGGTGCGATCTCTTCACTTTATTGGCGATCTCTGTCAGAATTCTCCAGCTCAGAGATGGAAAATCAGGGAGAAAAGAGAGAATCCCCAGAGAACGGAGGAGGAAAAAGGAAGATTATTGACTTCTTCCTCGATCAGACCCCCCAAGCTAGTAAACATGTCCCCCTACCGTATATATGTGTGTGTGTGTGTGTGTGTGTGTGTGTGTGTGTGTGTGTGTATGTATGTGTGTATGTATATATATATATATATATATATATATATATATATATATATATATATATATATATATATATATATATAGTGTGTGTATGTACAGTGGAAATAAAAAGTCTTCACACCCCTGTTAAAATGTCAGGTTCCTGTGATGTAAAAATGTGAGACAAAGATAAATCATTTCAGAACTTTTTCCACCTTTTTAATGTGACCTATAAACTGTACAACTCAGTTGAACAACAAGCTGAAATCTTTTAGGTGGAGGGAAGTAAAAAATAAAAAATTAAAATAATATGGTTACATAAGTGTGCACACCCTTAAACTAATACTTTGTTGAAGCACCTTTTGATTTTATTACAGCACTCAGTCTTTTTGGAAATCAGTCTATTAGCATGGCACATCTTGACTTGGCAATATTTGCCCACTCTTCTTTGCAAAAACTTTCCAAATCTGTCAGATTGCGCGGGCATCTCCTGCGCACAATCCTCTTCAGATCACCCCACAAATTTTCAATGGGATTCAGGTCTGGGCTCTGGCTGGGTCATTACAAAACGTAATCATCTTCTGGTGAAGCCATTCCTTTGTTGATTTGGATGTATACTTTGGGTCGTCGTTGTGCTAAAAGATGACGTTCCTCTTCATGTTCAGCTTTCTAGCAGAAGCCTGAAGGTTTTGTGGCAATATTGACTGGTATTCCCTCTACCTTGACTAAAGGCCCCTGTTCAGGCCGAAGAAAAACAGCCCCAAAGCATTTTGCTGCCACCACCATGCTTCACTGTGGGTATGGTGTTCTTTTGGTGATGTATAGTGTTGTTTTTGCACCAAACAGATCTTTTGGAATTATGGCCAAAAGGTTCAACCTTGGTTTCCTAAAGGGAGCATAACACATTTTTCCACATGCTTTTCGGAGACTTCAGATGTGTTTTTGCAAAATTTAGCCGGGCTTGGATGTTTTTCTTCGTAAGAAAAGGCTTTTCATTTTGCCCCTCTGCCCCATAGCCCAGATATATGAAGAATACGGGAGATTGTTGTCACATGTACCACACAGCCAGTACTTGCCAAATATTCCTGCAGCTCCTTTAACCACTTGCTCACTGGGCACTTAAAACCCCCTCCTGAACACCCTGAAATACATTCTGCTACTCCTTCTGAGTAAAACGATACCACATGTGTGAGACTTTTACACAGCCTGACCACATACAGAGGCCTAACATTGAAGTAGCACCTTCAGGTGTTCTAGGAGCATAAATTACACATCTCGTTTCTTACCCACCTATTACACTTTTGAAGGCCCTGGAGCACCAGGACAATGGAAACGCCCACAATATGACCCCATTTTGGAAAGCACACACCCCAACGTATAATCTATGAGGCATAATGAGTCATTTGAACGGTTCATTTTTTTCCATAAGTTTTTGGAAAAAGTGGAAAAAAATGAAAACGCATTTTTTTTTTTTTTTTTACACAAAGTTGTCCGCTTTCCAACACCTAGCATTTACATAGCAAAAATAACACCCCAAAATACATTCTGCCACTCCTTCTGAGTGTGGCAATACCACATGTGTGAGGCCTTTACACAGCCTGACAAAAAATCTCTCCTGCGCTCGAGTGACTAAAACCTCAATGATAATGATAAGGCCAAAATGCTTCATTGGTGTCTGCCGTCTTGCAGCCCTCTTCAGAACATGTTTTACTAACTTCAACCATTGATTCATAAATGATTGATTGGCACAGCTTTGCCCTAGATGTATGGGGACTATCGCCAATGCTTCCATTGTGGCAACCTAGTGACATCAGGGTGGGTCCATACACCTTGGAGGGTTGGGTCTGGGTAGGTGGGAGTGGCTTTCTGTGGGCTGGTGCTGGCTGACACATGGTCATACGCATACACACATAAATGTGTGTGAAGAAAGGGGTTCTCCCCAGAAACGCGTCAGCCATCGCCTCATCAATCTGATGTCCGGTCCTGATTACGTTCTGATGTCCGCTACTGCGCACCTGCAGCTATTGTTCATGCTTAACGTATACGCTCGTTTGTGAGTATTCATTTGCTGTTTTACCTTTTTTAATAAACGCTATTTGTGGTAATGCACTAGGTCGGTGCGCCCTCTTTTTCTTTTTATTTCTTTACACAGCCTGGCCACATACAGAGATCCAACATGCAAGGAACACCGTCAGGTGTTCCAGGGACACATAGAATGCACATACCAAGAATTATACCCCAAAATACATTATGCTGAGCAAAGGGTAAACAAAAGATTACGTGTGGTTTTAGTAGCACAGTTGTCCACAGGAGGATAGCACTGGTCCAGGCAGCAGGCAAGGACTCGGTCAGCAACACAATTTTTCAGGCAGCAGGCAGGGATACTCTCCATATACAGTCCAGGGTCAGTGCAGGCATAGATTGTCAGCAGTGCCAAAATATTGGTCTTGGTAGTAGGCAGGAACATGGTCCATGTGCTGTGATCAGTGCGACAAACAGGCATGACGGTAGTAAGTCCTACAGGCAGCAGGCAGAAGTAGGGCCTCGTTCAGGACAGAATGGGGACGGGGTAGAGGCTTCTACCACCCAAATCTCTTTCAAGCCTCCGAGTCTCCAGACTGTAATCTAGGAATGAGAAAACAAAGAAAATTTGTTTTCTTCATCCAGAAAAACTATTGTGGAGCCCCTCACATATGTGAGACCCCTGTGTTGAATCCCACTAGTCCAGTTGCAGAGTACAAGATCAGTCCAAGAGGCAGGCAAGAGGCATGGTCAAACCGTTCCAGATCAGGCAGAGGTATGTACAGAATCGTTAGGCAGAAGCATGGTCGAATAACAGTCCAGGGTCAGTTCCAGATCAGGCAGAGGTATGTACTAAATCGTTAGGCAGAAGCATGGTCGGATAACAGTCCAGGGTCAGTTCCAGATTAGGCAGAGGTATGTACAAAATCGGCAGACAGAAACGTGGTCGAATAACAAGCCAGGGTCAGTTACAGAGCAGGCAGTGGCATATAAGAGTTGTGAAGGCAGGAACTGAGGATTACGTTTACCATACTTCACTAGTAATTTATTGAAGTATGTTAACGGCGGAAACATTCACCTATGCAGAGGCCTGGTTGGGAAGGACATTGTGCACATTAATAAGGTGTCTCTTCTGACTCCTGCTCTGGTACACACCTTACATCTTTTTTTACGTCTTTGGCCTGTTGGTTTGGGAGGGAGTTTATCTGGAAAGTGGCGTTCGGAGAGTCGACTAACAACATCTGATCGGATGTTTTCTGGTAGGCCATTCGGGAATATAAGGGCAGTGTAAATTTCCTCCTGGTAGCCAAGGAAGGGTTGGGGGTTTTGGGTGGATTTGCAGTAAACGATATAGGAATTGAATATGGCCAATTGAAAAAAATAAATTGCTACTTTTTTGTACCAATGGTATGTCCGTCTTGTGGCCCCCCCCCCATAAACAAATTGTATTCATAGATGCATGTTGGTTTTTGGCTGGGGCCATTCCTTCTGTGGATTTCTACATAGGTGTTATTGTGGATGGAAGACAACATGTAGACATCCCTTCTGTCCCTCCACTTCACTGCCAGAATCTCTTTGTTTCTCTTTGTTTCGCAGACTTGCCGTTTCTCCTTTTCTCAACTGCTTATTGACAAGACTTTGAGGAAAGCCCTTCCAAAGCTTTTTTACCGTGCCACATGCTGGCGTCTTCTTCCGGTGAAGGTTGTGGAACAGGGGCAGAGATGTGTAGAAGTTGTCTACATACAGGTGGTAGCCTTTTTCCAGTAGGGGGTATGTGAGGTCCCAAACAACTTTCCCGCTGGTTCCCAAGTAGTCCGGGCAATTAGGGGCTGCAGCTGGGTGTCCTTCCCTTCGTACACTATGAAGGCATATGTGTACACTGTGGCTCGGTCACATAATTTGTACACCTTCACCCCATAGCGGGCCCTTTTGCTGGGGATAAATTGCTTAATTTTAAGCCTGCCGCTAAATTTAACAAGGGACTCATTCACACATATGTGTTGGTCCGGGGTGAACAGCTGGGGGAATACTTCAGAAAAATAATTTAGTATTGGCTGAATTTTGTAAAGCCTGTCATAATTTGGGTAATTTCGGGGAGGGCACTGGGTATTGTCACTGAAATGTAGTTGTCTCATTATCATCAGATACCTGGTTCTGGCCATTACCGCAGAGAGCGGCATGTGGTGGATGGGGTGGGTTGACCAGTAGGAACGCAATTGATTTTTTTTGGTGAGTCCCATATTAAATGTGAGGCCCAAAAAAACCTTGAAATCTTCCACTGTTAGGTCTCTCAACTCGTAGGGACGGGCATAATATGATGTGGGATTTTGCAAAATAAATTGCTGTGCGTACAGGTTGCACTGGGCCACAATTGACGCCAACATGTCCTCCGTAAAAATGAAATTAAAAAAATGAATTGGGGTAAAATTCTCTGTGTCCACCTGGACTCCTGGCTGGGCAGTGAAAGGGGGAACGCTAGCTTCTCCTGAATTAGGAGGAAGCCACAAGGGGTTCTGAAGGGCATAGGGAAGGCTGGCATGGGACCTAACCCTTTGTGGCTGAGGTGACAACCCACTGGTACTTGGCCTTTCTTGCCGAGGTACTGCAGTGCTGGTGGATGGCACTGCGGTGCTGGTGGATGCCACTGCCTCCTCACCAGAACGCCTTCGTTTGGCGGACCGAATTTCTTCCTCCTCTGAGTCTGTTGGTGTTCCACTACTGAGGACTGGCTCGTAATTTATGTCAGACTCAGAATCCGAATTGGAAAGGGTATCTGAAAAAGAGAGCTTCCCGTTGCTCTCGTCGGCCGTGGAAAAAATTTGGAATGCCTTTTCACCGGAAAAGCTTTTTTTGGACATGGCTGGTGGTGATGAGATTGCACAGGTGTGTGCTAAGCCGGCACTGATGAGGTGGCACTGATGAGCACAGATGTGCACTGGTTGATGGCACTGATCGCACAGATGTGCACTGATGAGGTAGCACAGATGAGCACTGAGGAAGCAGCACAAATGTTCACTGATTGATTGCACAGATGTGCACTAATGAGGCGGCACAGGTGGGCACAGATATGCACTGATGTGGCACTGTTGAGGCGGCACAGATGGGCACTGATGAGGCGGCACAGATGGGCACTGATGAGGCGGCACAGATGGGCACTGATTGATTGCACAGTTGTGCACTGAGGCGGCACAGATGGGCACTGATTGGTACAGATGTGCACTGTTGAGGTGGCACAAATGGGCACTGTTGAGGTGGCACAGATGGGCACTGTTGAGGTGGCACAGATGGGCACTGTTGAGGTGGCACAGATGGGCACTGTTGAGGTGGCACAGATGTGCACTGATGAGGTGGCACAGACGGGCACTGATGGCACAGACGGGCACTGATGGCACAGACGGGCACTGATGGCACAGACGGGCACTGATGGCACAGACGGGCACTAGTTAGATGTCACTGTGGGCACTTTTTGGGCACACAGAAGCTCTCTCTCCTCACATGCTGTCTCTGTGTGAGGAGAGAGAGCCGGCAATGAGAGATGATCTCAATTGTTTACATTTGAGATCATCTCTCATTGGCCATGGCAATCGCGCTGTATATGGCCGCTGTGATTGGCCATTTACAGCGATCTGTGATTGGCTGTGTCCAAGGGACACGGCCAACACAGATTTTCCCCGAGGCGCACTCATGAGAGCGCGCTGGGAATGAGGAAAGGGGATGACGTCAATAGACGTAGTCCCGGCAGTGTAGATCCGCGCTGTAGCTGTCATTTAGCTATAGAGTGGATCTGAACCGGTTAATGTTGCTGTAGGCCTCTTGGCAGTCTCCATGACCATTTTTCTTCTTGTTTTTCAATAATTTTGGAGGGACGTCCAGTTCTTGGTAATGTCAGTGTTGTGCCATATTTTTTCCACTTGATGATGACTGTCTCCACTGTGTTCCATGGTATGTCTAATGCCTTGGAAATTCTTTTGTACCCTTCTCCTGACTGATACCTTTTAACATTGAGATCCCTCTGATGTTTTGGACGCTCTCTGCGGATCATGGCTTTTGCTGTAGGATGCGACTAAGAAAATGTTAGGAAAGACCTACTAGAACAGCTGAACTTTATTTGGGGTTATTCAGAGGCACTTTAAATGATAGCAGGTGTGTACTGACTCCTATTTAACATGAGTTTAAATGTGATTGCTTAATTCTGAACACAGCTATATCCCCAATTATAAGAGGGTGTGCACATTTATGCAACCACATTATTTTAGTTTAATTTTACTCACAGTAACCTGACATTTTAACAGGGGTGTGTAGACTTTTTTTTATCCACTGCGTGTGTGTGTATGTATGTATATATATATATGTGTGTATATATATATATATATATATATATATATATGTGTGTGTGTGTGTGTGTGTGTGTGTGTGTGTGTATATATATATATATATATATATATATATATATATATATATATGTGTATATATATTATTATTTTATTAACATGAGGTGGGCGGTCTCCTTTAAGAATGCCTGTGTTCTCAGCAGCGGTAATTTACAGCTACTTAATAAACGGACACCTCGCATGTATCAGTGAATTTCTGGTACTGTATTCTCGCTATGTCTCGTGAGATTAGAGTAACAGGCAGTGTTCTCCACAGTTCAAAGCATTTGTAGATCGCTTCATCCTGAAAAGGAGAAACGATCTACACTGCTTCATAAACAGGCACCCAGAAGAGAGAGAGGCCTAAGAACTCAGCAGCGGATATTTTCCGGTGCTTGATAAACGAACCCCTGAGCTTGCCAATGAATGGCTGTGCATTGGAGGCATATCAGGACAAGTCTGATCGTTGGAGGAGAGTACACTGAGTTCCCAGCACAGCTAGAGAACTACCACAGTGTGCTCTCCTGCTTAGTGCGGTCAGATTTTAATAGGAAAGCAGAAGGATGGCAGGAACACCAGGGATTTCACACAAAGGAAGCAATACAAAGAGAACAGGATACTTTCTCATACAAGTACATGATACAGCAGGCACATATCAGGAATATAAAGTGTTTGAATAACAAACACTTTAAGAGTATTTAGAATACTTTTTTTTAAAGAAAGGCAAGTGGTAATTTCTGAAATTCTATTTTCTGCTTGTGTTTGCCTGCCAGCCTACATTTAGATTGTATTTATCCTTCTTTTCAATTAGGTGCTTGGTAAAGGAATTTCCGGGAGTATTGGAGTGGTTGTATCTATAAATGAACAAGAGGGTATTGCAACTGTGAAATTTCCATCCCTAGATTTTAGAAAATCCTCAAAGGCCTCAGACACACTGGCAATCCCATTGTTTAGGCTCAGTGTTCCTCGCTCTGAGGTAAGGATTGTCTTCATAGTAAATGTACACATTGTTGTGGCACATTTAGTCTGTGTATTATTTTCATATTTATGTCTGTTTTTATGTGCATGTGTGTATATCTACTTTGCTGTGGTGAAGGTTAAGGTCACCAATACCTAAAGATGTTTGATTAGGCAAAGTGCAAAAAGCGATGGCAAACGAACAAAAATGTAACTCTTTATTGGATGCTGTGGGTTAGTGTACTTCAGTACTCCATGGAATTTGTTAATAAACACTAAAAAGTTCATCCCCCTTCATAGGGACTGCTGTACTTTTGGTGGAGTCAATTGATATTTTCAAAGAAAATTCTTAAATTCAGCATGTAGCATCGGCAGATACACACTAACAGTAGTCTTTAGCTCTGACTTGGAGCTCGGCACCCCTTCCCTTTTACCTGGACAGGTAAGGATTAGAATAATGAAACATCCCAGGTTCTGGGCCAGCAGGACACCGTTGAACATGTTTGAAGGTATAGGCAGAAGGCCCTAGGCTTTTTGGTAAAATATGTTTGGCGTGAAATATTTAAACTTGCATTTCATACTAATTGCGGCGCCATTTTGCCACGGTCTGCGTTTTCTGGCGGCCTGCGGTCAAAACGTTCCTATCCTGAACGCGATTCTTCTGCATTCAGGAGAGGGGGGTTGAACTTCACCTAACCACAGCAGCTCCTAAATTTCGGCAAAAGCCTATGTGTATATGGATACATAGGCTTTTATGGAGTTGAGGAGCTTTGGCAAAAAAATAACGGCAAAAGCAACTTATAGCTTACACAGGGCTAATTCTCCTTGCATCTGGTGTCCGAATGGGTTGGTGAGGAATCCAAGTTTGCACCCTTTGTTGACCTAGCCATTACAGTTTGTTTATTGACAATTTTTTAATTTTAGTTTTGGATGGCGTAGTGTAGGGTTAGAACCTCTGTCACTCTCTCTATTTGTCCTGTTGACTGTATGTTACTAGGCAGAAAGTAATTGGAAATCCACTCACTTTCTGTTGTGTGGAAGTGTGGGGAAATCTCCCCAGTGGAACACAGACAGCATTTTTTTTTTTTTTAATGCAAACACTACAACATTGCAAATGAAAAATGCATGCATGCACACCTGCGAAACTGTGAGGTGAGGATTTACTATACCTGGTGAACTCAGAATCTGGTGGAGCTGCGCATAGTAACCAGTCAGCTTCTGGGTTTTAGCCCTGGTTCACACCAGTGCGGCTTTGAAATCGCACTAGTTCAGTGCAAAGCTGCAGATCAGTGTGATTGGGACCTCTGATTTCATTGCGGCTTACGACTTCAGTTAACGGAAGTCAGTGCAAGTCGCAATGAAATCTCTAAGTAGTGCAGGAACCTTTTTCAAAGTAGCTATGACTTGAGTTGCAACAATTTGAACAGTTCCATTCCTGGCAATGGGGCACAACTTGTCATGTGATTTTGAACTGTCAAATCGCATGACAAATCGCACTGGTGTGAACCAAGGCTTATTGTCAAAGCTTAATTGAACAAGCTGATTGGTTACTATGCACAACTGAAACAAATTTTATGTGCACCAGTTTTAGTAAATCTCCCCCCTATGTTTCTTTTTTGGTTTTTCCATAAGGTCTGTGTAGGCTTAGCAGTAGGAATTGTAGCCTCTGTGACAACTTTGTTTCAGCTCTGCTGGCTGAACAGCGCACAGGTCATAGGACTAAGGGGGAATTCACACTATATATGGTGACAGATGCAGGGATACACAGGAAATAATTTTCCTGTGTGTCCCATTCACACTGTTTGGCACCGTGCCGAAAAGGCGCAGCAATTTAGAGCAACCCAGCACATCACACTGCTGTACAGTGCAATGAATAAAGTGTAAACTTCAAATAAGGTTTGTACCAAAAAAAAAAAAGAAGCCGCTTGATGCACTGAATCGTGCACCACAATGGCCCCTACCACAGCCAAGAATGGAGACCTGTCAGAGTGGACCTCTCCATTGCAGTGTGAATTCAGCCTAAAGCTGGCCATACATGGATTGAAATTAACGCAGTTGAGCAGGGACTGTCCAAATTTCGATCCTTGTATGGGCACTGTAGTTGAAATAGAAAGTCGATCTGCAGACTGGAATTTGTTTCCTTTGCCATCTGCTGTGATTGAAACTCTTTTTAAAAGAAGTTTAGGGGCTTCTATTACTGAATATATTAGTTCCATGGCTGTCATGCTGATTCTGTAGCTTTAGCACTGAACAATGAGGCCAACTAGGAGCTCTGAATGATGAGCTGTCTAGTCTGTTGAAAACTCCTAGGCAACAAGCATTGACAGCTTGCACATTCACCCGTTTAATCTATTGTGAATACACCTGTCATGAGAACAATATGAGGATTGAAATTGCAGTCAGCCTTCTAAAAATTCTTGCCACTTAGCTGTCTCTAGCTTCAGTTGTGAACTACTGATCCTGGTTAAGCACAGAGCAAATGAAAAATTGTCCTTATTTATTAAAACTGAAAAATCGCCAGTACAGCCATGCTAGCTAGCATTTTCAGAAGGTGGGGTAAGCAATGATAGACCCCATTTTTTATGTCATTAATGTTTTCCTTTGAAGCAAACCTTAAATCACATACGAAGGGGAATTAAGGAAAATGCATAAGTTTTGTAGTGTAAATATTTTTGCATTTTCCGTGTGCCAAATTAACAACGTTAAATGTTGCACCAGCCACACCATTACCATAAAACTTTTTTATAGTTAATTGAAGGACACTGCTCCTTCTGTCATAGTTTGCCTTTCTTTCTTTGGACTGTTTTTTATAACTGAGCAGGTTTGAAGAGGGAGGGCCTTAAGTGGACTGGGTTTCACTTTTCAGTGTGTCTGTTATCCATTTCTCCTGTAGTTGGTACTATAACACCAATGTTCCTAATATAATAAAGTGGAAATAAACCCAAAAACTAAAATGTAATGTATTGCAGCATACCAATCTCTAAATGTCGGTTGCATTTTTTTTTTTTTCACCTGCCAATTTCTGCCACTTCTGTCTTAGGGTGTCTCCACTCTGGATGGAAGAGCAATCTAAGTCACCTTTGAACATTAGCATTGTTAATATGGGGAGAGGATAATGGTAGCATACACTAGCAAAATTAGACAAATTTGACAAATAAATAAGACAAACCCTAGCTAACAATTTTTCAACCAGTTACAGCAACCGTTTTGTTTTCCATTTGGGATAAAGGTTTTACATAAATGAATAAATTCAGCCCCAGCAGGTTTTTACCCCCTTCCTGACCAGAGCACTTTTTACAATTTGGCACTGCGTCGCTTTAACTGGTAATTGTGCGGTCATGCAATGCTGTACCCAAACAAAATTAATTTGCGTCCATTTTTTCCCACAAATAGAGCTTTCTTTGGGTGCTATTTGACCACCTCCCTGCAGTTTTTTATTTTTTGCACTATACACAAAAAAGCGACAATTTTGAAAAAAAAAAAAAACTAACAATTTTTTACTTTTTTGCTATAATAAATATCCCCAAAAATGTTTTTAAAAAACTAATTTCTTCATCAGTTTAGGCCAATATATATTCTTCTGCATGTTTTTGGAAAAAAAAAAAGTTATAGCGTCTACAAACTATGGGAAAGATTTATGGCATTTATTTTTTTTTTTTATTTTTTTTACTAGTAATGGCAGTGATCTGGGATTTTTAGCGGTATTGCGGCAGACAGATCGGGCACTTTTGACGCATTTTTGGGACCATTGACATTTATACAGTGATCAGTGCTATAAAAATGCAGTGTTTACTGTGTAAATGACACTGGTAGGGAAGGGGTTAACACTAGGGGGCAATCAAGGGGTTAAATGTGTGTTCCCTCACTGTGTTCTAACTGTATGGGGATAGGGCTGAGTAGGAGAGGAGACATTTCGCTGTCCCTACTTGGAACAAATGACATGTCTCCTCTCCTCTGACAGCACCAGCCCTGTGCTGGCACTCGTGCACACGATCGCGACCATCGGCAACACGCATTGGGTCCCCTACTGTGCAGCCGGCACTCGCGTGTCCTCTGGCGAGTCGGTCGGGAAACAGTTAAGCACCCCCATCCGTGTTAAATGGCTTATTTCAATGCTCTAACTGCCACTTTTACTGGACAGCTTGGTCTGTATAAAAATAACACACTTATTGTTTAGGTCAACAGGTAGCAATAAAGGGAAAAAAAGCCTAAAAATACTAATACATCGAACACATCTAAGAACTGGTAATAATAATAATATGTTTTTGCTTTGGGGTTTACTCTGTAGTCTGAGAATAGGATTTTACGGTGAGTACAAAACTACTATTTTTAAAGTGAATTGCAGCAGCTGTCTTATAAGAGGTCAAGTCCGAGGAGGTGTATGCCACCTTGTGGACTTCACTCTTTTATTTACTATTTACATTTTTACGAAGCACTGGGAGTACAGCTATGGCTATAGTCCCAGCACTTTTGCAGGATATAGATGCACTTTGCTATGCAGCTGCCACTCTACTTGCCCCTTTATTTCAATGTCCCTTCTAAGAATATTTTGTATTCCATAAATGGGTTTACATAATACAAAGCCTTCAGTGATTGGGCAAGAGGAAAGTAGGGGCTAGCGCAGCAGCTGCTATATCGGAGAACTAGTGCTACAGTAATCTGTCCAGCTCTACAATAATCTCTGTTCTCATCTGATTGCTATATGTATTTCATGTGCAGTGTCAGAATATTCACAGACCTTTAGAATAGTAAGTACTAAGTATATAGAATTTATGGTGTCACTCTGTCATTTTGCAAGAGATATATATTTGTCATTGGTTATTTATCCCAGTGTATAATTATAGCTAAAAATAGTGCTGTGTAGGTTCCAGGCCTTATTTGATATAGCAGTTTTTTTTTTCCATTGTTAATATTTAGAAATATTTAATATTTAGAAATGTTTGACACAGTAGAGTGTACAGTAGTTCATTTTTTTTTTAAAAAATAAGATGCATTGCTTATCTGTCTGAATAAGGTAGCTTGAGTTTCTGGTAAAACATCCTGTTTGTACAATCTTTTTCCAATGGGAGAGACTTAGGCTTCCACTGGTGGCACGTGTCAGTGCTGTATAGAGGACTATTCAGACAGGTGCAGTGTGTCTCATTTTGCCATAAAATGGTGGTCCGCTGTGGCTCCTGCTTTACCTGTGAATCCTCCAGAGTAGTCTGGCAGGACAGGAGAGGGCAGTACACCTTTTTATTGAATATCTTCTTGTAATCGTCCTGTGATTATGGTGGAGAGTTAAAGCGTAAATTAAAGCTCCAGTTAATGACACCCCTCATTTCCTAGAAACTAACTGCTTGATTTTTGCCGCACCAACATTCACCCCCATCAGGCATTGCCTCTCCATAAACTGTCCATTACTGAGAAGGTAGTGCAGGCAGTCCAGTCCATGTTACTTCCCCAGGAGGGATGCCTGTCTATTCATACCTCACTTCCTGCAACAGGAGACGCCTCAACTCCAGTTATGGCAGTAGTTCGGCTTCTTGCAGAGATCAGGACAAGGTAAGAAGACTACATTAAACATTGCTGCTCCTGTGTTAAGAATTGCCATTGTTTGTTCTTTATTACAGCACATTTAGTTTTTTCAATAACTCCAATAGTTATCGCTATATGTAAGTGCACAATCAAGACGGGTTTCCTTCTAATAGTTTACCCATGGAGGGACTAGGAATTGGGTAGCAGGACCTGTTGGCTGACAGCATGAGCAATCTGCACAGGTCACTTTTCTCCATTTGTCTCTGCAGTCCTGATCACCCACTACATTTCTTGGCTGTGGATAACATAAACGTTTTTATACTACTACAGCTGGGGCACGGATAACCTATCAGTGCGCCAATGTAGGAGGGTGTCCCTCTGATAATGCAAATAGCAACTGTCTGAATGTCACCATTTTGGGTGTATCACAGATGGCATTAAAGGATAAATATGAATTTATGAAAAAATTAAACTTCCATACTCCCCTCTATGCTGCAGCCTCAGTGTGATGCTGCAGCTGTCCCACATTGACACATCACATGACCACTGATCACTTTTTTTTTTTTTTTATTAACATGCTTTTTATTTTTGGTTTTATTGTAGAAGAAAAATACACTATGATAGTTATATTAAAGCTGCTTACTGAGTTCTTGGTCTGCTCTGAGCTGAGAGTGGTGACTGTCAGTCGCCACTCTCTTCTCTGCTCCTCCAGCACTCATTGGAACACCAGGCTGGAGAGGGGCCGGGCACAACTGCTTTTAGCTGCACGCTAGGAGGTGAAGCCAGCTGTCAATCAGTCAGGTGGCTCCTGTAAATTTTGTCAGGATCCTTCCACAGCCGGGAGCAGCTCTGCTTTGTTAGCTGATAGCGGGCAATAGACCCACTATAAGCTGACTTTGTGTCACAGGAACACAAAACTAAGTGACCCATAAGAGAAGTACAACCAGAAAAGCTTTGTTCATACTTCTATTTTAAAGAGACAAATGTGCAGATATATTTTTTTTGCTGTTTTGTACTATTTCACACTACGGGTTCTCTTACAGGGGATTGTATAGGTTTTTACTTTAGTTTTCGTTTTTTTTGTTTTTTTTTTTGTTTTTTTTTTGTTTTTTTTTAATGCTTATATATACATATGCTGCTTGCTTAGTATTGCTGCAAAGTGTTTGTGTTTTTTTCTGCTTTGATTTTCTTGGTGTGCATCTGTGGCTCAGCATGAACCCACAAAAATTTGTTAAGAACTTTATTTTCTCTATATAGCCTAAGCAGCAAACAGGCTGCTTATTGTACTTGGTTGTATGGTCAGCTATATAGGTTTAGTCACAAAATAAAGATTCTCCCAAGAAAAATGCCATGAATAAAAAATGGTACATCATGCGAGTTAAAATGATGAAAGTCGTGGTGTAAAAAATACTTTAAGGGTAAACCAAATCGGCCTGACACTTTCTGACATTTCAGTGCACTTCCAGTATATATCTTCTGTTTGTCCTGGAAAGTTCTAATCGTTACACTCACTGCACAACCAGCATTCTATATTATTGTAGGTACTCCCAGCCACCATGTGAACATGCTTTTTGTAAGCCCCTGTTCACATTAAGTCAGCCTTTGAAATCGCATGATTTTTAAAGATGCGTGTCAGTGCGACTCTAGGTGTGACTTGGCTGACATCTGTGCGACTTCATGCACAGATGTCTAGGCAATTCGCACCTGAAATTGCAAAAAATTGTGCAGTAACCTTTTTTTTCAAATCTGTGCCTCACACCCATTTGAACAGTTCCATTGCCAACAGTAGGGTGCGACTTGTCATGCGTTTGGGACCTGACCGTTTTCATGACAAGTCACACCGGTGTGAACGGGGGCCTAAAGGTGGAAAACATTGTATTGGTCTCTCATTTGCCAGTAGCTCTTTCTAGGAACATGCCACAAGGACAAAAGCTAATTGACGATATTTATTTTAAATACTATTATATTTTTAGTTGCTAGGTTGTACCAGATAATAGAAAAAGCAGTACTGGGAGATGTTGTAACTTATAATTAAATGTACATTTGCATCTGTTTTATAGTGTAACCGTATCATATCTTTTAATCTCTCAGAGCTTGTCTGGTCATGGCACAGCTGTTAGAAGACAGCTCCTTCTGTGAAGAGTTTATACAGCAGTGTCCTGCTGCTGTAGAAGTGCTAAATTTGGTAGCACAGGAATGTAGTCCAGGTGAGTACTGAAACGTATTATATCGGAAAATAATCCATTATCATACCGCAGAATGAGTAGTTGTGATTTAATATGCTACTGGCTTAAAGCGGGGGTCCACCCACACCGCCAAAAAAAAAAAAAATATTAAAAGCCAGCAGCTACAAATACTGCAGCTGCTGACTTTTAATACATGGCCACTTACCTGTCCCAGGGTCCAGCGATGTCGGCAGGCAACGCCAAGAACCCGCTCGGTTCTCGGCAGCTGCCGCCGCCATCCTAGGTGAGGGAATCAGGAAGTGAAGCGTTGCGGCTTCACTTCCCGGTTCCCTACTGCGCATGCGCGAGTCGCGCTGCACGTTCCAAGTGGTTCCCGCTCTCTCCTGGGAACTGTGTGTTTCCCAGGAGACAGCACGGTGGGGACGGGAAGAGGCGTAGACTCCCATGGGAGTCTATGCCGGAAGTGGGTGCAAATACCTGTCTTAGACAGGTATCTGCACCCCCCTCCCCCCTGAAAGGTGCCAAATGTGACACCGGAGGGGGGAAGGGTTCCGAAAAGCAGAAGTTCCATTTTTGTGTGGAACTCCGCTTTAACTAGTAGTACTTAGTCTCACCCAAATCTATAACATTTTACAGCTTACCAATCCTTAGATGGTGGTGGCTGCATTGGGTTTCTTTTTATTTTAGTCTGATTTGCATTTTCATCCATTTCCAAATGGTATGAGAAGGATCTTTGGGAGGTTACATATCACACAGTTGTAACAGTTTTCATTATATTTATTGAGAAATTAAAATATTTGAAATACATATACATTTCTAGAATGCATTCTAGGCATTCACAGAAAACACCCTATGCATAGATTTTATAGAATTTTTTTTTTTAGCAAAAATAAATGAAGTCATTTGAACTAAAAACATTTTTTGAAAAAAAATCTGCCCTGAAAACGCTCTAAGCTCTTTAAGGCCCCTTTCACACTGGGGCGGTAGGGGGCGTCGGCGGTAAAACAGTGCTATTTTTATCGCTGTTTTACCGCGGTATTCGGTAACCCCCCCGCTGGCGGACGAAAAAGGGTTAAAACCACTCGTACAGTGCGGCTATAGCCGCGGTATAGCCGCGCTGTCCCATTGATTTCAATGGGCAGGAGCGGTGAATACACCGCTCCTTCACCGCTCCAAAGATGCGGCTCGCAGGACTTTTTTTACTGTCCTGCCAGCGCACCGCTTCAGTGTGAAAGCCCTCGGGCTTTCACACTGAACAAACAGCGGAGGCTGTTTAGGGGCGGTTTGCAGGCGGTATTTTTAGCGCAATAACGCCTGCAAACCACCCCAGTGTGAAAGGGGCCTTAGGGTTGTTGTGAAACCTCCCAGATAGTAATATTTGTTGCTTTACAGGTGAGCGCCTCACAGTGGTGGAGGTACAGTGTGAGAGACTTCGCATGCTTTATCGTGATTGTGCTCGTCCTCCACCACCTCCTCTTCAGACTGAGCGTAGACAGGTAAGAAGTGCATTTTGGCCTTAGGATTTGCACTTGGTGTAAATGTCAGGTCTTTTACTTTTCTTATCTTTTACAGCCGAAAGAGATCACCTGGTGTCCATCCCATGTCTTCCCTCCAGTGAGGGCCTGCATGTTCTCATCGCATCTGACAGCTGTAACTTTCCTAGCAGACCCGAGCGCAGGGGGAGGTTTACCACGGGGAACATTTATCTATGCATCGTCACCTGTACCAGTGCAGGTAAGAATGTATAATTTATTATTCATCTCTGTGAAATATTTGGATCTGTTTTGTAAAAAAAAAAAAAAAAAAAATTAAGTATTTTACAGTAATATTGCAATTTGTATCGACTTGGCGAGATGTAGTTATTAAATACTCAAAATCTTTACACTCGCCTAAACCAACAAACAATAAAAAAGAAATATATATGTGTGTGTGTGTGTGTGTGTGTATATATATATATATATATATATAGAGAGAGAGAGAGAGAGAGAGATATAGAGATATATAGTGCTCAAAAGTGTGCATACCCTGGCAGAAATTGTGACATGTTGGCATTAACATTGAAAATATGAAAAAAACGATCATGCCAAAAAAACTGTCTTTTATTTAAGGATAGCAATCACATGAAGCCATTTATTATCACATAGTTTTTTGGATCCTTTTTAAATCATAATGTTAACAGAAATCGCCCAAATGGCCTTGATAAAAAGTTGACATACCCTGGAATGTTTGGCCTTGGTACAGACACAGAAGGTGACACACACAGGTTAAAATGGCACGACCTGCGTAACAAAGATGGAAAGAGATATAAAAAGATATCCAATGCCTTGAATATGCCAGTCAATACTGTTTAATTACTTATTAAGAAGTGGAAAATTAGGGGCTCTTTTGATACCAAGCCAAGGGGGACGTACTAAACTGCATATTGGGATGATGGGATGATTGGATTATTGGCTGCAATACTGAGAACTCTCACTAGATGTCAGTGTACCATATACACATATATATGGTAATGACTCTGTTGTTTCTCAAAATATGTTATTCTTTACTGCAGTGCTTGATACAATGTTGCAAGAAGCAGTTGCTAATGTTTAACTCTTCACTTGCTGATATATATGCAGCTGTACAACAGTTGCTGATATATATGCAGCTGTACAACAGGATACAGAAGTAATATAAAAATTACATTTGACCTGTTTTTGATGGGAATATGGGTAGAATTATTATTGCTCATGGCGATTATTGGAGGAATATCATGTTAACACCCGACAATGAACATATTTAATTAACAATAATAATATGCATATACTTTTTCTACATAGGGATTATGGGTGGAATATTGTAGTTAGACATACATAGGAATATATTAAACCTATTTCTGATATAAATATGTATATAATTATTTTTCTACATGGGGATTATTGGTGGAATATTGTTTATAAATATACATAGCAGCATATTAAACCCATTTCTGATGAGAATATGCATATATTTATTTTTCTACATGGGAATTATTGGTGGAATATTGTTTATAAATATACATAGCAACATATTAAACCCATTTATGGTATGAATATGCATGTAATTATTTTTCTACATGGGGATTATTGGTGGAATATTGTTTATAAATATACATAGCAACATATTAAACCCATTTCTGATGATAATATGCATATAATTATAATTCTACATGGGGATTATTGGTGGAATATTGCTTATAAATATACATAGCAACATATTAAACCCATTTCCAATGAGAATATGCATATAATTATTTTTCTACATGGGGATTATTGGTGGAATATTGTTTATAAATATACATAGCAACATATTAAACCCATTTCTAAAGAGAATATGCATATAATTATAATTCTACATGGGGATTATTGGTGGAATATTGTTTAAAAATATACATAGCAACATATTAAACCCATTTCTAATGAGAATATGCATATAATTATATTTCTACATGTGGATTATTGGTGGAATATTGTTTATAAATATACATAGCAACATATTAAACCCATTTCTGATGAGAATATGCATATAATTATTTTTCTACATGGGGATTATTGGTGGAATATTGTTTAAAAATATACATAGCAACATATTAAGCTCATTTCTGATGAGAATATGCATATATGTTGCTATGTATATTTATAAACAATATATCACCAATAATCCCCATGTAGAAATATAATTATATGCATATTCTCATCAGAAATGGGTTTAATATGTTGCTATGTATATTTATAAACAATATTCCACCAATAATCCCCATGTAGAAAAATCATTGTTTGCATATTCTCTTTAGAAATGCGTTTAATATGTTGCTATGTATATTTATGAACAATATTCCACCAATAATCCACATGTAGAAATATAATTATATGCATATTCTCAATAGAAATGGGTTTAATATGTTGCTATGTATATTTTTAAACAATATTCCACCAATAATCCCCATGTAGAATTATAATTATATGCATATTCTCATTGGAAATGGGTTTAATATGTTGCTATGTATATTTTTAAACAATATTCCACCAATAATCCCCATGTAGAAAAATAATTATATATGCATTTTCTCATCAGAAATGGGTTTAATATGTTGCTATGTATATTTATATACAATATTCCACCAATAATCCCCATGTAGAAAAATAATTATATGCATATTCTCATCAGAAATGGGTTTAATATGTTGCTATGTATATTTATAAACAATATTCCACCAATAATCCACATGTAGAAAAATAATTACATGCATATTCATATCTTAAATGGGTTAAATATGTTGCTATGTATATTTATAAACAATATTCCACCAATAATCTCCATGTAGAAAAATAATTATATGCATTTTCTCATCAGAAATGGGTTTAATATGTTGCTATGTATATTTATAAACAATATTCCACCAATAATCCCCATGTAGAATTATATTTATATGCATATTCTCATCAGAAATGGGTTTAATATGTTGCTATGTATATTTATAAACCATATTCCACCAATAATCCCCATGTAGAAAAATCATTATATGCATATTCTCTTTAGAAATGGGTTTAATATGTTGCTATGTATATTTGTAAACAATATTCCACCAATAATCCCCATGTAGAAAAATAATTATATGCATTTTCTCATCAGAAATGGGTTTAATATGTTGCTATGTATATTTATAAACAATATTCCACCAATAATCCCCATGTAGAAAAATAATTACATGCATATTAATATCATAAATGGGTTTAATATGTTGCTATGTATATTTATAAACAATATTCCACCAATAATCCCCATGTAGAAAAATAATTATATGCATATTCTCATCAGAAATGGGTTTAATATGTTGCTATGTATATTTATAAACAATATTCCACCAATAATCCACATGTAGAAATAAAATTATATGCATATTCTCATTAGAAATGGGTTTAATACGTTGCTATGTATATTTTTAAACAATATTCCACCAATAATCCCCATGTAGAAAAATAATTATATGCATTTTCTCATCAGAAATGGGTTTAATATGTTGCTATGTATATTTATAAACAATATTCCACCAATAATCCCCATGTAGAAAAATAATTATATGCATATTCTCTTTAGAAATGGGTTTAATATGTTGCTATGTATATTTATAAACAATATTCCACCAATAATCCACATGTAGAAATATAATTATATGCATATTCTCATTAGAAATGGGTTTAATATGTTGCTATGTATATTTTTAAACAATATTCCACCAATAATCCCCATGTAGAAAAATAATTATATACATATTTATATCAGAAATAGGTTTAATATATTCCTATGTATGTCTAACTAAAATATTCCACCCATAATCCCTATGTAGAAAAAGTATATGCATATTATTATTGTTAATTAAATATGTTCATTGTCGGGTGTTAACATGATATTCCTCCAATAATCCCCATGAGCAATAATAATTCTACCCATATTCCCATCAAAAACTGGTCAAATGTAATTTTTATATTGCTTCTGTATCCTGTTGTACAGCTGCATATATATCAGCAACTGTTGTACAGCTGCATATATATCAGCAAGTGAAGAGTTAAACATTAGCAACTGCTTCTTGCAACATTGTATCAAGCACTGCAGTAAAGAATAACATATTTTGAAAAACAACAGAGTCATTACATATATATGTGTATATGGTACACTGACATCTAGTGAGAGTTCTCAGTATTGCAGCCAATAATCCAATCATCCCATCATCCCAATATGCAGTTTAGTACGTCCCCAAGCCAAGGTCAGGTAGACTAAGAAAGATTGCAGCCATAACTGGTGAAAGAATTGCTCAGGATACAAAGAAAAACCCACGGGTAACCGCAGGAGAAATTCAGGCTGCTCTCCAAAAAGACGGTGTGGTTTTTAAGGAGCACAATTCAACGATACTTGAACAAAAAATAGCTGCATGGTTGAGCTGCCAGAAGGCAGCCTTTACTGCGCCAATGCCACAAAAAAGCCAATGAGCATGTCAAGGTGTTGTTGGGCGTATTGTAACCAGGCTTTTTTGTGGAATTTGTGCAGTAAAGGCTTCTTTCTGGCAACTTGATCATGCAGCTCTTTTTTGTTCAAGTATCATTGTATTGTGCTCCTTTAACCACTTCCGGACCGCCGCACGCCGATATACGTCCTTATTTTGAAGGGAGATATTGTTGTTATGGCAGCAGCTAGCTGCCATAACCCCGGTATCCTCTTGTTCGGCCGACAGTCCGCTTCAAGATAAAAGTGGTCTCTGCGGTGGATTTGCACGAGATCACTTTTATCAACGGCGGGAGAGGGGCCCCTCACCGCTTACCAGAGCCATCGGTGGAGGCGATCGGGTCTTTCTGCTGGCTGGACATGGAGACGAGTGAGGGGAAGATGGCTCCCACCCGTCTCCATGACATTGCAGGGCGGAAGCGACGTCAAAGCGTCACTTCTGCCCATAGCTCTTAAAGGGCTATTTTCTTTTTTCTCTTTCCCTCTTCATGAGGCTGAGTATAAGGGAGAACTGAAAACGATTGGCAATGCCGTTTTCTTTCACCACCTCTGCACGGGGCGGCTTCCAGGTCTCCTTCATGCCATCTCTCCCTCACTCACAAGCCGATCCCACAAGTCGGATCGGAGGCCTGTTCTTGCGCGTGAAAACTCTTTTTGAAAAGAGAAGGGGGGGGAGTGATGTGAGGTGGGGGCGAGGCTTAGCGCAGTGTTGGCATCCTCCAAAGCAGGAGTGTGTTTTTTTTTTTTTTTTTTAAATAATAAATAAACTCCATTTGTGCTGGCTGCAAAATTGTCGCAGAGACATGAGAGCAAAAGGAGCATGAAAGAGGTTTTGGTGACACAGGCATTTCCTGCTTAACACATTTACTGTTTGCATGACGCTGAGCATTAATAGCAGCGGCAGTGGTTGGACTATTGCTCAAGCAGTGGATGTGATTCTTCTGATAGTACCTCTGCTTTGTACATCAAGCTAAGGTCAGAAGGGGGGCTAAAACACCCCCAAAATAGAGCTAAAAGGGTCCCCCTCAAGCTCTGGAAAGCCTACTCATCTCTACAAATGGCATCCTCCCCTGAGAGGAAGTGGCTGGTCAGAGTGAGCATCAGGGCCATGAAATGTTTGCAACTGTTTTCAACACTGCAGCCCCTGTGTATTTTACCAAAAGATCTTTTTTCCCTCAGCCATGATGGGTTTAAAAAAAAAAAAAAAAAAAAGTTTAGCGACTTTAATCGCACAGGTTCCCTTCCATTGCCCAGGACCCTCAAACTGAGGAATTAGGGGCGGGAGAAGACGAATCCCCTCAGGGGACCGTGTTGAGGCTGATGACTCCTCTTCTGAGGTGTCTTCTTCTCTTCTGAGGAGAATCGGCTGGTTTCAATCTTAAGATTGTTGGTGCAATTTCTTGCTGAATGGTCCGCTCCATATTTATGCTCTCTTAACTGAGTGTTTGGGTTCTCTAAAGCCTACTCAAACTGTGCATGCCTTTTCCTGTCCATTTTTAATGTTGGAAAAAGCTTTTTTGTATCTGAGAGGATCTCCCAGATAAACATTATTTTTCCTCCTGAAAAAGTTTTTTTCACTTTATCCTATGGTGGAGGAAATTCACTAAATAGAGTATATCAGCAGTTAACGCTGCTATATACTCTGTGAGTAAGAGCTTTTGTTCAGCAGACAATGCTAAAATGCTTAGGCATCCAACGGATAAAAAGTTGGAACTCCTGTTAAAAAAAAAAAAAAAAAAACACTTTTTTCTCTGGCAGATTTGAGCAGTCTGCGCTGACAGTAATTGCTTAATCGTTGTGAGGCCAGTTTAACAGGTGTTCAGGTATCCTGCTCAGCAGGCCCAGGGTCTGGCAGCTTTATGTTTGCAATAATTGCTTTGTGAGTTTCTATTGTAGAACCTCCACAAGGTCCTCATGCAGGTGCTTGCCTATAAATACTAGCCAAACGCACAATTGCTGAGATGCCTAACGGCCACATCACCCTGAAAGCGCCCAATCTCGTCTGATCTCAGAGGCTAAGCAGGGTCGGGCATGGTTAGTACCTGTATGGGAGAGACGGTGCTGTGCACATAGTTGCTAACACAAACAGCTAAACGCATGGAACGCACGTCAGTGGAGGATAAACTTCCTTTCACCATGCAGAAGCTCCTGGCTAGTCTTCCTTTTGTGATGAAATAGCTATTTGAGGATGTTTGGATAATTAATCCAAAGAAATTCTAGTGGGAAAAGTACCCCCTTTTGCCATTTAAGTAAAGGAGTAAATATTTTTTAAAGCTCCTTTTGTGCCAGGGGCATCAGCCTCCAGGCAGTCACGGTTGCTTCCACTGTCAGGTTCAAAAGGTAATCCTCAGAATTAACCCCAGGGACAAAAAGAGGTCTTCGGGGAGCAAACCTACAAGATACTGAAGTCTCCTTATGAGGAGGCGCCCCCCTCGCTCAATAGGGGGAATTCTTCTGCAGTTCTTTAAAGATCTGACAGGAAGATGAATGGGGGACTTCCTCAATAGCTCCAAGGTACAAGCTGGAGTTCCAAGAGTTCCCGTCTCCTCGTTTTTTCTCAGATCAAACGTTCCTAAGGATCCAGAGTCTCTCTCTCAAGCATTGGACCATTTTTTTTGGCAAAAGTAGTCATGGTGGTCCCCATGTAAGAGCAGAGGTTGGGGTTTGGTTAAATCCAAATGGACATTCTGGATCTCAAAGATCTAAGCTCCTTTTTTCGCATGGAGTCTATCCGATCAGTAGTCTCCTTCCTACAAGGGGGAGAACTTCTGTCGTCGATCGACATCAAGGATGTTTATCTCCATGTGCCGATCTTCCCCGCTCACCAGAAATTTCTACACTTCGAGGTAGAAAATCTTAATTTCCAGTTTGTAGCTCTACCTTTTCGGGCTAACTACTGCACCTCGAGTGTTTTATAAAGAGCCTGGCTCCTCCTTTAGCCAGGTTAAGGGCTCAAAGTATAACGGTACTAGCCTACTTAGACGATCTACTCTTGATAGATCAATCGGTAGCCCATTAAACCAGTCTGGTCACCGCAGTCGGCTACCTGGAATACTTAGGTTGGATCATCAACCTAGATAAATCCTCCTTAAATCCATCAAGGAGATTGCAGTACTTAGGGCTGATCATAGATACAGTCCAAAAAGGGGTATTTTTGCCCCAGGAAAGAATCGGTTCCTTAAAGGAACTGATTCGGTTGGTCAAAACAAAGAAGAATCCTTTTATTCATCTTTGCATGAGTTTATTGGGAAAAATGGTGGCTTCTTTCGAGGCCGTTCCTTATGCGCAGTTTCATTCAAGACTGCTGCAAAACAGTATCCTGTCAACTTGGAACAAGAAGGTCCAAACTCTGGACTTCCTGATGCGTTTATCTGCCAAAGTGCGTCAGATCCTCAATTGGTGGTTAATATCCAAAAAATCTTCAAAAAGAAAAATCCTTTCTACCAGTTACCTGGAAAGTAGTAACAACAGATGACTTTTGGGCTGGGGAGCAGTCCTGGAAGAAGCGTCTGTCCAAGGGAAGTGGTCCAAATCAGAGTTGACCTTGCCCATCAGTATTCTAGAGATTCGGGCAGTACGCCTGGCCCTAAAGGCCTGGACACTCAGACTAGGGAATTATCCTGTCAGGATCCAATCCAACAATGCCACAGCTGTGGCTTATATCAATCACCAAGGGGGCATGAGAAGTCGTGTGGCCCAGAGAGAGGTGAATCATATTCTTCACCCCGACATCTTTCTGTCAGTATGCCAAAAATGGGGAGTTCCGGACGTGGATCTGTTTGCGTTCAGGTTAAACAACAAGATCGACAACTTTGTGTCAAGGACAAGGGATCCGACGGCATACGGAACAGATGCCTTGGTCTTTCCATGGGATCTGTTTTCACTGATCTATGCGTTCCCTCCTGTTCTGCTGCTTCTGCATCTCCTACGCAGGATCAAGCAAGAGGGAAAGGAGGTGATTCTGGTGGCCCCAGCGTGGCCCAGGAGATCTTGGTTTGCCGAGATCATAAGGATGGCGGTAGGAGACCCTTGGACCCTGCCCCTGTGGCCAGATCTTCTCTCACAAGGTCCGGTGTTCCATCCTACCTTACAAACACAAAATTTAACGGTTTGGCTATTGAAACCCACATTCTAAACTTAAATTTAGTCCTGTCGGCTTTACAAAAACAGCCTATTGAACCAATTCAAGATATTCCCTTGATCCTCTTGACAAGGAAAATAGTTTTCTTGGTTGCCATATCTTCTGCTAGAAGAGTATCAGAGTTGGCTGCTCTTTCCTGTAAAGAGACATATTTGATTATTCATAAGGATAAGGTTGTATTGCGGCCTCATCCTAATTTTCTACCAGAGGTAGTATCAGGTTTTCATTTAAACCAGGATATTGTTCTGCCTTCATTTTTTTCCAGAACCTCGTTCTGTGGAAGAAAAGTCACTACATTCTCTTGATGTGGTGAAGAGCGGTCAAGGTCTATTTAAAAGCGACTGCTCAGGTTCGTAAAACAGATGTTTTGTTTGTGTTGCCAGACGGTCCTAAAAGAGGACAGGCGGCGGCGAAATCTACCATTTCTAAATGGATTCGTCAAGTGATTGTTCAAGCTTATGGTTTAAAAGGGAAAACTCCTCCTTTTCATATTAAAGCGCACTCCACCAGGGTTGTTAGTGCTTCTTTGGTAGTGCATCACCAAGCCTCCATGGCTCAGATCTGCAAGGCCGCAACTCGGTCTTCAATCCATACATTTACCAGATTCTATCAAGTAGATGTAAAAGGTCATGAGGATATCGCCTTTGGCGCAGTGTTCTGCAGGCTGCAGTTTGTCCTCTAGTCTCTAGGTGCCCTACTTTTGTTGTGTCTCCCTCCCTTCAGTTGGCATTGCTATGGGACATCCTACATAGTAACTACTATGGCTCTGTGTCCCCTGATGTACTTCAAAGAAAAGGATTTTACAGGTAAGCTGTTTTAAAAATCCTATTTTTCCAGAGCATCCTGTATTTCTCCTGAGGTTACCTGTGGGTTTTTCTTTGTATCTCGAACAGTTCCTGTGGCAGTTGTGACTGAAATCTTTCTTGATTTACCTGCCCTTGGCTTGGTATCAAGAGATCCCCACATTTTCCACTTCTTATTAAATGATTGAACAGTACTGACTGGCATATTCAAGGCTTTGGATATCTTTTTATATCCTTTTCCATCTTTGCAAAGTTTCATTAACTTGTTACGCTGGTCGTTTGACTGACTGTTCTTTTCTACCTTCTCATGGCTCAGTGTCTAGCCTGCTTGGTGCATCCATGACTACCCAAAGACTATTTATACACAGACACTAATTGTTATTTAAAAAGCCACAAATGTGGGAAATTACCTTTTAATTGCCATTTTAACCTGTGTGTGCCACCTTCTGTGTCTGTACCAAAGCCAAACATTCCAGGATATGTAAACTTTTTATCAGGGCCCTTTGGGTAATTTCTGTTATGATTTAAAAAGGATCCAAAAAACTATGTGATAATAAATGGCATCATGTGATTGCTATCCTTAAATAAAAGACTGTTTTTTTGGCATGATCACTCATATTTTCAATATTAATGCCAGGATTTCACAATTTATGCCAGGGTACTCAAACCTGTAAGCACAACTGTATATACGTTATCTAACCTTGTACAGCAAATGTGTTCACCAAATGTGCCATGGCCTATTTATATCAATGTGTAATTCATTCAATTAATTGGAAAAAATGTGAAGAGAAATTTACGCAAACAAAAGTTTGCGGTAAAAAAGTCTGTGGTAAAAAAATATTTCAGAATGAAAAAATATATATACAAACCATGTATGAAAAGTTCATACAATAAATTCCTGTGACTAAGTCTAAGATCTAAATTCCAAACTTAGGATTACTAAATTTCCACCATGCATATGTGAAGATTCCAACCACCACCAGAGGCACAAGGATGGTTTCCTACCTTTTAAAACTGGCCTTTAAATTAGAAAAGGTCATTCAGCTCCTTTTCCCCTTCTTGAGAGCCTGGAATAGCTAAATGGCAAAATAGCTAAATGGCAGATCAAATCTTCTCCTTTGACAGGTCCACTCCACAAAGCATATTGGTGGCCATAAAAAGGATTCAAAGAATAGGACAATTGGTCAGGGGGGAAAAAAGTACTCCATATCATTGATAATGGGAAAAACTGCTCTGTTTCATTGTATAGTGGAAAAAAACTGCCTTATGTCATTGGTCAGTGGCGAAAAAACTTCCCTGTGTCATTGATCAGTAGAAGGAAAGATCTTAGGAGGTGGAAAAATCACTCTGGAAGTAAAAGGCTGGGGATCAAGCATAAAGCAAGCAATAGATGATGCAAAAGAAAATTGCCCGATTTCCCCATCAACACAGTCGGTGGTATTGGAGGAATTGCTTCAGCAGTGCTATTGTGTTCTACCGACGGGGAGCATTCTTTGATGGCAGAACACAATGATCACTTCAGTACAACCAGCCAACAGGCTGGTTGTACTGAAGTCCAATTGATGGATTGACACTTCAGTACAACCAACCTACCCATAGATGGATCAAATCTCAACCTGTCCCTGCTGAACTGGTCAAGATTCAATCCATCTATGGCCGGCTAAAGTAATGTAGAGTTCAGGGGTCAGCAGAAAAGGTGTGGCATGCCACACAATGCATAAAGAGCTGCTGCCATTAACTCTGCTACACAGATTAAGACATACTTTATATCAGGGGTAGCCAACCTTTGAGAGGTGGATCTCTACCTGAACAACATGGAGGTCAGTAGTATGTAGGGCAGTGTACAGAGGTCCGTAGTTTCTAGGAGAGCTTTGTATTGCAGAAACCATTTTTCTGTGAGTAATTTCTTCTGACTTTACGGATAAGCTTCATGTATATACATTGTTGTCTTCATTGAGCTTCCATGGTATTGCTGGGATTTTTGTAGACCTACAGCAATGTGAGATAATTCATAGATACCCTTGTTAAACCATAAAGTAGAGTAATATACAATGAAATCTCCATTAGCCATGTTTTATACTCTTGGTTATGATTTTCTCAGGCTCCATCGTTTTACTGGGAAGTTGAAGTTGTTTCTTATGGAGACATAGATGATGACACTGGCCCAATAGTGTCATTTGGCTTTGCAACAGAAGCAGAAAAACGAGATGGAGCCTGGACTAACCCTGTTGGTACTTGTCTGTTTCACAAGTAAGTGTGATGAAGCCCAAATAACTGAATAGATCTTAAAATGAGTAATGTATATGGGACACCCACACTTTGGATCCATTTAGTGTTTTGTTAATTAGAGTAAACACAATTAAAATAAAATAGCTGCAGCTCACCACATGTACCCCTGTACATGAATGTGACTTAACTATAGAGGGAAAGGGCCGCACTCCTAAAACAGTTGTGCGCCCCAACTTAAGTGCTCTGTGCTCAAAACTATTCTAGTAAAGTGCTAAACCAAAAAATAAAAAAAAATTATTAATTTTGATAGAGTGTTGAAGAATTATGTATAATACTGTTAAAAAAATATTTATGCAGTCAACAATCCAAAATACAAACAAAAGATAGTGACCACTTAATATACTGTTTGCACTCCAATTTTCATATGTTAAAATATAACACTGACATTTTCACAATATACTAAATGTGTCAAGTCCAGCCAGACCTCCGGTGGCATCATTTCCACTTGGTGGAACGCATGTTGGCTCAGGCTGAGCTGAGCAGTGACTGTTTTCTTATTTAGATGCTGTGCATTCATTCCAGGTGTTAGCTGGGCACCTAAACATTGTGAGTGTGAATGTTTTTGGACAAATAAAGATGATGCGCATTGATGTATTCTTGAGTCTGTGTTTCCTATGATCATATATACCTACAATGTGAATTACCTGTGGATGGCCAGGCCTGTGTCCTTTTTTGAGGGTGATCTTACCTAGAGAAGGTGATTGAAAATCTAGGAGCGCTGATAGACTCACTTACTAAACATGAGGTCAACTAAATCTGGTGAGTGGGGACTTTTAAAAGAGCACTCCGGAGCACAAATCAGTCTTAAGTTTGGTTAAGAGGCATTGGTTTGCAGACAGTAAAGCTGGTCATAGATGATTCTAATCTAGAACGGTTCAGCAGGGACCGGCTAAGATTCAAATCATGTATGGGCAGGTTGAATTGTATCCAAGTTGATCCATCGATCAACTTGGGTACAACCACCATGTTGAATTTTTTTATGCGATTTATAGCCAGCAGCTATCGCCACTAGCAATAATCACTGTTTGTTTTCCCAGCAGGGATAGCTCCCCACCCCTGCCGGGGGAACACAATAGCTCCATGGGAGGGATTCCCCCCATCAACACTAAAGCCGGGTACACACAGGCCGAATGTTGGGATAAATTTGCCAGTTCATAAAAAAAAAAGGTTGACATACGGGCCGTGTGTATGTCGATCTGTCTGACAGAAGCCGGCTATTTGACCGGCTTCTTTCAGACAAGCATGCTGGAAAACCAGCAGCCGACTGACTCCCAATTAGCGCTCTCAGCCAATGGCGAAGAGCGCTGATTGGAGTGTTCTGGTGTGGGGGCCATCCCCCTGTTGAAACACAACAGCTCAGTGGAGGAGATCGCTGTACAAATGTCGGATGGTTAGTACAGTGGCTCCAACAAAAAAAAAAACGTTGGTGTGTACCAGGCTTCACTGTTTTGATGGGAAAATTGCATCATCCATGGCCGACTTTAGTGTGACAGATTGGACTTAGTCTGTTGACTTTTGGAGAACAATTTTGTAGATTTGACTCATGGGTCCTATGGATATATTTTGAGTTATGGGGCTTTTATGTGCACTTGGTATGTTAGTCTATTGGAAAAATGTCAGTTATATTTTAACATATGAAGACTGGAGTGCAAATGTTAGGGGGGGGGGGGTCACTATTTTATTTTTTCAACACTCTGTATACTACATCATAATTTTATTTTTTACTAGAACAATTTATAGCACAGAGCCCTTATAGCTGATGTCAAGGTTTACTTTCAGTTTAATTGGTTAGTATTAGGCCAAGTTGGTTTGAGCTAAGCTGGCCTATTGGTAAATACAAAGTTTTCTCTGGCCGAGTCGGAGCTTGTAACGTCATCAGCCCACCTCTCTAACTTATTGCTAGAATACAAAGCGGTCTTTGAATGGCTGAGTGCTACTCAGCCCAATGCTATTTTGTTCCGGGTGTGAAATGGGAAGGTCTCTTCTCACAGACATAACACAATGCTATATACTGTATGTAGTTGAGGCTAGCCCAGTGGGCACACATGTTGGTGAAGGAGTTGCCCCAACTGAACTATTTAAAGTGAAAGTATACCTGGACATCAGCTTTGAGTTGAGGTGCACAACTGTTGAGTGCGGCACTTTCTCTTTATAAGACGAATAATGTTTAAAACATGGTTTTATTCTAAAGCATCTGACTGTGTGGAAAGCAAGAAGAACTTTTCGGTAAGGAATATCCGTTTTTAGTTACCACTATATGTAGATTTACTATTGGGAAAGCTATTGAGGGATGATCAAAGATTAAGGTGTAAGGATGAAACCCAGATTTGTTGGTTTTATTTTAACTAAGTTTCCTATGTTTTTGTTAGCAATGGACGAGCTGTACATTATAATGGATCCAGTCTATTGCAGTGGAAGAGTGTGCGTTTAGATGTGGCTCTATTGCCAGGTAAGATTTTTTTCTTTTTAACTTGTATCCTATTAACGTTTCACAGCAGAGTGTGATTGGTTATATTTTGTGTAGAAGGCCTTAAAGATATATACTTCAAACATGGGTACTTAATGTACGGGGGCTGAGTTCATGTTATTTGTACTTTTAAAGAACTGCTTTTTCTTCCTGTAACTTTTCTCTGCTGTGTGGTGTTCTGTTAAATGCCATTTTAAGCACCCACGAAGCGCCAAAACGGCAATATTACAAAATGAATCAAAATCAAAAATGCATGAATGTGTTCCATTAACACTGCAGTGTTTTTATTAAATTCCGTCTGCCTCATTGTTTAGCTTCACTTACCTCTTTTACTGGCATTGGCACGAGCTGTGATTTGTGCTTTTCAGGTGATGTCGCAGGAATAGGTTGGGAGAGAACAGATGGCACACCGCCACCCCCTGGTCAGCCTGCTAAAGGAAGAGTTTATTTCACCTACTGTGGCCAAAGACTTGCTCCATTCCTAGAAGATGTGTCTGGAGGAATGTGGCCTGTTGTGCATATTCAGAAAAAGGTAACAATGGCAACATTCTTCATGTTGTTGTAAAAGGAAGATGGTTTAGGTCTGTTTGTATTGACATTTCTTTTCTATGCTCCATTCTGTCACCCTCCTTCAGGAATATCATTACAAATAACCATTTTCAGGTGGATTGACTGATGGACCCTGGTATATATTGATATGTTCCAAGGTTCAAATATGTCCTAAACCCTGCAGTAAATGTCAGGATCTGGGGGAGCCTTTTGCTACCCCTTTTAACATGGAGTAACCCTTGAAATAACTTTCTAGTCTCAAGGATCCCCTGCTAATAATTATTATATCTACAGCTCACTGATTATTGGCTTTCTGGTTAGTGGGGGATAATGCGCCCTAGATTTGTGGTCAGTTGGAAAAATTCCTCAGAGAAGCCAAACAGATTATTGGTGTCAGTTATTACTTGTGTGAGAGGGAGAATTTGCTTATTGCTCCAGGAACTCCTAGCAACCTTTTGGAGGCAACCCTAAGGCTCCATAGAGCCCTGGTTGAGAGAGGCTGATCTGGGGAATGCACATATGTTGAGATTTATGACTAAGCTGTAATTCCCAACGCAAGGATGTAAAGGTTAAATCTACTTATCCAATGGGCAGAGAGCAGTCTTTAAAAAGTTCATGTGGCATGGCTCTAAGGGTGTTTTGTAAAGCAGCCTGTTGTTCAGCTGTGGCTTTTTTTAATTTTAGAAATGCTGAAAACTAGCCATTTCTGGGGTGGGAGCTCCATCCCACACCCTGTGATCGATATCTTCAGCTTTTTTTGGGGGGGGAGGGGAGGTGTCCTTTCCCTCCAATCAGCTCTTAGAGTTTTCCTCACTGAGCTGTGCTGTGTGTAACTTCAGCTCCCCGCTTTCTGCTTTGTGCTTTTGTGAAAATCCTTTTCATCTGTGCATTGTAGAAGGCTGTACAGGACAAATGGCTGCAGATAAACAGGTACAACCTACGTACGAGGATTTGTTTCATCTCTGTGTATCATCTAGGGCTAGTCCCTTCACTGTGTATGTGTGAGGGTTTACAACCACTTTAATGTATACAAACCCCATATAAAATAATAAAACATAAATACTACTAGGAATTTATAAAGAGAGACTTTAATCCCCTTGCATTTCATTTATCAGAAAACGTGATTATTCCTTTCTTTAACCAGAATTTACTGACTACTTTTACTTTTTACAGAATACAAAAATACGGGCTAACTTTGGATCACGTCAGTTTGCTTTTGCTGAGGGCCAGGCTCATCGAAATGCTGCGGATTTGTGCATAGACTTGGCTGAAGAGATAAGCGCAAACTTTGAAGCACTACCTTTTGCCATGGCCTCCGACAGTGACAATGATGCTGGAACAAGCATAGCATCAGACCCTGGAAGTCACGGTCCTCCCTGCCGCGTTGCTGCAGCAGCCACTGTCCTACAGCGTAAGTATTCCTGCTTAATGGGTACTAGAAGTACGTATGTTATTGTGATAAATAGTAAGAAGAGCCGGCAACACTGAAATCCTTAAGGTGTCGTTTTTATTGGTACATCAGAGTGACAGTAAAACAATAGTGCTGACGCGTTTCGGCAATAGCCTTAGTCGTAGCTGTTGCCGAAACACATCAGCGCTATTGTTTTACTGTCACTCTGATGTACCGATAAACGACACTTCAAGGATTTCAGTGTTGCCGGCTCTTCTTACTATTTTTTACGTCTGAGTGTGATAGGACACATCGAGCCTAGGCACCTGTGAGTGGATCTGGTGTATGGATTGGGTTTTCCCTGCAGAGAGCGCTGTTGCCTTTCTCTTTTCCACATATGTTATTGTGCTACAGTCTTTTTATTCATCGCATACTGAGCCATATCTTTTCCTGTTCCAGAGTATGACAGCGATGCCTCCTGTCGATATAAGGTGGAGCTGAGCTATGAAAACTTTATTACATCTGGTCCTGATCCACATCCTCCCCCAATTGCAGACGATGAGAGTGATGACGAGGATGATGATGATATGCCACGGGTCAGATATTTCTCAAATAATTTTTTAGAGAACTTATCCCTTTGTCTATTTAGGACAAGTGACTGGTTCCCTTTAAAAGACAATCCCTCGTCTACTGATACTTACCATTCTGTTATCCTTCACTGCTCTATTCCTTCTTTAGAGCCATCAGACGTTATCTGGTACTGATATTTCCTAGTATGGGAGAGCGTGTGATCTCTTCTCCTTCCTTCCAGGTTACAGTGCTGGGATTTAAATGATGAGACATTTTGTTAGGATGTCATCTTACACAGAGCATGCAGAGTTTTGGCTCCCGGCAGAAGAACAGAGCAGTGGGGGAAGAAGAAAATCTTTGGTTAAGGGGTTATTCTTTAAATATAACCTGGCACTTTGCCCTGAATGGTCAAAGTAACAGAATCTCCTGATTTTTTTTTTTTTTTTTGAAAGAACAATCCATAGAGAAACTGACTTAAACTAAAACTTGAAGCAATTATATGATCTCTGTCCCTCCTGATCTAAATGCCTCTCATTCTAAAAATGTTTGTTGCCTGTCTATCATGCCAATCCAGTGCCTTCAGTACTTTGGGGCACTTACCATGTGTGCAGACTGCAAACCAGGAGTGTTCTGGTCTTCCTCTCTTCATGCTTGTTCTAGATCACTGACTTAGAAAGTAATAAACTCTAATAAATCTTTTTATAAGCAATAAGTGTCCAAATGTGAGGAGATGTAGAAATTTGCTTCTTGAAATAACAATCACCACTGTGTTTATCACTTCATGGAAAAACATGGTATTGTTTGTGATTAACAACATCAGTATTCTCAGTACAAAAGGGCTGCTTCTTCCCATGGTCAACTTTATACATGGTGTGTCAGGGAGAAGGAACTGGGCACATCATAATGCTCTTTAATTTATCCTGGACTCATCTTGTATCTTATAGGAGGACCACTATGCCTTGCTAGTGAAAGCCTGGGAGACCAAAGTATTTCCCACCATTCGGAGACGGTTCCGTAATGAAGCTGAAAGAAAGTCGGGCCTGGACCAGATTAAAGGAGCTTTACAGCTTGGTATGGATTGGTCAACCAGACATACTTTTCTTTTCTTGACTGTGTTTTTATATTTGTGATTGAAAGTTGCATTAAAAGAGAAAACATACGATAATATATGTAGGTACATTTACTAAAGAAAGCCTTTTTAAGGAAATTAAATAGGCTGTTATTTCTGGATCTGGAAATAATTGCCTGGCTGTTACACTGATCCAGTGGTGTCAGTGCCTGCCTAGTTACTGACATATATGCAACAAAGATGTCAGATGAGACCACCTACACTGCATGTTTGTTCCACGTCAGTGACAGCCAGGAAACTAGGCAGAAGAGCGTCACCAGCACACCGTGGCTCTACAATGTGGGTCCAAAGCACATTGCTACAGCAAGAGCAACGTTTCAGAGCCTCCAGGACCCTTTCATCAGTCATATGACAGGAAATTGGCCTTTCTCAGAAGGTCAGTTTATTTAAACCTGAGCTCCAGGAAATTTAAAAATTCCCCTTTGTGGGGGTGTGCCTGTACACACAATCAGAAATACGCAAGGAAAATACCGCTTTCTAATCAATTGTATGATAATCTGATCATTAGTTCAAAATTATCTGATAGGACAAGCACGGAAATTTTTCTTGTACGATACCAGATCGTACGATTTTAGTTTTTAATCAGTACAGTTGTCGTTCGAAAATACAATACATGACATCACTTCCAAGTTTTTATTGTCATTCGAGAATTTTCGTAACTTTAGTAAGCTCTTAATTTTTGATATGAGACTAGCATGCAACAAAGAACATTCATCCATTAATCTTCTTGTATGTACCAGGCATAAGGGTCAACTGCACATTTAGGTCTAAAGGCATGTAAAAGTAGATTTACTTGCCCAATCCTCAGCAACTTTGTGCTGCTCAAATGGTCCCCTCACCGTCTTCTTCCCCATGTTCTGATGATCTAGGGTCCTGACATCACCAAGACCAATGCACAGGATCCACAACCCTGCATTGGACGGGAGGGCACCAAAGGACAGTCCGTCGCTGGAGCATAGGGGATCGCTGCCTAAAAAGGAAGCAGAGGATTTTTACGTAAAAGTGCTTTTAACATCCCCTAGACATAAATGAGCAGCCGCACTGCATGGGAACTTTTTCAGGTTTTTCAGAGTTCTTGTTGACCTTCTTGCATCAATACATTATCACTGACTTGGGGGGCAGGTAAGCAGATAATGGCTTCTGCCTTTATTAATCTGCACACTTACTCTGAGTAAACAGGGAAATCATGTTATATAATATCTGTCAATCTTTCAAAAGTGCACTCCGCTCCTAATTTCCTGTTGTAAGCTCACAACACAGTATCTTTGTTGAAATCACCCAGAAAAATGGTGTCGGCACTAGCCAGTTGGTTTTTTGCTAAACTTCAGAATTCCTCCACCTCTGCTCATCTTCAAAACATGAAGGTGTTCTGTAATCTAAGATAACAATTGGGGGGGGTTGATTAGACTGCTTAAGATAACACAAGCAGAGTGCACAGAAATCAGAACAGCTCTGATATTTTTGTATTTATTAAATGGATATAATAATAATGCTTTCAATTGGTTATTTCAAAGACCAAAATGGAGCAAATATTAGGCATTCATTGTTTGTTTGTGTCCATGTGTAAACCTTAACAGTAGCATAAGCTAAAACTAAGTCATTCTACCGGTGAGATTAGTGCTTAAAAACACTCGGGATGGTGTGAAACATGTTTGCTTCGCCTAACCAGACAACAACAAATACTTTTAATTGCTAGTGAATTGTAAAACTATGCTAATGGGTTTTTTTGTGGCCTCTGAAAAAAAAAAAAGCTTGGTGTTCATTTGCATTACAGGAATGGTGGATATAGCAAGGCAGACAGTAGAATTTCTGTATGAAGAGAATGGAGGTATCCCCAGGGATCTTTACCTTCCCACCATTGAAGATATTAAAGATGAAGCAAATAAATTCACCATTGACAAAGTTCGCAAAGGTATGGAATTCACAAGAAAGATATTCAACAGCTTCTCTGAGATCTCCCAGTGTTCTTGAAGGTTTTCCATAATCATCTGTGATTGTTATGTGTCTAGGTATTACTGTGGTCATTCGGTCTCCTGATAGTAATAATGTTGCCAGCACTGGTGTGGGAACAGCTTTACCAAAATTTGCAATCAGGGGTATGCTGAAGACATTTTCCTTGCATGGGATGGTCCTGGATGTTGATTCGGTGAGTTGTTTTACAACAAGTTGCCTAGAGCTGTTTCTGATTAGCCCGTAGAAAAGTTTGTACAATTTAAATGGCAGTGCATATATGTCGTCTGTCAATTTTACTGTTGTAGTTATGTTTAATAGTATGCTCCTGTAATAAAAGCTTACCTGTCATGATAGAAAAATTGCATAGTTGATTAGAATTTTCTAACATGCTCTTGCAATCATCCTACTGTTTTACTGCTAACTTGCTGACCCCTATTGTAAATGTGCTGGACTTGATTCAATGAATCACTGGAGAATGTGCCCGTAAGGGAACTACTTGAAAGCGAAAAAATGCCAACAGTGGCAATGCTCATATTTAACGTAAAATGTATGTAATTTTTTTTTTTTATACCCATTTTCATTAATTGCTGTTAATTCATGTGTTCTTCAGGTTAATGAGTTAGTACAAGTAGAGACATATCTGCGAAGTGAAGGAGTCCTGGTGAGGTATTGGTATCCCATAGACATGCTGGAGAGGCCGCCTGTGGGATACAGAAGAATGGCTACTAACGGCTTAGTGACTTTGGACAGCACAAACATCCAAATTCACAGGTAACCCAGCCATGTGCTATCACAACAGAATCTATAAGTGGCAGCATAATAAGATAGCTGGTTTCCTACATTGAAATCTGTACTAATGACTAGACTTATCTATACATCAATAGCTGTTGAAGCGATAGTAAACCACAGCCTTTTTAAAAAAAGA
This sequence comes from Aquarana catesbeiana, assembly GCF_042186555.1. NCBI lineage: Eukaryota > Metazoa > Chordata > Amphibia > Anura > Ranidae > Aquarana > Aquarana catesbeiana. The sequence goes on from NC_133324.1 coordinate 235,939,976, forward strand.
ACCTGCAAGACAATGGCATAATGTGCTAGTATGTTAGGTACATGTTTAAAAAAAAATAATAATAATGTTAAGTGTATCTATAGCCAAGACTATTTTTTTTTTAGTTTTAGAAAGGGTAGAGCAGGCTAGGCAAACTTTGATCCTCCTGTTTCAGAAGTACAAGTCCCATCATGCCTCTGCCCCTGCGGGGGGGTGGCATGGTTGTGGTTGTTAGTCGTGTAATTCCTCTTGGAATTTGTAGCGCCTCAAAAGCTAGAGGTCTGGGATTTGCCTACCCCTGCAGTAGAGGGTAATGAAAGCAGAGCTCCACCCAAAAAGGGAAGCTCTGCTTGTTTGCTTCCTCCCCCCTCCAGTGCCACATTTGGCACCTTTGGGGGGGGGGGGGGGGTACCCATCCCCACTTCAGGGAGACCTGGCTGCGGTGAGGTCCCCCGGATGTTCAGCCCTCTTCCCCCCACACCGCCACTGCTGGGCCAGTTGGAAAGCACTTTGCACAGTAGGGAACCTTACCACGAATGGCGGTGGCATCACCCAAGAACTGATCGGAAAAACGGCTGCGGTGCCAACATCGCTGGATTCCAGGACAGATATGTGTCTTAATATTAAAAGCCAGCAGCTACAGTATTTGCTGGAGCTCCGCTTTAAAGCTTCTGTTTTTTCAGCTGTCTGTGTCCTGTTGGGAAGATTTCCCTTCACTTCCTGCCCCACAGACACAAAAGGAAGCAACAGGAAATCTTTCTGAAGTGAAGTGAAATACCCTTAGACAGTTGTCACTGGTTTTCCCTATTGGAAATTTTCCCAGCATGTGCAGAGATGTGTGTTTTTCTGCACCTGTCTCTGCAAGAGCACAAAGAAAACAGTTTTTTGCTGTCCCAGTGAGAATGTTCACCAGAACAAATAGAAAGGTCACCTTCTCAAACTAGGACTCGGAAATCAATAAAAATATGGAACATCAAAATGTAAAATCATCCCGATTTTTCAGTAGATAGTAATAGGTGCATTTTTTTCTTCTTTCCAGGGAACTACTAAGATGTGAATCAGCCTTGGCTAGACTCTACTGTCGTGTCGCTTTACTCAACATCTTTGCACCAAAGTCCCCACACACTTTTACGCGCTTGTTCCACATTCCTGCCATCCGAGACATCACACTGGAACACCTACAATTACTGTCAAATCAGCTTCTGACTCCACCTCTTCCTGGTAACGTTATGCTTATCTGCACCGATCCTAGAGGTTATCTATCCTAAAAATGAAACTAAATTGACAGCTATATTTGCAGTATGGACATCTCTCCTGTGAAGCTAAGACACTCTTCTCCACACTAGATCTATGACTTCCACCCTCCCTCAAGTAAAAAAAATGTCCTGATAAACACCCTTTACTATTCTAGTTGACACTCTCCACTCTCCATTATTCTCTCCACCTGATTCTGACATTTTTGTGACAGTGTAAAAATGTTTAGGAGAGCATGATGTAAACCTGGTTTCCTTTTCAGTTTTTATACAGTAAATCCTATTTTTTTCTATTCCAGATGGGACTATCAGCTCGTCGTCTATACTTATAGCTCAGTCTTTACAACACTGCATCCATTCCCAGAATTGCTCCACCACGGATCTCTTTTACCAGGGAAATGCTCAGCCAATTCGGGAATGGCTTTGTGTTGCCATCACCAGAGCCCTGCATCAGGGGGAAGATAGTCTTTTGGACCTCACCAAGCAGATCTGTTCTTTCCTACAGGTATGAAGTTAAATTATTACTAGACTATGTTACATCAATAATTACGTACAATTTACTGGTAGCCTCATAAAATTTACCTATTATGTAGTAATTACATTCTATTTCTGAAAGCTATTTTCGTGCAAATCTAACCATAAGGCTTTTTACGCTGATGATTTTTTTTTTAGGTAAAGTTTACTTTTTTATATAGCTGGCATTTAATAATTGCTGCAATAAAAATCAGCAACCAATCAAAAGCTGGCTTTCTTTTTAATTCATTAAGGGACCCATAATTCAGTGGCTTTCAGGTTATACTGCTGCCTACAGGAGAACTGGACGATGACAGAAAAAAAATTGTGGCCCAGGATAACCCCTTCCTACTCCCAGCATGCCTAAGTTTTTTACTAGTGTTGTAGAAGAATGAAAGTCTTTTCTTTGTTCTGTGGATTAAAGTCTAAACATTTTTTGCTAGCTACTGTTTATTCTTCAAGATTCATGCTACATCACTGTTAAGCTGGTCTCTCTACACCGCTATCTGGATCATCTTTTCCTAAACCTAACTTTAGAGTGCCATACTTTGACCCCGCTGGACTGGACGTGCAGAGAAAGCCAGGAGCGTGACCTTTAGGCACTGTGCTCTCCATTGTGGTGCTTTTCATACCAAAGTATACTGTGTTAATCATGGAGTTCTCTGCAGGTCCACAGCCATGACAAAGCCCCAGGTGTGACCTGGTCTCTAAATGATCATAGGTGTATGCTGCACAAGGCCGTTCACTGGGAGCTAGGTGCTCACTAGGTCCATTAGGCAGCATTTACAGTTCCACTTATGGGTGGGTGAAGTGTAGCACCTGTGCTCTACGCTCTTTTATTTTTTCCACTAATTCTCTGAGGAATCACTTTGGCTGTTCCTGAGTGCAAGTGACATGTAGAATCCTTGGTTCTTCTCTTTTACCCGCTTGACTCTTCTGCTACACAGCAGATGGGTTTGTATGACCTGGGGTGCCAGTCTCGCTATACTGGATGTGTCAAGCTCACACTATACTAATGCCCTGTACACACGGTCGGACTTTGTTCGGACATTCCGACAACAAAATCCTAGGATTTTTTCCGACGGATGTTGGCTCAAACTTGTCTTGCATACACACGGTCACACAAAGTTGTCGGAAAATCCGATCGTTCTGAACGCGGTGACGTAAAACACGTACGTCGGGACTATAAACGGGACAGTGGCCAATAGCTTTCATCTCTTTATTTATTCTGAGCATGCCTGGCACTTTGTCCGTCGGATTTGTGTACACACGATCGGAATTTCGGACAACGGATTTTGTTGTCGGAAAAATTTATCTCCTGCTCTCCAACTTTGTGTGTCGGAAAATCCGATGGAAAATGTCCGATGGAGCCCACACACGGTCGGAATTTCCGACAACACGCTCCGATTGGACATTTTCCATCGGAAAATCCGACCGTGTGTACGGGGCATTACAGTTCAAATTCTACCTGCAAACGTGCCCCCTAACGTAACAGGCACAGATGGCCTGGAATTTTGCCACCTGCTATCTCCTCATTAAAAGAGACGTTCAGAATTAAAAAAAAAAAACTCACATTTATACTTGCCTATATGCCAGATTGCTGCAGCTGTCCCCTGCCTACTCTGCACTGAGAACTGAGCGATCTAACGCCTCTGATCACTCAGTTGTCACCCTCCGCTCTGTTCAGAGAGCCAAGCCTGTCAGTCACTGGCTCTCTGCTCCCCTCCAGTGCTCACTGGAGCACTGGGCTGTAGAGGGGTCAGGAAGGTCTGGCTCAGGCTCTCTGAGGATCGCTGATAGGCTGATCCAGGTGCCGGTCGAGGCATCTGGGTGGATCCCGACCATATGGTAGAGATCTTTCCCTAGGCTGGACTGGTCGAGTGACGTTGGCCAACAGCATGCTGTAGCCCACTGTCAGCTGAAAACGGGTCACAGGAGTGCAGAACAAACTGCACTCTTGTGATCCATAGGCGGTTCTGTCTGCTACAGTGTCCCTTTGAAGTGTAACTAAAGGCAAAACTTTTTTCTTAGTTTTGGATACAGTAGAGAGGGATTAAAACACTGTCAGTTTTTATTCCTGTCTGTGACTCCGTTAGGGAGGATCACCCTCTCTATTTGTACAGTTATCATCAAAAGTGAAAATAAAAGAAAATCCCAAATGTTGGGTTGACGTCAGAAAAGTAATAAAGGGAAAATCTTCCAATGAGGACACAAGTTCTGGTGACTCCTTTTGGAGATATTTTATCTCACTTCCTCTTTTGGCTATGCGGCAGCAAGTGAAGGTAAAATCTCTTAGGACAAAGATGGCAAAAAAAGCTGCCAGGAGTTATGACCTTCCCTTACTCTAACGAAGATGAAAATAGCTTTTGGCTTGTTAGTTGAACTTTAGGTTCTTAAGGGACGAAATTACACAGAAGTAGTCATTCTGCACCACTTTAAAACTCAAGAATCAGCCTGTAGCTTCTACCAGTGCTGTACTCAGTCTAGGCTTCTTTAGGGTTCCTTAATCTGTCAAGACCTTTCAGTTTTTTGCTGTCCTCGTTTATGGAGACTGCAGGAACCCTGATGAGTTCTTTGTCCCTCCCTAGTGCCTGTCAGCCTTGTGTCCTTTGGAGTAGGACTGTAGAAGGATACAGCTGTCTTTAGGGATCCCATAGACAAGTGATTGGAACCTGCAGTGCAAGCTTGTACTTATTTTGTCGGATGTTAGCTGACAGGACTAAGAGCCTTAGAAGGGATCCCTTGATTGTGGAGCATTAAGAGCTTATGGCCACAGCCTTGATTTGTAATGTGAAAGGGTTATTGAAAGTCTCCCGCCTTATCTCCAAGATAAAAACAAAAAGTGGGGTAAGTGGCGCTACCCTAATAGCAAACGGGTAGGGGGGTAGTAATGACCCACCTTAGTGTGTAACCACACCTAAACTATACCCAAAGTACTATGTAAACGTGTGTTAAAAAAACAATAGTGTAGCATATTGCACATCAATCCATCAGATACCATCTAATTATAAAGGTAACTGCATCTACAAGGTTAAGATGCAGCACTACATACACAGTGAATGAAGGAGAAATTACAACACCACATAAGCAAAGTGACTAAATATATCACTCGTGTGTATCAATAGATGCCAAAGGTAGGTTAATAAATATCAAAAAATAATAAATATGTACTTATGGAATTTCTTATGCTCCTTATTAATTTTTAGTACACTTTTATGAGTAACACTAGTTGTTTGTAGTTACCTATGACACACAGGGATTTTTTTTCTAGCACTGGTATATGATATTTATTAACCTACCTTTTGGCATCTATTGATACACACAAGTGATATACCGTATTTATCGGCGTATAACACGCACTTTTTTCCCCTTAAAATCAGGGGAAAATCGTGGGTGCGTGTTATACGCCGATCCACCCCCCCTGCTGTTTGTGAGTGGAGCGAGCCGGCCGCCGATGTACATACATAGTCGAGTGTACTCGGCTAGTTCCTCTCACAGTCACACCCAGTCCCGCCCTATGATGGACATAACACAGGGACTGGGCGTGACTGTGAGCGGAGCTAGCCCAACCTAGCCGAGTACACTTGGCTATGTATGTATATGGGCGGCGTTCGGCTCCGCTCACAGTCACGCCCAGTCTGGGCGGGACTACGAAAAGAGCTGAGAAGAGCCGGCTCTTTGTATCTCCGCGCCGGCTGCGCCATTTTCAAACTGCAGTGACACTGACAAGTCACTGCAGTTTAACTGCAGCCTGGGCAAGGACACTGATAAGGCTGGAAATGTCACTGACAAGGCTTCAGGTGGACACTGGACAAGGCTTCAGCTGGACACTGGACAAGGCTTCAGCTGGACACTGGACAAGGCTTCAGCTGGACACTGGACAAGGCTTCAGCTGGACACTGGACAAGGCTTCAGCTGGACACTGGACAAGGCTTCAGCTGGACACTGGACAAGGTTTCAGCTGGACACTGGACAAGGCTTCAGCTGGACACTGGACAAGGCTTCAGCTGGACACTGGACAAGGCTTCAGCTGGACACTGGACAAGGCTTCAGCTGGACACTGGACAAGGCTTCAGCTGGACACTGGACAAGGCTTCAGCTGGACACTGGACAAGGCTTCAGCTGGACACTGGACAAGGCTGCATTGATGGACATTTAAATGTAAGTTTTTTTCCTTAAAATTCCCTCCTAAACTTGGGGTGCGTGTTATATGCCGATAAATACGGTATTTAGTCACTTTGCTTATGTGGTGTTGTAATTTCACCTTCATTCACTGTGTATGTGGTGCTGCATCTTAACCCTGTAGATGCAGTTAACTTTATAATTAGATGGTATCTGATGGATTGATGTGCATTATGCTACACTATTGTTTATTTAACACACACATGTTTACATAGTACTTTGGGTATAGTTTAGGTGTGGTTACACACTAAGGTGGGTCATTACTACCCCCCTACCTGTTTGCTATTAGGGTAGCGCCACTTACCCCACTTTTTGTTTTTATTATTTGTAAGTTCCCTTTGGGAACCGATTAGGGGAGGCTGCAACACGATCGTATCCTGAGTGCGGAAAATACAATTTTTCTGTTTATCTCCAAGATAGGTCTCCTGTTGGTGATTTAGGAGAAGGACCTTCTGGTGACTGGCTGTGGATCGGCATGCAAAATGCAAGCGCTTTTGTACACCTTTCGAATGGCATCACTTTTGAAGAGCCAAGAGAACCAAACTGAAATCAGTGTTGTGGGAGAACATACAAGGGGTAGTCATATGGGAGACACCCTGCGCATAAGGCCTGATCAAATGAGAAGGCAACGGTCCCCCCAAAAAATTTTCTTGGGGCCCCCATGCAATTTCGCTCTCCACCTGCTCTGAGACATACAATAAATAGCAACTGGACTCAAAATCAGTTTACTGTATCAGATCAGGCAGGTATTGCGATTGGTTGCCAGAGGTTACAGTATATCATTACTGCTTACTGACTGGTTGCTAGAGGTTACAGCACACATTATGGCTCACTGATTAGTTGCTTTAGGTTACAGCACATGATTTCTGCTTGCTGATTGGTTGCTAGAGACTACTGTACAGTAATATTGCTCAATGATTGGTTGCTAGAGGTTACAGCACACCATCTTCTCACTGCCTGCACACCATGGACTGGGGTGGTGAGCGGACCCATCAATAGACAGAAAACTCCAAGGGATCCTAGAACTCCGGGGATCAGTGTCAGTGCTGGGGGGGGGGGGGGTGTTGGGAACACATGCAAAATCGCTTTCCTGACACCACAGAAATGTGCTGCCCTTTAGCGGATACACAGCAGTGCATCTGCACCCCCAAACCTCCCCCATCCTCTCCACTCCAACCCTCCCCCCCTTTAACTCTACCTGCCTCCTCTGCTCATCTTTACACCCACCTTCCTTACCTCTATACATCCCCTCCTTGCTCACCTGTGCACCCCAAACTGTAATTCCTTCTCTGCCTACCTCTGCACACCCCACACTACCCCCCCCCCCACCACCACCACCACCCCCCACCACCACCACCACCACCACTTTTCTTACCTTTGCAGAACAGGCTGATGGTAGGCTTAATGACCACAGTTGCAGGCAGGACTTTCAAGCATGCCCCTCCCCCGTGGGCAGCATTCAGTATAGGTGATGGTGGATATGACCTCAGGGGGCATGATATGCATAAGAATGCCACCTTTATTTTCTTATTAATGCGGCTGGACACTGCTATTTACATATAAATGCTGCCACTATTTACATATGAATGCCGGTTATTTAGATGTAAACACAGGGTCTGCAGGTAAATCATCCGTACACAACAATCGGGCAGAGCTGGGCAGCATTAGTAGCAGCACTTCACACTGAGCTATCGGGACACAGCCCAGGACTAAAACTTCAAGGGACAAGGGAATTTAAACCAGGATATTTGGCAAGTATGAGGCAGCTGCTTTGGACCCCACAACAATGCAGGGCCCAGGGCAGCTGCCCCTTTTGCCCTGCCTTAAAAACAGCCCTGCCTGGAACAAAACTGTAAGCACAGAGGCCTGAACCTTGATGGTGCTAAGGGCCAAATGCTGGTCCAGGCCCATTTGCAGAAAGGCTAGGATTAGTTCTACATAAAATTGCCTGGGTGAAAGTTACTTGTCTTGCATCAAGTCATGTATTCTATGTGCAGTGTTCTATATGCAGGTAGTAGACTTTCTAGTTTTAACATCATGCGAATGGGATTCCTCTCAGAACCGTGGTTTGCAGCAGCCATGCCAATGTAGCCTGTGACTGTGAAGCATGGTGGAAAATCAGTCTGCCTTTTAAACAATTCAGGAATTAATCTTCTCTACAACTCAACCAGAACACCATACTTCCATCCCTTTTGTCCATCTCCAGTACTCCCTCTATGACTTGGATATACAGATAGGCCCATATATATTTGGACACAGGCATAATTTTAAAACTTTTGGCTATGTATGCCACCAGAATAAAATTAAAATGAAACAATCCAAATGAATTTGAAATGCAGACTTTCAGCTTTAATTCAAGGGGTTGAACATAAATATCAAGTACAAATTTTAGGAGCTGCAACCATTTTTATACACAGTCCCCCAATTTTCAGGGGCTCAAATGTAATTGGACAAATTAATATAATCATAAATAAAATGTTCATTCATTTTTAATATTTTGTTGAGAATCCTTTACTGGCAATGACTGCCTGAAGTCTGGAACCCATGGACATTACCAAAGACTTGGTGTCCTCATTTCTGGTGCTTTGCCAGGCTCTAACTGCAGCTGTCTTCAGTTGTTCTTTGTGGGTCTTTCTGCCTTTAGTTTTGCCTTCAGCAAGTGAAATGCATGCTCAATTGGGTTGAGATCAGATGATTGACTCGGCCATTGCAGAATATTCCACTTGTTTTCCTTCAAAATCTTCTGGGTTGCTTTTGCTGTGTGTTTTGGCTCATTGTCCATCTGTACTGTGAAGTGCCGTCCAATCAACTTTGCTGCATTTGGCTAAATCTGGGCTGACAGTATATATCTCCTAAGTACTGCAGAATTCATCCGGCTGCTTCTGTCACATTATCAATAAACACCAATGACCCAGTGCCACTGGTAGCCATGCATGCCCATGCCATCACAATGCCTCCACCATGTTTTACAGATGACGTTGTGTGCTTTGGATTATGAGCTGTTAAAAGCCTTCTCCATGCTTTTTTTCTTCCTGTCATTCTGGTACAGATTAATCTTAGTTTCATCCGTCCAAATAATGCTTTTTCAGTACTTGTCTGGCTTTTTTAGATGTTTTTTGGCAAAGTCTAATCTGACTCTACTATTCTTCAGGCTTATGAATGGTTTGCACTTTGTGCTGAACCCTCTGTATTTGCTCTCATGAAGTCTTCTCTTGATTGTAGACTTTGACGATGATATGCTCACCTTCTGGAGAGTGTCCTTCACTTGTCTGCATGTTGGGTTTTTCTTTACCATAAAGAGGATCCTGCGATCATCCACCACTGTTGTCTTCTGTGGACGTCCAGGCCTGTTTGTTACTGAGCTCACCAGTGCGTTCTTCTTTTCTCAGAATGTACGAAATTGTTGATTTGGCCACTCCTAATGTTGCTGCTTTCTCTATCATGGATTCATTTTTGAAGTCTTAAAATGGCCTGTTTCACTTGCATGGACAGCTCCTTTGAACGCATGATGTAGGTTCACAGCAATAGATTCCAAATGCAATTACCACAGTTGGAATCAACTCCAGACCTTTTACCTGCTTAATTGATGAAATAACGAAGGAGTAGCCCACACCTGGCCATTAAACTGCTTTTGATTCAATTGTCTAATTACTTTTGGTCCCTCTTAAGAGCTGTAATTCCTAAACTTTTCCTCCGATTTGAATGTACATACCCTCAAATTAAACCTCAGATTGTGCACTTTCAGTCCATATCCATTATACAACTATAGCTTGAATATGTTTTGGTAAATACCTGAAAAAAACTAAAATTGTGAATGTGTCCAAATATATATGGACCAAACTGTAGTTTGTGCTGTGCATAACTGCTTCCATTAGAATGATGGCCCCTGTAAAGGACCAACTACTTCTTGTTCCACCATTTTTTATTGTCTCAGACAGATTATTATTCAAGCTTATGGTATGGGTTCCACCCTTCCCTATCAAAGAACACACTTCTAGATCTGTGAGCACGTATTGGGCTTTTGTTCATCAAGCAACAGTTTCTGAGATTTGCTAGTCTGCCGCCGATCCTCTGTTCACACATTCTCTAAATTTTGAGTTCCCGTTAGTACTTTGTTGCGGTTTTACCACCCCTCAGTTGGACTGCTTTTGGATGTCCATAAAAGTCACTGAATTTCTGTGTCCCCTAATGAACAAGGATGAAAATTAGATTTTTGTACTTGCCATAGAATCCATTTCTTGTAGTTCTTGGTATTGTTTTGTCACAAAACTGACATGATGGGAGCAGGAGTTATACTGGGCTGAACAGTTTTTTGTTTGCCAGTGTCCCAATCTCCTCTAGACAGTAGTATAACCTGACCATTGCTAAATTCCTGTGTCCCTCAATGAATTTCAAAATTTAAAAAATCCTATTTTTGTTTTCTAACTTGGCTGGAATACGTTTTGCATGAGTTTTTCTCAATTTTTTGTGGTAGTTTGCGGATGACAGTACAGTACTCTTGCCTTGTGTTTTTTAGCATGCCCCAGAGCAGTTTCCATCTGAGGAATTCCCAGTCACTGAGTCCAAAGTCAGTATGGATGTGAATTTTCCTGGAGCAGCCTTTGTTGTGGTGTCATGTAAAGAAAGCCAGTCTGGCTTCCGGAAAGAGTAAGTTACTTTTGACTTTCAGATCGGTACCCTTCTGTTGATTTTGTCTTTTTTTTTTTTTTTCTGGTCTATTGAGGGACAAAGTAAGTTCTAAACATTCGAGTTCTGCTGCCAGCTACAGGTGGACTGGCTGACACTGGCTACTGAAAAAATACCCTTATACTCCTCCTACTACCAGCATGCCTCAGTTTTTGCTTGTGCCCTAGAATGAATGTCTTTTTCCAGCTCTGCTGTTTTCAAGCCCATCTCCTGCAAAACTAAAAGTCCTTGCTTGCAGGAGTCTGCGCTCGCACAACAAGAGGTAATTGCTTGCTTAGTTTGGTTCTCCACTCCCCTACACAGTCGACTGTCCCCAAGTGTCCTCAAGTCCACTGCAGGACTTTGGCCCTTGCATGATGAAGTCAGAGGGATCTGACCACTGGAGTGCAGGGGATAAGAGGCTGCAGGGGCTGGTCTAGCAGCACACAGGAGCCTATGGGAATGAAGGATCATGTAAGTAAAACTGCTTTACCAAGTCCCCTTAGACCTAAAGCATTTCATTGCAGATGCACTTCCACTGATGTTTCTAGCAACCATTTTCTTCAGTTTTAAATTGTACTGCCAGTGGAAGCAGCTGGACTGGGAATTGTGGGATTAGCCTGGAAGTGTACCTCTAACACTGGGTCCCATATGGGTCCATGTGGACACTTTTCAGACTTATTTCTAGTTAACTTCAGAGCACTTTCTAGGTCCAGAGTTACTCTGCGCTTGCCCTGTTTCTGAAGACTTATTTGAGTAGACATTTTGAGCCAGGCATTGGAATTATTTCTGTTGGTAGCTAAATATAATTTCCTTATTTCCCACTGGCTTTGCTTTGGAAGGGGTTAAAGGATAAGTTTACAACTTAAGAAAAAATAATAAATGCACATAATTTTGCAGGAGAAAAAAAATGTGCATTTATAATTTTTTTATCCCGCGGGAGCCTGCAGGGTGTTTCGCCCATAAACAGTGGATTAGGGGTTCTATGTCAGGGTTCTGCTGACAAGCCCCACAGCAGTGGTTCTCAACCTTTCTAGTGCCATGACCCCTTGATAAAATTTCCCAAGTTGTGGGTTGTCAGCACCCAAGACAAGTAATTTGCACCTTTAACCCACGGACATTTACCGCTCCCTGAGTCCCTTCCACTCATACAGTATTAAAACCCCTTTATGGTACATTTTATGATGTACCACTCTTTCTCTTATCCTTTCTTTCCCTTTTATCTCTCTCTATCCTAATTTCTTGTTTGTTTGTTTTTGTTTTTTCCCATCACTCTCTCTAGCCGTCTTTCTTGTTCTTTCTCTTATTCTTTCTCTCCCTTTTTCTTTGTTCCTCCCCCTCTTTTCTTCTCCCTTCCATGTATTCTCTATTTTTATTCCTTCTCTTACTCCTTGTTGGGGGGAATGGGATGAGTGGCAATGCTGAGGGGAGTTCTGATCAGCCAGCTTAGATGCTCTTGATCAAGGTCATCTGCTGATCTGAGAACTGTAGTGGGGACTTTTTAATGGCAACTATAATCACAGGTAGTGTTACTCACTGTGTCTCCGGCTTCACTGTGTCTCTGACTTTGTGGTGTCTCGTAGCAGTGACACCAATGCTGAAATCAGGAGATGGGGTCTCTTCCAGCCCCTCCCACTTCACATTCCTCACCAGTCAGCTGACCTCTAGTCTCTGCCCCCCAGCCATGCTGTGAACTGAATGGGCGGCTGCGAAGAGTCTGAGTGGGCGGCCGTGGGATCCAGGAACAGCCCTGCTGGGCAGCCACAGGCTCCAGGGATAGCTCTGCTAGGCGGCGGCAAAAAGGCTCGGAGAGCAGTGCAGGCTTCAGGAACAGCCCAGGATTCGGTGACCCCTGACAAATCATCATTCGACCCCCAGGTTTTGAAACACTGCCCTACAGCTTTCAGCCCGTACTTCTGTACAGGCTGTCAGTTTGAATGCTGCAGAGCTTGTGAATGAACCATGAGCATGCTCATCAGTGCCCTCGTGGTTCATTGTGCAGTTCTCTCATTCACAGAGTGCTGTGAATGAATGTTGCAGCTGTGCGCTCTTCCTGCATCCATTCACAGCAGTGTGACCCACGGTCTATTAGTGTGCCACTCAGGCTCGATCACTTTGGGGTGTAGTGTGGATGATGCCCCATCCGCTGCAGGAGTGTGAGCAAGGGAGCTTGTCCCAGCTCCTGTAGTCACTGGAAGAAAGAGAGGAAAGATCCCTGGTGCTGCACATCCACGGAGTCCTATGGTGATGATAAGAGGGACAACCTCATCCTGGGCTCCCGCCAGGCCATGCCCCCAACATGTTTTGCTCCACCCCCCTTAACTGGGGGGGGGGCGGAACGAAAACTGTTGGGGGTGTGGCCTGGCTGAAGCCCAGCCTGAGTTTGTCTCTCATCACCACCATAGGACTCCGTGGATGTGCGGCACAAAGGATCTTTCCTCTCTCCCTTCCAATCACAGCAGGGTGGGGAGATCAGGGGGTGCGGGGAAGGGGGGGTTGAGCGGAATGCTGGTGCATGCTACACCTAAATATGGGTGTAATGTGTAACATGCTCCAAAAGATGACCTTAGCCTTTAGTGCTTTGGGACAGAGCTTTGACCTCATTCTGCTGGGTGGAGTGATCTTTGATCTCTCCATGCTGCCTGCCTACAATGACTTTGGTCATCGTTCTGCAGCTTTCAATTGCTATCAGCTGTCCAGGTTTATTGAGTAATTGGGGCCTTGCCTCTAATCCTGAGCCTGTTTGCTGCTTACCAGACTGCCTCTGCAACATGTCTGATTCAAAGCACAAGGGAGACAGTCCCACCTAATTAGGTGTCGTCCTAATGGTTTAGGGACTGTTGCAGCATGCTTCCTAAAAATGACAACGTTGGTGTCCTGGAATCATGTCGCCCTCTGCTTTTAGAGTCTCTTCCCTCAGCAGAGCAGAGTCCTCTTTGGCCACAATGGAAGTGGTTGGGTGCTCTGCGGTTTTTACTACAGTAATGCGGGACTTTATGACCCAGAATGCAATTTTTTTTTCTGACGCTGTTTACACAGACCGCCACCATGCCCTCTACAGTGGATTCTATAACCAATTTATCTGTGACTCTAGCTGTTTCTGAGCCATCAATCGCAGAGACTGTCAGATTTTTGGTCACCTAATTTTTTAATGAACTTCCCCTAAGGAGTTTTAGTCCAGTTACTCCCCTAAGTTCTTAATCATTTTTTATTTTAATCTGTGTTTTATTCTAGCTCTTCATTGTACAAAGCTCCCTGGTCTCGAGTCTTAGTGTATGGCCTTGGTCATAAAGTGAAGAGAAATGGGCAACTGAATTTAATAGAATCTGTGTGTTTCCCCCGTGATGCCTCTCCAAGTAATACAGGCCTGACCCCACCACCAACCACCAACCAGTACCCAACTGCAATCATTCCCACCGACAAGATCCACGTCAAAATAGGTATTTATTACTTGTAAGACATCTTATCTGGAAGATCTGTTGAAAAGCAAGGGCATTTTATTTTATGAAATACAGAGCAATGTACTGTATCCATGACTCCTAATCCTAGCATGGCAGTCATGCTCAGTTGTTCACCTGTGACATATTTCTATAGCAGACACGTTTACCCTGTTCTGCTTTGCCCAGTAGATTGTTCTATATCTCTGTATAGTAGAGTAAAGCAGCCCATAGATTATGTGATTTTATTTCCTTCCACCACAGGTGGAAGGAAAGAAAATTGCTTGAAAATGAAAGTGTGACAGCGCTGCAATGATACAATAAAAAATATACCAAGAGCCTTCCAGTGATGATACAATATATATAAAATTAAAAATAGAGAAATACAATATATGATAATAAAAGTTCAATAATCAATAATGGGAAATCCTCCACAGTGATGATTCTTCTAACAAAACTTTATCCTTTATTCCGACTGTCGCATAAAGGAGGTGAGCGGACATTGCATGCGGTGCTGGGAACACTCAGGATAAAGTTTTGTTACATGAATCATCACTGTGGAAGATCTCCCATTATTGATTATTGGACTTGTATTATTATATATTGTATTTCTCTATTTTTAATTTTATATATATTGTATTATCGCTGAAAGGCTCTTGGTATATTTTTTTATTGTATCATTGCAACGCTGTCACACTTTCATTTTGATATTATTTGTGGGAGCACACCAGTGACAGCTGCAGCAAAATTATAATCACAATTTGGTACCACAATTTTGTTTGTTCTTAAAAATCTTCACTTATTAGCGCGCCACTACTTTTCTTTCAAAGAAAATTGCTTGATTATCCCATCAACACAGTCAGTGTTGATTGGGGGAATCCCTCCCGCAGCTCTGTTGTGTTCGGCTGGTGGGGAACCTTTCCACCTGGCAGAACACAGTGGTTATTGCTAATGGATATAGCCGCTGGCAGTAATCGCATGTAAAAAAAAAAATCCAACAGGCTGGTTGTATCCAAGTTGGATTGACTTGGGTATAACCTGTATGCCCTTAAATGGGTCGAAACTGGGCCTGTCCCTGCTGAAACCCCAGAGATTATTAATTGCCAATAAATATGTAAGCTTATTGCATAATGTAACATGATAGAAAGCATATGCCCACTTTTAGTGGACATTTGAAGTAGTTTGCAGAAAAATTACCTATCTGTATGTTTGCATGCAACTTACTCTGCATTGCATAATGTTACAAAAACTTGTGTGTAGCATTGTAAGGTAGATAGATCTGAGTAGGCTGATTGCTAGCATTGCCTATACAGGTTTAACTCTTTGCATTAATGTAAACCTTATTGATTGATGTAACATGACCTACAAATAGTCTAATTTAGGAATATTTTGTTCTAGGAGTATCTCCTTCTCCGGGTGCCATACTAGATTTCCATTCCTTGCCCCTCGAATTTCCACTTGCCATGGCTTTCACTGAGCAGCTGCTATTTTGGAAACTAGAGGATGGAGATGAAAGGTCTGATGATGAGCTTGATACAGTCCCATCCTCTGTTCTGCTGCAAGTGGTAGAACTTCTGGGTGAGATGTTTGTTACTTTGTTCAGCAAATACCTTCTTTATAGTGCAGTACAAATCGTTAAAATCGTTTAAGGGAAATTTTTATTATTTTTATTTTGCAATAATAGAAGCATATTGAACATAAACTGTATAAATTCAGCCTTTACAGATGGATTATACTTTTGAGTAGAAGTAAATATAAAGCCGAACACCTAACATAGTAGTCATTATATTTAGGGATGCACCGAATGGGTTTTTTGATGCCAAAACCGATACCAAAAATAAATCTTTCTTGATCCCGAAAACCGAAACCAATACCGAAACAACACCGATACCGAAAGTGACTGTTTTTAAAAATATTTTTATACAGGAGATGGTCAGAGACTGGGGACATGGTACAGGAGATGGTCAGAGACTGCAGACATGGTACAGGAGATGGTCAGAGACTGCAGACATGGTACAGGAGATGGTCAGAGACTGCAGACATGGTACAGGAGATGGTCAGAGACTGCAGACATGGTACAGGAGATGGTCAGAGACTGGGGACATGGTACAGGAGATGGTCAGAGACTGGGGACATGGTACAGGAGATGGTCAGAGACTGGGGACATGATACAAGAGATCAATGCAGCCTCACCAGTGCCCGTCAGATGCAGGCGGCCAGTGTCCCTATTGCAGCCTGTGTCCCCATTGCAGCCAGTGAAGGGAGAGTAGAGCCGCCGCCTGTTTGATTACAGCGCCCGGAACATCACAGTTTTTATTTCAATAGCTGTGTGTTCCCCGCTGCGCGCCGTCACATACAGCCCCTCCCCCTTGTCCGGGCACTTTGATAGACAGATCACCCGTCCTGAGATGTTCCCGGCGCTGTAATCAAACAGGCGGCGGCTCTCCTCTCTTCTATGATATAGGAAGCCCCCCTGATAGGCGGCACCAGGGGCGGGGGCGGAGCCCCGCCCAGGCCCCGCCCCATTCAGTATCGACAAAAATTCTCTTTCGGCTTTTTGCCGAAAGGGCCATTTTCGGCAGAAATGTTTCGGCGGCCGAAATTTCGGTGCATCCCTACTTATTTTACTCGCTGAACTGCAACTCAATTTATTTCATTTGTATTATGTGTTTTTTCTGGATTTTTGGTTGATATTCTGTCTCTATCATTTAAAATACACCTATGATTAAAATGATAGACCCTTCATTTCTTTGTAAGTGGGCAAATTTACACAATCTGCAGGGGATTAAATAATAATTTTTCCCACTGTTGGCACATTCTGGCTGTGTGCTTGTTATAATTCACCAGTACAGCATCTGTCATCAAGGTGTGTATAAGAACGCAAATTGAACTTTGTTGGGAATATCTGCACTTTTAGCCTAGGAAGGTCTGCATTTTCTTACTGTCCTTTCATTTTTGTGTTTTTTGTTTTTTTTAATTCGTTTCTAAAGATGTGTTATTCGTCTTTGTTTTAATTTAGCAAATTTACTGTGGACAACAGATCTGGCTGCTGTTATAAAGGAGCTGCTCTTCCATCTGCTGGCTGAACTGCTGCGTAAAGTTCATCACCTTGAGCAGAAAAAGAACCCAACTGGTCTGTCATCTTCCATAGCTCTGCAACTGAATCCGTGTCTAGCAATGCTTATGGCTCTACAGACAGAGCTGCGCAAGTTGTATGATGAGGAGACTCAGAACTGGAGTTCAGGCAATGCCTGTGGTGGCTCTGTGCCTGGAATTGCTGAACAAGGCAGGTTCTCCACTTATTTCCATGCCCTCATGGAGATATGTCTTGCTGTGGCAGAAGTTACTCTTCCTATTAATATGAGCTCTGCAGTGAGTGTGGTATCCTCGACTAATGCCACAAATCTTAGTGACTCCTCCTCCTCTTCATCATCATCTCCTGGTCAGACTCCACAAAGCCCAAGCTTACTCTCAAAGAGGAAGAAAGTCAAGATCAAGCGTGACAAGGCATCCACGGCCAAGCGCACTACTTCACGGGGAGCAGAGAATGATCCAGCCTTGCTTAGTATAGGAGGAAGCAAGCCAGAGGACATGTTATGGTTCCACAGAGCACTGACTTTGCTAATGATTCTCAGGCATCTTACAAGTAAAGATCCACAAGGGTTGGGTGTCACCAATGATGCCATAGCTGATGCCAGTCAGGCACTGGTGGGTCCCACTGCCCATAGCCGTTTGCTTGTTATTTCAGGGATCCCTACTCACCTTGAGGAGTCTATTGTTAGAGGTGCTATTCGGAAAGCATGTAATGCTCATGGGGGAGTTTTTAAGGATGAAATTTACATTCCCCTTCAGGATGTAGAAACTCCAAAACCAAAAGGCAAAACTGAAGGAGCTGAGTGCAAAACGGAGGTAGAGAAAACGAGAATGCCAAACCCTGACAACATGGACATTAGCAGTTCCAGCAGTGTGACCCCTGCGGTTAGTGTCAGTGCCTCTGCTTCCACAAGCCAGGCTTCATTGTGCAGCTCACAGGGCGTTTCTCAGACCACCAGTGAGACATCTGTGGAACAGTTTCCTCCAGAACTTGCAGTGCCACAAGGACTTTTGGAGCCACATGCAATATCCAGCCAAGAGAGTTTAGATATTTCCATATGCAGTACAGGGAGCATGGGCAGTTTAGGCAGCCTTGTGGAGCAACTTGACAATGTAGAAGTAGCCTCTTTGCCAGATGTAGGATCCATGTTTACAGTCAGCGCACTGGACAACCATACAACCATGTCCCGGCCAATCAAGGGATTTGCAGTTGTGGAGGTAAATTCTTTACATTCTTCTATTTATTTATTTTTTTGACATGCATACATTTTATAACTTTGAAAGTGGCTAAAATGGGTTTAGTAAAAACTTGGTTTTCTCAGATTGGGTGACACCATGCTAACTGTATAATGCATCATCGTTGTTTAAAATTGACCAATTTACAGTTGCATGTTTTCTTACTGTTTCATGCTAAAATTGGCTGGCCGGGTGATCAGTGGTATCATTTGTCTGGACTCTCCGACAGCTTGACAGAGCCTTCCTGGCTGCCCTAAAGACTTTTTTTTAACCCCCAATGCTCAGAATTTAAAGTGGTTCTAAAGGCAGAAGGTTTTTTACCTCAATGTATTCTATACATTAAAGTAAAAACCTTCAGTGGGCAGCTCCTCCAGACCCCCTTATACTTACCTGAGCTTCATCTCAGTCCAGTGATGTGCATGAGAGCCATAGCTCTTCCGGCTCGCTCTCTCCTTATTGGCTCACACAGCAGCGGGAGCCATTGTCTGTCAATCACAGCCAGTGAGCCAATGATGAGAGAGCGGGGGGCTGGGCCAAGCTGCATTCTGTGTGAATGGACAATGTCCATTCACAGGAGCGTGGCTCTGGAGTGCTCAAAAGGCTTGCTAATGGGGGCACTCGGCAGGGGGGAGGAGCCAGGACCGCCGGTGGGGAACACCAGAAGAGGAGGATCAGGGCTGATCTGTGCAAACTCATTGCACAGAAGCAGGTAACTATAACATGTTTGTCATTTTTAGAGAAAAAATTACAACCTTCAGAATGACTTTAATCAGTCTTTACATATTACAGAATACTCCTCGGACATGTGGCACACCACTAGATCTTACATGGATCAGTAAATTAGACCTTACAATAGGCATTCTTGGTAAATGGCTGCTTTTGAACCGAGTGAGGAAAACACAATGCTTTGTGTATTCCCAGTGTTGTGATTTTACCATCCTTTTCTGTCTCTGTAGCAATCTGTTAGAGAGGTACAGTCGTTGCCAAAATTTTGAGAACAGACACAAATATTAATTTTCACAAAGTCTGCTGCCTCAGTTTTTATGATTGCCGATTGCATATACAGTGGGGACGGAAAGTATTCAGACCCCCTTCAATTTTTTACTCTTTGTATATTGCAGCTATTTGCTAAAACCATTTAAGTTCATTTTTTTTCCTCATTAATGTACACACAGCACCCCATATTGACAGAAAAACACAGAATTGTTGACATTTTTGCAGATTTATTAAAAAAGAAAAACTGAAATATCACATGGTCCTAAGTATTCAGACCCTTTGCTCAGTATTTAGTAGAAGCACCCTTTTTATCTAATACAGCCATGAGTCTTTTTGGGAAAGATGCAACAAGTTTTTCACACCTGGATTTGGGGATCCTCTGCCATTCCTCTTTGCAGATCCTTTCCAGTTCTGTCAGGTTGGATGGTAAATGTTGGTGGACAGCCATTTTTAGGTCTCTCCAGAGATGCTCAATTGGGTTTAAGTCAGGGCTCTGGCTGGGCCATTCAAGAACAGTCACGGAGTTGCTGTGAAGCCACTCCTTCATTATTTTAGCTGTGTGCTTAGGGTCATTGTCTTGTTGGAAGGTAAACCTTCGGCCCAGTCTGAGGTCCTGAGCACTCTGGGGAAGGTTTTCGTCCAGGCTACCCCTGTACTTGGCCGCATTCATCTTTCCCTCGATTGCAGCCAGTCGCCCTGTCCCTGCAGCTGAAAAACACCCCCACAGCATGATGCTGCCACCACCATGCTTCACTGTTCGGACTGTATTGGACAGGTGATGAGCAGTGTCTGGTGTTCTCCACACATACCGCTTAGAATTAAGGCCAAAAAGTAACAAATTAACTTAAATGATTTTAGCAAATGGCTGCAATATAACAAAGAGTGAAAAATTTAAGGGGGTCTGAATACTTTCCGTCCCCACTGTACTTCAGAATGTTATGAAGAGTGATCAGATGAATTGCAATTAATTGCGAAGTCCCTCTTTGCCGTGACAATGAACTTAATCCCCAAAAAGAAAACATTTCCACTGCATTGTGAAGAAGGCTACAGGGCGCCCAAGAAAGTCTAGCAAGCGGCAGGACCGTCTCCTACATTTGATTCAGCTGCGGGACCAGTGCAGAGCTTGCTCAGGAATGGCAGCAGACAGGTGTGAGTGTATCTGCACGGACAGTGAGGTGTGACTTTTGAAGGATGGCCTGGTGTCAAGAAGGGACGCCACTTCTCTCCTTGGAAAACATCAGGGACAGACTGATATTCTGCAAAAGGTACAGGAATTGGACTGCTGAAGACCGGGGTAAAGTCATTTTCTCTGAAGAATCCCCTTTCCCATTGTTTGGGCCATCTGGAAAAAACCTTGAATGGAGAAGAAAAAGGTGAGCGCTACCATCTATCCTGTGTCATGCCAACAGTAAAGCATCCTAAGACCATTCATGTGTGGGGTTGCTTCTCCGCCAAGGCAGTGGGCTCACTCACAATTTTGCCTAAGAACACAGCCATGATTAAAGAATGGTACAAAAACATCTTCCGAGAGCAACTTCTCCCAACCATCCAAGAACAATTTGGTGAGGAGCAATGCCTTTTCCAGCATGATAAAGCACCTTGCCATAGGGCAAAAGTGATAACTAAGTGGCTTGGGGACCAAAAGATCTACATTTTGGGTCCATGACTAGGAAACGACCCAGATCATAATCCCAATGACAATTTGTGGTCAATCCTCAAGAGGTGGGTGAACAAAACAAACCCCACAAATTCTGACAATCTCCAAGCATTGATTATGCAAGAATGGGCTGCCATCAGTCAGGATGTGGCCCAGAAGTTGATTGACAACATGCCAGGGTGAATTGCAGAGGTCTTGAAAAAGAAGGGTCAGCACTGCAAATATTGACTCTTTGCATAAACTTCATGTCATTGTCAATAAAAGCCTTTGACACTTATTAAATGCTTGTAATTATACTTCAGTATATCATTGTAACACCTAACAAAAAGATCTAAAAACACTGAAGCAGCAGACTTTGTGATTTTTTTTTTATTTGTGTCATTCTCAAAACTTTTGGCCATGGCTGTATTTGAGTGGGGTGGGTAAAGACTAGAACCGCTGTTAAGTTTTTATTGCTTTGCTGGGCTTTATTGATTATTTTTATATATCATTATCAGTAAAGTATGTACGTCACTGTGAGATGATTCGAAGTATGAACTTGCACAACTGTAAAGGTTTCCAGGAATGCTTTGTTGCATAGAACTGTATTCATCTATTCAATATGTATCCAACAAGCACATCAGAAATAGTAGTCCTGGCCATTAGTAACACAGTCAAATGCAAAGCTGCCTTGCATGTGTTTGTGCCATTAGAGTCTCTTACTTCAGCTAAACGTTTTCATTCTTCATTTCTGTTGTAGGTGCGTTCCAGAGCAAAGATTGAGAAAATCCGAGCAAGTTTATTTAATAGCAGTGATCTGATTGGTTTGTCAAGTCTGGATGGTGAAGATGAGCTTATGGAAATGTCTACAGAAGAAATACTGACAGTCTCCACAGTAAACCAGAGTTTGTTTGATACCCAGGGAATTCCAGGCTTAGGAGATTACTTTACCGATAAAACCCTGAAAGGTGATATAGCACAGTGTTTTAACAAGTTATGAAAGTTTATAGGAATTTGTGGATTACGAGTGCTGTCAGAATCAATACTCCACCAGTAGATCCACTGTTGTATTTATGTCGTGTAGAGCCAGCCGAGTGTTAGCTTGCTTTGCGTTCATCTCTGTTCATTTTGCTTTGTTAACCTCTTTTTTATCCCAGTGTACATCCCAAGAAGTTTTGGGGAATTATGGATGTACAGTTACAGAATACATTTTTGGGTTGTACTCCAAATTGCTGCTGAAGTAAAAAAAAAATTAACAAAAAAAACACAAAGCCACATAACTGTTTGCTTTATCATTTCATAGGTGACAAGTTGGTCCCAGAAGCTCGAGATGTTCTAATAGAAATATTCAAAAGCTGTGTTCATGCTGAACAAATGCTCAGCCTGACTCCTGCCAAGTTCATCAAGGTATCTGATATTTATTTGAGCAAAGAGCAGATGAATTCTCAGACACCAGGAAATCTTCTACATACATTCTTCACCAATGTTCGCCCCCCCAAGAAACTCCTGGAAGATCAGCTTACACAGGTAATAGTTTCCAGCTCCAAGATTGTTCCTTTCCTATTTGTGTATACATGGCCTGGTTTCAGGTTTGAACTTGATGTATTATTGCCTACTTGCCCAATTAAAATATGATCTGTTATTTACTAAACTAGACATCATGAAGGCAACATTTTGGGTGTATTTATTTAAAAAAAAATAACATTTGCATAGTTATTTGTCCAACAACTGCTGTTACATTGATTCTGTGCAAATGGGGCCAAATCAATTGTCCACCTTTTTATTTCTGGTACAGGTCAACTGTTATTCCTTCATAAATTGTGGTTTGAAAAAATATTATAATATGCCCACAAGATGGAGGTAAAGATGATAGGATTTAGAAGGAAAACTTTTGATTTTGTGACTCGCACAGAACAAACGTACCAGCAGTTTGGACGAATAGTTATGCAATTTTTTTTTTATACCCACACCCCTTAGTTTCTGGTAGAAAACTCATCACCCTTAGATATCTGTTTTGTGTTTTATCTGTTTATTAGTCTAACTGATTTTCCCTTTCTTGGCTATAGATTCTGAGGAAATATGGCATTCCTAAACCAAAGTTTGACAAAAGCAAATACAGTAAAACTGGAAAGGAGCAGCATCCAGTAAAGGTTGTGAGCACCAAGCGACCAGTGAGCAAACCTTCCGCTAAAGACAAAGCTGTGTTGAATAGTGTTCGGTGAGTTTTTGAGTATCACTCACTTAGCCTACTAATTCCATATTCCGTAAGTCTTTAGAGATATTAATATGTATGCATGACCGTGTGTTTTTGGTCACAGTATGGGACCCATGCTGTGTTAGTTGATGTTGGGCTTCCAGGAGATAAAGTTGTGTATTTGTTGAAACCCGCACCTTGCATTTTGCGACTTTGCAGGGTCTTAAAAGCTTATAAGCTGAGTTTTTTCATAAAGAAAATTCAAGAGACTATTGGAATACTTAGGGTATCTGCAACAAAAACTTTGTATCGTAATTGCACGATGCAAGAGAATGGATATGTAGACAATGGCTTGGCTGCTACCTTCAGGTGATTGGACACTAACAAAAGCTTAGCTGGGAATCTTCCCCAGTGTTCTCTCATATCACTGTTGGACTTGAGGTTTTTTTTCTCCTTTGGTGAAGCTTTCTAAACGAATTCTTTTTATTTTTCTTCACTACTTTGACTGACACGTCTATTAGGATCAAACTGCTTTTTGCCTTAGGGTCACTAGCAGTTTCTGGATCGGTTGCCCTCAATGTTTATCCTGGGAACCGTACCTGGAACCCACATCAGTGGGGTTGGCCTGTAATGTTTACTTCAGGCACTAGATCCTGTGTGCAGTGACAGCTGGCACGTGGTGTAACAAATGTAGTTAGACACTGAAGACCCCTTTAGGGTTTGGTCCGCTTCGGGAACCAGCAGCATGCATAAGATAAGACAGGGTTTTCCTATAATTGTCCTGTTTATTTTACTTAGTGTGTTACCCCCTCTGTAAATTTCTCACTTCATTGGCAGAAGGTAACATTTACTTTTTTGAATTTGTTGGGTTTTTTTTCACACACAACATTGCTGTTTGGTTGACTACATAGTTACAAATGTCTTCCAGCTGACGGGCTCCTGCCTGAAACTTCTAGTTGATCAATCAATCAGCTTGGGTACAACCAGCCTGTGAAACCTTGCATGCGATTTTTTTCTAGCAGATATTATAGCTGCTAACAGTAAACGCTTTGCTCTCCCGGGGAGGACGGCCGACACCTTTGTGGGAGGGATTCCCCCATCAACACTGGCTGTGTTGATGGGGTAATCAAGCATTTTTTCTTTCCTGCAACTACGGGAACCATTGCTCCTTCTATGGCTGGCTTAAAGCGGGGTTCCACCCAAATTTTAAACAATATCTGTATGTATTCTCTTCCTTGCCTAGATGCTGACATGCCGTTTAAAAAAATTTAAATCGCCGTAATTACCTTTTATTTTTCTATTCTTCTTTGCACTTCCTGGTTCTCCTCCCGTGGAAGTAGGCGTGTTTCTAGCCTCTCCCAGACTCCTGGGAGCTAGTCTCAGGCTTCCCAGGATGCCACTGAGCATGTGCGGGAACAAGCGGTGAATGCTGGGAGCACAGCATTCACCACATCCAGGAAATAAATGCTTGTGGGCTTCAAATGCCCACAATGAAGATGGAAACCGCCTGCAGTGAATAATATAAGTTATTCTTTCCGACGAAATCTGACACAGGCGGACATATTACACACAATATGTGAGTATGTAATGCTGAGAAGAAAAGTTTGTGAATGAACTCAAAAAAAAAAAAAAAACGATAGATAGGTGGACCCCCGCTTTAAATCTACAGAAAAAAATGTTTAGGCTGGAGGTAAACTTAAATAGGTTTTTGATTTACCCAGGCATGTGAATCATGTAATAAAAAAATAAATATATATTCTGGACATTATTTTGCAGAGATTAATGGTACCCATCAGGATCATCGAAAGCTTTCCCATACTTTCATTTTAGTCATGGATAGTTACTTCTTGTCGGTACAGATCTTACTAATATAGGCTGTAATGAGGCCACAAACCGCTGTGGGGAAAAAAAAATGACTGCATGTGCTGAACACCATTGTAAAGGCGTTTTGGCTTGTATACATGTTGATACTGTGCTGGAAATATCAGCCAGACTATCCCCAATGCATCTGGTGTGAACAAACCCTAAAGCATGACAAAGAGTTACAATGGTGTGCAGAAAACAAAAGCCTATAACTACTAAATTTTTCAGTGAATAGAATATCAATAATTTGTTGTAGGCTAAAAGGAAGTATGGGTTTCTTTTTTTTCCCCATTCATACTTACCTAGGTGGATGCTGCATCTGTCCCCTGGCACCTCTACACTGAAAACCGAGCGATCAAACATTGCCAATCACTCGGTTTTCAGAGCTCCGTGAGCAAACAGCTGCAGACTGTCAGTCACATCTCTCTGCTCTTCTCCCTGCGCTCTCATTGGAGCATTGGGCTGTGGAGGGGGATGAATGGGCCGTCTCAGGCTCTCAGCGGCTCGCTGAGAGACTGAGACGGGTGCTAGTCCAGACACCTGGCGGATCCAGACTTCTATTGTCGGGATGACGCGGTGCCTGGACTGATATCCGTGACATCAGCAGAGAGCGGATTTCAGTCCGCTCTCTGCTGAAGACTGGTCACAGGAGTGCAAAACGAATCTCCTGTGATCCATAGGAGAAGTACAGCCAATGAGCCAAAGCCAAGGAGCTTTGGCGGGACTTCTCCTTTAATACTTCTTACACATTCCTGTCCTCCTAAATAATTATGCCCAAAAGTGTCAAAGTTTTTATATTTAAGCAGTGAGTGAAACCAATAAAAGATATATAAAAACTCTATGTATAAAATGTTTTCACATCGACAGAACCGCTCTCAGTGAGAAGAAGCCAATTGTAAAGCCAAAGTCTCCAGAGAAGAGCCGGCCAGATGAGAAAGACAATGACAAATCTCCCACAAAGAAACAAGAAAGTATGTCTGCTACTAAGGATTGCATATGCTTTCTGTCTAATTATGTATTAATAATTATTTATACTATAGTGTAATTTCTGTGCATTGCATTTTCAGTTGCAGAGGAAAAGTACCTGACACTAGAAGGTTTTCACAAATTTGTGGTTGACAAAGCTAAGCAAGACATCCGAAGCATCTGGAGAGCTATCCTGGCTTGTGGCTATGACCTGCACTTTGAAAGGTATGGACATATTCCTGTATTAGTAAAAAAAGATCAATTTTACCCCGTGGTTAATATCATTGGTGGCTGAAAAACAGGTCAACAACAATGGAATAATGCACTCCGTTTTACTGGATTTTTATAGCACAAACAGTTGGCACTTTATAAATCCTGTATAATAATAATGAACAAGGTTTTCCAATGTAATGATATTTATAACGGAGAGTGGCTATCACTGTCTGCACTAGTGATAGTGTACTACTGAAGCTATGCATACCCTGGTCCATCCTATTCCTAAAAATCACACCGCAGTGTTTAGCCCCTGGAATTATTTGTGTTCACTTGACCTGTCAACATCACGAGAAGGCTATGAACTTTTTTTTTTTTTTCTCCCATGTTTTCATGCAATATAACTGTTCTCGGATAGCTTTTTTCTTTTTTTTTTTTTTTCTTAAGCAGTGGCATCGCTGTGGTATGGCAATACAGCTACTGTTTAACTGAGTACATGACTTCACAGTAGTAGGTGACTATGCTTTCCATTTTTCTGCTTGAGGCTGGGTCTCTTTTTTTCATTTTCACTACTTTATAGTCCAACTCTGTAAGTCCAGTCCTTCCAATTTCTGTGTGGCCTGCTAAAAAGGCAGCCCAGCAAAGTACTTGAGATAAAATCAGCCACAGTCTTGTTATGAGCCACTCAGCATGTACAACTTGTGCCTCATGCAATCAAATTTTGTTTTAAGCTGGCCATAGACAAGTCAACATCCAAACATTCCGTCGATTGAAAAAAGAAAGTGATGCATGCGATTGTGCCATCGTTTTGTTTTGTTTTTCTAAAAAAAAAAATCCAGGATGTTGGGTTGGGCACTATTTTCCTTACAATCAGGGTCCTTCACATCATGGAACTGCTGTCAGTTGGCCCACAATAACTACCTGGACTTTTAATCAAAATAATGAGCAGTTCAACATTGTTCCTTGTTGCATTGTGTTTACCAGTGCTGCTGTGTATGTTACATTAGCAAACTACTGTTGTTGCTATGTTTTGTATTTCTTTTCTATCTTGGAAAGAAAAACATTTAAATTATTGAAACAGAAAATCGCATGTTGCAGCTGGCACACAATGATTCAAAAAAATTGAACAACTTGACAATCAACAACAAGAATTTTCTTTTGGTTTTTGACTTGTCTATGGCCTGCTTTAGATTTGGCCTTTCAGGTTTCTCAACAGCTGTGTAACTTGAGGGTCTGCCTGATTTAGATATAGGTTAAATGGATTGTTTAGGCAGGCATTTTGCACTAAGTACTTGGTTAATTTTGTTCATCTGTCCCAGATTGCACTGTTATCCCGTATCCACACACTTGATGTGGATGGGAAATCCCTCCAGAAGAGCTGACAGCGGGGAGACTTTCCCACCATCAGAACACACTCATCAGTGCCGGCAGCACTGATCAAGCGAAATATTCCAACAAGCTGTTGTACAGAAGTCGATTTAGAGATTGATCAGTGCTGCCGGCACTGATAGATGTGTTCTGATGGCGGGAAAGTCTCCCTGCTGTCAGCTCTGCTGGAGGGATTCCCCATCCACATCAAGTGTGTGGATACGGGAAAACAGTGCAATCTGGGACAGATGTACAACCAGCCTGCCCATAGATGGTTCAAAATGCGGCCAGTACCTGCTGAACCAGCCATATTTTGATCCATCTGTGGCTGGCTTTATTGGCAGCAAATTGTAACTGTAATTAATAGAGACGATAGGACCTTACCCTAAACTATGCTTGCTGGGTATTCTTTACCTGCCACATTTGGGAAATTTTATTTTTGTAATTATAAAAGTTGTAAAAGTTAATAAAAAATTATCTGCATAAAAATGTTGACAATCTGACCTATGATCTGAAAGAAAAAGTAAATCGGACTATGTGGTTCCAGTTTAAACATTAGCATGGATGAGTGCCAGGAATCTCTTGCTGACCTCCTCCAGAGCGCAAGGTCCTCCTTTTTAGATGCAAGCAGCCACAATACTGTTGAACACCCAATCCACCAAAAATGGATGTATTTTCGATGCTGGTGGGTAATTTTTACTTGGCAGCTTACTGTGTCTCAAAGTGACCATGGTGGGGAGGTCTATGTACATGAATAACCATAGCTCTACATGTGACAGAGTCATTATAAAGGGATGTAATTTATTGTGCAATATGAAAAAGAATTTAGCAAGGCTGATAGGAACACTGAGGACTCTAATGCCGCGTACACACGAGCAAGCTTCTCGTGGGACTGAACTCTGAAGGACTTTTTGACGGAGTTCCAACAAAACGGACTTGCCTATACACGATCACACCAAAGTCCGATCGTTTCAAAGGTGATGACGTACGACGGGACTAGAATAAGGAAGTTCATAGCCAGTAGCCAATAGCTGCCTTTGCGTCGTTTTTGGTCTGTCGGACTAGCATACAGACTAACTCATTTTTCTATAGGAATTGAGTCCATCGGAAAGAGCTGAAACTATTTCTAATGTCCGTCAGATTTTTAGACAGAAAAGGTCCGATGAAGCCCACACACGATCAAATTGTCAGACGGATTCGTTCTGTCGGACCTTTGATGCCGAAAAGTCCGGTCGTGTGTACGTGGCATAAGACGGGAAGGGAAAAGAGCAGGGAGCAATGGCCACCATATCTTACCATCATCATATGATCAGATATAAGAAGCCATGTAGATGATCTATTCTACCAGGATCCATCTTTAACTAAAGTATAACTTTTTAGTGTACTACCTCTTTAAATAGCACTACTGTAGTGACAAACCACATACAGATAGAAAATGGCACATATGATAGTGCATGATGCCATAACATTTCTACAAAATTGTAGTGTCGTTCTGCAGACAACACTTGTTCATGGGATTCATATTTACGATTGATATATCTCTCTCTTCAGATGTGCCTGCACTGACACGCGTCATGCCCAGAAATCCAGCAGAAAATGGGCCCTTGAAATGGATGTTGCTTTAGTTCAGTATATCAATCGCCTTTGCCGTCATCTAGCCATAACCCCTGCCCGATTACATCCTCATGAGGTCTATTTGGACACTTCAGACACTGCTGATCCCAGGGTGTCCTGTCTGCTCAGTAAGTGATTCTTTTTGTGTGTGTGTTTATTTCAGAAAATGTAGACCTTATATTGAAATGATGTGATTATTGATTGTTTATGTGACATTAAAAATATCTAATGCCTCGATGACTGACTAGTTTTTCTTTCTTGTCTTTGGTGGGACACAGGAAGTTATTCACTTTTAGGCTGGGTTCACACTTATGCGAATTGGATGCAGTTGGACATTGGCAAAAAAAATTAACTGTAGGCCCGCACAGGATAACCCTACTACCAGCATGCCTCGGCTTTTTACTAATGTCCTAGGAGGATCGATGTCTTTTATTCGGCTCTGCTGGAAAACCACATTTTTACAGCATGTTGCTTTCATTTTTTCTGAAATCAAGACATGCTCTTGATACTACCGTCTACCAACCGAGACATATGTTGGTAATAGGGAGAGAGGGGGAATCCTTTGTCGGCCTACAGTTTTTTGTTTGCTAGTGTCCAACCCTTCTGTAGGCATCTGTATAACCTAAAGAAGAATGACTTCTGGTGAGTTCAAAAATCCTATTATACCTGTTAGCCTGTAGTTAACGATCTACTTTTCTTTCATTATTCAGATGTGCCCATAGAAAGTCTACGGCTCCGATTTGCCCTCCTACAATCACTGAACACAACCTTAGAAACCTTTTTCCTGCCACTTGTGGAGCTACGACAGACAGAAATGTACACGCACAGTATTTCTGCTCTACTACAACAAGCAAAAGGTTTGTAGATGCTTATATGCTGATCTGTGCATGCTATTTTGGAAGTTTTTTTGTGGACTAGCCTTTTTTAATGTTCAGCAATTCATTTTGACCGCCTTCTGACATGTTAGCTGTCTGGCTGTCACACTGATCCTTTGACTTTAATAGCTTTATTAATTGAGCAGAGGAAATGCAGACTAGGAATTTTGACTTCTATTACTTGGAAAACTATAAGGAATGGCAGAAAGGCAAGCAGCATTTTCAGGAGGAGGTCAGCAGTAGCAGCATTTGGTTTTTGTTTTGGGTTTCAGCAGTGTGGAATGTATTAAAAGTTTTTAGCTTTGCATTTCCTTGAAATAGCTGTACCAAGATGCATTGTATTCTGCAGTCTATTGTACTTTCATATTATTGCTTCTGTTTTTATCAAGTAAATCTAGATGTAATAGTAGTTTAAAGTACAAGTTATAGGTTCACTTTCTGCATTTCTTTATATAGGACTGATCTTCTATGATACAAAAGTGATGGTGATGAGTCGTGTGTTGAATGCAACTGTGCAGAGGACTGCTGACCACGCAGCTCCGGAGATCAGCCTGGATCCACTGGAAATTGTGGGAGGTCAGAGCACTGAACACGTTTATTGAAATTAAACTATCTTGGTCAAAGCCATTCAAGCATTCGATTTGTTTATACTGCTTTCTATAATTGCCCATTGTGGACATTAAACTGGAGCATGTGCCCTGCCTGTAGGAGGTTAGACACATAGAAATATTGCTCCTCACCTATAGCCTATGACCCAGCATTAGGCTCTCTTCATTCTTTATCAGGAGCTTGTAGGAGGTATGTAACCCCATTTGCATTGCTTATTACACAGGTGAATACAGCATAGTATGTAATTTCAGGTAGAACTGTTATCACAAGAAAGAGAAACTTGAACTCCCCTTTACAAAGACCAGGTTCATCTATCAATCTTTCAACCATTACTGCTTGCAATATATGTGCATTCTTGATTTTAGATAATCATAACAAATATGTAGTTGTATTCCCACTAACCTACATACCACTGCACCCTCAGAAGAACCATGTGAGATATAAACTGTTGCTACGATATAGCGTGCCACCAGAATGGTTAACGTATTTCCAGGTTGGATAATTTTTGGTCTAGGGTTGCTTTTCTCGGGACATCAGAGATAAGCTACCATGTCTTTGAACTGTCTGCCTAAAAAACATGGAATATTCATTATGCATGTCAGGTGAGAAATTTATAATTAATTGGGAACAGTTTATTAGACCTCCTTATAAATTGGCAGTTTCTAACCGATAACTGTAGTCAATCGTACCTTAATATAGCCCAGGACCTACTGTATTTCAGTTGGTACCTAAACACAGTACTTAAACATTTAGCAAAAATTGAGCAGGGTCTGGTTGGTTTATAAGTTTTAAATGCCTTTTCATGCTCCATCATTTTTTTTTTTTTTTTCTATCTAGGTGAAATTCGGACCTCCGAGAATGCTTACTTCTGCCAAGCAGCTCGGCAGCTGGCCTGTGTTCCTTCCTCCCAGCTGTGTGTCAAACTGGCAAGCGGAGGGGATCCTACTTATGCATTCAATATCCGTTTTACTGGAGAAGAAGTACACGGAACAAGTGAGTTACTAGGCAATTTCCTCATTATACAGGGCTGCAACAAAATGCTTCTTGTTAGAGTGCAGAATACAAGGCTTATCACCAGTGTAATGTGTAGTGCACCATGTAGTACTGTCAGTTTCTAGCATCCTCCATTCTGTTCAGCAAGTATGACATTTGCTCTGTCAGATCAAAGTTTTTTTATTAAATCACCAATGCTCTGCAGGTATGCGTTCTTTCACATATGAAGTTTCTTAGTATGAGCCCTGCTGTTGGTTAATTAGATATTTCACACAGGTGTCGTACTGTGTGTTTTGATACAAAAACACAGCTGGAACTGTACAAAGATCTGTCCACACCAGTGAGCACACATTATGGTGCGCTCAGTATACGATCACTGCTACAAATTGCTACAAATAAGTGCTTGTTTTTTTATCTTTATTAAAATTCAACTATGTTTAAGGCTATGCACAGCATTTTGTTTCAACATATTGGCAAGCACTGTAGTATGCTGCATTGCAATATAATGTGTGCCTACATCATATTATCACAAGGCCCCATATAAAGCAAGGTATTGCAACAGGGCTGATATGAATGAGCCCTAATGTGTTGACTTTATTACTGTCTCCAAGTTCAAGCACACAGTTCTAGCTCATAATGATGCGACACAATTTGTAAAGTGTTCCATTGTATCACAGGGTTTTAGGGCATAATTAGGGCAGATTGACTTC
The DNA here is from genome assembly GCF_042186555.1 of Aquarana catesbeiana. Taxonomy (NCBI): domain Eukaryota; kingdom Metazoa; phylum Chordata; class Amphibia; order Anura; family Ranidae; genus Aquarana; species Aquarana catesbeiana. The sequence continues at coordinate 235,972,371 of NC_133324.1, forward strand.
TTCATAGATATTTTAATGCTATGAGTTGTTTTCAGGTGGCTCTTTCCGACATTTTTTGTGGCAAGTGTGCAAAGAACTCCAGAGCTCATCCTTGTCTCTCCTCCTGCTTTGTCCCAGCTCGGCGGTCAATAAGAATAAGGTAAGAAGTCACTAAACCTTGGTCCTGTTAGGCAGGCAAGTATTTTTTACTGTTAGTATATCGGTTCTACCTTGTGTCAGTGCAAGTGTGGATTCAGGATTGTCTTTCTGTTTTCTTTTCCATCCAGTCGTTACCTAGTACAGCACTGCAACCCCATATGAAAGCTTCAGCATAATACCCAACTAGCACATATAAATTATGTGTGGGGTTTTATCTGCAGCTAAAGCTTTGCTATATCACCCCTTCCCACTGCCTCCTGAACAAGGTTCTGGACACCTCCATGACAAATGTTAGACTAGTATGTATACAGGATGTATAAAACCAGGGTCGGTGATATAAACGCTCTAATAGAGATTAAAAAATAACCACTCTACTCATATTGCAAAATGCATAGCAAAATGAAGTATATCAGGGGATTAGCAGCCCTGCAAGCAGGCGGGGTATTATAGCGGCACACATCGAAAGCAAATTCCGGTACTGGCACCGAGAGATAACAAAAAGCACCCAGAGACACACATCTATGATCATTTTTGTATCTCTTGAGTGCTTTATGTTACCACCTCCCAGCACCAGTACCCACTTTTGCTTTCACTGCTCGCGGGCTACAGTACCTAGACGTGTACAGTACCTAGACTGCCCACAGCATTGCTGATCCCCTGAGAGGCTTCGTCATTCTATGCATTTTGTAATGTGGGTGGATTAGATATCTCTGTCAGTGATTATACACTGCACCTGTTTGTGTTTACTTACTTGTCAGATGGATCCCCCAAGATCTTCATTTATGGAGCTGTAGCCAGTGTTGTGATGTTCCCTTTGTTAACTGATGATGATGTTTTTGATGTCCTCCACTGCCCCTTCTTTCAGCATTGGTCTTTTTTATGGACTTGATATATTTGACTTTTAGGTTGCATTGTTGCACTACAAAATATATTTTCCTTGTGTAGACATAGTGGTACACCATTTTCTAAATTCTACAACAAAGGAAACAAGTTTATGTTCAAAACGACTTCTGTTTTATGTTGCAACCTTCAAGTGAATGGACACTGCCCAATAAAAGGGCAGGTATCTCCGCTAAAACCTAAACCCACCCAGCTCAGCAAGCCTCCGTTTTTGTCTAGTGTCCCTATATGATGGATGTGCCTACCGATGTCCCTCTGAAGATTTTCTATGTAAGAGCTTAGTTCTGATTTCCTGGCCTGTTCCTAACACCCCTGGTGAGGTAGAGAAGGGCATTATCTGTATTGGTTGCTACTGCCCAGTGTCCAACAGGGACTGTACCCAGACACCGCATGCAAGACTATCCATATTGTGTGGGGTACCTGGATGACCTGCTTCTCATGGAGCAATCAACTCAGAAACAGACTTCAAATGCCAAGCAAGATGGTACAATTCCTGGATAGGTTCTGAACCTTCAGAAGTTGACCTTGGTGCCGACATAATGTCTGGAGTACTTAAAATTAATTAACAGGGCACGGGTGAGGGTACTGCTTTCACAGGAGAAATGCCTCTCTTTGTGTCCAAGTGCAGTCTCTGAGGTTGTTGCAAAATCCCTCGTTGGGTGTGCATGAAGGTGCTGGATGCCGCCTTTGATGTGGTCCCCTATGCCCAGTTTCGCTCCAAAGTTCTGCAGCTCAGTTGCCTGTTGGTATGGGACCAATGTCAGAAGTACTTGGATTTGCCATGCATTTGACTGCTAAGACTCTGGAATAGTGGCTATCCACACAGATGCTGTTCAACATCCTGGAACTCTGAGCAGCATAACAAGAAGTCATGCTGCTCAGGAAGAAGTGGACCTGATTTTGTCTTGGGCAAAGCTTCACATTCTGGCCTTCTCCACCAATGCGCATTTCCAGCAGAATAGGCTCTTCATCTGGAGGTGTTGCTCCAAGTTTTGTATCTGGTGAGGGGTCACTAAATGTATACCAACATCAAACTGAACAGGTTTGTGTCCTGAACCACTTATCCTCAAGCATTTGTGGTAGGTGCGCTGGTGACTCCTTGATATCAGTTTTCCCTGATCTATGCCTTCCCTCTACTGCAGCTGCTTCCTTGCCTATTGTGCAGCATTGGTGGGAATGTCCCAATATTAGGCCATTTTGGGCTGAGCTAAGGAATTTAATTTCTGAAATAACTTCAATCTCGATTTGGGATGACCCTGTGCAATGCCTCTTTCATAGTACTCGTAGTTCTTTTAGGGTATATAAGAAGAGTATAATGCCACACCTGCTGGATGCAGCTAAAGGATTAATTTTTCCTTTTGGAAAAAGTCACAAGGGCCTACTATAGATCACTGGGTAAAACAGGTTAACATAATTATGGATGATGAGAAATGGGTTTGCACCAATAGTAATAGATCAGAAGAGTTATTTGTTAAATGGGAACCATGGATCAATTATATTACAGCGAATAGGAGTGGATAGTTCCCTTTTGGGTATTCAGGAATCTCCACTTTGTGGTATTAGAGATTGGGGACCATCCTCTCACTCAACCCAGCCCCCCCCTCTTTTTTTTTCTTGAGGTATGGCTGGATGTTTGGGGGGTTCAAATGAGGCTGTCTTTTAATGTGTGTAATTATATTAATGTCTAAAATAAAGATTAGGGATAAAAAAATATAAAGGTGAAGGGCATTCAGGTGAATTCTGATCACACCTGCTTGGCCAAAATGAACGTGGTATGTAAATCTCTTAGCAAATGAACTGTGAGCTCTCCAAGGTCAGCTAAATTGGATGTCACAAGGTCTGATCTTCCATCCCACTTTGTGGTTGCTGGCTTTGACAGCATGGCCAAGGGATAGTTGCTGTCCTTGATGCATAATACCTTCCTCAAGACTAGAAAGTCAACCTCCTGGAAGTTGTACCACTGTACATGGAATGCTTATTCTGCCTTATGTAAAGCTTGGAAGTTTCAATCCTGATATTGTTGGGCACGTTTTGGCTTTTCTCCAGTCAGGTGTTTCTGTCCTTACGAACCACCAAGGGAGAGATCTAGTCCTTGTCCATGCTGTTTCAGAGGCTTCATTCCATGGTTAAAGACTTTTTGTGGGGTGTCACGTGAATTGTTCCTACTGTGTGACCCCCCCCCCAACTCAATGGACTTCTCTTTTTGGACCTCTCTGGGGGTGCGCATGTGATCAGCACAGGGCCGATCAGCACTGTCCAGACTAAAAGTCAGGGGTCCTTCAGGTTCATAGGACAGTCAGCGAAAAAAAACTTCTCCCAAAAGCTTTAACCAGTGCTCAGCCGGACACTGATAGAATTCACAAGACTGTTATATACTTCTGATGAGAAAAGGTATTTAGTAGTTTATATTTACTAAAATAATTGCATTTCCATGTTCTGTGTATTTTGAGAGACCAGATATAGTGACTGCAAGGTCCTGGGTTTAGTAACACTTTAAAATGGTAGTGTTTTAATATGGTTTAAGCATCCTATGGTCCACAGAAAGGCAATTTTCAATGACACTAATTCACTGCAACCACAAGCTGTTTGGCTTGCGGTTGTGGTGCAGCACCATTGATTTGAATGGGTGAAACTGAGAGGCCGCAATAAATTTGTGAAAACGCAAATCAACCGTGCCTTGCGAACAGCTACCCCTGGCTGTATAGAAGGCATTACATTTTGTCTCTTTCAGACTGGGGGGCAGACAAAAATAAAAACGTGAAGGTAGTGATAATCTTCCCTACTCTATTTAAAAGAAAAAAAAAAAATTGGTCCGAGCTTCTGCTTTAATGCTGATACATTTTTTCAACACAGAGAAGTGTTAATATTTGATGTTTTATTGTATAATACCAGTTTTTATTTCCACAGGGGAAGTTCCTTCTGACACCAAGCCCTATAACCTATGCAGAGGAGCAGCTGCTTCATTTCTTTGGTCAGTTACTGGGTATAGCTATCCGCGCAGATGTGCCTCTTCCACTGGATCTACTACCTTGCTTTTGGAAGATGCTTGTAGGAGAGCCCCTGGATCCCGAAGAAGATCTCTATGAGGCTGATATTCTCACCCACAATTACATCAAGAAGTTTGAAAATGTAAATTTTTTTTTTGTTTTTTTGTTTTTTTAATGTGTTTTCTAGTACAGTTGTACATGAAAATTAGGACTAAAAAATATTCTTTAACCCAAGTTAAAGTGTGAGAATAGAGGGGTAAGAAGGAATGAATGAGTAAGGAAAGCATATTAAAAAAGCAAATTGTTCTACAGAATCCTTTGGGGAAAAATATGAAGCCTGCAAAATATGTATGGAGACTGCCACGTTACTTGTAAAATAGTTTTTCTTTTTTTTTTTTATGGCTGTTCAAGTTTATTCATTTGCGTCAGTGTTTTTTGAGTCAACGATGCAGAATAATTATAAAGGTCAGATGTTTTGACTTAAAACCATAAAACCCAGAAAGAACCAGGCAACTAACATTTCCAGTAGTGGTGGCTTATGTACTTTCAGGGGGTACCTTAAATGTAATAGACCTAGAAGGCCTGTCTAAAGAGGCTGCTTAAAAGGAATAGTTCATAATGACATCACTGCTGGGTGATTTAGTGGGTATTAGGTGAGGTTCTCATACCTGTATAAAAATCCTGTGATTTTAGGGTCTCTGGTATTCTTTCGCTTCAGCTTAGAGAGGGACAGATTAGACAGCACATTGAACAGGCCTCCTCCCTCCTTCTCCCCCCCTTTCTCCCTGCTTCCCCCTCCTCCCCCCATTCCTCCTCCCTGCTTCCCTCCCTTCCTCCCCCCCCCCCCCTTCCTCCCTTCTCCCCCCCCCCCCCTTCTTCCCTTCTCCCCCCCCTTCCTCCCTTCTCCCCCACCCCCCTTCCTCCCTTCTCCCCCACCCCCCTTCCTCCCTTCTCCCCCCCCCCCTTTCCTCCCTTCTTCCCCCCCTCCTTCTTCCCTTCTCTCCCCCCCCCCCCTCTGAAATAGGGTTAGGCTTTCGAAATAGAAGGTCTGTATTTTAATACTTCCTGGAGAGATCAGTGCCATGCATTGCTTGTTATGAAAAATAGCTTCTATTCTTTAGTGTGTAAACAAAATGGCAGCAATCATTTATAGTTAAAGGGTCACTTATGTGCATGCAGTCAAAGGAATAACCATCTTATACAATAGTTGCTGTATCTTTTTCCTTTAGATAGATGATGAAGTTGAGCTGGAAACACTTTGTGCTGAAATAGCCTCACAGCATATTCCTACTGAGAGCCCCGACTCCCCCAACAAACCCAGCTGTAAATTTACTTATTTGACCATGACTGGAGAGGAGGTGGAACTTTGTCCAAAGGGCAGACACATTCCTGTGGTGTAAGTATGAAGGAAGTAATGCTGTGTTCAGATCAATGAGTTTAACTATGTCACAATGTAATAGTACTCTCTAGGCAGTGCACGTCTCTATATCCTAAAAGTGGAATCTTAGGCCCCTTTCACACGGGGCATTCTGATCTGATCAGCAGTGGATCTGTGAGCTGATCCCCTGCTGATTGGAGCAGAGTGGGCACAGAAAAATCACAATCTGCTTAATGGGCGGCTAAGCATAAACGGATTAAGCTGTCCATTTTACACCTCGCTACCTCTGATCCGCACTGCCTAAACAGAAGAGGGTGGGGTCCCTTTACGTTTTTTTTTTTATAGCGGGCCCGGGTTGAACTCTGAGGTAGGCAGAAGTCTGTTTTACACCCGCCTGTCCATAGCAATGCATTGACATTCCAATCAGGACCACCTGAAAAACTGACATGCGAACCTGATCAAACCGCCTTTGTGAAAGGGGTGAAACCTAAGCCGCGGTTCACACTGATGCAGTGCGGGAAACGCAGCGATTCCTGTGCATTTTCTGCAGCACATAGAAATCGCACTGCATTTCCGTGATCTGCTGCGGGTGTCAATTAAAAGTTATACCCCAGAAGCAGGTTGCAAAACGCAGTGCATTTGCCTGTGCCAGATCTTGTGGGTGTATGGATCCCATGCCATCCGGTTCCAGTGCGAACAAAAAAAGGCTTACATAAAAAAGATAAAAACCACTGTGTCCTCTCCTCAGCTGGAGATATAGAGGAGAGTATCCTAAAAGGAGTCCGATACCTCAAACTCTGTCTTATGCACAATCGCCCCATATACAGTCAGATCATCCCCATACAATTATAACAGGGAGTGGATGGTAGCGTGATCCTCTAGATATATAAGCATATTTTTAAGGAGGACTAAAGGTCCAAAAAGAAATCTTCAAAGAGGATCAGTCGGTCAATTATAAATTTATAAAAGTATATTAAAGAGGAACTGCAGTCTGCTCACATAATTTGTAATAAAAACATCTTTGCCATCCTGAAGCTTCCCTCCAACCACTTTGCATATTATTTTATATATACTGTGATTCTGTACTTGCCAAATATGCTGCAGAAATCTCCTTCCACTGAGTCTGGCTGCAGCCATTTTAAGTGTGGGCAGCTGAATCTGCTGCCTGTTCACTTCCTGGATTTACACACCTCCAGCTCTGCAGCTCTCATTGGCCCTCTTATGACCCCCCCCCCCCCCCCCCTTCCTGGCAGACTCTCACAAGAGAGAGCGAGAGCTGTGAATGATGTCTTAAGCCTAGGCTTTTTACCAGACAAGAAACAGGAAGTGGGCTGCGTAAGGTATTTATTGGCAAAGTTAAAACAACAAGGGTAGAAGATTTAATAGATGGCAAGATGAAAAAATGACTGAAGTTCTGCTTTAAGTAAAAAAAGAACATGAAAAATAGCGAAAACCTCCGACATAACAAAAAGTTAAAATTATGTTGTCAAAACCAGACAAGAAAGCAGCTGCAGACACCCACACAAATCACACATCCACCACACACACACTCATCCAATCTGATGGTTGAATCAAAGCGACTAGTTTAAGTGACTGCAGATAGAGGATAATGTGGTTTAACCACAGTTGGCCAGTCTATGACTTCAACGGTAGTACAGGGCAGACGTGATGTGGAATATGTGATGGATGGATGGCAGAGTCTGCTGATACATAGTCAATCAGTGGTGCACTTGCATAGTACAGCTGTAGGTACAGGTAAAGGCTGAATAGAGTCTGTGCTCCGATATACTGAATGGTAACCAAACCACTAACCTGGCTGTGTAAAGCTGGACTATAAGTGGGTGGACAGGCGCAGATAGGAGCGGTGTGCGTGCAATATCTTGTTAAGAGGCCGACTACATGTGGGTGAGTCGGTGGCCTATGGACAGTATACACAATGTCAGTGCGATCTCACCACTCCCCAGCCATGCTGAAGGCTCCTAATGTCTCATGGACAGAATCCACATGGAGGTAGTCCACCAGAGCACTCTTCGTTTTGGGGCGCCTTAAATGGGCACCCCAGCTGAACCCCTCCTTACTCTGAAGAAGCTAAACATATCAGCGCGGTGTCATTACCCTTGTGACGTTTATTCCTAGACCAGACTCCCACACCCACGGTATCTACCTGTGGACGGACACTGCATACACAGAGCGACACAAACGAAGAGTGCTCTGGTGGACTACCTCCATGTGGATTCTGTGCATGAGGCATTAGGAGCCTTCAGCATGGCTGGGGAGTGGTGAGATCGCACTGACATTGTGTATACTGTCCATAGGACACCGACTCACCCACATGTAGCCGGCCTCCTAACAAGATATTGCACGCACACCGCTCCTATCTGCGCCTGTCCACCCACTTACAGTCCAGCTTTACACAGCCAGGTTAACTCTTTGATTACCATTCAGTATATCGGTGCACAGACTCTATTCAGCCTTAACCTGTACCTACGGCTGTACTATGCAAACAAAAAAAAGCTGCCTGTGGTGCGATGTAAGCCATTCAAATGAATGAGCTCAAATCACACCGCACAGAATCACATGTGATTTGCACAGGAATGCAGTGCGATTCACATGCAGTGTGAACTAGTGCTTAGAGTAAAACCAAATGTTTTGCCTCATTATATAAGTGATCACACACAAGGAAGGATTTAAAGTGGTTTTAAATGCCAGTCTTTGACTTGTACATATAGGTAAGCCTATAATAAGGCATACCTATAGGTACTGTAAATATCTCCTAAACTTGCACCGTTTAGGAGATATTTACTATATATGCAGCCGATGACATCATCAGTGCATGCGCTTTGAAAGAACGGCCATCTCGGCTGTACTTTCAGAAGAAAACTGGAAAGGCGTGCCGCTCATAAGGTACCCGTGCTGCCGGGTGCCCGCCTGGTCTGCAGCCAACTGGAAAGTGAAGAAAAAGTGGCAGCACTATCAGCATAAAAAAAATCTATAATTCTTTATTGTAGATTCATTAAAAATAGAGCAAGACGATGCACAAATTGCTCCCACAAGGTTAGCAAACGCTGCTCAATGATTAAGCACAGCAGTGTGAAGAACGTTTGCTAACCTTGTGAGAGCGATTCGTGCATCGTCTTGCTCTATTTTAAATGAATCTACAGTAAAGAATTATAGATTTTTTTATGCTGGTAGTGCCACTATTTTCTCTTCATGGTTCGTTCAGAATCCTGTGCCCCGCGCATGCGCAGGAGTGACGTTACTGCAGCTCCGGCCAGTCACACGGCCGGACGCATCGCTGGAATGCTTTGTTTTCAGGTAAGTTTCACAAAATGTGCTAGTATGCTATGCATACTAGCACATTATGGCTTTACCTTGCAGGTCAGGAAAAAAAGCGTCACCCAGAGAATTACTACCACTTTAAGTATTCATTGTGAAGTGGTTAGCCCTAGCTAAGGAGGATTCTGTGATATTTCTCAGGATAATATGCAATAATAAACCAAATTTCTTAAACCTGTATATCCCATTTTACAGCCAAGAAACGTTTTTACAGTGTAGCTCATTTTACCACTTCCAAAAATGAAAGAATGAAGCAAAAATGTAAATATAACATTTTCTTGTAAAGTGGTAGAAAAAAACAGGTTTGCTGCAGCTAAATACAATATAAAAAAATAGATATACTGTAATTAGCTGCAGATGACAGTTCCAGCCTTATATAATGTAAGAAATGTATACTTTGTAGCTTGAATTGACTATTGTTACTGATGAAATGCTAACAGCAGCTCTCTTGCACACTGAACCTTCAGCTGTCATACTGAATAGCACAGACACATTCTTCATGGGCATTCTTTTATTTATTATCTGTAGGGGTTTTCTCAGATCAGCACACCCTCCTGTCTGCATGCTTGAACTAAGGGACAGAAATGCTACATGACTCATCTGCCCTTACTCAAGATGGCTACAGCTAGAAATGCTAGGGGATGTTTTTCATAGTGATTTCTCAGCAAACTAAAACATGGATGGATGGGGGGGAGCTTTTTTTTCATTAAAAATGAATTAAATAGTGTTTTCAGTTTGTGGTGCTCAGATACAGTTTAGTTCCTTTTTCATTGAAGTCTTGCTTTCTGCAAATGCTTGTATGAGACAACTGCAACATTTTAAAGAGTTTGCAAGAAAAAAAAGGAAAATACTGTGGCTGCTGACTTTTATTAAAGACACTTACCTGTTCTCACCCGGGCCAGTTCTTTGGTTTTCTTTAGCTCCCCAGCACAGCCCTGTTTAGTGTGGGAAGCCAGATGAGACTCTTAGCGGTTTTACAGTTGGCTCCCCACTGCATATGTGCGTGTCGCTGCATGTGAATCGCACAAAAATAACACAGCGTTCCTGTGTGATTCACATGCAATTCCTTTTGTGATTGGGGCCTTAGGGCTCTTTCACACGGGGCGGATCAGTGATGATCCGCCCCGTGAACACCCGCTTGCTCAGCAGGGATCGCTCCGCCGATCCCCGCTGAGCAGGAAGATGACAGGTCCATCGTTGCACACTGTGCAGCGACGGACCTGTCAGAGCGCCGCTCTCCCCTATGGGGGATCGGGTGATGACGGACCGTAGTGTCCGTCGTCACCCAATCCGATCCGAAAACGGAAGGGGACATGTCACCGCTGACATCTGACGCTCCATAGGGATACATGTATGTCCATTTTTCATCCGAAAACGGAAGGATGAAAAACGGACATACGGATCCCTCGTGTGAAAGAGGCCTAAAAGTGAACAGTTAAAATGAAAGCAGAGGTTAGGGCAAAGGAAGACTGGGGTCACAGGTTTGGTTATTGCCGTGCATTACAAGTATAAAAGTTCAGCAAAGATTTTGGAGCGCAGTTACATCTACCTTTCCTCTCAGACCGCACATTTTGATTTGCATTTTGTATATAAAAAGGGCTTGTACAGTGTATGTTCTTCCTTTTTTTTAAAGCTGGGAAAACAAGGACATTTATGCAACAGGTATCCGCAACCTGCGCATGCGTGAGCTAAGGAATCAAGAATGTATGAACGCAGTACGAGCTGGGCTGGGCTCCATTATCCCTCTGCAGCTTCTGTCCAGCCTGACCGCTCTGGAAATGGAGCTCAGGACCTGTGGACTGCCATTCATCAACCTGGAATTTTTGAAGGTATGAGAGTCATTGATATATTTGCATTGTAAATGAACTTTTACTAGGATTCTCAGAGCGCTATGGGTTAGCTAAAATTGTAAAGCAGTAACTGCTTACCCTGAGGCTCATTTTATCTGAACAAAACATCAATCTAAAGGCCCGTTCACACGGTCAGAAAATCTGAAGATAAACTTTGTCCAATGAACGATCTGCCGATTTTTTTTTTTTTTTTTTTTTTTTTGATCGTTAGTATGCTGCTTTTGACAGCCGATTGCGAATTTTTGGCAGACAAAAACTGGATGTGCAGGCTAAAAAATTTTGTCTGATGTGACCACAACGTCTGATTTTCTTTTCATTAGTACTGTTTTCTGACACAAAAAAAATCTGAAGAGCAAGACTAGGCATGCTCAGAAATGAAAGAATACATACAAAACAATTCAACACATTACGTCACTTCTGACGTTAAATTCTGTCGTCAGAAATTTTTCTGATGGTGAGTACCCTCTTCACTTTCGATTTGAGACTAGCATCAAACAAAAAACTGACGAAAATTCGTCCAATAATCTTACTTTAGCCGCTCAGTGATGGACAAGTTACTGAGATGAATTCAGGTTCTCTCTGCAAACTGAGTGAAGATCTAATGAGCATTTTTCAGCAGCCTTTATAGAGATAACAACTTCACTTAGGAAAAGATGCTGAGACCTTCACCTGCTGCTATCTAGAGAATCAGAAGATCTTAAATTGTGACATTTCTTATTTTTCTAACCTTTTTTTTTTTTTTTTTTTTTTCGTTCTGACTATAATGAAGAATAATGTTTAAAAACCACTACATGTTCTGTTTTTTAATAGTGTATGTTTTCCTGCAGGCTCACACAATGTATCAAGTGGGTCTGATGGAGACCGACCAGCATATAGAGTTTTTCTGGTGTGCTTTGGAGATGTTCACTCAGGAAGAACTTTGTAAGTTCATCAAATTTGCTTGCAATCAGGAGCGTATTCCCTTCACCTGTCCTTGTAAAGATGGGGGACCCGACACTGCACATGTCCCACCTTATCCCATGAAAATAGCGCCACCTGATGGAGCAACAGGTAAAAAAAAAAAAAAAAAATAGGGCTGAAAGGCTAGTAGTAATTCGTAGTGAGACAGCTTATCAGTCTTAAAAAATAAATAAATCAATCTGTTAATGGTGACTATAAAGGGAAAAAAATGCCACTTTGCAGATGTGAATTTGGTGGTGTATGGACTAAGTCCAGGTTTACCATGAACTTATTAAGCAAAAAGAACTTTGCAGGCAGATAGTGATATCTATTGGTACAAAATGAAGGAAGACATTCATTGTGGAAATAACTGCAGCATGTTTATATTATGTTTATCACTAAAAATGTATAGGTGGGGTTATACTTTAGCTGCACACACAGTAAATGTATTTGAACAAAGTTACTAAAAACTTTATAAAAAGGTAAGTGTGGGCTGTCCAGCTTTTAAGACCCCTTTCACACTGGGCCGTTTTTCAGGCGCTTTAGCGTTAAAAAAAGCGCCTGTAAAGCACCTGAAAGAAGCCTCATCTGCAATCCCAATGTGAAAGCCTGAGTGTTGTCACACTGGGGCGCTGCGCTGGCAGGGCGTCAAAAAAAGTCCTGCAAGCAGCTTCTTTGCAGCGCTTTCGTGTTTTTGCCACCGGGCTGGGTGCGCCGATGGCCCAAGCCCTTTCACACTGCCAGCGCTTGAAAAACGCCCCAGTGTGAAAGGGGTCTTAAGCGGCGCTTTACTAGCGTTTTTCGGGTGCTGGCAGTGTGAAAGGGCTCGGGCTTTCACTTTGGGATTGCAGATGAGGCTTCTTTCAGGCACTTTACAGGCGCGTTTTTAAACGCTTAAGCGCCTGAAAAACGATCCAGTGTGAAAGGCGTCTAAATGTCATGTACAAATCCTTTAAAGTGAGCTCTTCGTGCACCAAGAATAGTTCAAGTGTGTGTATACATGTGTATTTATGTGTATGTGATAGATTAATTATATATATAATCAGTCAATCTCCAAAAACAGAATTCATATTACTAATTGTGAACTTGCTGAGCTTGGTGGTCTATTGTGCTTTGTCCATTCAGGGTAAGGGGCAGGTTTACTCTGTGTTAGCAAAGCACAGGTCAGCTACAAGAAAAGTGCAGTTCTTATTTATTACTGCAAAGTTCATTTTAGGGTCCAGAAACACAATAAATTACCCATATTGTTGGTAAAATATAAACAATAAGGTTGCACCGAGTGAATAGATACCCAACATGTCAACCTTAAATTTGCATGCGCCTATAAAAATGCCGACAAACTTCAGTATTCTATATTTTCTGTAGACGATACTTTAAAAGCCCCCTTATAGGTCATCAGTTTAGTGTTATGGAAGAGGTGTATTGCTAGAAATTTTGCTCTCACTCCAGCGTGCACGACGAGATATAATATGTGTATCGCCACCAACGGTTTCATGAGTACGCTGGAGATGCCAGACTGCTTTCTTTTGACACCCAGAAGTCAATTTGTCAGATTCACACACAATCCCAGTGACTTTAGCCACTGGGAATGTGTGTAACCCCCCCCCCCTGCTGCCGGGTCCGTACGATTGTACGTACCTGCCAGCGAAAGGGTTAAAGGATACTTACCGAGAAGAAATACAGGACAGTTGGTGGCTCTGTTGGCACCACTTGGTTGGTTCGACAAATTAGATTTTTTAACCGCTTAAGGATCGCTACACGTACATATACTGCTACTGGGCAGCCCTTAAACGCAAAATCATGTACCTGTATGTGATTTCTTCTTCCTGGTCGGAGGCACACACGTGTGCCGCTGGAGACCCGCTCCCGCTGTGATTGGACACAGCAGGAGGCAATCGGCGGCTCCGGCGGAACCGATGTCTGCCAGGAACCCAGCAATCGTTCGGAGAGAGGCAGAACATCTAAACAAGGCAGACCGCCGTTCTGCCAGAGGGGAAAATGGAGATCTTGTGTTTCTGCTAAGCAGAAACACAGATCTGTTTTTCATTTATTCAAAGCACCCCCCACAGTTAGAAAGCACCTCTTAGGGACACATTTAACCCTTTAATTGCCCCGGATGTTAACCCCTTTCCTGCCAGTGTCATTTATACAGTGACAGTGCATTTAGCACTGATCACTGTATTATAGTGATGCGACCTGACACAACTTGATCATAGCAGTGGCAAACCTCCCTGATACATGTTAGACAACAAAGGAGGAAGGAATGGGACTTCCTATGAGGCATGTGACTGAATTAGTAGCTTGTGTCACTTAATGTCAGATTTGTCCGCCGCAATGTCGGAGTCCCGCTAAAAATCGCTGATCACCACAATTACTAGTAAAAAAATAGTAGAAGTAAAAAAGTAGTAAAAAAAATGTACTACTCACCGCCATTACTAGTAAAAAAAATCCCATAGTTTGTAGACGCTATAGCTTTTCCACAAACCAATCAATATACGCTCATTGGAATTTTTTTTAACAATAATATGTAAATTTATGAAGAAATTAGATTTTTTTTTTTTTTTACACATTTTTTTTTGGATATGTTTTATAGCAGAAAGTAAAAAATATTGTTTGTTCTTTTTTCAAAATTTTTGGTCTTTTTTGGTTATAGCGCAAAAAATAAAAACCGCAGAGGTGATCAAATACCACCAAAAGAAAGTTCTATTTGTGGGAAAAAAAGAACATCAAATTTATTTGGGTACAGCGCAGTTGTCAGTTAAAGTAACGCAGTGCCGTATCGCAAAAAATGGCCTGGTCATGAAGGGGGTAAATCCTTTTGGAGCTGAAGTCACTAATCAACTTTTGTCAGAGGAGCTGTGTGGAAAATTGTTGGCCAAACAGTGACTGCACCCAATTAGATGCAATCACTTTTTGGATATTCTGACAGCTGCCAGTGCCAGTTGTCAACTTCCTTTAGTAGACTAAGCTGTCCAGCAAACGTTCCAACTAGAGGGTTGAAACAAACCATTTAACACTAACAGGATGTTCCTACAATGGTGAGCTTTTTTCATTTATATAAAACTTTTTCCTCTCAAAAAAGAACAAAAACTGTTGCTGTAGTTGCTTAACCACTTCTGGACCGCCCACCGTCGTTATATGTCGGTACTTTGAAGAGGAAGATCGTTGTCCCCGGTATCCTCTTCTTCAGTGAGCGGTGCGGTTTCAGATAAAAGTGGTCTCTGCGGTGGATTCGCCGCAAGATTATTTTTATCGGCGGAGGGAGAGAGAAACCCCCCCCCGTGCTCTCCACCGCTTACCGGAGCCGTCAGCAGCAGCAGACGCAATCAGCTCTTCACCCTTGCTGGGCATGGAGACAAGTGAGAGGAAGATGGCCCCCACCCATCTCCATAACAATGCAGGGCGGAAGCGACGTTAAAACATAGCTCTTAAAGGGCCAACAAAGGTAAAACAAATGTTTTTAAACGCGCCCTGTCCCGACGAGCTCGCGTGCAGAAGTGAACACATACGTGAGTAGCGCCCGCATATGAAAACGGTGTTCAAACCACACACGTGAGGTATCGCCGCAATAGGTAGAGTGAGAGCAATAATTCTAGCCCTGGACCGCCTCTGTAACTCAAAACATGCAACCTGTAGAATTTTTTAAACGTCGTCTATGGAGATTTTTAAGGGTAAAAGTTTGTCGCCATTCCACAAGCGGGCGCAATTTTAAAACGTGACATGTGTATCAATTTACTTGGCGTAACATTATCTTTCACAATATAAAAAAAAATTGGGCTAACTTTACTATTGTTTTATTTTTTAATTAAAAAAAGTGTCTTTTAACCAAAAAAAAAGTGTGCTGTAAGACCGCTGTGCAAATACGGTGTCACAGAAAGAATTGCAACGACCCCCATTTTATTCTCTAGGGTGTTAGGAAAAAAAAATTTATAATGTTTGGGGATTCTAAGTAATTTTCTGACAAAAAAAAATGTTTTAATCTTGTACACAACAAATCTCAGAAAGTGGCTTGGTCATTAAGTGGTTAAAATATGTTAGCTAGAGTTCAGCTTGAATTAGCTAGTGGAGTGCATGTAACACTAGTCTTTCCCCAGATTGACAATGCTGCTGTCCAAAGGTGTCTCTGTTGCACCTCCATCCAGAGTGGAGACACCATATGACAGGTAGTGTGTTTACTGCCTGGATCACCAGGTGAAAGTAAAGAAAAACAAATCCTAAAAAAATGACTAACCACCAAATACAAGGATTGATAAGCTGCAATATATAACATTTTTGGTTTAATACCCTTTTAATATTTGGGCACAGGTCCACTTAACCTTTCAATGGCTTTTTGCAGGATCCCCTGATTCCAGATACATCCGTGTGGAGACGTGCATGTTCATGATAAAGCTCCCACAGTACTCCTCCCTTGAAATAATGCTGGAAAAGCTGAGGCATGCCATCCATTATCGAGAAGATCCACTCAGTGGTTGACCACCATCAGACTAACTGAAGAGACAGTGAATGAACAAAGAACTTGACCTTGGCTACTAGAAATCGCTCGCCCCCCTGGACAGAACTCAGAGGGAACAAGACTACTGACCATATTATGGTTTTGTTCTGCCCAAACCTGCACATTTACCTTTTGTATTTGTGAAGTATCTGGTGGGGTTTTTGCCTTGTTTGTGAATTGTTTGTAGAAAAATTTTAGTACTGACTAATGTGAGCGGACAAATTGATTTTTCTCTTCAAAAGCTAACAGTAGAGCCTTGGGAACTCATAATGTTTGGGGTAAGTGATAGTCAAAAGGTATTTCTGGAGAGACAGGAAACTAGTAAAACAATGGGATCTGTAAATAAGAATATACACAGTAATATAATTTAATGATAAATTATTTCCAGAGTTCACGAATGTAACACACTGGAGCTAGAGCTGTGAAAAAAAAAATCTTATTTTTTTATTTTAGTTATTTTTCAAAGTAGTATTTAAGTTCTAATAGTTTTACTAAGCACTGGATTTAGCTGGCTGTGAATAGCCCCATGTTTGGGTTGTTTAATTTTCAGTATTTAGTAGTATATAAGGATGTGAGCGGCTTAGGTTTTTTTTATTTTTTATTTTTTTTTAACAGATTTTGTTCCCCCCTCAGCTTAGTTACACAGGCTGTGATAGGTCCAGCAATGATCAAATATTCACTGAAAAACTTGAATCTGTGGCCTTATGTTGGTGAGACTCAGTAGGGGTTGAGCACTTACAGTTCCGTAATGCACTGTACGTATAAAGGGCTTGGACCATACACAGCACAGAGTGATGGCAGAGGAGAGAGTCAAAGAAGTGGATGTTAGGCCGTCCTTTAAGCTGCAAGAATATTAAGCACAGAACTTAACTAATGTCAAAGAGATTTGTTCTGCCTGCAAGCATGGCCCTATTGAGACCTGTAGGATGAAGGGTTATATAGGTATTGAAAACATTGCAAAACAATAATGGCTTTTTAGACTCATGGACACATTTTTTTATTTTTATTTTTTTATTTTGCCCATCTAGTCAAATAATTAAACTTGCCAGGAATATACTACACATTAGCAGCATAGCCACTAACACCAATATAGATAATTATATTTACATCCTTAGCCTTGTTAGCAATACATCTAGTGTCAGAGAGAAGCCTTTTTGAATGGCCAAAAGGAACTTCACATTTATAGGAAGCAATGTAAAGGATCTTTGCAGTTATTTTGACCCTTTACTAGATCTGAATTAAAGAAAAGGATCTTAGGAGGATGATGTCAATTAAACCTCAGGCTACTTCAGCTTTTTAACTGGTGGCTCTGATGTGGCAGAAAACCCCACCGGGCACCCAACAATGGGTCTCCTTTTCCATATCAAGTAATAATTGCACTGACAATACCAGTACTAACTATGCAGTGACACTTGGCTTACACAGGCTGGCAGTGATAAGTGGACAGGAATGTGATTGTAATGACATAGTTTACATAGCCACACCTTATCTCTGCAGAGCGCACCCATACAAGTGGTATTCATTAAGGCAGTGTAATGGTTGGTGAAAGGTGTAGTACCCAATACAACTAGATCATGTCATCTGTTAATCAGTGTATCGAAAGTAAACCAAAAAAGCGTGCTTTGGGTAAATCCACTTTTCATGTCATTGATTTTTGCACTGCTTTACTAAACAAGCCTGATTATATTAAGGTTAAATATGGAGGTGGCACATAGATATGTGTCCCTATTCAAAATAATAGTATCCTTTATAATGTATGTTACTACTTTTGCTTTTAACATTTGTTCTTTTATGTTAAGAATACAGTTGAACAAGTAATTTACTTTGCCATTAAACAGTCTGCGGGAGGCTAGAGCACACTACTCATGTGTCCTGCTAGTTAAGCTGCAACCCTTTATTGTTTTGCCATTTTTCTTTATAAATGCCAATTGTGATCAGTAGTGCTTGCCAAACTGTTACCAAATAAAGCAGGAACTAAAGTGTCCTACAGTTCCTGGCAGGGCAGAGGACACTGCAGACACCCCAGTTCGGCTGCATTGCCTGACAGCTCCAGCAGGAAACATCTGTGACGTTTCTTTTTTTGAGCAATTTTAGTTATTGTAATTTGAACAATTTATGATGCACTGTTAGACGACAAAGAAAAGGCATGCAGCAACACACTTGCTATTCCCAGGATATGCTGACCTAGAAAGATCAGTTTTCAAAAGTGTTTGTTTTAGACAAATGCATTTCTGTACTTTTTATTGTATTATCTTTTACAAGTTGGAAAAATATTGCTAGGAGAGGCAAACGTAATAAAGACACCGGAGTGGCTGATATAAATGCAATTTAAAGAAAAGGGAAGAGTTGCTTTCCTAAGCACCGCAACAGCCTCCACCTCCGCAAAGAAGAAGGTGAAGGTGGACAGCAGACCACCCAAAACAAATACACTTTAAGGGAAGAGTTGCTTTCCTAAGCACAGCAACAGCCTCCACCCTCCACACAAGACTGAAGGTGGAGAACAGACCACCCAAAACAAATACACTTTAGCAATGGGTTTGTGCAACATATCTCCTTTTTGAGCCCTGAAAGTGTGCTGTACAGTTGATGTATATTTATTATTGCAGTTATCTATGGTTGCATTTAACAGATCCTTTTACTCAATGCCATTCCCCTTGTCTGTATTGGTATTTAAACCACTGCTGTGTAAATGAAGCATACTAGATAAGGAAAAGTGTCATAAGAATAAACATCTGATTTTGAATGTCCTCATCTTCTTGTGTAATATCTTCTGCATATAATATGCATACAAATCAAATAAACCCACATTAGAAATAAGCACCACATTCTTTTGTATGGGGCTGCTTACAATGCTGGTTTCTGTAGCTGCTGGTTCACATTCCAGTTAATCCAATGAAAAGATAGATTTCAGGAAACAAAATTATCCAATAACATAAGCAGTCTGTTTAGGAGAATTAAAAGTAAGGATACTTCCAACAATAGAGTCCATAAAGATGGAGGGAGAAGTATCTATAACAGAGTTTCTCAGATATTGCTAAACGTTCCATGCCAATGGGGAGCTAGAAAACCATTGGCAAGCTAGCAAGTATAGCGTGTGGATGAGGACCAAGAAGAACACATCATCCCGCACCCTGTCAGCAATGGCCTTGCCTGAGGCCACTCAACCACCCAAAACGAATCTGGAACCTCATCGGGGTCAAAATGGGTGGCTGCCACATGGAACGGGTAAGATGCACAGCACCCTGTACTTCCCTGGACACTGTCATGGTTTACCACCAATGTAAACTATTTTTTCCTGTGTAGCATTGCAAACTTCTCTAAGCACCACTGTAAAGTTTTTCTTTTTCCCTGAACACTAATTCAAATTCAGTGTGTTTTGTGACTGCCAATTCAGTATGTAGTTTGCATTTTGGTTTTATATTTTATCAGTGTTCTTATATTTACATATTTATTGCTATAGCTACAACTCGCTGATCACAATTGCATACTGCAAGCTGTAGATGAGAAAATTTTTTATTTTTTTGCTAGAAAATTACTTAGAACCCTCAAACATTATATATATATATATATATACACACACACACACAGTGGGGACGGAAAGTATTCAGACCCCCTTAAATTTTTCACTCTTTGTTATATTGCAGCCATTTGCTAAAATCATTTAAGTTCATTTTTTGTCCTCATTAATGTACACACAGCACCCCATATTGACAGAAAAACACAGAATTGTTGACATTTTTGCAGATTTATTAAAAAAGAAAAACTGAAATATCACATGGTCCTAAGTATTCAGACCCTTTGCTCAGTATTTAGTAGAAGCACCCTTTTGATCTAATACAGCCATGAGTCTTTTTGGGAAAGATGCAACAAGTTTTTCACACCTAGATTTAGGGATCCTCTGCCATTCCTCCTTGCAGATCCTCTCCAGTTCTGTCAGGTTGGATGGTAAACGTTGGTGGACAGCCATTTTTCTCTCCAGAGATGCTCAATTGGGTTTAAGTCAGGGGTCTGGCTGGGCCATTCAAGAACAGTCACGGAGTTGTTGTGAAGCCACTCCTTCGTTATTTTAGCTGTGTGCTTAGGGTCACTGTCTTGCTGGAAGATATTTTTTTTTTTTTTTTTTTAGCAGAGACCCTATAGAATAAAATGGTGGGTGCAATTTTTTATGTCACATGGTATTTGTGCAGCGGTTTTTCAAACGCAAATTTTTTGGAAAAAAAGTTCATAAACATTAAAAAAAAAAAAAAAACATTAAAGTTAGCCCAATTTTTTTGTATAATGTGGAAGATGTTACACGGAGTAAATGGATACCTAACATGTCACGCTTTAAAATTGCATCTGCCCCTGGATTGGCGGCAAACTATGGTGCTTAAAACTTTCCATAGGCGACACTTTTACCGCCTTTCACAAGTTACCAGTTTAGAGTTGCACAGGAGGTCTGGTGCTAGAATTATTGCTCTCGCTCTAATGTTCACGACAATACCTCACGTGTAGTGTCATCACCGTTTACATGTGCGGGAGTAACGTATGTGTTCGCCTTTGCACGTAAGCACAATAGGACGGGGGCACTTTACATTTTTTCTATTATTTATTTTATACAAAAAATGTTTACACTTTTTTTTTGTACTAACTTTATTGCTATCACAAGTGATGAACAACATCCCTTGTGACAGCATGGTCCATGACAGGTCCTCTTTATGGAGAGATTCAGGGTCTTTTAGACCCCCGAATCTCTCCTCTGGCCCCCCATGCAGCCAATCAGACAGAGATCGGTCCGATCAGCTGCTGGTGGCCAGGTAAACGAAGGGGCGGAACTGGAAGTGACAAACTACTCATCGCTCCCGGTTTCTAGGGTTACAGAGAGAGGGGAACAATGTCAGTTCCTCTCTCTGTACAGGGCAGCCATCGCCGGCGTCCGCGATGGGACCAGAGAGGCAGCGGAGGGGGGTGGGACCCCTTTCCACCACCCGCAGAAGTGATCTGAGTGGCTAATTAGCCACTCAGATCACTTCTGCCTGAAATGGAATCGCCAGCTGAAAAGAATGATACCAGGATGATGCCTGTAGGTGCAGGCATCATTCTGGGAAATAACCACTGAAACCCAAGGACATACAGGTACGTTCCTTGCGGGTAAAAGGCTGATCTATAGGATGGCAAAGTTTTTAGCAATAGAAAAATCGTAATTTTGACGTACCTGTAAATTCCATATCTTGGAGTACAGTAATTCATAGACCCTGGGCTATATAATACCACTGTCAGGTGATTGGCAAAAGGTTTGCTGGGTTCACCTCCCAGTATATCCATTTAACCCTGCCCACTTCATAAGGTTCCAGTTTTGTTAGCAATCAACAGAGATCACAGAGGATCCTGTACTATACTCCAAGATACAGAATTTACAGATATTTCAGAATTCCTCTAATCTTGTACAGTGAAGGACACCAGAATCATTTTATAGATTATGGAATATCCCCATGCAATAATTTAGGGCTTGTCAACAACACTGCTAAACGGCAGCAACAGACCCACATTGGGGGGGAGGGGACCAAAAAAACTGTTAATACTGTGTTTCCCCAAAAATAAGACCTGGTCTTATTAATTTTAGCTAAAAAAAAAAAAAAAAAACACACTTGGGCTTATTTTCAGGGGATGTCTAATTTATTTATAGTACGTACAGTAATCTACATTTATTCGAATACAGTCATGATGATCTTAAAGTGGTTGTAACCCTAAAAAGAAAAAAATATCCTGATACTTTAAAGCAGGGGTACTGAATTAAAATTCACGGAGGGTCCGGTTAGTAAAATTTTCTTCCAGCTGAGGTCAGAGTGTCATATTGGTGGTGACCCAGATCCTTCACATCACAGCCTCCTGTGCACATCACGATTGTTTTCTATTGCCCTTGTAAATACCTGTGTTTTTCTAGGGCAGAAAAACATATCTCTGCACAAGTGTGAACAAGCACTTACATCAGTGCCCTCAGTCCCCCCTTCACAGTACATCCCTTCCTTTTACATCAGAGTCCCCCATCAGAGACTGGCACATAAGAGACCCCCCCAACCCATTACAGACTGTCCCATCACAGCGTGTTTCTTTTAAAGACCCACCTCCATCATAGACCTCCCCCATTACAGTTCCTCTCCACCACAGACACCCCTCCATTGCAGACAGACCCCACCCCCATCGCAGACCCCCCCATTACCCCTCACAGACCCCCCAGTTTGTCTTGCATACAAACTGTTCACAATTGTCGGCCAACAAACACGAACGTAGTGATGTACTAGACGTACTATGAGCCGATAAAGAGGAAGTTCAATTGTCAGGCGCCACCCTTTAGGCTCCTTCTGCTAATTTCGTGTTAGTAGAAGTTTGGTGAGTGCTGATTCGCGCTTTTCAGTTCGTTTCTGAACAGCCGTTAGTCAACCAGCCATGTTGCGGAATCGGAGGAGATAACGTGTTATTTATTATTGGCCTTGGAGTTATTGCTTTGACCCCAGTCCAGGAACAGGAGGAGGAGGATTTCTTGGACCAAAAATTGGTTGCTTTATTAATCATGACCAATTATGTCATATGCCATTACTGCGGGAGCTACAGGAGAATAATCCGGATGATTTTCGGAATTATCTCCTAGCGACGGACCCCTGCTTTCACCAACTCTTGGCATTGTTGAAACCCTATATTAAAAAGCAGGACACATGTATGAGGCTTTTATTTTATTTTTTTGGTTGAATAATGATTTGATTTGGTATATTTTTGGATGCATAGAATGCACTTTTTGGTTAAGTTCTATTGGGAGATAGCATGTCTAATTTTATTTGTTTTCTTTTTTTTAATGCACAATAAAAAAAAAATTGTGGAGAATAATACTTGGTAGAGCTGCACGATTCTGGCTAAAATGAGAATCACGATTTTTTTTGCTTAGAATAAAGATCATGATTCTCATGGTGTAACATCTTCTTTCACATTATACAAAAAAAATTGGGCTGACTTTACTGTTTTTAGTTTTTTTTATTCATTAACCACATCAATACAGGGCACTTATACACCTTCCTGCCCAGACCAATTTTCAGCTTTCAGCGCTGTCGCAGTTTGAATGACAATTGCGCCGTCATCCAACACTGTACCCAAACTAAATTTTTATCATTTTGTTCCCACAAATAGAGCTTTCTTTTGGTGGTATTTGATCACCTCTGCAGTTTTTATTTTTTGCTAAACAAATAAAAAAAAAGACTGAACATTTTGAAAAAAATTAAAGTTTTGTTTCTGTTAAAAAAAAATTGTAAATAAGTAAGTTTTCTCTTTCACTAATGGGCACCAATGAGCGGGCACTGACGATGGGCACTGATAGGCTGCAAAGATGGGTTCTTATGGGTGGCACTGATAGGCATCCCTGGTGGCACTGGCAGTGTTAGGCATTGTGAGTGGGCACTGATTGGCAGCTGCCTGGGCACAGATTAGTATTTCCCTGGTGGTCCAGTGTGGATGGCTTCCATGGTGGTCCTGGGCAGGGGCCGAGGAGGGGGCTGTGCTGATAAACAATCAGCACAGACCCCCCCCCCCCCCCCCGTCAGGAGAGCAGCCGATCGGCTCTCCTCTACTCACGTCTGTCAGACACGAGTGAGGAAAAGCCGATCACCGGCTCTTCCTATTTACATCGTGATCAGCCGTGATTCGACACGGCTGATCACGTGGTAAAGAGTCTCCGTCAGAGACTCTTTACCTATATTGGTGTTGCGGGGTGACACCCTGCAACAACGATCGCTGCGATGTGCACTCCCGGGGGCGCGCAGCGGTTCAATATCCTGCGGACGTCATATGACACCCAGTCAGGATATTGAAACCACTTTGCCGCCGTCATTCTGCTATATGGCGGGCGGCAAGTGGTTAAACTGTATTATTTTCAAAAAAATTGCATTTGAAAAACTGCTGCGCAAATACGGTGCGATATAAAATATTGCAACAACCACCATTTTATTCTCTAGGGTCTCTGCTAAAAAAAATGTGTGTGTATACACACACACACATATATATATACATATACATACATACATACATACATACATACACATACATACACACGTTTGGGTGTTCCAAGTAATTTTCTAGCAGAAAACAATGATTTTTACTTGTAAACAACAAATGTCAGAAAAGGTTTGGTGTTTAAATGGTTAAACTTCCCTAATTTACACACCATAGGTTCTTTCTTTTGATAAAAGAACGAAAAACGGAAAGTTGTTTCATACTTACCGTAATTTTCCTTTCCTGGTGCCTGTCCATGGCAGCATACCTGTGATAAGCTCCGTCCTGGAGTCCTCCCCTCAGGACAGTTAATACATTATAAAAGTGACAACCATACCCCCCTCTGGCATTCTCCTATTATATCGAATACCAAGGGAGGGCCATGGATAGGCACCAGGAAAGGAAAATGATGGTAAGTATGAAACAATTTTCCGTTTTCCTGGTGCCT
Source organism: Aquarana catesbeiana (assembly GCF_042186555.1). NCBI lineage: Eukaryota > Metazoa > Chordata > Amphibia > Anura > Ranidae > Aquarana > Aquarana catesbeiana. Next base: position 235,996,855 of record NC_133324.1, read on the forward strand.
CCCTCGCAGCATACCTGTGATACAATAAATAGCTAACACCAGGGTGGGTAATGCTCATAAAGAAAATTTTATTAGGGTAATACGAGAGCTGACTCAATCGCCCTTCTCCCAAACTCCACTGAAGTGAGTGCTCCTGGATTAATTATGTAATGCCGCATGAACGTGTTTGGGGATGACCATGTGGCCGCCTTGTAAATTGTTTCCAGAGAGACATTAGCCCTTGCCGCCCATGATGAAGAGACTGCCCTAGTTGAGTGGGCTCTCACCGTCTGAGGATCCATCCCTCTAGCCCTATACACTTTTTGGATCAGCTTGCAAATCCAGGAAGCAATAGTTCTTGCTGTGGCTTCTTTCCCTCTATTTCTGCCCCAAGGAAGTATGAATAGTCTGTTTGATGCACTAAAGGGACTTGTGGCTTGCAGGTAGCATCTTAGCACCTTGGAAATGTCCAATTCTTGCAGCGAACCCGAGAGTGGATCTGGTGCAGATGTTCTCCCAGACTCACTAGGGCTAGATAGACCGCCCATAATTCCAAGACATTGGAGACTACCCCCTTCGTGGGAACGTCCCACCTCCCTTCTACTGCAAGGTGATAGCAGTGTGCTCCCCAACCCATCGAGCTTGCATTGGTGGTAAGAATGGTCCAGGAGGGACAATGAAGAAGACGAGGATTTGAGATTATATCCTCTTTTGACCACCAGAGGAGACTTCTCCTCATGGAAGCCGAGATCGCAGTTCGTTGACCCAGTGATTTCCTCTTCCATTGCGTTCGGAAGCCCAAGTTCTCAAATGCCAATGAGCCCAGGGTAGCATCGGGATACAGGATGACATGGTCCCGATTAGACTTAAACATTCTGAGGCTGTCAGGTGAGAGAGTGTTTTTACATGGCACATCTTCTAGACAATCGCCGTCACTTTCTGGAGGGGGAGGCACAATGTTCCGTTTAAGGAGAAGAGGGCACCGAAGTAAATCATTACCTGGGTTGGGGTCAGGAGACTCTTCCTTGCATTCACCAACCATCCAAATTTCTTCAGGGTGGACAGGAGAATTTCCCTGTGCTCCAGCAGTTGGCCTGGACTGGACGCTAGCAGTAGGATGTCGTCCAGAAAGTGAAAAACTCGCAGTCCTTTTTCCCAGAGGGGTGCCAGGACTGCAATTAACACCTTCGAGAATATCCTTCGGGTTGTGCACAGCCCGAAAGGGAGGCACTGGAACTGGAGGTGTGTGGGACCCACTGCCACCCTTAAGAATTTCTGGAAGGCAGGGAGAATGGGGACATGGAAATAAGCGTCTTGTAAATCTACCGAGATCATCCAGTCCCCCGGCTGGACCATTTTGATGATCGTGTGTAAGGATTCCATCTTGAATGAGTCCAACTGTATAAAATGGTTTAATCTTTTCAAATTCACTACTGGTCTCCATTCTCCACTCTTTTTGGGAATAAGAAAGAGAGTAGAATAAAATCCTGTGAACCTCTCGGATGGAGGGACAGGGATTACTGCTTGTTGAACTAGAAGTAAGTGAAGGTATTTCTGCAGAGCCTCCGCTTTTTGAGGAGAAGTTGGTTGTTTTGTTAGGATGAACGAGTCTTGTGGGGGATGATCTAGGAATGTCCAGAAATGACCAAAACGGACTGTAGATACCACCCAAGGATCTTTGAACCGGCTGGACCAGACTTCTGCAAACCTTTTCAACCTGGCACCTACTGGAGGGAAGTGGAGTGGCCTCCTGTCAAAAAGTTTTCGATCCCCCTCCTGGGGATTGGCAAGACTCCTCTGATTTTAAAAAAGTGGCTTGAGTACTTCTCCAATTTTTTTTTATCTCTATTTTGCCAGAAGTGAGAGAAGTTCTTGTACCTGGAGGATTGAAACTTAGAAGACACAACTCGAGAGCGTCTCTCCTGTCCTGGGGGAGCAATCCCGATTTTCCCTCAGTCACTCTAGAGATTGCCTTCTCCAATCTATCCCCAAAGAGAACCTTCCCGTCAAAGGGGATTTTGCACCAGTTTTGTTTCGATGCTGCGTCAGCTGCCCGCGGCTTCAGCCACAGCACTCTCTTGGCCATAATTGTGTGCAACATCGCTCTGTTTGAGTATCTCACCTAATCAATGGCTGCTTCCCCTATGAAGACCGCCGATAATTTGAGTTCCTCCAACCCTTTAATGATGTCAGCTTTTGGTACATCCTCTCGAATGGCTGTCTCAATGAGTTCCTAATAGCTATACCCTCTACAGTTAGAACACACATCCAGGGAACACACTTAACCCCTTGATCGCCCCCTAGTGTTAACCCCTTCCCTGCCAGTGACATTTATACAGTAATCAGTACATTTTTATAGCACTGATCGCCGTATAATTGTCAATCGTCCCAAAAATGTGTCAAAACTGTCCGGTATAATGTCAGTCACAATAAAAATCACAGATCGCCACCATAAAAAAAAAAAAAAAAAAAGCCATAAATCTATCCCCTATTGTGTAGACGCTATAACTTTTGCACAAACCAATCAATATATGCTTATTGCGATTTTCATTACCAAAAATTTGTAGAAGAATACATATCGGCCTAAACTTTGAAAGAAATTAGCTTTTTTTTTAAAAAAAATTGGGGATATTTATTATAGCAAAAACTACAAAATATTGTGTTTTTTTTCAAAATTGTCACTTTTTTTGTTTATAGCGCAAAAAATAAAAACCGCAGCGATGATCAAATACCGCCAAAAGAAAGCTCTAGTTGTGGGAAAAATAAGGATGTCAATTTTGTTTGGGTACACCATCACACGACCGCGCAATTGTCGGTTAAAGCAACGCAGTGCTGTATCGCAAAAAATGCTCTGGTCATTGAGCAGCCAAATCTTTCGGGGCTGAAGTGCTTAATGGGCATCACATGGCGTCCGCTATCTGAACCATATATGTGAAAATGGCCCACTACTGACATTCGAACAACTAAAACATAAATTTGATCTGCCTAACGCCAATTTATTCAGTTTCCTGCCGCTCCATCATGCCTACATGCCTTGCACAGTTTGGGAGCTCTCCTCTGACTCTATCCGTCAGATATGGAGTCGCTTCTTCAGGGGGAATCCCTCAAAAAGCCATTATCCAGTCTACAACCCCTGGCAAAAATGATGGAATCACCAGTCCCTGAGGATGTTCCTTCAGTTGTTTATTGTTGTAGAAAAAGAGGGTAAATCATCACACAGTGTTGCACAAGATGTTGGTTGTTCACAGTCGGCTGTGTCTAAAACATGGACCAAATACAAACAACATGGGAAGGTGGTTAAAGGCAAGCATACTGGTAGACCAAGGACACATCAAAGCGTCAAGACAGAAAACTTAAAGCAATATGCCTTGAAAACAGAAAATGTACAACAAAACAAATGATCAAATGGGAGGAAACTGGAGTCAACATCTGTGACCGAACTGTAAGAAACCGCCTAAAGGAAATGGGATTTACATACAGAAAAGCTAAAAGAAAGCCATCTCTAACACCTAAACACAAAAAAAAACAAGGTTACAATGGGCTAAGGAAAGGCAATCGTGGACTGTGGATGATTGGATGAAAGTCATTCAGTGATGAATCTCGAATCTGCATTGGGCAAGGTGATGATGCTGGAACTTTTGTTTGGTGCCGTTCCAATGAGATTTATGCAGACGACTGTCTGAAGAAAACATGCAAATTTCCACAGTCAATTATGATATGGGGCTGCATGTCAGGTAAAGGCACTGGGGAGATGGCTGTTATTAAATCAGGTTTACATTGAAATTTTGGACACTTTTCTTATCCCATCTATTGAAAGGATGTTTGGGGATGATGAAATCATTTATCAAGATGATAATGCATCTTGCCATAGAGCAAAAACTGTGAAAAAATTCCTTGAAGAAAGACACATAAGGTCAATGTCATGGCCTGCAAACAGTCCGGATCTCAATCCAATTGAAAATCTGTGGTGGAAGTTAAAGAAAATGGTCCATGATAAGGCTCCAACCTGCAAAAGATGATTTTGCAACAGCAATCAGAGAAGGCTGGAGCCAGATTGATGAAGAGTACTGTTTATCACTCATTAAGTCAATGCCTCAGAGACTGCAAGCAGTTATAAAATACTACTAATCCAATTGCACTTTTAGGCTTGGTTCACACCTATGCATTTTTTTAATAGTGCATTTTCAGTTTTGCAGAAACACACTACAGTCCATTTAACATGGTTTCCTATGGATGTAGCTCACATCTGTGCATTTTATGGAAAGGGCCAGGGTTTTTTCTTCTCCTTTTTGGTTTCATAGACTTCAATGGTTTAAAGATGTGTGTTGGAAAAAAAAAAAAAAAAAACGCTAACTGCACAAGGGTGAATCGGGCCTAAGCGTTACCTACAATTCTACTTCCTCCTCTCCTTTTCACCATCAGGGTCCAAGGTTCTGTTTTTAAACCTCTCTTATTCTCCAACTACACCACCTCCCCGAGTCAGGTAATAGCCTTCCATGGCTTCCAATACCATCTCTACGCTGATGACACCCAAATCGCTCTCTACTGCTCAGCTCACGTATCACTAATTTACTAACAGACATATCCGCCTGGATGTTACACCACTTTCCCAAACTATCTAAAACCGAGCTCATAATTTGTCCTTCCCCACATGCTTCTGCCCCTGATTTCTCTGTCAAGATCAATAGCACTACTATCAGCCTGTCCCCACATGCCAAAGTGTTAGGTGTAATCCTGGATGCTGAACTATGTTTGAGTGTCTTGTCAATGAAAGTGGCTTTAAACCACACCTCCAAACTAGTTTCATTAATTGGACTCCAGGTGTGCAAACTACTGACTCCAATTAGCTTTCGCTGAAGTAATTAGTCTGTGGGTTCACTTACTTTTTTTTTTTTCCTTCAACAACGTGAATGTTTTTGTGCGTTAACAGTTTAAGCACATTGTGTTAGGCTATTGTTGTGACATAGATGAGGATTACATTTTATGGCAATTTACTGCAGCAAAACAGTTTTTCAAAGGGGTTCACAAGTTTACTTGTCAGGTTGCTTTAACTGACATTATACAAAATAGAATATTGTTACTTTTTCTGTTCCGCCTGAGAAGTGTTTTTTTTTTTTTAATCAAGTCTGATAGTGTTTGACAGTTCTGCTGCCCTGTGTACAGTGCAGTCCCAGCTTTGAAAAATCAGAGAAGGGAACTGCTGGGGGAGTGGGAGGGAGGTCCCTGTAGCAGGGCACACAGACAGGGCGTGTAGCACATCCAATGTACAATGATGTCTTTTTGGCTTTTTGGGAGTGTGCAGCACACCCAAAGTCTGGAACTGGTTAAGCTTCCCACCCTGGTAGCTAGTTATTTATCTACCAGATGTATACTGCCATGTTGGCACCAGTAGAATGGAAAATTGGATCAAATACAGGTAATTTTACCTTCCTGGCACTAATCCATGGCTGCATATTAAACCCACTCAGTTTGTTCCCAGCAATGTACAGCCAATGGGCTGTTGTGTGGGTGTCAATTCTTTAGCTATGCACTGGTTCTGTGGGTAAAGTTGGCGGGGCTATAACCACATGCATGTTGCCATTGACACCAGGGAAGGAAAATTACAGCACAAGTATTTGGCACAATTTTAAATTTTTGGATGGTTGCAGTTCAACCATTTCATGGTCAGTGCATTCTCTTTCTTTTGATGGTCATAGGGGTCTCATTAACTATAATTGGACAGTGCAAAATCTGGTGCAACTCTGCATAGAAACCAATCAGCTTCCAGGGATTGGGGTTTTTTTTTTTTTTTTTCAAAGCTTGATTGAACAAGCTGAAGTTAGACGCTTATTGGCTACCATGCACAGCTGCACCAGACTTTGCCCACTCCCGTTGTAGTAAATCAACCCCATTGTTGGATATAGTGTCTACAGTTCAGATTTGGCTGTATCTTTAGATTCGCACTTGTACTCTTTCAATATTTTTATTAAAATAAAGTAATAGTTACAGGCAAGGACAGAAAAATAGTGGTGGTAGGGGACGTAAATTTTTAGAAGGACAGATAGGGGAATCTATCACAAAGACTATGATCGACAAACAGTATGGTGTTTGCAGGGTGCTGGTGTTCAGCACATTGCAGAGTGGATGGACAGATTGTTGGGTGGAGCTGGGGAGGATCCAGCTGTCATGGCACATATTGATACAAATGACAAAGTCAGAGGAAGATGGAGTATCCTTTAATATAGCTCCTAAGTTCCTGAAATCATTTTTAAGAAAAGACCACAGCAGCGAGGCAGCAAGAACTTAGAGAGCCAACTGGTGTAAGGAGGAGGGTTTTGTGTTCATAGAGGGCCAACTTTGTGGTTGTATATCAGCTCTATAGCAGAGGCAGACTGCACCTAAATGAGAAGGGCGTAACACTGTTGGGGGGAGAAGATTGCCAAAAGGGCAGAGCAACTTTTAAATTAGGATGAGGAGGAAGCAGCGAGAGGTACAGTGAACAAAGGTCAATGAGCTCCATTCACAAAGCGGTATTTTACCCCATCCAAGTACCGCAGTGTTTAAAAAAAAAAAAAATGTAATTCACCACATGCGCTATTTTATGAAGTGATGCAATATTTTAGTAGTGAAACCTTGTGTAATTTAACGCCAGCATTCTTAACAACCCATAACTGTCATGGTTGTTATGGACGCGGCAGCCACCCACTCCTTAACGACCAATGAGTCATCAGCAAGGAACAGTCAACTGAATGTACAGAAAAGAATTGCCGGCATTAAAAAATAAAAAAAAAAAAATCATGAAAAAACTGTGTGGGGCCCATCCTGTTGATGGGACAAGGGCCTCTCCCCCCACAACCCTGGTCGGTGGTTGTGGGGGGTTTGCGGGCAGGGGGCTTATCGGAATCTGGAAGGGGCCCCCAGATCCCAGCATTCCCCCATGTAAATGAGTATCCCAACTTATTCACTTAAAAAGTGGTAAAAGTGAATAAAAACTCAAGGGTTTTTGACAAGACCTTTAATAATTTCTTTTTTTTTTTAATTCTTTTTTAATTGCCCACTAGTGTAGATCCAAAAGGTCAAGCACGATGACCGCCAGCCACCGACCTGACAAAGGGGATGCGGAGTCAATGACGTCACAAGGGGGGGCCTTGTAGTTTTTTTTCACTTTTACCACTTTTTTGGTGATTGAGTAAGGTTACTGGGGGGGGGGGGGGGGCATTTATTTCCATGGGTTTTTTTTATGCCGGCAATTATTTTCTTTACATTCAGCTGTCAGCAGGGAACCGCTGCCTGCGGATGATTATTTGGTTGGCTACCAGGACCACTACTCATTTAACGCATTTATTTGCTATTGTGAATGGACTTCAATTTCTGTTCATTTGTGGTATTTACTGAGAGTCTTTGCTTTATGTGGTAAATACTGCACAAAGCAATAGTGAATTTACATTTTCAGGATCGCACGCGGTATACCGCATGCAATCTGCTTTTGTGAACAGACTCCAATGAGTACAAATTTGGGGGTGAAGAGGCCCTCAAATCAGATGAGAATGACTAGAGAAAGGATAAAATAATATGCGCCTTGACAAAATTAAAAGGCATATATACAAATGCTAAAAGTCTGTTAAATAGAACTTCTGCTACATCAGAAACATTTTGTGGGAATACCAGAAACCTGTTTTGACAGCTCACACGACTGTCCTGCAACTGTCCAGAGGTACTTCCTGCAGTGGACAGGGTAGATAGATGAGGGGGAAGGGGCTGTGCCTGTATGTCAAGAGCAATTTGATAATGAATATAAGGGATGACACTGCCAACAAGGGTAGTGATGGGGTGGAGTCTAAGTGGCTGGAGCTGCAAAGAGACAAAGGGAACCATAAATTAATTGTGGGTGTATGACATAGGTCCCCAATGTTAGGGATGAGGAAAGACCCATCTACCTCTACGGCAGGGAGGCAATGTAATAATCATGGAGGACTTCAACAATCCCACTATTGATTGGGTAGACAAACTATGCACACAACTAAGGCTCATCCTTTCTTGAACATGTTGCAGGACAATTTCATGATCACACATGGTAGAAGCCAACTAGAAATAATGTACCCAAGAGGTTAGAAGCAGATTGGTTTCTATGCAGAAGGGAGCCTGATTTTTGCACTCTCTAGCTTTAGTAAATGCTATGGAACAATCTTTGTCCCCTACCCATTTAAAGGCCCTCCTCCTTGGGACCTATTGCTCCATTCAGTGGAACAGACTAAACATTTGACAATGGCAAGCACTTGACAGAGATGGGACATTGCTTTCAGATCCTTCGGAATCTCTCCAAACCCCTCCCCTTTTTAGTCAATCATGGGTAATCCCAAATCTCTACCCAGGTTACAGGGAGACTTTTTTATATCACTTCACCGGAATTATCTATACTCTGTGGTAAACTATGTAAGGAACACCAATCCTTCTCTCAGATGACACTAGAGCAACAGTTCAATGCATTGGAGCATTTACAATAGTCCCACTTCTTCAAGCCATTACCCAAAGCTTCACTATTTACATGTCCACTATATTCTCTGAGCATGAACGTCAACTGGAAGGCCCACCCAATATGCTTTTTCTTTTACCTACAAATTACTACTCACGGAAAGGTCACAGTCGCTGGGTTTTCTGGATAAGTGGGAAAAAGATTTATAGACACCCTTGATCCCTGAAGAACACACTAAGACTTTGACCCTCTCCTACAAGTAACAGGTATTAAGAATCAGGCTATAACATTTTTACAAGTTGGCATCCTTCCCCTTGGTGGTTGCCTTCTGAGTCAGAACTCTGTTGGAGGTGCGATACTGACCAGGGTGATCCATTTCATATCTTTTGGTCCTGACCAGCTCGTCAAAACTTGTGGTCTCAAGTTCATTCTATAGTGCAAAAATTTACTGACCGTCAGGTGCCAAATGCCTGCATTTTTTTTTCTCCTGCATCACAAAGCTGTCCCTTTGCAGGCCTATAAGAAAACAGTTGTGTGGCACTTTGTAAATGCAGTCTGGTCTTGTGTCCCTGCCTTGTGGAATTCAACTACTCTGCCAATGATTCCTAAGATAGAAGACATCAAACTGGACAATCTGACAAACTCTGGGAGGGAAACACATATGTGAGAGGTTCCACAGGGCATAGCTTCACTGGACTTCATACTCCTGTACAGAGGAATTTAAAAACACATCTAAATTGACAGATACACTAGGAAATAAAGAAAAACTCTGCAGCTTCTGTAGCATCATTCCTTCATGGCTGCACCAATTAGGTGATGGTCAACCCTGGTAAGGGAGATTCTGCAGCATTTCAGACAGAAAATGAGTCATGCCACAGAAGCAGGTGATATGTTTTATTTAGCGATGTTGTCACAGGCTAGTTGCTGCCAGTAATAGGATTGCCAATCTGCCATGGGCCTTAAAGGAACAGAGCACTTTAGCTTTGTCATAATCAATCATGCACTGCAATCATCATTAGCTGTTTAGGCAAAATTCTTGAGGCACAGCATCAATTTTCATAAACAATATTAGGTATAAAGTATTTTATTTGTTTATAGACAAACTTGAAACACAAATACACCACACATTACAGCAAAAAATAGGTTTCTGAAGAAAGCTTAAAGCAGAACTCCTGGTAAAAGCATTTTTCCCTCATTTCGGAAGTATAAATAGTTACCTCTGCCAGGATATATTCCATAGCTGTATTGCTGCGCTGTCTTTTACTATCACTAGTGTTAGTGTTGTTTATATGCTCCTATCTAGCCTTGGCACAAAATACATGGCATTATATGAATGGTGATATGTCAATAGTGATAATAAAAAGGACAGAACAGCAACCCAGGCATGAGATACACCTTAGCAGAGGAACCCCCCCCCCCCCCCCCCCCCAAAAAAAAAAAGAAAAATGCCCGTATTTCTACGTTAATAGTTAAACAAACAAAAATATCAAACACCGCCAGTGTAAGGTACAACAAAAATTTGAGAATGCACACTACTAAAATAATATAGGACCTCTAAAGTCACTCACTATAGAAAAAATAAATGACAGTTCAGGTGATGACGTGACAGGTATCACAGCATGTAAACCAGTACTGAGCAAGCCGCAGCTATGAAAGATTGTATTTTTCTACCAAAGATGGTACAGACATATGGATAGAAAGCCCTCAACTTTCATTAGGGAAGTGTAATATAAGCCAACATAAATTAAAGCTCAAATCCAAGTAAACAGGTAAATACACTGTAGGAATACCCTGTGAGAACAGTTTCACCTGTCAAAAGGATCTGTAATTCTTTGCCAGTGATACAGATCATCTACCATACAGCACAGCCAGGTGACATCCAACCTGCAGACTATACCTAAAGAGATCCTGTACTTTTATCACATGCGTGGCAAAGCTACAGGTCTGCTTTAATGCCGTGGATGTGCTCACCTTTCCTTTCAGCCTCCGAATTCCAATCAAAGCTTACACGGGACTAAGGTCTTTCATCCTGTCCCAAAAAAAACCAGAGCTTGGCCATGAGATGACTGACATGCTTCTCTGTATCTAGAAATACTGGGTATTTTCCTTACCCCTGGCATTTAAACAGAACAGTGAGCAAGTGAAAGAAAGGAGAGTATGCGCTTTTTGGAGAGGGAGGCATAAAAGCAAGCATTTGCTTAGGCAAAACACAAGGTAACCAAGTGATACAACCTGGTTCGGGATCCACCTCAACCTGTGAATGGCCAATGGCGATAAAGCAGCACACAGATAAGGTCATCCTCCTGTACAGCACTCTGCAAAGCAATAGGCATAGAAGTCTCCAGAAAAGTCAGCTCTGCCTAAAGGTAGATTTGAAGCATGAAAGACTGTTTCCTGCAAGTGACCTTTATCAGTAATGGAAGGAAAATATATGGGCTAAACTATACAGAAGCCACAGAATATTATTAGTTGTATAGTACTCTAGTTATATGCATCCAATGGGATTGGAGTTCCTATGTGGAGTAGCCCACATACTTTTGCAAGCACTTCCTAACTGTAATGTAGCATGACTAGGACTAGCCAAACCCTAAACTAGGGTGAATTACTTGGAAAATTACAGCTTCGTTTTCACTGAAAGCAGATGAAACAACTCACTGGCCGTTATTGGGGATGTGATTCTTCTTTGCTTAATTAAAATCGCCATTCAATGTGACAAAACTATCACCATCATCCTTTTTTCCCTAAAAACAGCTACCAGCAATCAGCAGCTGATTTGTTTAAAAAGAACAAGCACCTGTCATGGTATACATGCTGTCACACATCACTAGAATATTGCATTATTCTGGTTTATGACTGGTGTTTGAGGAGGAAACTTAAAAAAAAAAAACTAACAGAATCTAAGAGAGCACATGATGTGGTGCTAAAACAACATATTAGTATGGAGCATAGGAGGCTGGTATAATACCATGTAAAACCTCACAGCCAATGGAAAAAAGTGCTCATTAAGAATGGTTCACAAGCTTTAAAGAAGTCTGCTCAGCGCTTTTTGCACACATGACTCCACTGCAATTTTAGAAAACAGCTTACGTCCTCATGAAGAAAAATGTATGCTGTAAGATACACAACTCAGTACAGCATCTAATCAAAACCCACTTTGCATTGAGCTTGCTTCAGAAATTCTTACTGGCTGCTGTGATTTGCTACACCCTGCGCAGCCTATTAAATGACCCAATTTCAGTGAAGAAAACACATGTTCATAGGGCTTCTACCACTATACACATAAGGGGGGATTGCTTGTTGCCACTCCATCTCCTTAACATATTGCAGAAGGGCAGGTCTTGAGTAAGCTAAAGTTAGAAGACGATTGGTCACTATGTACAGCTGCAACAGATTCTGTGTGCACCAGTTTTAGCAAATCTTCCCCATAAATGTTTAATATCAATGTGGCTAGAATGTCTATATTAAAAGAAACCTGTACTGAGATCAATGTCAGCTGTCATTCCTTCCTCTTAGTAAAAATACTAGTTTTCTGGCTATCTTTGGTGTCAATTTCCATATCACTGACCCAGACCAAGCACGCAGCAACAGAAGTTAAAGCAAAATCGAAGTCTTAACCTGCATACAGGTTAGAAAATTAGAAAGCCTTTGGTTTGGGGGCTCAGCATGGCGGTCACTCAAATAGCATTTTCAGCTGTCTGGTTCAAAGGCAACTTCCATATTTCACTGAATGTGGATTTAGAGTAAGGTAGCTGATCTAAACCAGACAAGCAGAACAATTTGTTGTCTGCACCCACCCTGCTCTAACTACAATGGGAGCCATTGGGAAGTATATTGTGCCCCACCTCCACTAAAAGTTGTGGCATAAAGTGAATGGAAAATAGTACATATTCATGTTTTATAATCTTATGCGTGGCTGTTAGTTTGATGGGAATGCCAGTAACAGCTTTGTTCAGTTAAACAAAAAAAAGTGAAAAAGGAACAAAAATGCATTCACCAGTCAGAACCCTTCTTGTACTGTTCTACTTTTTTTTCTTTATTACAGATAGCCTTGTTCATTTACCAAAACGAGTATGAGCTTTACAAAACCATCAGTTGCAAAGAGCGCTTAGCAAAGTTCTTTTCTACTCCCTGCTGACAGGTCCTTTTTGTAAAAGAATTACTGAGACTTCATGTAGTGCCCACTAAGCTGGCTTTTTAAACATCAAAAAGGTTACAATTTTTTCCATGTAAAAAAATAAATAAATAAAATGAAGCCACATACACTTAATAGGTCTCGGGTAATGCAAAAGTTTTCCACAAGGAAAACAGTAAAATAAAATAAAAAAAAAAAAAAAAAAAAGAAGGTCACCAGGGTAATTCCTCCATAGATCTACATTAAGGGAAAAAAAAATTCCCTGGTAAACAAGCGTACTGCAGTGGAATGTTACATTCATTCACCATGGCTTACCGAAACAAAGTCCAATTTTCAAAATAGAATATTAAAAATAGAATACAAAAAGATTGTTAATAGTGATGCAGCTGAAGAGATTTTATAGGCTGATTATAGAAAATGTAGTATAAAAAGTGATTCTGGAGATCAAAAAACTATTATATAATGTATATATATAGCTCTATAGTGCTCTGAAAATTTGAGTCATGAACATATTATTCTTCCTTATCAACATCTTCAGGATTTATCTTCTTATTTGTCATCTGAATAAGATTAAAAAGAAAAAGAAATGATGTACAGAAGAAAATGATATTTTACATAATTTTACCTGAATGTATGCTTTGATTAAGAAACTGCTACTTTGTGTACTTTGTAGCATATTACCTTGTTTCTGGAGCCTTGATTCCTACCAAAAAAAAAAAAAAAAAGGGTTAGTTATAACTTGTATTTTGGTAGTCTGTCATTCACAGTTATTACAGGGCACAGTGTCTTCCAGCCAGCAATTGTAAAGAAGAAAGATTATTCAATCATAAATTTAAAAAAAAAAAAAAAAAAAAAAAGACTCCCGTCCCTTTAAGACATAATATATAGCACAGGGTTTCTGTAGCATCATTTGTCCCATTCTATGTTGTAGTACAAGACATGGTTGAGCCTGCCTATCCCCGTCTCCCCCTAGGTGTGCTGACCATGGCTACCAATGGCTACTAGTCCATGATAGCATGATCAGTTTACATCCCTCAGTCTCTCCTTCTCCCACTCCCTCTCTCCATCAGTTCCATAGTCAGTATGTGAGCAGATTTCCTCTCCGCCCCTCTCCTCTCATGCCTGTGTAATTCTAGTCCCTGCAGCTGCTCTAGTGCTTGAGAAGTAAAGAAACATGATTAATTACTTTGATTCTATCAGTTTTGGGTCCCTGTTCAGTACAGCGTATGTGTGTTTTCATAAAATTATAATGCTAAATACCTTCTTTGCAGAGCCCTGCTGTGCAGACACACGTGACCTCCTTCTGCCAGCTTGCACTCATTATAGGGGAATCTCAGCCCCTCCCATTGTACTCACATGGAAGGAAAGCAGAGGGAGGTCACATGTCTGCACAGCAGGGCTCTGCAAAGAAGGTATTTAGCATTATACATTTAGGAAAAACACACACACACACACACACACACACACACACACACACACACACACTGTACTGAACAGGGACCTAAAAACAGATAATCAAAGTAATACATGTGACCCTATAACCACTTTAAAGAAGAAAAGGCTATGCAATAACTTGCTTTTATTTTTTTGCATCTTAACTACTACTATATTTGCTGCATGTATTTTGTAATAAATCTCAATGCAATTTTTTTTTTTGTAATCTTTTTCAAGAGGTCAAGGGACCACAAAACGTTGGCCAGCAGGTGTCTGGGGTGCCTTAACCTATTCAGGGCCAATGCCAGTGGATTGATGTCACTGCTCTAAGGATTCAGCCGTGTTGTCAACCATGCACAGACACTTGCCTGAGCTTTGAAGTCACCTGATCATTTGGAAAAAGTGCAATACTTCCTCAGATTAGCCAAAGCAAAAGTTTGTGGCTTTATCAGCCTGCCTTTGACAATTATAGAAAGCTTTTTGTTCATGCATAGAAAACAAATCTCCATATGAATGGCTGAGCTGCACTCAGTCTGACTGGATTTTGTTCCGGGAGTGAGACTGAAAGTTCTCATCCCATTGCCGGAATGCAGCACTGTATACTGAGGCTACATACAGTATAAACAGTGCACTCAGCTGCTGCAACTGTTAGTGAAGTAAATCATTCCTCTGGACCAGCTTGGTCAAAACAAAGAATTCAAAGGGGTTGTAAAGTCAGAATGTTTTTAAACTTAATGCAGTCTATGCAATAAGATAAAAAGTCTTCTGTGTGCAGCAGCCACCCTCACACTTACTCGAGGTCCGTCTCTGTTCAGCGATGTCCACGAGTGTCTCAGCCATCCAAGATTCTCCTTCCTGATTGGCTGAGACACAGCAGCTGTGCTATTGGCTCCTGCTGCTGTTAAATTTAGCTTGCCTATCAGGGGAGAGAAAGGGGCGGGGGCGGGGCCGGGGGTCTGTGTCTAAATGGACATAAGGAGCTGTGATTCAGCTCGGGTGCCCCCATAGCAACCTGCTTGCTGTGGGGGCACTGAACAGGAGGCAGAAGCCAGGAGCACAGGAGGAAGGGGCCAGAAGCACAGAAGAGGGACCCATCAAGAGGAGGACCTGGGCTGCTCTGTGTAAATCCACTGCAACAGAGGAGGCAAGTATAACATGTTTGTTATTTTTATTGGAAAAAAAACGAGCCTTTAAAATCACATTAAAGTTAAATGAAATCTGATATCAGCTTTAAAAAAAAAAAAAAACACTGTAAAACCTTCATAACAAAAAAAAAAAAAAAAACAAACACACACACACACACACACACACAGAAAATTGATCATTGTGTATATATATTACATTGAAGCATGTTCATAGTTACAAAATAACTGCATATTACATTTACTCAACTGATGACTGCAATAACCCACACATACTTTCAAATAGGCTTGCTGGCAGATTATTCAAATAGATGAAAAAAAAAGTTAAATAACAGTATTCGACTCATAAATCGTGAGGTTGCAAAATTACCACACTTGCTGTGAGGCTGGCTCGAGCACTGATGGATTACAGTGCCAGACTGAGTGGACCCAGGGAAGGACGATTGTAGCCACAAACTGAACAGACTCCCTTCCCTGGAATCACTCAGTCTGGCACAGTAATCCATCAGAGCCTGAGCCAGCCTCGCAGCAAGCGTGGCAACCTCACAATTTATGACTCGTACTGTTTTTAACTCTTTTCATCTAGCCAGCAGGCCCATTTGAAAGTATTTGTGGGTTATTGCAACCATCAGTCATTTGTTCTCAGTCCAGCCTCTGAGCGCTGTTGGTCACTTCCATTTCCAGTTTTTCAGCATTTTAAACCCATACTACTGGACAGCAGCATGGTTTAGCTGTGGCTATACCACACCATTGGGTGTTGTTCATTCATCAGCGCCTGGAACTTTTTTTTATCATTGTCAACTGATGGTAAGATTGCTGTTTTGAGGAGCCATACATAAAAGCCATCAGTGGTATAAAACCTGCATTTTGTATAAATGAAAACTAGGTCTACCTATTGGATGCTCCACTAGAAGGTAGGTTGTCATGGCGCTGGTTTCTAAGGAGCCTCATATTTTCTTCTTGGTTTCTTCTTCTCGTGTCCTCCAGGATGGGGTTGTGCAGTGTGTTGTTCATTCTTGGCGGCTGGTACCGTTTTTCTGTTAGACGTGATGTTCTCCCAGGTAGTGGAGGTCTAACTGCATTCTCCCTTAGGTATCGGTTAGTGCCCACAACGGCATTAACTTTTGTTGGTAAAATAAAATTTAAAAAAAAATAAAAATTTTTTAATTTATTTTATACAAAGTGTAATAACTAAAAGCCTCTTCTACTGCCAAACAGAAATCTGATGCCGTCCCTTCATGATCATAAAAGTAGTGGTGATATTTGTATCATTAGTTTATGATATATGTGAATAATCTAAAATGACATTCATGGTATTCACTGACAGGTAAAAAGTAGTTGTAAAGCTCAGTAAACACATACACCTATTTAAATTCATAAATGTATGCACTTTGTGAATCTATCTTCACATTTTTATAAAACTTGCCAATAATTTGTTTTCTGCTTTGCAAATGCAGATCATGTGATCGTTGTTGGGCCATTCACGTCATTGTAGGAAGTGCCATTCACGTCATTGTAGGAAGTGCCATTCACCGCCCAGCATCAGTGTTTCCATGGTAATGAAAGGCAATCTTACCCGGCAGCATGATGTCACTTCCCCTTTCCCCTGCTGCTTCACAAAGAGGTGGAGGTTCAGCTAAGGAAGCCACCGTCAATCAAGGGAGGCGGGAAGGGTGAGGGGGCATGTGGATATACACAAACCACAGAAGATAGAGGCATGCTGTGCGCCAACAGTGGGATGGCAGGGAAAATAATTGGCCACGCTGGCATGGGTCAGCTGCCGTGCTTAGTATAGTCCGTTTACTACCAGGAAGAGGGGAACTGGTAGGATCAGTCAGGTAATAGAAATGCACTACAGGCAAAATTGAAATAGTGATATTAAAAAGCTCACCTTAAAATGATTTTTCATTTCTAAGTTTACAAACACTTTAAACTGAGACGTTAGTTCTAAAATGGAAAACAAAAAACAGATGAGCAGGAACAAGAGCCCTTTGTTGTTTATTACCAAGTGTGGTAGCACACACACATGTGGCTGCTACAGGTTACTGTACATGCGCATATTGGTCAAAGTAACAGGTTCACTCTACTCTACGGAATATAAGACTCATGTTACATAGTTACATAGTAGGTGGGGTTGAAAAAAGACACAAGTCCAACCTATGTGTGATTATGTGTCAGTATTACATTGTATATCCCTGTATGTTGTGGTCATTCAGGTGCTTATCTAATAGTTTCTTGAAGCTATCGATGCTCCCCGCTGAGACCACCGCCTGCGGAAGGGAATTCCACATCCTTGCCGCTCTTACAGTAAAGAACCCTCTACGTAGTTTAAGGTTAAACCTCTTTTCTTATTTTAATGAGTGGTCACGAGTCTTGTTAAACTCTCTTCTGCGAAAAAGTTTTATTTCTATTGTAGGGTCACCATTACGGTATTTATATATTTAAATCATATCCCCTCTCAAGCATCTCTTCTCCAGAGAGAATAAGTTCACTGCTCTCAACCTTTCCTCATAACTAAGATCCTCCAGACCCTTTATTAGCTTTGTTGCCCTTCTTTGTACTCGCTCCATTTCCAGTACATCCTTCCTGAGGACTGGTGCCCAGAACTGGACAGCATACTCCAGGTGCGGCCGGACCAGAGTCTTGTAGAGTGGGAGAATTATCGTTTTATCTCTGGAGTTGATCCCCTTTTTAATGCATGCCAATATTCTGTTTGCTTTCTTAGCAGCAGCTTGGCATTGCATGCCATTGCTGAGCCTATCATCTACTAGGACCCCCAGGTCCTTTTCCATCCTAGATTCCCCCAGGAGGTTCTCCCCCCAGTGTACAGATTGCATTCATATTTTTGCCACCCAAATGCATTATTTTACATTTTTCTACATTGAACCTCATTTGCCATGTAGTTGCCCACCCCATTAATTTGTTCAGATCTTTTTGCAAGGTTTCCACATCCTGCGGAGAAGTTATTGCCCTGCTTAGCTTAGTATTGTCTGCAAATACAGAGATTGAACTGTTTATCCCATCCTCCAGGTTGTTTATGAACAAATTAAATAGGATTGGTCCCAGCACAGAACCCTGGGGAACCCCACTACCCACGCCTGACCATTCCGAGTACTCCCCATTTATCACCACCCTCTGAACTCGCCCTTGTAGCCAGTTTTCAATCCATGTACTCACCCTATGGTCCATGCCAACGGACCTTATTTTGTACAGTAAACGTTTATGGGGAACTGTGTCAAATGCTTTTGCAAAATCCAGATACACCACGTCTACGGGCCTTCCTTTATCTAGATGGCAACTCACCTCCTCATAGAAGGTTAATAGATTGGTTTGGCAAGAACGATTCTTCATGAATCCATGCTAATTACTGCTAATGATACCGTTCTCATTACTAAAATCTTGTATATAGTCCCTTATCATCCCCTCCAACAGTTTACATACTATTGATGTTTTTAATTCCCAGGGATGTATTTTGGGCCCTTTTTAAATATTGGTGCTACATTGGCTTTTTTCCAATCAGCTGGTACCATTCCAGTCAGTAGACTGTCTGTAAAAATTAGGAACAACGGTCTGGCAATCACTTGACTGAGTTCCCTAAGTACCCTCGGATGCAAGCCATCTGGTGCCAGCGATTTATTAATGTTAAGTTTCTCAAGTCTAATTTTAATTATGTCCTTTGTTAACCATGGAGGTGCTTCCCGTATTGTGTAATGAGGATAAACACTGCAGTTTTGGTTACTGAAGCCCCCGATTCACTCGTGAAGACTGAGGAGAAGAAAAAATTCAATACCTTCGCCATCTCCCCATCCTTTGTAACCAGATGTCCTTCCTCATTCTTTATTGGGCCAATATGGTCTGTCCTCCCTTTTTTACTGTTTACATACTTAAAGAATTTCTTGGGATTTTTTTTTTGCTCTCCTCCACTAAGTGTCTTTCATGTTCTGTCTTAGCCATCCTAATTGCATCCTTACATTTCTTGTTGCATTCTTTATAAAGTCTGA
Source organism: Aquarana catesbeiana (assembly GCF_042186555.1). Taxonomy (NCBI): domain Eukaryota; kingdom Metazoa; phylum Chordata; class Amphibia; order Anura; family Ranidae; genus Aquarana; species Aquarana catesbeiana. Next base: position 236,015,995 of record NC_133324.1, read on the forward strand.
ATGCTGAGGATGATCCCTCAACCTTGTATTTTTTGAAGGCCTTCTCCTTTGCTTTTATATGAATTTTTACATTGGAGTTAAGCCATCCAGGACTTTTGATCGCTCTTTTAAAATTTATTACCCAATGGGATACATTGGCTAATGCCCTTATTTAATATGCTCTTAAAGCAAACCCATCTCTCCTCCGTATTCTTTGTTCCTAATATTTTATCCCAATTTATGCCTTTTAGCAAGGTTTGTAGTTTAGGGAAGTTGGCTCTTTTGAAATTCAGTGTCTTTGTATTTTCTTTAGGTTTCCTATTTGTGTGATTTATACTGAAACTAATTGACCTGTGATCGCTGTTACCTAAATTGCCCCGTATTTCCACATCCGTGGTCAGGTCTGTATTGTTGGTAATCAGTAGATCCAGTAATGTTTTATTTCTAGTTGGTGCGTCTACCATGTGACCCATAAAATTGTCCTGCAAGACATTAAGGAACTGGCGAGCCTTAAATGAATGAGCGGTTCCCTCCGCCCAGTCTGTCTGGATAATTAAAATCCCCCATTATAACACTTCCAATCCTTGCTGCTAATCCAAATTGTGATAGAAGATCTGTCTCCACTTCCTCCCTCAGGTTAGGGAGCCTATAGCATACTCCCAGTATTATTTTCCCCTTAGCTTCATCCCTTTGGAGCTCTACCCATAAGGATTCCACCTCCTCCCTAGCTCCCTCAGTGGTGTCATCTCTCAAATTCACTTGTACATTATTCTTGATATATAGGCATACCCCTCCCCCTTTTTTCCCTCTCTATCCTTGCGGTAAAGGGTATACCCTTGAATGTTTGCCAGCCAATCATGAGAGCTGTTGAACCAGGTCTCTGAAATTCCCACAAAATCCAAATCCTCCTTGTACAACAGTATCTCTAGTTCACCCATCTTGTCAGCCATGCTCCTGGCATCTGTGAACATGCCACATAGTTTAGACCGGTCGCATATTGTCCTCGTATTGGGTGTTTGGAGATTGCAACTAGGACTTGCTACTATACTTACCTTGTGTTTTTGTGCTTTGGTCAACCTACCGCTAATGCCCCCAATACTACCCTCTGGAATATCATCCGTGCTGACTATCTCTACCTCTGGACCCTCCCCCCATCGCCTAGTTTAAAAACCCCTCTAACTTTTTGGCCATCGTCATTCCCAGCAGATCTGCACCCTCCTCATTTAGGTGCAGTCCGTCCCTTCTAAAGTACCGGTTATCGACTGAGAAGTCGGCCCAGTCCTCCAGGAACCCAAACCCCTCCTTACTACACCAGCTCTTCAACCACTTGTTTACTTCCCTAATCTCCCCGTGTGGCTCGATGTACCGTAGTATTCCTGAGAATACTACCTTGGAGGTCCTTTCCTCAATTTAGCTCCTAAGTCCCTAAAATCGTTCTTTAGGACACTCCATCTGCCTCTGACTTTGTCATTGGTGCCAACGTGCACCATGACAGCTGGGTCTTCCCTAGCCCCTCCCAGTAATCTGTCCACAAGATCCGTGATGTGCCGAACCCGAGCGCCCGGTAGACAACATACTGTTCGCCGCTTCAGGTCTTGGTTAGAGATTTCCCTCTCTGTCCTAAGAATTGAGTCCCCTACCACCAGAATCTGTCTTTCCTTTCCCTTCACTGCCCCCCCACTCTCACTGGAGGAGTTCTTCCCCTGGCAGCTAAGAGAGTCCCTCAGCTCCAGCAGTGCTGGTCCCTGACTGGTTTCACCAATGTCAATCAATGGAGCGTACTTATTGGGGTGCTCCAGTCTTGGATCGGCCTCCCTGGCACTTCCCCCATCTACTTTTTGCTAGTGCCTGCACCTCTTTGTCTCCACTCGCCTCTGTGATGGCCCCTGCCGGCACCTGCTGTGTACGTTCCTGGCTCTCCTTTAGTATGGAGGGACTTCTCAGTGCTGACAGTTGCTTCCCCAGATTCAAAACCTGGGCTTCCAGGGAAACAACGTGCTTACATTTTGCACAGCAGTATTCGCCCTCGATTGGATGATCAAGGAACGCATACATGCAGCAAGATGCAGCAAAGAGTCGCCTCTCCACACCCGCCGGGCATCGTACCTATTCAATTTAGTGAGGATTGGGGATTTTACTCTGTCCAAATTACCTAACAGCTAGCTTCCAGGCACTAATACTCAAGACAATACACAGGTAGACAACAAGACAATACACAGGTAGACAACAAGACAATACACAGGTAGACAACAAGACAATACACAGGTAGACAACAAGACAATACACAGGTACACACAGGCCTACGTGCACCCGCAGGCCACTCGCAAGCCTACGTGCACCCGCAGGCCACTCGCAAGCCTACGTGCACCCGCAGGCCACTCGCAAGCCTACGTGCACCCGCAGGCCACTCGCAAGCCTACGTGCACCCGCAGGCCACTCGCAAGCCTACGTGCACCCGCAGGCCACTCGCAAGCCTACGTGCACCCGCAGGCCACTCGCAAGCCTACGTGCACCCGCAGGCCACTCGCAAGCCTACGTGCACCCGCAGGCCACTCGCAAGCCTACGTGCACCCGCAGGCCACTCGCAAGCCTACGTGCACCCGCAGGCCACCCGCAGGCCTACGTGCACGCCTACGTGCACCCGCAGGCCTACGTGCACCCCATGTACTTATCTTCCACTTGCTTCCTTGGAATTACAGTTCACATCCAGGCAGATTCAGATTTCTGTGAAGTTCTGAACTGCTGAGCAAGTTGAAACTTAAACAGGAACAGTACACACTCCACCCATTCCTATCAGAGGGTACTCATGCCTGGTCACTGGCTGCTCATTCACCAAACAATACATTGATAGGAAGATTGGGGGGGGAGGGTGTTATGTGTTATCCCATAAATAGAAGTACCAGAAGGAAAGGTGGAGAAGGCCAGAGCATGCTGCTTATGTTCCATAGGTAGCTGCTCTAGGGTAGCTTGAACCTGTTACTTCTCTCAATATGAGCAATGTACAGATTACATATTCTTTTAGTTAGTTTTGGAGAGAGTGGAGAGGGATTAGAACACCTGTCTTTTTTTTTCCTGTCTGTCCCCATTAGGGAGATTCACCCTCTCGATTTGTCCTGTTTACCATTATCATCAAAAGTGAAAGTAAAAGAAAATCTAAAATTTTGGGTTGTCCCCAGGACAGTAATAGAGTGGAAATCTTCCAACGCGGACAATAGTGACAACCAGGGATTTCCTTGCTTTAGAGCGATTTCTCCTCACTTCTTGTTTTGGCTATGGGACAGGAAGGGAAGGGAAATCTCGCCAACGAAACACAGATTGCAGAAAAGAAAAAAACCCTGACAGGCTTCCCTTACGCTATCCAAAATGGAAAAGAAAGGTTGTGCTCTTAGTTCTACTTTAAGAACAGCTCTTTTAGCTGAAAGAAGCTTGATCATCATTGATTATAAATTCTTTGCACATTCAGTTTAGTAGAATGAACTGAAGCTACTGCTACGATATAGAAAGGTGGTTCTCGTCAGCTAAAATATCCTTACAATGCCGTGACCTCACTAACCTGTTGTGGGACCAAGGTGGGACTGAAAAGTTGATGTTTCAGAAGTTCTGTAAGGCTTCTCTTCATGTGTTACATCATCGGGAAGCAGCGCTGGTGTAAAAGCAGAGCTTTTTCCGGAGTCTGGACACTTCTCACACTGATCCTAAAATACACAGAAAACTGGTAAGCAAACAAGGATTACAGATAATTGCACAAAGGCTATACTGCTACAGTATTCCCCAGCAGATCAGGTGTATATATAAAATACCAAACATACTCCGCATACGAGAAAATTAGCCCAGAATGACAAAAAAACACTAAGTAAATGTTAGTTGGGCTGATTTCTAAAAAAGTTAATTAAAAGGGTCTAGGTTTCTCATAGCAACCGCCTTCCAGTTGCAACGCCTATTCAGCACGCAAGAAAATGAAAGCCATCTGTAATGGGCAATTTGAGGACTTCACTGTCTTGCATGGTGACACCAGAGCTGCTGCATACATCATTCTCTTCAGCACAATGGTGGAAGGCCTCATTCACATGTCATAAATGGCTATGATGCAGCAAGTGTATATTTGTGGGTTTTTAGTTTGTACAATTGAATGAGATGCTGAAACGACCATGGGCTGTCAGCAGCTCTAAGCACCTATCTGCATGTGTCTGCAATTTCACCAATCACCTGCCGCTAGGGACACATATCTTTTCCTGGATGGAAATAAATGAATGAATGATTTGTATAGCGCTGCACATGCGAACTGAATCGCCTCGAGGCGCTTGATCTCTCCTGTGTTGTCCAGCTCCTTAGAAGAGGTATGTCTTGATTTTCTTCCTAAAGGCCTGATGGTTTTCTTCCATGCGGATGTGGGTAGGTAGAGCGTTCCATAGCCGTGGTCCTTGGACTGCGAATCTTCTTTCTCCTTTTGTTTTGTAGCGGGTTTTTGGAATAAGGAGGAGGTTTTGGTTTGAAGATCGAAGACTGCGATTGGGTGTATAGTGCTTTATTTTCTCGCATAGGTATTGAGGGGCGTTTCCTTGTATACATTTGTGGGTGAGGCAGAGGGTCTTGAATTTGATTCGGTTCTTTACGGATAGCCAATGTAGGTTCCTCAGGGAAGGGGAGATGGATTCCCAGGGTTTTTTTTCCTGTTAACAGTCTAGCCGCCGTGTTTTGGATGAGTTGCAAGCGCGCAAGCTGAAATTGGGGTAGTCCTATGTAGAGGGAGTTTGCGTAGTCAAGTCTGGAATTGATGATTGTTCCAACTACTGCTGCTTTGTCCTCTTCTGGGACGAAGGGGATGAGTCTACGTAGCAGGCGGAGGAGATGGTGAGATTGGCTGACTACTGATCCTATTTGTGCATCCATTGACATTTCTGAGTCCAAAATGACTCAGACTCTTGGCTTTGGTGCTTGGAGAGATGGTCTGTCCGAAGATGGTGGGTGGTGTCCATGGGGTCTTAGTTTTGGAATTTTGATTTGCGTGCAGGAGAAGAAGCTCTGTTTTTGATCCGTTGAGTTTAAAAGAGCTAGTGGTCATCCAGTCTATCAAAGTGAGGCATTTTTCTAGTTGCTGATGGTTTTTTTCTCCAGGGATGCGAAGGTAGAGTTGGGTGTCATCAGCGTATGAGTGGAAGCAGAGGTCCGATTTTCTGATGATTTTGAGGAGTGGGCGGATGTAGATGTTGAAGAGCACTGGTGACAATGGTGAACCTTGAGGGACTCCGCAAGAGATTGCCCGGGTTTCAGAGGTGAAAGCTCCTAGTTTCACTGTCTGAGAGCGATTACCTAAGAAGGATGCGAACCATTGTAGATCTGGATCAGTGACTCCTGCTACTTATGTGAGGCGGATGAGTAGAGTATTGTGGTCCACTGTATCGAATGCTGCACTGAGGTCCAACAGTACCAGGAGACATGATTCTCCATTATCAGCTGCTTCGAGGGCGTCGTCCCATATTTTGAGAAGTGCCGTTTCTGTGCCATGGCCTGGGCGGAAATCTGATTGCTGAGTGTCTAGAAGTTTGTGCGTGTCCAGGTGGTGTTGAAGCTGTTGTACTACTGCTTTCTCCATAATCTTGGAGATGGTGTTGAGGCTTGTTATCGGTCTGCGATAGTTAGGGTCCTTAGGGTCCAGGTTGGGTTTCTTTAGGAGGGGTTTGACGATGCCATGTTTGAGGGCGGTTGGAACAGTCCTTTGTTTGAACGATTGGTTGATGAGGTGTGTTATAGTGGGAGCCAAGATGTCGGAACATTCTTTCAGGAGTTTTGTGGGAATTATGTCGTTTGGTGATGTGCTGTCTCTGAGGATTCTGATGTTTTTGGTGGTGTCAGTGGTGATTGGGATCAGTGAGAATTTCGGTCCATGTGTGATGATCGTATTGATTTTTTCTTTTTGCTTTAGTTGAATGAGATTGGTTGTTTTTTTTCTGTTGGATTGTTTTCCGGATGTTGTCGATTTAAATCAGAATCCAGGAGCAGACATCTGTCCCTAACCGCAGGCAAGTGCTGTATATGCAGATAAAGTATCTCACAAAAGTGAGTACACCCCCTCACATTTTTGTAAATATTTTATTATATCTTTTCATGTGACAAAAGTGAAGAAATGACACTTTGCTACAATGTAAAGTAGTGAATGTACAGCTTGTATAACAGTGTAAATTTGCTATCCCCTCAAAATAACTCAACACACAGCCATTAATGTCTAAACCATTGGCAACAAAAGTGAGTACACCCCTAAGTGAACATGTCCTAATTGGGTCCAAAGTGTCACTATTTTGTGTGGCCACCATTATTTTCCAGCACTGCCTTAATCCTCTTGGGCATGGAGCTCACCAGAGCTTCACGGGTTGCCACCGGTGTCCTCTTCCACTCCTCCATGGCGACATCACAGAGCTGGTGGATGTTAGAGATCTTGCGCTCCTCCACCTTCCTTTTGAGGATGCCCAACAGATGCTCAAAAGGGTTTAGGTCTGGGAGACATGCTTGGCAAGTCCATCACCTTTACCCTCACCTTCTTTAGCAAGGCAGTGGTCATTTTGGAGGTGTGTTTGGGGTCCTTATGTTGGAATACTGCCCTGCGGCCCAGTCTCCGAAGGGAGGGGATCATGCTCTGCTTCAGTATGTCACGGTACAGGTTGGCATTCATGGTTCCCTCAATGAACTGTAGCACCCCGGTGCCGGCAGCACTCATGCAGCCCCGGACCATGACACTCCCGCCACCATGCTTGACTGTAGGCAAGACACACTCGTCTTTGTACTCCTCACCTGGATGCCACCACACACGCTTGACACCATCTGAACCAAATACGTTTATCTTGGTCTCATCAGACCACAGGACGTGGTTCCAGTAATCCATGTCCTTAGTCTGCTTGTCTTCAGCAAACTGTTTGCGTGCTTTCTTGTGCATCATCTTTAGAAGAGGCTTCCTTCTGGGACGACAGCCGTGCAGACCAATTTGATGCAGTGTGCGTTGTATAGTCTGAGCACTGACAGGCTGACCCCCCACCCCTTCAAACTCTGCAGAAATGCTGGCAGCACCCATTCATCTATTTCCCAAAGAGAACCTCAGGATAGGACGCTGAGCACGTGCACTCAACTTGGTCGACCACTGCAAGGCCTTTTCTGAGTGAAACCTGTCCTGTTAAACTGCTGTATGGTATTGGCCACCGTGCTTCAGCTCGGTTTCAGGGTCTTGGCAATCTTCTTATAGCCTAGACCATCTTTATGTAGAGCAACAATTCTTTTTTTCAGATCCTCAGAGAGTTCTTTGCCATGAGGTGCCATGTTGAACTTCCAGTGACCAGTGCAAGAGTGAAAGCGATAATACAAAATTTACCAGACCTGCCCCCTTTTCACACCAGAGACCTTGTAATGTGATACGTTAGGGCTACATTACACCAGGGAGGGAAAATGGCTTATTGGGCCCAATTTGGACATTTTCACTTAGGGGTGTACTCACTTTTGTTGCCAGCGGTTTAGACATTACTGACTGTGTGTTGAGTTATTTTGAGGGGACAGCAAATTTACACTGTTATACAAGCTGTACACTCATTACTTTACATTGTAGCAAAGTGTCATTTCTTCAGTGTTGTCACATGAAAAGATATAATAAAATATTTACAAAAATGTGAGGGGTGAACTCACTTTTGTGAGACACTGTACATGTTTACAGCCGCAGACAGCCCCGGCTCATCCAAATTGAATGGCATTACAATGCATTAACATATGCACAATTACAAACACATAAAACCAGACGTGGAGTGCAAACAGCAATAAATATGCCTGCAGCTAAAATTAAAATTAAACCAAAAGTCTTAACACATTAGGCACCAATTTCCACTATACCTGGTGATGGAAGAGGATTTCTCCCTCCAGCAGTACACCACAGAATTCACAGGGCAGGAGGACAGTTTGTGAACTTTGGACAGGTGGGGAGGATGGTCTGACATTTTCTCTAGGAATGGGGGAAAATCGTCTATTGGAGGATGTGGCAGGAAGTCTACATCCAGACTGAAACCGAGAAAAAAGGGGAAAGAATCAGAAGAAGGACAATAAAACACAGAAACCATTTTTTTTTCTTCTTCTTAGGTGTCATATAATACTTTTAGTACCCATGTTATAAGCAGCCTGCATGTGCACGCAGGAACTACTCAAACAAGTGAGAGTATTGTTCTAGTTTTGCATTAACAGTCAGCCATGAAAGGTTTCATCTCTGGAAATGTAAACTCTAGAACACCTCCCCCCTATGTTCTAGAGATGGGGAGTTTGGAGTGGTGTTCTGTAATCCTACAGTGACAACACTGCTCCTCCATAAGTACTGTATAATAGGTGAGCATTATAAACCTTAGAAAAAAAAAAAAGTGTCCTGAACTGAATAATGAGCACATAGTAATGTGCGAGCGCCGCCGCCACTCACTCCTGGAGTACTGTCAGCACAGAATGTTCAATTACACACCCACAGGGAATGTGCCAATGACAGGCCGGGCTCACAGGAAATGGGTACAATGCTGTTTATCTGCCCAAATAGAACCAGCTGTGGAAGCTTTGGGGGGGGGGGGGGATGAACAGTTTTCCCATCTTCTCCCTGGGCACTAGATCACCTTGTCCCACTGGCATTCCTTTTACTGGACCCAAAGCAGTGGTGCCAATAGCGAAAAGTCCCCCACTGCAATCACATATACAAGATTTTAGTAATGAGAACAGTACCATTAGCAGTAATCAGCATGGATTCATGAAGAATCATTCTTGCCAAACCAATCCATGAAAAAAGGGAATGTCCCCCATATGGAGTTTTTTAGCAGCAAAAAGTTAGAGGAAATATAAATGATTTTATTAGGACGTAGTATCAAAAATTTGACAAAAAAATGGTCAAAACACGAGCTGTGGTACAAAAGATAAAAACAACAACATCACTAGTGTAGCTATGCACAATAATACACAGTGCTCAAACATTAGCGTAGAGATATGCGAAATCTGACGCGTTTCGACCCCACCGGGTCGTCTTCAGGAGGATTTTATGAGCTGTATAGATGTTTATATGTATTAAAATTTATAGCTGTATTCATAAAGTAAGAAAAAAAAGGGAAAATAGTAGACATTTTTGTATACAGTTAACAATCATATTGTGTTATGCGATATCTCAAGAACCTTTAGAGGGAAAACCCCCTTACTTGATCCAAGAATCCCCGGTCGACTGGTGCATCCACAAAGGAGGGGAGAAAGCCAAGTGCTCATGCGTGTCTTACGAGGAGTCACATTTATGGCAACCCCAATAGCCAAGGGGGAGCACGGAGGCGAATGGACAGCACCTGCATTAGGGGCATTGAATCATTATAATATGGAGTATATTTTAGCAAAGGTAGGGATATAATATAAACTTCCAATATTAAATACTAGGAATGGTAAATGGCAATTGATGAGTGGACAGAAAACCTCTCACATATATCTATGTAAATGTATAAAGATGTTCGTATATTTTCCTTAATCCTGCAGCACATGGTTATATAAAGCATGAGCATCAGTGTGCAAGTAAGACCGAGGGTTGATAACCATAGATATATCTAAAAATTATGTATAAAGTAATTGTATTATCAAGAATTGCTAGTATGATGGAAGGAAGAAGGGTAGGAATGAAGGCCATGAGTCCAAACTCAGGGAATTTTTCACTCTGATTAACAAAACGATCGGAATCTGAAATTCACTATGGACTTACAATCGTGACAGTGTCACCTTCCTGGATGTTCTGATCAAAACCACCCCCGAAAGAAAGTTATCTAGTACTCTTTTCTGCAAAAGCACCGCTGGAAACACGGTGCTTCATGCAGATAGTTTCCACCCTGTACCCCTCAAGAACTCTATCCCATACGGGCAATATTTGCGACTTCGTCGCAATTGCTCCAGTGACACTCTCTTTATTGAAGAGGCTGGTAACCTCCAAGACCGTCTCCTAGCATGCGGCTATAGCCGATCTTGCTTAAGGAAACCATACAACAAAGCAATAAGAATATCCCATTCCAGTCTACTATCCAAGCCCAAACCCCCCAAGGATCTTGACTCCAACCTTACTCGTATTGTCATGCGATATTCACGCCAACACGTGACTATCAGAAACATTCTACAACGACATTGGAATATCCTAACTGATGACCCCAGATTGCAGCATTTTATTTCCAAGCAGCCATCAATAACTTACAAACGGGCCACTTCAGTTAAAGGACAAACTTGTCCAAAGCGAGTTTAAAAACAAACTAAAAAGATCTAAACACTGTTCTATTGCCAGCTCTTTCCCATGTGGGCATTGTTCGCACTGCCCATTAAGAAGGAAAGAAAGGACTTTCTGTCTTCCTAATGGAGAAATTTTTAAGCCCTCACACTTCGTGAATTGCCAGACCCGTGTGGTGGTATATTTCATGGAGTGTGATGTGGGCGCCTATTACATAGGCAAAACCAAGCAAGAGTTTTGGAGATGTATATCTAAACATATGTATAGCATGCAAATCGGCAATCGGTACCTCCCTGTTGGGAGACACGCCGCTCTTGCACATGGCTATACAGTACCAAAAGTAACTTTCACAGCACTTTATAGAATGCACATACCAGACAGAGGAGGCGACTGAAACAAGGTCCTGCTACAAAAAGAACAGCAATGGATCTTCCAGTTACAGGCCATGTCACCTCCTGGCCTGAATGAATCTATCTTGTTCGCCCCTTTTTTAAGAGGATTTTCCTCAGGCAAAACGCATTAATAATGTCATTGTTACATCTTTAGGGCTGGCGGTTATTGCCTATTTCCCCCTTTTTACAACTGCCATTTTGATCGATGCTTCACCTTTTGCTTTTCACATGCCCCTGTCTGCTCTTTATAAGACATTCTTTTTACAAGATTTTTACAAGTTTTCCTTTCCTAAAAAAAATTCTCTTTTTGTCATATGTTGAGAAGTGTCTATATTTCTCTCCAAGTGAACAACTTGAATGACACATTATAAATGTTGTAGACGTTCGCTCTTTACTTCTATTTCTCACTCTATTTCAAACATCAGCACCGTTATATATCCAATTATCTTTGGTGATGATAATGTGTGCATGCCCAGTTGTACCTTAACAGCTCACAGCTTTGAAATACTTTTTCTTAAAAGTTTCCCCTTTTTTTATACTTATTATGGTAATTGATAATGATCATGCATTAGGTATTTATGCACAGTGTAGCGATATTGATGTTTTTGTGTATTTTTGATTGCTGTTTTCCTTTCCCCCCCCCCCTTTTCCCCTGTAGGCTTGACCTCCGATCTCCGGTCCACTGGCTGATTTGTTGTGGAGCTTCTGCTTGAGCATGTCTTCCTGGCAGGGTAGGGAGGCACAAGGGCCCTGTGCTTCCCTATACACCCACTAGGTGGCGGGACTACCCTGGGTGTAACTATTCCCTGCCAGCGACATTCCAGATCCCTTCCGAACACCGTGTCTATGCCTGCACACGCACGAGTTTTCATGCATGTGCGTGACATCACGGCGTTACGCATTTGCAGCGGGAAGCGATGGCAGTGCCAGGACCTTCGTTTTCCAGAACGCTGGGGGAGCCACATGTGGAGTGCCATTATGTGGCACTATCCCTGCCAGGGTGAGGAGGACGGGGTGCGGACCAAGCACCTGCACAATATTGGACCAATCAACCAATTGTGAGATATCTCACTCTCTCTCTGGTGATGGTGTGATCCCCAACGTTCCATCAGGACGGCTACAGCCTTGCGTGCAGTATGAGGACAGGTAATACTGTAATACCCCCACATTTATATGGTTTGGACCCCATGATACATGTCCTGCGCCATGGGTGCCCCCCTATATTTCATTATCAGATATGATTTATTTCTATTAAATTTTTAAAATTTTACATTTAATTTAATTTTAAATTTACCTACACATCGGTCGATATTGTAGATTAGCCCACACTGCCTACATATTCAGTTGGAATATTCAGTGTGATTTTTTTTTTCTTCTACTGTTGGCAAAAACTTCCTTCCATCATACTAGTGATTCTTGATAATACAATTACTTTATACATAATTTTTAGATATATCTATGGTTATCAACCCTCGGTCTTACTTGCACACTGATGCTCATGCTTTTTATAACCATGTGCTGCAGGATTAAGGAAAATATACGAACATCTTTATACATTTACATAGATATATGTGGGAAGTTTTCTGTCCACTCATCAATCGCCATTTACCATTCCTAGTATTTAATATTAGAAGTTTATATTATATCCCTACCTTTGCTAAAATATACTCATATTATGATGATTCAATGCCCCAAATGTAGGCGCTTTCCATCCGCCTCCGCACTCCCCCTTAGCTATTGGGGTTGCCATTAAGGTGACTCCTCGTAAGACACGCATGAGCACTTGGCTTTCTCCCCTCCTTTGTGGATACACCAGCCGACCGCGGACTCTTGGATCAATTAAGGGGTTTTCCCTCCAAAAAGGTTCTTGAGATATCGCATAACACAATAGGATTGGTAACTATATACAAAAATGTCTACTATTTTCCCTTTTTTTCTTATTTTATGATTAAAACTATGAATTTTAATACAAATAAACATCTCTACAGCTCATAAAATCCCCTGAAGAAGACCCTCTAATGTTTGAGCACTGTGTATAGCCACACTAGTGATGTTTTTATCTTTTGTACCTCAGCTCATGTTTTGACAATTTTTGATACTACGTCCTAATAAAATAATTTATATTTCATGTAGTATGCCTCTAACTTTTTGCTGCTAAAAAACCCCATATGGGGGACATTACCTTTTTTCTGACAATTTCCGGAGTGTGCAGCTATTTTCTTCTCTCCCATAAGTGTCTTTCTTTTTTGCCAAACCAATCCATTAACCTTCTATGAGGAGGTGAGTTGACATCTAAATAAAGGAAGGCCCGTAGACGTGGTGTATCTGGATTTTGAAAAAGCATTTGACACAGTTTCCCATAAACGTTTACTGCACAAAATATGGGATGGAATAGGACCTGGGGGTCCTAGTAGATGAAAGGCTCAACAATGGCATGCAATGCCAATCTGCTGCTAACAAAGCAAACAGAATATTGGCATGCATTAAAAAGGGGATTAATTCCAGAGATAAAACAATAATTCTCCCGCTCTACAAGACTCTGGTCCACCCACACCTATGCTGTTAGTATGCTGTCCAGTTCTGGGCACCAGTCCTCAGGAAGAATGTACTGGAAATGGAGAGAGTACAAAGAAGGGCAACAAAGCTGTTCCAAAATGAACTATCCCCATATCTAAAGCAGGTCTTGGAGCCTTTGGACATTGTGGCATCATTCCCAACAGAAATGCTGACAGCCTCTATCATAACTCTGCCAAAACCAGGTAAAGAACCATCAGTTCCACAAAATTTTATGCCAATATCCTTATTGAATGTTGACGTCAAATAATATGCCAAACTAATTGCCACTAGACTGTCCTCCTTACTGCTGAAACTTATCAACCAGGACCAGGTGGGGCTCGTGACAGGCCGCCAAGCAAATGATGCTACTAGGAGAATGATAAACACTCTTCATCTAGCTGAAAAATCTGGAAGGCCTTCTCTGCTCCTCATCCTGGATGTAGAGAAGGCCTTTGATAGAGTACACTGTGGATACCCATCTAGAGTTCTGGAGAAATTTGGCCCGATTGGCCCAATCCAACAGGCAATACAGGGGGTCCCCGGGTTACAAACAAGATAGGGACTTTAGGTTTGTTCTTAAGTTGAATCTGTTTGTAAGTCGGAACAGGTACATTTTTTAAGTGTAGCTCCAGCCAAAAAATCTATTTTTAAGTTTTGTAGATAGCATAGGGAAGGGTTATCACCCCTGTAACATTTGTTTTGCTGTCTGTGCCCCTGTTCAGAAGATTTCACCTCACTTTCTGTCCCAATGACAATTGGATTTTGAAAATTTGGGATTATTAGGGAAATAAGGATAGGTGATAAAGCATCAGTGTAGACACCTTTTTCCCATATTTACTCTTACTGGAGTGAATTTCCCTTCCTAGGGGTAGATTTCCTCTCACTTCCTGTTGTGTCCCTCCGTTTGTAAGTAGGAGTCATTTGTAAGTCGGATGTTTGTAAGTAGGGGACCCCCTGTACTAGCATTGTACTCCTCCCCATCTGCCTACGTGTATACAGAGGGCATGTTTTCCAAACAATTTCACATAACCAACGGGACGAGACAGGGGTGCCCACTATCACCACTAATTTTTACCATGGTTATGGAGCCCCTAGCAGAAAAGATTAGAACACACCCACTAATTCAGGGCATTCCATCCCAGGACACACAACACAAAATCTCACTTTTTGCAGACAATGTAATACTGACTCTGTCTGACCCATATGACTCTCTCACAGCAGCCCATGAGACCCTTTCACCATTTAGCAAAGTAGCCTACTATAAAGTCAATGCATCTAAATCAAGCATTCTAGGAATAGCAATGAATAAATCCACTAGACTCGCCATCCAAAAAGACCTCCCATACCCTTGGTCTCCCAACTCGATTTCATACTTAGGAATCCAGCCAACTTCCCCTGTCTCCAATCTTTTCCAAACCAACTACTACCCCCTAATAAATTAATTTCAAAAGGAAATTTCCAGAATCTAGAAACACTATATTTCTTGGAATGGTCGCCTAGCAGTGTACAAGATGCTATTACTTCCTAAACTAACATACCTTTTTAGAGCCCTTCCGATCCTCCTTCCTTCATCTTTCTTTAACTCCATGCAAAAGCAACTGGACAGTTTTATGTGGGCAGGAAAAACAGCTAGATTCTCCTCTCAAATGCAAGCAAAACATAAAGCGGCGGGTGAACTAGGCATTCCAATTTTGAAAGATTACATAGCGGCAATACTAGAACAGCTCAGGGGCTGGTATGACAAGAATGAAATCAAACCATGGTGTCAACTTGAACGGGCATGGCTACACCCTAAATCTCCACTGTCCCTCCTGCTAGCACATAACCTACAACATACAAATATCTCGATAGACCACCCCACCATACAAGCTTCATTAAATGCATGGACATACTTAAAAGAAACAACTCAGTCAAATGTATACAATACGATTGTCGCCATTCCATTGGATACACTTCTTTGGTTGATTCCAAACATATCCCTAAACCACTGGCTAAGAAGGGATATTTCCCTATTAAAAGAACTTATGCAGGATGAGACGGTAATGTCCTTTAAGGAAGTGCAAATTAAATTTAACATCCCCTCCTCAGAGTTCCTAACCTACCTGCAAATATCATCATTGCTTTCTCTGGGGCTGCCATGTGGGCGGAGGAGGGGCGTCCAGGCATGGCTGTTCAATCATTTACAATGGGGACTGTTGGCTACTCCATGTGGACAATAGCATGGGGGGAGCGTTTTGTTTTCAGATGAAAAGATCATGCATGCAAGCATCACTGTGGGTATCTCTCAAATGTTTTGTTCCTATGGAAGATGCCAGAGTAAGTATATGAACTTTATTTGGGAACAAGAGTGTATGTTTGAGCCGTGTTATTTTGTGTTTTATGTAATGTTGTTGTTTGACTGGAGAGCCTGTTTGGTTGGCCAAGGTCCCTAGTAGTATATAGCCTAAAAATGTTTGTAAGTGTTCATGTGGTGTCTCAAATGTGTAATTTTGTGGGGAGAAGTTTATGTTTCCTAGTAAAGAAATCTTGGTTTGTGCTGGTTTTGGCAGGATCAGCAACTGCATTTCAAGTGTTGGTGTTTTAGTGTGGCTCTTTTGTCATCTGCCATTTCGCTGTCTGCCATGTGGTCCTTTTGTTGCAACTACCATTTCGTGTCTGCTTTATTTTGTGTTATGGGTGGAAATGCTCTGCTTTTGGGCCAGGTTTAAAAAGGTGATTTTGGTTTCTAGAGGTGCAGTTTAAGGATTTTATACTGTTTAGCCTGTAAATCATCCCAGAGTGGAAATTTCTCTAATTTCAGGGATGAAACACCGGGTCGAGGCACCATTTTTGGTTGTGTGTGTGTTCGGCTATGCGGTCTGAGCCACCATCTTTCCTCTAGGCACCATTCCCTTTCAAGTGAACTCAATCTTTTCAGGTTTGGCTGTATTTGTACTTTTTACATACTTTTCAGTGAAACTGTTGCGTTGTTTGTACTGAGTTTTGGGTTTGAGCAGGATCTCTACTTTGCACTGAATTTACTAAAATTTAAATGTAGTTTTTGTACTTTTAGCGGTGTGTCATTTTTATTTTTGTTTGGGTGTTTCCAGAGGGCAATTCATGTCCCCGCCCACCTATTAAGAAACAAAGAAGAAAACTAATGCGCAAAACCAAGGCGAGCCAAAAGCAGTTAAAGAGGACTACATTTTTTTTCTAAATTTGTGATTTTTTTTATCTTGATGCACTTTTAGACTATTTTTGGTTTTATTCACCTTCATTTGGATTTGTTTATTTATTAGATGTCATATTTCATGAATTTTCACTTATTTATCCGATGTCACTTCTTATGAATTTAATGGATGTTTAGTCACTTTATTTATGTGATTTTGCTCTTTACGCATTTGCACTTTACTTGAAGAATTGGATTATATTTATTTCATCACATTTATACACTTTGACTTAGCGCCACATATCTCTATTTACCCGCCCACCTATTGTTTTGGGTTTTTAGAGCTGAGGTTTGTATTGTATAGCCTGCAGTAGAAACTAGGCTTCCCCTCCCTCTTCCTGTTCATTGATATTTAAATAAACCAGTTAGATGTTTTTTTTAGAGCTGAGAAGACAGGAAGTTCTTTACAAGATGTGATGTACAACAGGAAGTTCTTTTCAGGTTTGCAACAGGAAGTTGGTGGGAGGAGCTTGGGGTCTTTTGACTCGTGTTAGGAAGTTAGATTTTTAATTTTAATTCCAGTTGTTTTATACTGTAATACAGTTTTGGGTAGAGAGCAAACAGGAGGCATCCAAGTTTTTGTTGTAATATCTAGGTACAGATAGAAGCCATAAGATTGTTTTGAAAAGCAGAAGATTTCATTGTACTTTGAATTTTTTTGACAAACACGTTTAGAAGGCTGTACATCGTGAGACCAGCCGGGCCATGTATAATAGTCGGAATTCCAGTGCGCGATTGTATTAGCACAAATGTGAGGAGTAGTATGCTAGCAGCCCCGCTCAGGCCGTGTATGACAATTGGAAAGTGAGGGCCGGTTATAGTGATAAAGCCGCAAAAAATAACCGCTCCAAAAGTAAAGCGCAGGGTTCTCTGGATGCAGAGTAAGCCAAAAAAAAAGCGATTCTAATCGTCATGGGCAATAGGTCGACCATGCATCCCAGTCATACAGCTGCACAGTACATGAAATCTGGGTATGGGGCTAAGGCCATTAGACCCCCTTAAAGATAGGCATATATGGTCAGAGGGTACAGTAAGGTGTATTCCTTTGGAAGGTACGAGACCCCAGAATAAAAATACCTTAGAAGTAGTTCAGCTGTGGCTTCAGAAATCTGTAATGATGAGTGAGTTGTTGGATGTGTAGTACACGTTTGTGTGGGTAAAATTATCATGCCTGCTTTTGAACTTTGTGTGGCTGGTCCATGCAAAATTTTGAGATGCTCTCGTGTTTTTCCCATTGTATTTTTTTCTATCACTAAGAGTGAAGGCATTCCATCTGGTTGCTTTGTTTTTTTCCATTTTTGTTTTGGGAGCTATGAAATATCTCCCCCACATTTGTATCTAAATGTTTGTCTTGTGTTTTAGTCTTCTCATTGGTTGTATGTAGTAACAAGAAGATGTTTGAACCACCTACCGCCACAGCCCTCTTACGCGTTGCAGGTGTTGTATTTTAGTAGGAACATGAAAGTAAGGGTTACAGAGGGTTTAGTTATTGTCGGTTTTGAGGAATGTCAGTGACAATTTACCAATGTACACAAATGTTGTAAAGTTTATCATTCTTTGCAGGTCAAATATGAAGGATAGAGTAAAAACTTTTGTTTATAAGTATCTTTTCAGGTCTAAGGAGTTTCTGAAAGTGTATGTACATAGAAAGCAGGTGGATGTAGATAGCTGTACACATGGATAAACATACACGCTTGAGAAGGTAAAAGTATCATAGGCTATTTCACGGTTTCATTTTTTTTTTTGTTTTTTTTTTCTGCAGCACTCTAAACCCTGCGAGTCTTCCTCCAGTTTGTAGTGAGGAAGAAAAAGGGGGGGGGGGGGGGATGATAGTGGTGAGAATGACAATTTTCAAACCAATAATACTAATCGCTCTAATTCTAGCCAAGTTTGTGACCCAGTTAGATGACTGTTTTTCTTTAATGGAATTTGAATCAGCAAGCAGCAGTCCGGTGAAGGAGGCTCCCATCCCAAATGCTAAGAACCTTTTTGTCAATGGTTCCAGGTATTATACCCCAGATGGTAAGCCACGCAGTGACCACAGTCATTGAGTTAGGTTTGTTTGGAGGTCAACCAAAAATGGGGTTGTACTTTCCTCAGCAGCTATCTCAGCTGATGGGGCAAGTGCAGTCACTGTAACAAACTTCAAAAGGTCCACCACAGGGTTCATGAGTCCCTCCTGGACCCTGACACAATAACCGGTTTATATTCTGTCCAACCAGATGACTGGGTCATTGTAAAGAAGCTTGGAGGGACGAGACAACTGGATCCACACCAGCCACTGCAAGAAGCTGCTCAACTACACCAAAGGATGAGGCGTATTTTTGTTTATTTATATTTTTTAGTTTACTATATTTCGGCAAGGGTAACAATGAAGAGCATCTCAATTAATAATTTAAAGTGTATGCTCCAACTAGCTAAGAAAGCGAACAGGATCCATGGTTGGGTCTACTCTGAGTCTCCACCGCGCTCTAGTGCCCAACAACGACGGTGGTACATGCTATATGTGATGTTCATAATGGTATGAGGAGTTTTGACAAACTAGTAAAATCCAAACAGACACTTGTCAATAGAATTTAACAATATCTTTCTAGAGGGTAAAATTAGTTATAATTTTAACAATAGCTCTGGTTCTTGCCAGCTTTGGTATCGGGACAACTAGGTAGCCCACAAGTGTGCTTCAACTTTAGTTTGGTATTAATGCGGATCTACAGCTTATAAGGAAATACCCCCTAATGCAAGAGGTTCATGCGTCCGGGTGAAACTCATTCCAGCATCTTATGTCGCGGCCGATCGTGAGGATCTGATGGCGCGACAGAAGGTAAGAATAGCAGAAGGAAATTGTTCACCATCTCAACCAGCTCTGGCCATGGTTTCCTGCTTGTAAACGGTGGGAGCTTGAGCTTATGAAACGATTGAACAATTTCTCATCCATGGAGGAAAGTATGTTTAATGTAACTGTTGAAGCTACAAGGAAGTTAGCGGCAAATCAAGACCTTTTTATTAAAAGATGGCCCGTGATTATCTGTTGCCATCCAAGGGGAGTTTCTGTGAATTCATAGGTAAAGAGATTGTTATAGCTGGATCGGGCATACTAGTGACAAAGTTCAGGCCCATATGGATAAGGTTTAGATCCCTGCAAGGCAAAGCCAGAGCTATAGCTAGTGAAGGTTGGAATCCTTTTAAGGGTTTGGGAGTCTTTGGGGATTTTATTTTTTGATTTTTCAGCAGATCATGGTTGAGGGAAGTAGGGGTATATACTCATGTTGTTTTTGTTTCTATTCCTTCTATATGCCATGATGAGGTGCTACTGTTGCCTGATTGGACGAGTGAACAGAGCCCAAGCAGATGACCACTTCTTCCTGAGATGAGACGCCCTGCAGCCCAACCCACGTACAAGACACACAGGATCCCAGACAGACCGGTCTTCATATCCTCCTCTAAGTCATCCCTCCTGAAGAACAGAGTCTACATGTCAAGCTGGGTTTTTCTTTTTATGGACTCATATGGACTGTAAGGACGGATTCATTTTCAGGTGTAAGAAGATCAAGATTCATCGAGGGACACATAGGAGCATATGACAAGAGTAGGAACTGTTTTGGAAATTTTATGAAGATGTATTTTAATACAGTATGTATTGTCAGTGTCTCCCAGTGTTAGTTCTCCCGCAACCCGCTCTAAAGAGCTGACTGGGGCAGACCAACGCTGGTTCAGATCCATTTGGTAGTGTAAAACTTCCTGAGGTTGGAGAGAAGTGCTTGCAGAGTGGGGATATGTCTGCCAACGAAGGGCCCGTTTGATGCACAGAACAATCGCCTGGGGGGGGGTTTGGGGGGGATGTGTTCGCTCTGCAAAGACATTATCGCTTTAGTGGATGTGCGCTCGTGTCACCCCTGTATGCCTGATCAACATATTTGGGGTGTCATGGCGTACACCTGCAGATAATCTCCCATCAGCAGGAACGGACCCATCCTGTTGGAAGGATTTCCTGTGTTGATATTCATATCCTGTGTTGTCATATCCCATGGAGGAAGCAATTGGCTTGTTGGGGCTAGGACTTCCTGTTTGTGGTTGCTTTTTTTGTCTTTGAATAAAAGAGCAAGTGCAGTGGTCAGTGGAGGGCAGTCGTGCTGAAATGAGGACGTAAGCTGTGGTCATGTCTGTTTATTGGGAAATTTGGGAAATAGAGTGATAGGTAAGATGCATTATACCATTAGACTGAATGTGTGCTTATTAGCGCAAGAGAGGATAGTGGATTTTTCCACAACAAGCAGGTACTTGGTTTTGACAGGTACCCAGCTCCCACTTCTGGCTCAAATCGCCACAGCGATCTACAAGCGTGTTCGGCCCCTCCTTACCTCCGCAGCCTTCTGGGACAGACATCAGTCCCAGAAGACTGCGGGACCATTCACACAGCGCAGCACGACTAGCACATACGCAGTAGGAAACCGACTGTAAAGCCGGAAGGCTTCACTGCCAGTTTCCCTTACTTTACCATTACCGGTGCCTGCACTCGAGGCTGATTGAAGAATTGACTTAGGTGCCGACATCGTTGGATCCCTGGACAGGCAAGTATCCTTATATTAAAAGTTTTTTGGGGAGACTGGAGTGCCTCTAAGTTATATTATCTTGCTGGCCAACAAGACTGAATGCTGGGGAACTTTTCTCCATTATGCCTTTGCAGTCTATTGCTCCTTCCATGGTCATCACCCATGTTAGTTACAAATTACTCTTGGGGTCTTTACTCTGTTAGGATGAAAACCAGGTTATAAAAAAAAAAAAAAAAAAATCTGAATTTAAAGCGCAGTTTTGCAACCTTTGGAGAGGCTGACTGGTGGCTAAAATTGGCTGGAAGATGTTGGCTTGTGGGTGTCTGCTGCTACCACAGATATGAGAATATTGCCATTCTGGTAGAAGATGGTCAATATAGGGGAAAGTCATCTCCTGTCTATAGCCACCCATAGCAACATACAGTGGGGGAAAAATAGGATTTTTTAAAACAGCTTACCTGTAAAATCCTTTTCTTTCGAAGGACATCACAGGACACAGAGCCACAGTAATTACTGATGGGTTATATAGGTATCACTGGTGATTGGACACTGGCACACCCTATCAGGAAGTTCAACCCCCTATATAATCCCTCCCCCTTGCAGGGATACCTCAGTTTTGTAGCCAAGCAATATAGTATTAGAAGAGGGGCGGGACCTCTGTGTCCCGTGATGTCCTTCGAAAGAAAAGGATTTTACAGGTAAGCTGTTTTAAAAAATCCTATTTTCTTTCTCGAACATCACGGGACACAGAGCCACAGTAATTACTGATGGGATGTCCCAGAGCAATGCTACCTGAGGGGGGGGGACCACGACCAAGTAGGGTGCAATCAGACCTGAGGACCCTGTACCGCTGCCTGCCGCACACTACGCCCAAAGGCGATATCCTCATGCCTTCCCACATCCACCTGATAGAATCTGGTGAATGTATGAACTGAAGACCAGGTTGCGGCCTTGCAGATTTGAGCCATAGAGGCCCGGTGATGCACTGCCCAAGAAGCACCAATAGCCCTTGTGGAATGTGCCCTGATCTGAAACAGAGGAATCTTCTGTTTCAAACCGTAAGCTTGAATGATCAACTGTCGAATCCATTTAGAAATGGTAGCTTTTGACACTGCCTGTCCTCTATTGGGACCCTCTGGCAGCACAAACAAAACATCCGTCTTGCGGATCTGAGTAGTTGCACCTAGATAGGCCTTAACTGCTCTTACTACATCCAACGAATGTAGAGATCTCTCTTCCGGAGAACAGGGATCTGGAAAAAAAGGAAGGTAGAACAATGTCTTGGTTTAAATGAAAATCAGAAACCACCTTCGGTAAAAAACTAGGATGAGGGCGTAGTATCACTCTATCCTTGTGTATAATCAAATAAGGCTCCTTACAGGAAAGAGCTGCTAATTCTGATACTCTTCTAGCAGAAGAGATGGCCACCAGAAAAATTAATTTCCTTGTCAACAAGACCAAAGGAATCTGACTTATTGGTTCAAAAGGCTGTTTCTGTAACACAGCCATGACCAAATTCAAGTTCCAGGGGTTTAGGGGCGCCTTAACCGGAGGATTAAGACGCATCACCCCCTGCATAAAGTTTCGGACCAAAGAATGCGAAGCAAGTGGCCGCTGAAATAATACTGATAAAGCAGAGACCTGGCCCTTGATGGTACTCAAGGCCAGCTTCATCTCTAATCCCATCTGTAGAAAATCAAGGATTCTACCTATGACATATTTCCTGGGATGCCAACCTCTGGATTCACACCAGGTTATATAAGCCTTCCAGACTCTATGATAAATCATCCTGGAAGCTGGCTTCCTTGCATTAATCAAGGTAGATATGACAGGACCTGAGAGCCCACGACTCTTCAGAACGTGGGTCTCAATAGCCAAACCGTCAAATTTAGCGTTTGTAAGGCAGGATGGAACACTGGACCTTGAGATAACAGGTCTGGGCGTACCGGTAGGGTCCACGGGGAACCCACCGTCATCCTTACTATTTCTGCATACCAAGTCCTTCTGGGCCAAGCGGGGGCCACCAGAAGTACCGACTTCCTTTCCTGCCTGATCCTGCGAAGGAGTCGTGTTAGTAGCAGAATAGGCGGGAATGCGTAAATCAGTGAGAACCGATGCCACAGAATCACCAACGCATCCGTCCCGCATGCAAGAGGATCTTTTGTCCTTGCCACAAATCTGTCTATCTATTTGTTGAATCGGGATGCAAAGAGATCTACATCTGGAACCCCCCATCTTTGGCATATGGCCCAAAAGACGTCGGGATGCAGAGACCATTCCCCTGGAAGTAACTGCTGGCGACTTAGATAGTCCGCCTGCCAATTCTCTATTCCCGGGATGAAAACTGCTGATATGCATGGCACATGCATCTCTGCCCAGACTAAGATCTGGTTCACCTCTTTTTGAGCAGCTCGGCTCCGGGTGCCTCCCTGATGATTGACATAAGCCACTGCTGTGGCATTGTCGGACTGGATCCTGACCGGACAACCCTGTAGCCTGATAGTCCAGGCTTTTAGAGCTAGATGTATCGCCCGGATCTCCAGAATGTTGATGGGTAAGGTCCTCTCTGTCTTGGACCATACCCCTTGGACCGCAGCCTGTTCCAGAACTGCTCCCCAACCTGACAGACTGGCATCTGTTGTTACCACCGTCCAGGTAACCGGTAGAAAGGATTTCCCCTTCTGCAGGTTTTCGGGTATGAGCCACCAATTGAGGCTCTGACGCACCGCATGCGACAGGTGCATCGGAAAGTCTAATGCCTGAACCTTCTTGTTCCAGGTCAACAGAATACTGTGTTGCAGCATTCTTGAGTGAAACTGAGCATAGGGAACTGCTTCGAATGAAGACACCATCTTCCCTAGTAGCCTCATACAAAGGCGGACAGAGGGACCCTTCTTGGTCCTTACTGTCAGAATCAGCTCTCTCAAAGCAGTGATCTTTGCCTGGGGTAGAAATATTTTCTCCTGGCTTGTATCTATAATCAGACCTAAATACTCCAGTCTTCTTACTGGTTTTAGGAAAGACTTTTCTAGGTTGAGGATCCAACCCAGGTGTTCTAGATACCTGACCGTGGTCCTCAAGTTTCCATTCAAAGAGGCTACCGACCGGTCTATCAAGAGCAGGTCGTCTAGGTATGCTATGACAGCTATACCCTGAGCCCTTAATCTGGCCAGAGGAGGAGCCAAGATCTTTGTGAACACTCGAGGTGCAGTGGCTATCCCGAAAGGCAGAGCCACAAACTGGAAATGGCACCCTCCTACCTCGAATCGCAGAAACTTCTGATGAGCAGGAAAAATGGGCACATGCAGATATGCATCTCTGAATCATCCATCCCATCCCGATCCTCTGAAAGGGATTCATCTCCTTTATCCCAGAACTCCTCTGTCTGAGGGTCTTGGGGAACAGAGGAAAGCCTAGTGCGTTTTCTTCCACTGAGTGAAGACGTAATCACGGCCATTAATCTTTCCTCTAGACCATTAATGGTTGAGGAAAAAACCTCTTGTGTAATATATAAAGGGGCTGAAGTGCCAGAAGCAGGTGTAGCCCCTGACCCCGATGGCTCTCCCTGGCTAGCCGTCCCTGGCCCATCTTTAGGGGGGGAGGATGCTGCCGACAGGGGGCCCTCAGAACCTGAACGAGATCCCCTAGTGTCTCTGGTTCCTGGGGTGCTTGAACCTCTTCTACCCATAGTGCAAAGCAACAAGGTGTGAGGTATACAAATGAACACTGCCCGCTGAGCGATGTAGTCTGGCTAAAAGCCTTGCTACCCAATGCTCAGTCTGGTGTTACTTCAGTAAATGCTGCCTAGGAGAATGCCTGTGTCCCACCTTACATGCGACCGTCAGCTCTGTGTCTCTCAGAAGGCTGAGTGCACCTGTACAGAGTGCCTTTAATAGCCTGCAGCTGGCCTGAGTGGGAGTCTAAACACTCTGTGCTGACATCCCGCCCCCCCCCCCCTCGAGTTTTGAAAAAAAAAAAACAGCGCTTCCCGCACTGCCGACTCTCCTGTCATGCTTCTGGAGAAAAGGCTGGGGATGGGGGGGGGGGGGGAAGGAGGGAGACTGGTAACAAGATCTGCCTGAACGGCTATCTTCAGAGATGGTGGCCATTAGGCCGCAGAGCCCGGGTGGTATAACCACTTTCTAGACCCCTGTGGCCCCTCTCTAGCCTGGGGGGAACATTCAAACATGAGAAATCCCCCTTTCCACCTTACCTGCTTGCAGCCTGCTTTGAGATGCTGGGACATAATCAGCACTGAACACCTGAGACAGTCAGTCAGCATGTGTAGGTTTGTGCTCTTGGCAGCCCCCGGTGGTCACAATAGGCATAGCATGCATTTACCTTAAAGGAGAAAAGCCACTAGAACTCAAAAATTCGGTGGCATCTCCTCTTACCTTATCCAGCCGCAGGGTGCTGTTTACACAGACCCAATCTTCACCTCTCACGGTGGGCTCCATTTGAAAAAACCGTCAGAGACTGGGGCCCCCAACAGTAGGGGGATCCAACAGTTCTGGGACTGTAAAGCACCTCGCCAGAAATTAGGAAGTTTAAAGCCATTTTCTGATCTGCGGGGTCCAGCTCTCTAAAAAGAGAAGCATTACGGGTAAAACCTCGTTTCTTCGGACACGAGGCCCGGGTACCATTCAATTCGTCCATGAAAAGACACTTTGAATGGATCCGGTTCGCCTGGCTTGCCCCAGTATAGGATCTTAAGATATTCCCTTTGGAGCTCAGCACAGGACATCTTTACACGTCCATCACCTAAGACACTGGCGTAAAAACTGAGGTATCCCTGCAAGGGGGAAGGATTATATAGGGGGTTGAACTTCCTGATAGGGTGTGCCAGTGTCCAATCACCAGTGATACCTATATAACCCATCAGTAATTACTGTGGCTCTGTGTCCCGTGATGTTCGAGAAAGAAAAAGGATTTGATCCCCCTGCTGATTTTGTATGTTTGCCCACTGACAAAGAAATGATCAGTCTATAATTTTAATGGTAGGCTTATTTTAACGGTGAGAGACAGCACAACAACAACAAAGATATCCAGAAAAACCCATTTTTAAAAAATGATAAACTGATTTGCATTTTAATGAGTGAAATAAGTATTTGATCCCCTATCAGCAGGTTTTCTGGCTCCCAGGTGTCTTCTATACAGGTATAGAGCTGAGAAAAGGAGCGCTCCTAATCTCAGTTTGTTACCTATATAAAAAAAAGACACCTGTCCACAAAAGCAAATCAGATTTCAATCTCTTCACCATGACCATGACCAAAGAGCTGTCCAAGGATGTCAGGGACAAGATTGTAGACCTACACAAGGCTGGAATGGGCTACAAGACCATAGCCAAGCAGCTTGATGAGAAGGTGACAACAGATGGTGCGATTATTCGCACATGGAAGAAACACAAAATAACTGTCAATCTCCCTCGGTCTGGGGTTCCATGCAAGATCTCACCTCGTGGAGTTTCAATGATCATGAGAACGGTGAGGAATCAGCCCAGAGCTACATGGGAGAATCTTGTCAATGATCACAAGGCAGCTGGGACCCATAGTCTCCAAGAAAACAATTACGCACATGTATAGGCCCTTCTGAAGTCTGCTAATGAACATCTGAATGATTCATAGGAAAACTGGGTGAAAGTGTTGTGGTCAAATGAGACCAAAATCAAGGAGGAGGGAGGAGGGCTACCTATGACACCAAGAACACCATCCCCACCGTCAAACATGGAGGTGGAAACGTTATGCTTTGGGGGTGTCTTTCTGCTAAGGGGACAGGACAACTTTACTGCATCAAAAAGGGACGATGGACGGGGCCATGTACCATCAAATCTTGGGTGAGAACCTCCTTTCCTTAGCCCGGGCATTGAAAATGGGTTGTGGATGTGCATTCCAGCATGACAATGACCCAAAACACACAGCCAAGGCAACAAAAGGAGTGGCTCAAGAAGAAGCACATTCAGGTCCCAGGGGTGGCCTAGCCAGTCTCCAGACCTTAATCCCATAAAAAATATGTGGAGGGGGCTGAAGGTTCGACTTACCAAACATCAGCCTCAAAACCTTAATGACTTGGAGAGGATCTGCAAAAGAGGAGTGGGACAAAATCCCTCCCGAGATGTGTGCAAACCTGGGGGCCAACTTCAAGAAACGTCTGACTTCTGTGATTGCCAACAAGTGTTTTGCCACAAAGTCATGTTTTGAAAAGGGGTCAAAAACCTTTTTCACTCATTAAAATGCAAATCAATAACTTTTTTGAAATGCGTTTTTTCTTGATTTCCTTTCCGTTTTTCTCTCTCACTGTTAAAATAAACCTACCATTAAAATGATAAAACTAAGCATTTGTCAGTGGGCAAACATACAAAATCAGCAAGGGATCAAATACTTTTTTCCCCTCACTGTAGCCGATTACAGCTTTATATAGGCACAGCTGTGCTGCTAGGTTTGACAAAAAAAAATTAGTCTGATAATTGTACCTGATGTAAAATAAGATCCTCCAGAGGGAATAGCTCTTCACAGAACTCACATGGCAACTGGGTGCTCTCAGCTGGAGAGACAAAACGATACAATGTAAACATATACCATCATGTATGCAATATACTGACAAGCTTCAATACATTTTCCATTTCACTTCTCACGATGCGACTCCAGGGAAAAAAGAACAAAAATGATAACACTGATAGCTGATAAACTTTTTTAAAACACAGCCATTAACAGTGCTGGAGGAAAAAGTAAGTGCTCCCTTGGCGGTCAAACCTGCTAGGGCAGAAATTACTTAAAGCAAGCACTTTCAGTGTCTCCAAATCAGGCCTGCACAATGTTCAGGAGGGATTTTTGACCATTCCATTTTACCAAGTTGCTTCAGCACACATTTGAAGCATTGTCTGGTGTGAATGGCTCTCGAGGTCATTACACAGCATCTTTATGGGGTTAAGTTCTGGTCTCTGACTGAGCCACTCCAAAAAGGTGGATTTTCTTTTTTTCAAGCCAATCTGTGGTGGATTTACTTTGATGCTTAGCGTTGTTATCCTGCTAAATCGCCCAACCTGTACTAAGCTTTTGCTGGCGCACAGTCACCCTGATATTATCCTGTAAGATATTTTGGTAAACTTGGGAATTTATTTCCCCCTCAATCATGGCAAGTGATCTAGGCCAACCTGCTGGCAGGATGTCTGGAACGTCATCAAATCTGTGTCCTTTTAAGGCAATTTTTAATATTAGAAAACAGACAAAAGTTGCAGGGTGCCAAGTCATGTAATCAGGTGGTTGGTGAAGTTTCAGAATGGATTTCTGGGCCAGGAACATGAACACTAAACACATGTGCAAAAACACTGTCCTGGTGGAGAATCCACTGGTCAGGTCAAAGTTCTGGTCTTTTCCTCTGAACAGATTTCAGCAACCTTTTCAGAATTTCCAAGTAACAATGTTGGTTTACCATTGTACCATCTTCTAGGAACTTCCAGTGAACTATCCCCTTGAGATAAGAAAAAAAAAAACAACAAAAAAAAAACAGCATGGTTTTGAACTGAGAACAAGATATACGTGCTTTCTTTGGGCAAGGTGAATTCTTTGTATTCCACTGCATGATCTAGTGTTGTGTCCGGATCATACTGGAAACACCACATTTCATCACTAGTAATAACCCTATCACCTCTACATTCTTCAAAAGATCGGATGAAACTTGAAGACGGCGTTCTTGCTGATCTTATGACAAGATTCGAGGCATAGTCTTTGTGGAAAACTCTGATTCCCAAATCCTCTGTTAGGATCTGCCACACTATTTCCCAGTTCATGTTCAATTCTTCTGCCAACATTTGCACACTCAGTCTTCAATCTGAGCGTATGCACCGTGTCCACATTTGCATCCAACATTTGCGTTTTTGGCTGCCCACTTTTTACATCATCGTGGACATCTTCCTGCCTCCTTCTTAAAACACCTATGATATTCCAAAACACTCAATTTCTTCATGGAATATTATAAGCCTGTTGTAAGAGCTGAAGTTTCACTCGCACTTTTGACAACTTTCATGCAAAATTTGATGTTAATCCGCTGCTCCAGGTTCCCGTTACTCATTTTCCGATAACAGGGCAACTGGCACACCTTCTACTACTCCGTAAAGACTGAGTCAACTGGTCTGCAAACCAGGAAAGGGCTAGTTAAAAAATGTCATAACATGCTCGAGTGTGAATGGTTGTGTGTCTCACCACTATAGTGCTACGCCGCTGGCATTCCAGGAATTAAAACGGTCACGCCTCGTACTCGAACACACAAACATATCATAAAACAGATAAGTGCAGCGCAAAAGAGAAACTCATAAATAAATAATAAAAGTCCATATGCTCAGAGCTAATAAATATGTATATTAAGAAGTCCATAAGATCAGAACTGTAATTAAATTCCTCTGGGTGCACATAGGTCAATCACTTTTCAATAGATGTGGCAAGTAAAATCATGAGGATGCGCTTACCAGACCAGGTGGACCCCTTAATTACAGGGGGTCAATGGAACGTAAATGAACCAATGGCACACTGCACCGCTAGATGTTATCTGCAGGAGACAATCATCCAATATCCCGGGAAGATCTGTACCAGACAGGGAGATTCGTGCCTTAATTGCAGGATGAACGGCAGTATTCCCCCCAAAAAAAGGAAGGAAAGACTCTAAGAGCGATCAGTTTAAGAAATGCTTCCAAAGTTTATTCAAGATAAAATTCACAGAGTAAAAGCGCTCAACGGCGCCGCAATAGATAAGGCGGCTCTCCTTCAATAGATACAGTCTGTTCGCGTCCGAACAGCTGTCGGCGAGAGATGGCAGCGGGTGACGTCAGCTGTGAAGCTCCGCCCCGTACACTGCGTTACGTCACTAAGGACTTCGTCAGCGAGGGTAGAGCACGCCCATCACCCGGAGAAATATGCTGCATATTTATTTCTCCGGGTGATGGGCGTGCTCTACCCTCGCTGACGAAGTCCTTAGTGACGTAACGCAGTGTACGGGGCGGAGCTTCACGGCCGACGTCACCCGCTGCCATCTCTCGCCGACAGCTGTTCGGACGCGAACAGACTGTATCTATTGAAGGAGAGCCGCCTTATCTATTGCGGCGCCGTTGAGCGCTTTTACTCTGTGAATTTTATCTTGAATAAACTTTGGAAGCATTTCTTAAAAACGGATCGCTCTTAGAGTCTTTCCTTCCTTTTTTTTTAGGGGAATACTGCCGTTCGTCCTGCAATTAAGGCACAGATCTCCCTGTCTGGTACGGATCTTCCCGGGATATCGGATGATTGTCTCCTGCAGATGACATCTAGCAGAGCAGTGTGCCATGGGTTCATTTACGTTCCATTGACCCCCTGTAATTAAGGGGTCCACCTGGTCTGGTAAGCGCATCCTCATGATTTTACTTACCACATCTGTTGAAAAGTGATTGACCTGTGTGCACCCAGAGGAATTTAATTACAGTTCTGATCTTATGGACTTCTTAATATACATATTTATTAGCTCTGAGCATACGGACTTTTATTATTTATTTATGAGTTTCTCTTTTGCGCTACACTTATCTGTTTTATGATTATTAATGAGGCTGGTGTTATCCTTTAGTGTTCAGCTTGCATCCGTTACTAGGTATAGTTTGCGCTGATTGTCTTCTGTTTTTTTACACACAAACATATGATGAATTGTAGCAGACAGACATAAATGCTTCCTTTAGTGCTGCGAGTACTACAACAATTTCTCTTACACTGAGCCACTTCCACTGCTGCAAGTAGGAGTGGTTTTACCTGCTAAAGAATTTTTAGTTCTGTCTGGCCCGTTTTTAGATCCTGGCAAACAGCACAGCCACATCCCTAACCACCATTACAGTAGCAGCAACAAACAAAAGTGAAGGGGATAGAGACCGCAATAAAAAAAAAAAAAATTAAAAATAATCGATTAAGGTTCTAACCCATCCCTTCTCTATTTAAAGCTTAAAGTTTTTGGATGGAAATGGAATTAGTTTTTAAGGATTTTAATTCAATAATTTACCATTTGGAACAATATAAGACAACATATTTCTGACAAAGTATATTTCAAGATAACAGAACAGGGAAACACTTACAGGAAGAAGCAGTGGGTACATTCAGTTGGGCTGAATCCTCATTGATATTTTTGTTCTTGTGGGATGTCATCCTCTTCGTGATGTCTGAAGAGTACATATCATTCCAGAAGTCAGGATCCCTTCTAGAGAAGGAACTTTCAGGCTCAGAACTGATGCCAGTATTGTTCCTAAGGGTCACAGGCTGGAAGAGATCAGAAAAGGGTGGGATACCAAATGTATCTTCTTGCAACGGTCTAGGCACTTCTTCATCCTCTGCCCACTGTTCAGCTGGGATGTCATCAAATCCATCTGCCAACGTACTCTCTTTGTCAAGGAAAGAAATTATGTGAAATGTTATGCAGATTATCCCTTAGGTCAGTTAACATATACAATAAAGCAGTTGATGTGACAAATTACTGAAACAAAATATCTATAGTTTAATTGTGCAATAAAAAAAACTTGGCATTCCTTCTGCTACTTGGACAATCTCATGTACCCCTTTCTAACTTTTCCTGATTCTGAATAACCCTCTTTCCACCAGGTTCCACAAAGGGCTTACGCTGGTACACCATTTTTTATCTGTTCACACCTTCCCAACCTGGGCTTCACAAGAAACTCACGAGGCGCCCCCCTCGGAATCTTTCCATTACACAAAACTTTGTCATTAGAGAATGACTGTCAAACATCTACTTTCCTTTTCTGAAAGCGAATTTCAAACATTATTATTAATGTTATTATTATACGAGATTTATATAGCGCCAACAGTTTACGCAGCGCTTTACAATGTATAAGGGGGACAACACAATTACAGTACAGTTCAATACAAAAGGTACAGGAGGGCCCTGCTCGTAGAGCTTACATTCTAAAGGGAGGGGGTGGTGGTACAAAAGGTAAAAGCTGCAAAGAATGATTTGATGGGGGTGGCTCAGGGACAGTTATGTGGGTGTGGGATAAGCTTCCCTGAAAAAATGAGTTTTCAGGGATCTCCTAAAGGTGGACAGCGTAGGGGCTGATCGGATATACTGGGGTAGGGAATTCCAGAGGATGGGAGAGGCTCTGGAGAAGTCCTGAAGGCGAGCATGGGAGGAGGTAACAAGGGAGCTAGAGAGCAGGAGGTCCTGGGAGGAGCGGAGGGGGCAATTTGGGCGATATCTGCAGATGAGGTTGGTGATGTAGATGGGGGCGATGTTGTGAATGGCCTTGTATGTTATGGTTAGCATTTTGAATTTTACGCGGTGGGGTAGGGGAAGTCAGTGAAGGGATTGGCAGAGAGGAGCAGCAGTCACGGATCGATTAGTGAGGTGTATTAGTCTAGCAGCAGCATTCATAATAGACTGAAGGGGGGATAGCCTGCTTAAGGGTAGGCCATTAAGGAGAGAGTTGCAGTAGTCGAGGCGGGAAATAATCAAGGAGTGAATAAGTTGCTTTGTGGTGTCATTAGTCAGGAAGGGTAGAATTCTGGAGATGTTGCGGAGGTTAAGGCGGCAGGATTTAGAAAGTGATTGGATATGGGGGCTGAAGGAGAGGTCAGAGTCAAGGATTACACCCAGGACCCTGGCATGTGAGGAGGGACCAATGGTTGTGTTGTTGATATTAATGGTGAAGTCACAGGAAGGGGACCGTGAAGGAGGAAATATAACAAGCTCAGTTTTAGAAAGATTAAGTTTGAGGAAGTGGTGTGACATCCATACCGATATGTCATTCAGCAAGTTTGAGATCCGTGAGGAGATAGTGGGGGTGAGTTGAGGAGTGGAGAGATAGATCTGTGTGTCATCGGCATAGAGGTGGTATTGGAAGCCATGTGAGGTTATCAACTGGCCCAGGGAAGAGGTATAGAGTGAGAAAAGGAGAGGCTCAAGGACGGAGCCTTGGGGTACCCCAACAGAAAGAGGAAGGGGAGCGGAGGAGATGGAGTTGTAAGTGACACTGAAAGTGCGCTGAGATAGGTAGGAGGAGAACCAGGATAATGCAGAATCACAGAGGCCAAGGGAGTGTAATTTGCTGAGGAGCAGCAGGTGGTCAACTGTGTCAAAGGCAGCAGAGAGGTCTAAAAGTATGAGTATGGAGTAGTGGCCATTGGTTTTGGCAGTTATTAGGTCATTGGTGAGTTTTAGTAGGGCAGTTTCAGTAGACTGTTGTAGGCGGAAGCCAGACTGTAGGGGGTCGAGAAGGTTGTTGTCCGTGAGGTAGCGGCTCATTTGGTCATGAACAAGGCGTTCGATGAGCTTAGAGGCAAACGGGAGAAGGGAGATAGGTCTTAAGTTATTCAAACAGGTGGGGTCTAGTGAGGGTTTTTTTTAATTATGGGGGCAACCAGTGCATGTTTGAGCGGGGAAGGAAAGGTGCTGGAGGAGAGGGAGAGGTTGAAGATGTGGGTTAGGGAGTTGAGGATAGAGTGGGAAGGTGGTCGCAGTAATTGAGAGGGGACAGGGTCCAGGGGACATGTAGTGAGGTGGGCCATGGAGAGGAGTTTATCAACTTCTTCTGTGGTAACTGGGCAAAAGGAGGAGAGTATTGAGTGTGGTGTTGGACCTGATATGTTGGGTAGGGGAGGAATTTGAATGCTGGATATCTCCTTGCGAATTGTGTTGATTTTGCTATTGAAGTGGTTGGCAATCTGTTGAGCGGTAAGCAAGTTGGCGGGTGGGGGCAGTGGGGGGTGAAGTAAGGAATTAAGGGTAGAAAAGAGTTGACGAGGTTTGGATGAGAGGGTTTTGATGAGAGTGTTGTAATAGGTTTGTTTAGCAGTGTGGAGGCAGGAGTTGTATTTGAGAAGGACAGATTTGTAGAGGGTATAATCTTGCAGGGATTTAGATTTACGCCATGCTCGCTCAAGAGCACAGCTGTGTCTCTTGAGACTTCTGGTGTCGTCCGTTTGCCAGGGTTGTGGCAGATGGGGCCTGGTTCTGCGTGTAGAAAGAGGAGCAAGTACGTCTAGGGAGAATGACAACGTGGTGTTGTAGATGGAAGTGATTAGGTCTGGGCAGGACAGGGGTGCAATTTTGTCATAAAGGCCATCAGTAGCAGAGCGAAGAAGGGAAGGTTTGAGGTTGCGAAGGTTCCTGCGGGTAGTGGTTTGTGGGTTGGCAGCATGTGATATAGGAGACAAGGAGAGTGTGAAACGGATAAGGTTGTGATCAGAGAGAGGAAAGGGTGCGTTGGAGAGATTGCAGGGAGTGCAGCGATGGGAGAATACAAGGTCGAGAGTGTTGCCGTTGGAGTGGGTGGTGGTTTGTATCCATTGTGTTAGGTTAAAAGAGGAGGTTAGGTTGAGTAGTTTAGAAGTGGTAGCATTATTAACATTGATTGGAATGTTAAAGTCACCTAGGATGAGAGAAAATAGGGTAGCCATGCAGAGAAGTCATCCAGAAAGTGTGACACTGGTCCAGAAGAACGATAAATGACTGCGACCCTCATACAAGCTGGAGAGAAAAGACGAATGCAGTGCATTTCGAAAGAGCAGGTGGAAAGAGAGGGAGGTGTGGGCAGTACCTGGAAGGTGAATTGTGGGGAGAGAAGTCCGACACCACCTCCTTTTCGTCCACTGGGTCTGGTGGAGTGAGTCCAGAGAAGGCCACTGTGGGACAGTGCAGCTGGAGAGGTAGTATCGAATTCCTGGAGCCAGGTTTCAGTTATAGCAAATAGATCAAGGGATTTGGAGAGGAAAAGGTCATTGACAGAAACTAGTTTATTGAAGACTGAGCGGGCATTCCAGAGGGCACATGAAAGAGGGGGGCTGACTTGTGGAATCAGGGGAATTGGGATGAGAAGGTTGAAGTTACGACTATTGTTGGAGGAGGTAGATGGTCGATCTTGGCGTTGGGAATTGGGTGTGGGAGGGCCGGGGTTTGGTGCGATGTCCCCAGACATTAGGAGTAGTAGGAGGGTGAGGGTGGTAAGGCGGGAGTGGGATTTATAGGAGGGTAGATGCTGTGGTGGAATGGACGTGGTGATACTGTGTGGGCTTAGAATGAGCAGGAGGTGGTAAGTGGAGTAATATTGAGTGGGCAGAGGAGAGGGAGATATGTAAAGGTTGGGGGCTGGAGAGGGGGGGTAAAGACATGAGAGTTTGAGGAGAGAGGAGGTTATAACAAAGATTAGTGTGAGCATTTTAGAGGGTGGGGACAGGCTAATAGAAGGAAGGCTCAGGAAAGTTAGAGAATGAAGTGGAATTTCCTGCAAAATAGCTGTGGAACAATAATGTCTGCACTTACATTTTTGTAGCAGTGCCTTAGTCAAAGTGCCCGTGTCCAAGTGCCAAACACTTGTTGCCAGCGTGACACTTTGTGCAAGGAGTGACCAGCCTAAACCCTCGCTAGCCGTCCCAAGAAATGAACTAAATTTATAGTGGGAAGGTGTGGGGGTGGGGGGGGGGGGGGGGATTCAAAATTGTTCAATTAGAAGCTGATAAAACAAGCTTGTGGGGGGTGGGGTTTTAAAACTGGCCTGGACAGATTGCACTGCAAGAGGGGACAACAGAATAAGGTTAAATGTTTGATCTTGTTCAGGGCAGCAGAATACAAAATAAGTGACACTTTCAGAAACAAACAAGTATAGACAGTAGTTTCAAATTCTTAGTAAGGCAGAATTAAAGTTCAGTTAGGCAATGTAGTCCAGTGTTTAAGAGAAGAGTGGAATCTTTGCAGTTACCAGAGGGTATGAAGAGTCAGGTGGGAAATCGCAGACAGGTAGAGTGAATTTTGTGTTGCAGGGAAGACCAGTGTAGTTACCAGAGGGTATGAAGAGTCAGGAGGGAAATCGCAGACAAGTAGAGTGACTGTTGTGTTGCAGGGAAGACCAGTGTAGTTACCAGAGGGTATGAAGAGTCAGGTGGGAAATCGCAGACAGGTAGAGTGACTTTTGTGTTGCAGGGAACATGCATGTTAACATTCCCTGAGGTCCCCTGGACTCATCTCTGCCATCTACGCCACGTAATTGTATATCGTTCATACCCTACGTGGAACAAGTCCTTGCGACTTTAACCACTTCCCAGCCATAAACATCATATGATGTCCTTAGGTTGAAGTGGTGATTATCTGGATGATGCCTGATAGCTACAGGCATCATTCAGAAGTCTTTGTTTTCAGCCGGCAATTCCCTCTAATGTAAAAGCCATCCACTGGCGCCCTCCGCTACGGGCTCTCCCATGTGATCGGGAAGTCAGAGATCCGATGCCGGATTACCATAGAGCTGGGCGAGGATCGGATGGTCCCCGGCTAGCTCTATGACCCTGGCAGGCCAGAAACAATGTCATAAAAACATGTCAAACTTTTACCCTTAAAAATCTCCATAGGCGACGTTTAAAAAAATTCTACAGGTTGCATGTTTTGAGTTACAGAGGCAGTCTAGGGCTAGAATTATTGCTCTCACGCTAACGATTGCAGTGATACCTAACGTGTGGTTTGAACACAGTTTTCATATGCGGGCGCTGCTTACGTATGCTTTCGCTTCTGCGCGTGAGCTCGTCGGGACGGGGCACTTTAAAAATATATTATATTATAATATATATATATATATATATATATATATATATATATATATATTTTTTTTTTTTTTCCTTATTTTACTTAATGTAAACATCCCTTGTAATAGAAAAAAGCATGACAGGTCCTCTTAAATATGAGATCTGGGGTCAAAAAGACCTCAAATCTCATATTTGGACTCAAATGCAATAAAAAAAAAAAAAAAAAATTTTGTCTTTTGAAAAAAAATGACAAAAGAAAAATGTCCCTTTAAGGAGGTATGGGCGGAAGTGACGATTTGATGGCGCTTCCACCCTGCTATTGTATGGAGACGGGAGGGGCCTCACTCGTATCCATACCCAGCTAGGAAGAGGACCCGATCGCCTCCGCCACTGACGGCTCCGGTAAGCGGTGGAGGGCGCGAGAGAGCGGCAGGATCCCCTCTCCCGCTGCCGAATCCGCCACAGAGACCACCATTATCGTAAACCGGACCGCCCACTGAAGAGATGGATATCTCGGTTATGGCAGCAGTTGCTGTCATTACCGAGATATCCATCTTTAACCACTTCCCTACCGGGCCAATTCTGACATTTCTCTCCTACATGTAAAAATCATCATTTTTTTGCTAGAAAATTACATAGAACTCCCACACATAATATATGTTTTTTTAGCAAAGACCCTAGTGAATACAATGGCGGTTGTTGCAACTTTTTATCTCACACAGTATTTGCGCAGGATTTTTTTGAACGCGTTTTTTTGGGGAAAAAAAAACTGTTTTGTGTTTAACCACTTCAATACCAAGGACGTCATATGACGTCCTTGGCTTTGAGCAGGTATATCTGAATGATGCCTATAGTTACAGACATCATTCAGATATTGCCGGTTTTCATGGTATGTAAACTTATGAGCACAACTGTATATACAGTGTGTTTTACAGTGCGTTTTAAAGAGGGGAAAAAAAGATGCATGAAAACTGCATGCAAAAATGCATAAACGCTGGTTTAACCACTCTAAGACCGCCCACTGTATATATGTCGGCACTTTAACCACTTCCCGCCCACCATCATATGACGTCCTGGGCTTTGGGCGGGTATATCTGAATGATGCCTGTAGTTACAGACATCATTCAGATATTGCCGGTTTCAGCCGGCGAATCTCTACACCATAGGAATGATCATAGCGGCCGCTGAGGACTATCCGTTGCTAAGGACGTGGCAGCTGGCTTCCTGGCCCCTTGCTTAGCAACCAGCTATATACAGAGGTAAAATAAGAACCTCAAAACACATCAAAAATGTGGTGCAGCTCCATTGAAGTCTATTAGCCACACATCGCAGGAAAAAAGTTTTGCGGCTCTTTCCAAAAACACACCGGCCGCAAAACGCATAGACATGAACTAGTTTAGGAAACCATGTTAAATTGACTGTAGTGCGTTTCTGAAAACTGAAAAAGACACTAAAAAACACATAGGTGTGAACGTAGGGTTAAACCACATTGAAAATTTGTGGAATGACTTGAAGACCGCAGTCCACGAATGTCACCATCAAATTTAACTGAACTTGGGCAGTTCTGCAAAGATGAGTGTGCCAATATTGCAAAGTCTAGATGTGCAAAGTTAGTAGAGACATATCCCAACAGACTAAAGTCTGTAATTAAAGCAAAACATGGTCCAAGAAAATACTGACATAAAAGGGGGGGGGGGGTTTGACCGTTTCGGGAGACTCCACTGCCTGCCACCATTTTATTACAAGCGCTTTTTTATATGGATAATGTAAGTGTTTTACTTTTCAATAAATTTACTTTTAAAAAACGGTATCACACTATGTGGCCACTTTCTTTACTTTATATGAGCCATTTCGATATCGGGTCACATATGGAAGAGGTCTGCCGAGAGTCCTAGAATAACATCTGGATTCCACAACATCTCATTGAAAAACCCCACTTCATTGCATGGTGGCAATACAAGCGTTATTGACTCAGGTGACATATGTCTCTTTGAGTCCAACAGTTCCGGTAAGCCTGCATTGCTTCCATATTGAGGATCCATTTGTTATATACTACCTCCTTTAGTCTGATATCCACGGGGTGTATAACCCCATTACATATACGGGACATTTAGTTTATATATTTTATATTTTATTTTCATATTTTATACGCAATAGATGCTT
This sequence comes from Aquarana catesbeiana, assembly GCF_042186555.1. Classification (NCBI taxonomy): domain Eukaryota; kingdom Metazoa; phylum Chordata; class Amphibia; order Anura; family Ranidae; genus Aquarana; species Aquarana catesbeiana. Next base: position 236,054,610 of record NC_133324.1, read on the forward strand.
ATTGGAGTTCCTTCTCATTATGGAATACATGGTGTTATGAATAATTGTTTGATATCTCTTTGAAATCTGTAAAAATTATCATCCAATCAGCGCTACACTATATATACCTGCATTATTGACAAATTTCCTTGTTTTGTTGTGTGAGCTGCTATTTGTACAAAGTGAGCGCAGTGTCTTTGGAGATTTTTTTTTTTTTTTTATGTTCCCTAACTGGGAATAGTGAAAATACAATAATGCTATGTCAGTGTTGCATTAGTATTTTCGTATTTTCTGTGTTTTTTTTGGAGGTAGCTTTGTTATATCACTTATCATTCATATCACTATTAGTGATTGAGGTTGTAACCATTTGCGCTGATAGAAATTTGTTTCATTATAGATTAATGAAAAGAGGTCTAGTATTTTAATAGACTCCCACTCTAAATTACCATGGCGCCATTGCACACTGCCATCTTTTCATCTGGCAAGTTTAGACCAGTAGTATCATCACCTGACCAGTCCCCGAGTCCGTGGGGACTCTCTTCTACCTTTCCACTCTTGTCTCTCCTCTTTCCCTCCTCTACTTCTATTTTTAACTGACTCCCTGTACTTTCTTCGCCACTTGTTCCAGGTCTTCTCCTTGTACACATATACCCCTGAGATACGGAGATGGACTGTCCCTTTCTGTTGAATTGTCTATGATTTCACCTTTGTTGGATATTCCATGCAATTGATCTTGACCCCATGCGTGGACGAACCTGATGCTATGTTACCTCCTTCAAAAACTCAAAAAAAAAGGGATATTTTAACTACCATGAAGAAGCAATCCAAGGGGAACAGGAACTGTTGGTTATGTAGAGACTTTGCCTCTGATAAGTGGTCAGGGCAAGTATTTAAAAGCTATCAGGTTCCTTCTAGAGCAGAACTGGGCAAAATTGCAGGCCCAAGGCCACATCCAGCTTTTTATGCCTGCATTTCCTCAGTGAGGAAGCCGACAGGTTCAGAGAGGCACACTGACAGATGTCCATGTGGAGAGGTGCATGAACTGGAAGGAGAGAGCCTATGGAGCTTATCAGTACAGTGGAGAGGCTTTGTCGTGGTGGGTAAGTGTTGCCTAGGAGATATTTTGACACTCTCCCACCACTCTGCTACCTGGCCAAAATGTTTCCTGTGTGAGCGCCTGCATGCTGCAAACCTGAGGAGCTGTGCACCTGTTTTTCATTCCAGGTTAGGATCTACAGAAATCCCCACTGTACCTCAGGCTACTTCCAGTCAAAGTGAATTTCAGAGGGCAGGAGGAGGTGTTATAGCCCTATAATGCTGCACTACTGTGCTGCAATCACGTGCATTGCATGCGGTTGAACTCAATGGGCGAGATTGAGACGCAGTGCCGCTTCATCAAACTCTGCAGCCGAAGTTAAAAATGCAGCAGCATGTTAACATCCCTGTTTAGCTGTTATTTAACAGTTGGGGTGCGCATCCGGGGAACGGTCTAACCGCTCATGTTTAGTTCCAGTTTCTCTGTCTCCTTAGAAAAATCACCTGTCCACCCCTAGTTAAGAACACTAGGCAGGGAAGACAATTGGTCATGATATCCATTCACAGCTATCAGGTTTCTCTAGACACTGCAGACAAAAGGTTGGAACATCCATTTATACCCATCAGGTTTCTCTAGGCACCCCAGACAAGGTCAGGAGGTGCATTTAGAACTACCATGCTCCCAGAAAAATAAGGAAATAAACTATGTATTAGGTGCATAAGGAGTTTTTGGCGATAAGGGATTGGGACATGTGGGGAGGGTCCGGCCACCAGTGGTTCAAAGAGGGAGAAAGGAAATTGGTGGCGGGAGGTGTGTGGTTCATGTGGAGAGAAGTGGCTCAGGTATGGTTAAAACAATAGGTAGTGGCTTGGTTGTTTTTGACACAAGAGTATCTGTACCATACAGGCAGTCCCCGAGCTACAAACAAGATAGGGACTGTAGGTTTGTTCTTAAGTTGAATCTGTTTGTAAGTCGGAAGAGGTCCATTTTTTAAGTGTAGCTCCAGCCAAAAAATCTATTTTTAGGCTTTTTGGGTAGCATAGGGAAGGGTGATCACCCCTGTAACATTTGTTTTGCTGTCTGTACCCCTGTTCAGAAGATTTCACCTCACTTTCTGTCCCAATGACAATTGGATTTTGAAAATTTTGGGCTGTTAGGGAAACATGGACTGGTGATAAAGCATCAGTGGGGAGACACCTTTTTCCCACATTAACTCTTACAGGAGTGAATTTGCCTTCCTAGGGGTAGATTTCCTCTTACTTCCTGTTGTCTCCCCCCGTTTGTAAGTAGGAGTCAGTAGTAAGTCGGATGTTTTAAGTAGGGGACTGCCTGCATTGATTTTCCTATTCTATTTTCATACACTTATCACCCCCAAAAAGTAACTGTTCACACACAAAATACACACAAACATGCATCTGAAAAATGGTCAACAACTACCCCTTAATCTAAACACAACCACTAAAACTTAACTAAATAGAAATATTAAAACAAAAAAAAGGTTTATTGCCATTGGTGACTTCTCCTTAAGAAAACACTGTTGCCTGGATATCACACTGAAAACTTTTGGAGCTGCTAAAACAAGTACATCAATAAGGAATTCTGACTTTTCTGCAGTTCATTGCTATATGCTTTGCCATGTAAGTGATTCCATTATGGCATTACTAGCAGCAAGAACACTAAAATGTAACTGAAAGAGTGTTAGGTCCCCATTTACAATGATGAAATGCATTAAAATGCGTACTGCATATTACTGGTACCTCAAAATCTGTGCTGTAGTCTCAGGGACAGGCATAATCTTTTTTGATGTGGTTAAAGATGTCCTTTGGAAAACATTCAGGGATAACAGAACGTAATTATCCATTTAAGACCACCATCAACATTACCATGCTTCTATTTCCTTGCTTGTTTTCTACGAGCATTGATAATGAAGTATGACAGTGCTGAGGCAATAGATACAGTACACACGCAATCAAACACATAATTGAAGGTGCACATCAATAGATTTGATGAGAAGCCAATGGGTTCTAACAGCCAAGAAACTGACCTCTGTTCTGTTCTCTCCTCTTGTTTCGTTCTGCTTCCTCATTTGAGGTCTTAAAAGATCGCGTTAAAACAGAACTCCCATAAAATCTTGCAGGCACATGTTTAGGCATTCGAGAAAACATATCATCTGTGAATGTGTTCCTAGATTCAATTATGTCAAACCATGTGTCTTCATAGACAGGATCTCTATAGCTCTGTGGTCTGGCTGGCTTTTTTGGTTCTTTGCCGCATACAGCAGGATGGTCCTTTAAGTCTTTGGTCATGACACTGGATCCACATTTCTCACATCGCTCCGTCCGAGCTCCACAATACGCTTCGTGCTCTCCAAGCTTATTAAAGGCCAGCTCCAGGTCACAAAACTGGCATATGACCAGGCGGAGGGGACAAGAAGAGCGCTACAAAAAGAAATCAGAGTAAAATCATGTAGAACAGTTTTTAGTATAATCAACCTAATTTATCAAAGCGTTTAGAAGAATTGCCATCCCTATTGCCACATATCAACTGAAACTGAAAGTTAGGATGTCAGTAGAAAATGACAGCTGGATAAACAGACAATTACATCCGATTGGCTCCTCTAGGGTAATGGTTCCTATTTAAGACACTGAACATGGTCTCCAACTATAATCATATGTTTTTTTTCTGTTACCTTGGTTTACATTTTTATTTCATTTGAAAGCAGGGCAGATTTATCAAAACTGAAGCAACTGCCTTTCTTTTATTCACTGATAGAATAACTCCTTATGTGCACTTTTGGACCAATTTTCTTTGTTCCAGTTTAAATACATAAGCCCTCCAATCAATCAACCTCCTCCTATCTACTCTAGGAAGTTGAAGTTCATATACTCAAGATTTAGCATGACATTACACAGGAATGAATCAATTCAGATTCCAGGTTTCCAATTTCTAGCTAAACAATGAACTTTCTTTATGGTACTACCCACAATAATCATGGAGGCTCCACTTTTTGAATCAAAATCCTCTAAAATATGGACAATTTTTAGAAACCAAACAGCAACAGAAAGGTAAGCACATATTTACTCATAAGACGGCAAGCATTTCTCCATCATAGGCAGTATGACAATTTCAAAGACTGGAAGCCAAATAGTTTATATGAAATATCTTTTTAGAAATCTGTAAGGTTGAATTCACATTGTTGTGGCACATCAACATACATTGAAGTGGTAGTAAAGTCTTCTTTTTGACTTGTACCAACAGGTAAGCCTATAATAAGGCTTACCTGTTGGTACAGTGAATATCTCCTAAATTTACACGGTATAGGAGATATTCACACTGCATGCAGCTGGTGACATCCGCTGGAGGGCTCCGTTCTAGGGTAAGTATTCCATAATGTGCTAGCATGCGATGCATACTAGCACATTATGCCATTGTCTTGTTTACTACCGCTTTAAAAGATTTTCACTAAAAAAAAAAAAAAAAAAAAAAATATATAAAATATACAAATAACATTTTTTGTAGGCAAATAAAAAAGTACATTTATTTTTTGTAGGAGCCTGGAAAGCATTGCACCCTCGATCAGCAGATCACGGGTGCCATGCAGGACTCCTATAGACTGTCAGTGTAAGCTGTCTGCCCATACATTGTAAGAAAGGAAGCATTCAACGGCGCCCTGTTAGTTCATTGAGCACTACAAGCTGACAGCTGCAAAGGCTGTCAGTACTTGTAGTTCATTCATTTACAGAACTTTGAATGAATGACGTAGTCGTGTGGGCGGAGCCCTGCACGGCCTCGCTATTTTCAAATGGTGACAGTAGGTACAGGGAGCAGATCCCCAGTCTCCCGTCACACGGAGTACAGGGCTCGGAGCAGCTGTAGGATCAGGATTATGTTACATGTCCCATGCTAAAAAAGCGTGGAACATTGAACATGTTCCCTGAAGGTAAATTTATCCTTTAAAGCAACCTATTTGAGTGGTCTGTGTAAGGTGCCAAAAAAGGGCACACATTTTTGTAATGCAGTGATGAGTTAATCTGAACTGTATTAAAAACGGAACTAAAACCCAATTGATTTAACAGTTGCAAAAACAAATTCTTGTCACACTTGCTTGTGCGCTCAACCAAACTCTCACATCATCAAATGGCTGGTGTCGTAACTGATCACATGTGCAGCATCATGGCCGCTGCAGATCAAACAGGGGCCAAGAAAGGAGCTTCCTTGGCTGAAAAGGATAGGACGGTTTAGTTTCCAATTTAAGGCAGTAAATTCAATTGAATGGGCTGCCTAACATACTAAAATGGTGCATGCACTTTTTTGTAATGCAGCATATGGTAGTGCAATACTATGCAGGCGAGTTGGGGAGCCATAAAGAATATATGGCACCGCAGCACACCTTACCACAATGAACAGATGTAAATCCAGCCAAACTAATGTCACACTGGAGGGCTCCCCTTCACCACCATATAAATAGAGGTTAAAGTGGTTGTAAGGTCAGTTTTTTTTTTATCTTAATGCATTGTATGCATCAAGATAAAAAGCCTTCTGTGTGCAACAGCCCCACTTACACTTACCTGAGCCCCATCTCTGTCCAGCGATGTCAACGAGTGTCCAGCCGTCCGAGATTTTCCCTTCCTGATTGGCTGACACAGCAGTGGCGCCATTGGCTGCCGCCAGCCAGCTAGCTAATCAGGAGGGAGAGGGGGTGGGCCCAGGTCAGGGATCCATGTCTGAATGGACACAGGGAGTTGTGACTCTGCTCAGGTGCCCTCATAGCAAGCCGCTTGCTGTGGGGGCACTGAACAGGAGGGAGCGGCCCGAATCACAGAAGAGGGACCTGAGAAGAGGAGGATCCAGGCTGCTCTGTGCAAATCCACTGCAAAAAAGGCAGGGAAGTATAACTTTTTTTTTTCCCCAGAAAAATAACAAAAAGGAGGAGACTTTAAGCATACACCCATGTGAGGAACATGCTTTACCCGTATGGGATGCACAGGTGTCCCCCGTGCATTCATGTGTAAGCAGTCCCATTCATGTCAATAAGGACACAGCCACGGCTCCCAATTTGACAGCAGTGCAGGCGCAGATGTGCGTTTCCGAAAGCACACTAAGATTGGCTTCATAGAATTTTCTCTGTCTAGAACATTAGAATTCTCACTTTTATTTTTAGTTTGAAACTGTCTCACAGCTGAAAGTCTGGGACTTTCCACTGGCTTTAAGTGGCAACATTTACATATAGATAAGCCAAGAAATCAAGGCCAAAACTTAAAGCATAATTGGGATTGTCATAAGCTTTACACTCAAATGGAGTATAGCAGTGGTTTTCAACCTCAGTCTTCAAGTACCCCCAACGGGCCATGTTTTTAGGTTTTCCTTTCCTTTGCAAAGCTGCTTTAAATCAATGCCATGGTATTGATAAGAGCTATTTTATCCAAGGGAAGTTCCCAAAACATGGCCCGTTAGGGTTACAGCATATCAATAACTTAACTACTGACAGGTATCCAATTGTGTCATTTTGTGTCTGAGAAGAGAAAAAAAAAAAAAAAAACACACACCACATACCAATATCTCACAAAAGGGAATACCCGCCTCACAATTTTGTAAATATTTTATACCTTTTCATGTGACAACACTGAATTAATGACACACTGCTACAACGTAAAGTAGTGAGTGTACAGCTTGTATAACAGTGTAAATTTGCTGTCCCCTCAAAATAACTCAGCACACAGCCATTAATGTCTAAACCACTGGCAACAAAAGCGAGTACACCCCTAAGTGAAATTGTCAATATTTTGTGTGGTCACATTTTCCAGCACTCCCTTAACCCTCTTGGGCATGGAGTTCACCAGAGCTTCACAGGTTGCCACTGGAGTCCTTGTCCACTCCTCCATGACGACATCACAGAGCTGGTGGATGTTAGAGACCCTGCGCTCCTCCACCTTCCGTTTGAGGATGCCCCACAGATGCTCAATAGGGTTTAGATCTGGAGACATGCTTGGCCAGTCCATCACCTTTACCCTCAGCTTTCTTTAGCAAGGCAGTGGATGTCTTGGAGGTATGTTTGGGATAGTTGATATGGGGTACTACCCTGTGGCCCAGTCTCCAAAGGGAGGGGATCATGCTCTGCTTCAGTATGTCACAGTACATGTTGGCATTCATGGTTCCCTCAATGAACTATAGCTAAATAAACAGAAATTGCGCAAAACTAAGCCATATACAATGTTAAATATTCATAGAAAAACACATAAAACCATAAAGGTGAATTGATCAAAGTAGATCGATTAGTGAATGTTAAATATTGTGTTGAATAAACGTCCCAAAACAAAAAAAAAAAAAAAAAAAAAAAAAAACACCACACACCTTTTAGTGAAGTGAAGATGAAATATCCAAATACAACTTCTGATACAGCAACTGGATATCTACGATTGGCAACTGATAGGTACTTTATATCCCAGCGAAGGACAAAACAAAAGCCAGATGGCCTCTTACCGGACAAGATGGACCCCAAATTATAGGCATCAAACTCTCTCTTGATATGTACAGTGATCAGCTGTGATGTTCCACCCGGTTCTGTTCCAAACTACTCTCCTCCATCAAAGACAACAAAATGATTAGTGACTTTCCAACCTTCTAGTCAAATTGCCTTGTACTCCTCTGGTATATGTGAAAGATTCAGAAAAAGAAGGAAATTCATAGTGCAGTAAAAAGTGGTAGTTTACTCCAAATTTTTCATAAGCACAGCGAAGAAATACAATACAGACGCAGCCGCAAACTTTCAAACTGCCAGCTGGTGCATTCCCAGTCGATGCTTGTTACAGGGAAACGTGTCGGTTGGAGAGAATTTTTTGACGTCACCACGCACCAGCTGCATTTTGAAAGCTTGCGGCTGTATCGTATTTCTTCGCTGTGCTTATGCAAAATTTGGAATAAACTACCACTTTTTACTGCACTATGAAGTTCCTTTTTCTGAATCTTTCACATATACCGGAGGAGTACAAGGCAATTTGACTGGAAGGTTGGAAAGTCACTAATCATTTTGTTGTCTTTGATGGAGGAGAAAGGCTAACACTTGGAACAGAACCGGGTGGAACATCACAGCTGATCACTGTGCATATCAAGAGAGAGTTTGATCCCTATAATTTGGGGTCCATCTTGTCCGGCAAGAGGCCATCTGGCTTTTGTTTTTTCCTTCGCTGGGATATAAAGTACCTATCAGTTGCCATCGTAGATATCCAGGTGCTGCATCAGAAGTTGTATTTGGATATTTCTTCTTCACTTCACTGAAAGTTTTTTTTTTTGTGTTTGGGATGTTTATTCAACACAATATTTAACATTCACTAATCAAACTACTTTGATTGATTCACCTTTACGGTTTTAAAGTGTTTTTGTATGAATATTTAGCATTGCATGAGGCTTCGTTTTGCACAATTTCTGTTTATTTATACATTTGTGAATTAAGTATTTAATTCTTGGAAGTAGCGGCATTTCACATATACGCGTTTTTTTTAATTTTCAACTTTATTTTTTCATTGTTTTTTTTTCCTCACATATAATATTGATCACATCACTAGCATGGTAAGCGCAGAATAATCCAACTATATCAATGAACTGTAGCTCCCCAGTGCCGGCAGCACTCATGTAGCCCCAGATCATGACACTCCCACCACAATGCTTGACTGTAGGCAAGACACACTTGTCTTTGTACTCCTCACCTGGTTGCCACCACACACGCTTGACACCATCTGAACCAAATAAGTTTATCTTGGTCTCATCAGACCACAGGACATGGTTCCAGTAATCCATGTCCTTAGTCTGCTTGTCTTCAGCAAACACTTTGTGGGCTTTCTTGTGCATCATCTTTAGAAGAAGCCATGCCATGCCGACCAATTTGATGCAATGTGCAGCATATGGTCTGAGCACTGACAGGCTGACCCCCCACCCCTTCAACCTCTGCAGCAATGCTGGCAGCACTCATAAGTCTATTTCCCAAAGACAATCTCTGGATATGACGCTGAGCACGTGCACTTAACTTCTTTGGTCAGCCATGGCGAGGCCTGTTCTGAGTAGAACCTGTCCTGTTAAACCACTGTATGGTCTTGTCTACCCTGCTGTAGCTCAGTTTCAGTGTCTTGGCAATCTTCTTATAGCCTCAGCCATCTTTATGTAGAGCAACAATTCTTTTTTTCAGATCCTCAGAGAGTTCTTTGCCATGAGGTGCAATGTTGAACTTCCAGTGTCCAGTAAGAGAGAGTGAGAGCGATAACACCAAATTTAACACACCTGCTCCCCATTCACACCCGAGACCTTATAACACTGAGTCACATGACACCGGGGAGGGGAAACTGGCTAATGGGCCCAATTTTGAATTTTTTCACTTAGGGGTGTATTCGCCAGCGGTTTAGAAATTGATGGCTGTGTGTTGAGTTATTTTGAAGGGACAGCAAATTGACACTGTTATACAAGCTATGCACTCACCACTTTACATTTGTAGCAAAGTGTAATTTCTTCAGTGTTGTCACACGAAAAGATATCATAAAATATTTACAAAATTGTGAGGGGTGTACTCACTTTTGTGAGATACTGTATACAACAACCACCACCATTATTTTTATCATCAACAATAATAATATCTAACTATGCTGATATTTCTTACATCCATTTTATCCCAAAAAGGTATAAAAATTCAAATTATAGACCAGGGCTGCACATGGCACCTAGTCCTCTCTGGGTTAAGGCTGAAGTCATACTATGTGTGGTGACAGACGTTTTACTGGATTGTAGAACATCTGTCACCGCAAGGTATAGAAGAATTTGTACCCGTCAAGTTTTACTTATATCCGGTGCTCTGCTAAGGATATTTCCCTTTCCTGTGTCTAAGCAAAGAGAACATTTTCCCCAAATAGAAATGAAGAAACTCTCCAACAAAAACAACAACATAGATCGAAGCAAAACTCCTCTTTAACGTTAGGTAAGGGGAAGGTTACAGCACTAGTCAGCCTTTCATTGTTGTCATTTTCCCAGTTGCTGATTTTTCCCTCTCTTTGTCTGGTAAAGCATTGTTTCCCAGAAAGAAAGGGAATGTTTATCTAGAGTTTGACTAGATAAACTTTAAACCTTTAGCCAATGCCAGTATTGTGAATCTGACATTTCAGCATGTGCACTTGGTTCCCTGGGTGTTGAACAGTACACATGCAGCACTTCCCCAACCTAACAGCAATCGTACAACATTGCATTATGATGTTGTACAGCATAGATCCAACCCCCACCCCTTACCACACAGCATAAATCCAACCCCCACCCCTTACCTCACAGCATAAATCCAACCCCCACCCCTTACCTCACAGCACAAATCCAACCCCCACCCCTTACCTCACAGCACAAATCCAACCCCCACCCCTTACCTCACAGCACAAATCCAACCCCCACCCCTTACCTCACAGCACAAATCCAACCCCCACCCCTTACCTCACAGCACAAATCCAACCCCCACCCCTTACCTCACAGCATAAATCCAACCCCCACCCCTTACCTCACAGCATAAATCCAACCCCCACCCCTTACCTCACAGCACAAATCCAACCCCCACCCCTTACCACACAGCATAAATCCAACCCCCACCCCTTACCTCACAGCATAAATCCAACCCCCACCCCTTACCTCACAGCACAAATCCAACCCCCACCCCTTACCTCACAGCACAAATCCAACCCCCACCCCTTACCTCACAGCACAAATCCAACCCCCACCCCTTACCTCACAGCACAAATCCAACCCCCACCCCTTACCTCACAGCATTAATCCAACCCCCACCCCTTACCTCACAGCATTAATCCAACCCCCACCCCTTACCTCACAACATAAATCCAACCCCCACCCCTTACCTCACAGCATTAATCCAACCCCCACCCCTTACCTCACAGCATTAATCCAACCCCCACCCCTTACCTCACAACATAAATCCAACCCCCACCCCTTACCTCACAGCATTAATCCAACCCCCACCCCTTACCTCACAGCATTAATCCAACCCCCACCCTTTACCTCACAGCATAAATCCAACCCCCACCCCTTACCTCACAGCATTAATCCAACCCCCACCCTTTACCTCACAGCATAAATCCAACCCCCACCCCTTACCTCACAGCACAAATCCAACCCCCACCCCTTAGCTCAGAGCATAAATCCAACCCCCACCCCTTACCTCACAGCATAAATCCAACCCCCACCCCTTACCTCACAGCATTAATCCAACCCCCACCCCTTACCTCACAGCATAAATCCAACCCCCACCCCTTACCTCACAGCATTAATCCAACCCCCACCCCTTACCTCACAGCATAAATCCAACCCCCACCCCTTACCTCACAGCATTAATCCAACCCCCACCCCTTACCTCACAGCATAAATCCAACCCCCACCCCTTACCTCACAGCACAAATCCAACCCCCACCCCTTACCTCACAGCACAAATCCAACCCCCACCCCTTACCTCACAGCACAAATCCAACCCCCACCCCTTACCTCACAGCACAAATCCAACCCCCACCCCTTACCTCACAGCATAAATCCAACCCCCACCCCTTACCTCACAACATAAATCCAACCCCCACCCCTTACCTCACAGCATTAATCCAACCCCCACCCCTTACCTCACAGCATAAATCCAACCCCCACCCCTTACCTCACAACATAAATCCAACCCCCACCCCTTACCTCACAACATAAATCCAACCCCCACCCTTTACCTCACAGCATTAATCCAACCCCCACCCTTTACCTCACAGCATTAATCCAACCCCCACCCTTTACCTCACAGCATTAATCCAACCCCCACCCCTTACCTCACAGCATTAATCCAACCCCCACCCCTTACCTCACAACATTAATCCAACCCCCACCCTTTACCTCACAGCATTAATCCAACCCCCACCCCTTACCTCACAGCATTAATCCAACCCCCACCCCTTACCTCACAGCATTAATCCAACCCCCACCCCTTACCTCACAGCATTAATCCAACCCCCACCCCTTACCTCACAGCATTAATCCAACCCCCACCCTTTACCTCACAGCATTAATCCAGCATCCCCCCCCCTTACTTCACAGCCTTTGCGCAACACTGCTGAACGTTTTCACAGCACTGCTTCACTTCACATATAAAAAAAAAAAAAAAAAAAAAACACACACACACACACCTTACATTGTGCTATGTGAGAAGGGAAATACATAAAGTTACTGAATAAAAGAATTACTGACCTCATGCTCCTCCAACAAATTCTTCTCCATGGTCAATTTACATTTACAAGTCACCTGCAAAAATCCCAAATAATAATGTTGAGGTTCACTTGTATGCCAAGACTGTACATAATAAATTTATACTGTGAGTTAAGCCACCATCAATTGTTTGCTCCTTAACCCTTTCCCGACGAGTGTACACATATATGTGGTCTTGTGGAAGCAGCCCCTTATCCGTGGGCCTCAGATATATGCGCCACTGTGTTTGGGCTGAGAGCGCGATGCACAACGTGCTCCCAGTACAGAGACCAAGCTGTCAGTGATAGCTCTGGGTAACAATTGGAAACCAGAGGGCCCAGTTCCCCATCACCTGATCACTGCGATAGCTTCCAATTGGTTAGCACAGTGATCAGTCTCTGTACAGCCTACCCCTGTGTTTTCTCCTCTTGATTGGTGAAAAATATACCAGTATCTATCTATCTTTTTCTCCTAAAAACAGACAGGGGATCTGTTCCCCATCCATCTAGTGGATTGGATGGCAGTTAGATGTAAACGAACAGGCAGTCCATTTACAACCAAACACCAAGATCCTTAAGCGCTAAAACGGTCAGTCGGGTGTGTGGATACAAGACCCGTGGGGGTATAAATTTGACTGAAAACCAGTGCAGCTGCCAATCACTGGAAAATGGATAAAAACACAAAAAGGCAGCGCTCTATGGGTACAGCAAAAAGTACATGTAGACCAATGGCTAGGTAACAGGTTTTTTTTTGTTTTTTTTTTTTTTTTTTTTACACACAACGGTGAATAGCCACTGCAAAAGTTTGTAAAAAAAAAAAAAAAAAAAAAAAAAACACCTGTAAAATATTGAGAAGGATGCAGCAGACAAACATAAAGGCATGTACATGGAAATTGTTAAAGATTGTAATATAGAAGCAAAACAGTACCACACTGGCATCTGGGTAGAAAGGGGTTAACCTCATCCGGGTGGCTTACTGGTAGTACATGGAGAATGGACGACCTGAACCACATTCACAGTGAGGGTAATGAGACAGGAGTGAGAGAGAGATATAGATATAGTGGAGCTAGAAAGTTTGGGTACCCCAGGTAAAAACGTGTATTAATGTGCATAACGAAGCCAAGGAAAGATGGAAAAATCTCCAAATAGCATCAAATTACAGATTAGACATTCTTATAATATGTCAAAAAAGTTAGACTTTATTTCCATCATTTACACTTTCAAAATTACAGAAAACAAAAAAAATGGCGTCTGCAAAAGTTTGGGCACCCTGCAGAATTTATAGCATGCACTGCCCCCTTTGCAAAGCTGAGACCTGCCAGTGTCATGGATTGTTCTCAATCATCGTCTGGGAAGACCAGGTGATGTTAATCTCAAAGGTTTTTTTTTTCCTTAAACACGTTTTTTTTTTAATTGAAAATATATATTAAGCACATATACATCCATACATTTCTTGTATCAAAAACTTCAAGTAATACAATGTATAATAACAGGCAATTCGCTATGTCTTCCCCCAGATTATAATTATTAAGATACGTTTTATATCACCAATGACATTCGAAAAACACTCCAAACACTGTGCGCACCGTGTCATTCTATTAGATGCTTCTCCCCCCCACATACATTCCTTACAAAAGATTATTGGTCTGCGCATCCTATTGTAACACTCTTTTTAATTTACAATATCATATACAGGTTTCAGGTGTTTTGATCCACTTATCCCAGATTTTTCCATACTTTGTAGGGCACCCTCTATGTGCATATGTGATTTTCTTATAGGGTAGTACTGTATTTACTTCTGCAATCCAGTGTGTGAGCTCTGGAGGATCAGGCCTCATCCAAAGTCTGGCTATGACTTTCCTTGCAGAGAAGAGTGTGTCATGAAGAAATATCTTTTGGAATTTGTTAATCTCTGTATCTGGGAAAATTCCTAAAATGCATAGTTTGGGCTGTAAGGTGACAGGAGAGCCCATTGTGTCATGCAGGAATCTTACCACCTGGGTCCAAAAAGCCTGAATCTACGGGCAATGCCATATTAAGTGAAAGAAAGTGCCCACTGCTTGATTACACATCTTACACGTTGCAGACTGATTCTGTTTAGATCTAGAAATTCTGAATGGTGTGAGGTAGGATCTATGCAATATGAAAATCTGAGCCAACCGATCCGATAGTTTAGGGGATACCAATTTGCAGGCCTCAAGAGCATCACTCCATTCATCATCTTCCATATTGCTCACCTCCACCTCCCTCTCCCACCTAGGTTTCAGTGCATATGCTATTCTGGTTGCTGACGGTGTTGTCAGCATAAGGTAGAATTGAGAGATCAATTTTTTGGGGTCTGGGTATTATACGGATTCCATGAGAGGATTATTAACTGAGACGAGATCATCTGAGGGAAATTGCGATTGAAAGGCGTGGCGAAGCTGTAGGTATCTGAAGAATAATTGGTTTGGAAGCGCAAACTCAGATTTCAACCTGTCAAAGCTCTTCAGTTTTCCATTACTGATAATATGGGACAAGTAAAATATCCCCCTAGAACTCCACACCTCACTGTCAGGGATCATGAAGAACTCAGACAGATCTGGATTGTGCCACAGAGTAGTAAAATCGTGTATTGCTGGTATGTTCAGCTTGTCAGAAGCTAGCTTCCAGATCCTCCTGTATTGATACAAAAATGATCTACGGTTATCCATCTTCGCCACCCCCTTCGCTCCCCCTGTTATCATTACCATTGAATCCTGGGTCCTCCGAGACCACTCCGGACAGAGGAATCTCTCCCCATCTATCTTGTCAACATGAAAAATTTGTGCCAGTTGGGCTGCCATATAGTATAAGTTAAAGTCTGGAAGGGCCATACCAGCTAAATCAGTGGTTTTTTTCAATTTATGCCAGGAGAGTTTGTGCCTGTTATTGCCCCATATGAATGGTTTTAAGATAGCTTCCATTAGCTTAAAATGTCTGAGAATTAAATATACTGGTGAGTGCCATACCATGTATAATATTTTGGGTAAAAGAACCATTTTTGTTAGGTTTATACGGCCCATTACTCCCAGGGGGAGACGAGCCCAAATCTGGGTCTTCTGTCTAAGCATTTCATATAGTGGGATTATATTTAAATGGTACATAGTCTGCTGGGTCTCTAGTCAGCCTCACTCCCAGGTATTTAATGGTATCCACCCTCTGTAAAGGTAATAGGGCCCTATTCCTAGATGGTGGAAAACTATCCAAAGGGAGTATCTGTGATTTATCTCAGTTTATTCGAAGGCCAGAAAACGTGCCGAATTGTTTAATTAGGTCTAAGGCTAACGGTAGGGAATTGTCTGAGTCATCTAGGTATAGAAGCGTGTCATTCGCGTACTTGCTGATCTTTTCCATCACTTCCCCTCTACCGAGTCCCATAATCCCAGGATGTGCCCGAATAGCTATCGCGAGTGGCTCTGCCGCCAGCGCGTAAAGCAGCGGCGACAGAGGACACCCCTGCCTCGTACCCCTGGTCAAGGGAAACTGTCCAGATGGCCAACCATTAGCCAGTGCTTTCGCAACCGGGGTTTGATACAAGAGCTGTACCCACTTTATAAATTTAGGTCCCAAACCAAAACTGCTAAGACAGGTCGACAAGTATCTCCACTCTACTGAATCAAATGCCTTAGCTGTGTCTAGGGCCACTATCACCCGTGACCCCGGACAATCATGCATGGCCTGTAAATTTATAAATAATCTTCTGAGATTAAAAGAGGTATTTCTACCTGGCATAAACCCGGCCTGATCACTGTGCACTAAGGACAAAATAACTTTATTCAGGCGAATGGCAAGCACTTTTGCAAGTATCTTGACATCCACCTGAAGCAAAGAGATGGGTCGGTATGACTCTGGAAGATGTGGGTCCTTACCCGGCTTGGGGATCACTACAATAGTAGCTTCTCGCATCGATGCCGGCAATTCAGATCCCTCAAAGATAGCATTGTATAGTTTAAGCAGCCTAGGAATCTGCAGGTCTGAATAAGTGGAGTAAAATTCCACAGGAAAACCGTCGGACCCCGGGGCTTTAGATCTGGGGAATCCTGCTATGGCACTGGATATCTTGTCTGTTGTCAGTGGAGCTTCCAGCTCCTCCACCTGCTCTGCAGCCAGTCGAGGGATCTTCAGTCCCTCTAGGAAGAACTCCATAGTGGAGGTGTCATCCGTAGCTGTGGCCTTGTATAGGTTACTAAAGAAATCCTTAAAATATATCAGACACTTTACTGGGTTCTGTCTCCAGTACACTATCAGGGGAACATAGCGAAATCACCACAGGAGGTCTTTCCTCACAATGTACTAGATGGGCCAGAAGTTTCCCAGTCCTTTCCCAATCTCAAAAGTTTTAAATGGCCAGACTCATCTGACCTTGCCCCAACAATCAGCACCATGGGTTCTTCTAAGCAGTTGTCTAGAAAACTGAAAATAGTTGACGCTCACAAAGCTGGGAGAAGGCTATAAGAAGATAGCAAAGCATTTTCAGATGTCAATATTCTCTGTTCGGAATGTAATTAAGAAATGGCAGTCATCAGGAACAGTGGAAGTTAAAGCAAGATCTGGAAGACCAAGAAAAATATCAGACAGAACAGCTCGCAGGATTGTGAGAAAAGCAATTCAAAACCCACGTTTGACTGCACGATCCTTCCAGAAAGATCTGGCAGATACTGGAGTTGTGGTACACTATTCCACTATAAAGAGATACTTGTACAAATATGGTCTTCATGGAACAGACTCTTGGCTGGCTACAAAAAGCATTTACAAGCTGTGATACTTGCCAAAGGGGGCAGTACAAGATATCAACTCTGCAGGGTGCCCAAACTTTTGCAGATGCCATTTTTTTGTTTTCTGTAATTTTGAAAGTGTAAATGATGGAAATAAAATCTAACTTTTTTTGACATATTATAAGAATGTCTAATCTGTAATTTGATGCCATTTGGAGATTTTTCCATCTTTCCTTGGCTTCGTTATGCACATTTTTACCTAGGGTGCCCAAACTTTCGAGATAGAGAGATAGAGTTTGTCAGTGAATTTTGTAAATAAGTAATTTTTCTCCTTCATTGATGGGCACCGATGAGGTGGCACGAATATGCGGCACTGACTTGCATCACTAATGGATACTGATTGCTGGCACTTGTGGGTACTGTTTGCTGGTACTGTAGGTGTTTTATTGTAATCAGGGCACCGATTATTAGTGCTCGATTACATGCCTAGATGGCTTCTGTGAGTAGATGCCGCTGATCGGTTCTCCTCTTCTCACTCTGTCAGGCATTTTATTCCCATAAACAAGCCCCCCTTACAATTTCGCACTTACTAAAAAAAACCTGACAAGCGGACCCGATTGGTCCACCCATGGTAAAGGGGCCTTACACTGCCAAATTGCTGAATGCTGGAGAAGCCCATGGGCGTAGCATCAGGGGTCGCAATGGCAACTCCCACTTATGCTCCCATGGTGCCTCCCTGCAACACTGGACAGGAGGCTTGCTATTTACTAGAATTGGCTACCTATACATTTCCCCTCTGCAGCAGCTGCCCATTTAGGCATTTTCGGCAGTCTAATCTACTTAAACTACTACAAGCCTAGGTGACTCTGTAACCACCCAGACAATGCTTTTATTTATCAGAGATCCCACTTCGTCTCAGACTGTCCGGGACCCAGTCTACAACAGTCCATGAGGCAAAGCTCATACAATGTTCCAGCAGTCTGAAAAAGTGGAATTAAATTAATTTTCATAGATTTGAGGGATATGGTTGATAAATATTACTGTCCCAAGTGGGGGGCTTTTACAACTCTACAGGAGAGCCACCATATTTCCTCTGACCATTAGCCTGTACAAGATTAATATTACATCTTTCCATTCACTGCCGAAAGGAAACCTTATTGTCTTTATTCAGAAAATTAATCCAAGCCTCCCTCTCAGCTTAATTAAGTTGTTGTCCATTAGAGAATGATCTGCTCTCCCCATGGGATCAGAGGCTGAACTGAGCTCTTCACCATGGTCTGACCGGAAGGAGCAGAAAATATCCCCAGTCACCTCCATAGGCCATAATCAGTGGGTAGAAGGCTTGCCCCTAATCCCCTCCAAAAGCCTCTGTCCTGGTTGGGTCTGTCACACCTTGATCATGAGGCAAACCCAAAAGCCTGTATTTAGTAAAACAAAACAAGATTGCATCCTCTGATGAAGCGCCTTATGGAAAATTTTGTTGCAGGCAGTTGTGAGAGACAGGAGGTGTGAAAAGGTGCCCAGTATGGTAAAAAGGTTGGATGAAAATGAACTAAAGGAGGGCAATGGCATCTGCATGTAACATGTTGTGCATGGTCCCCTTCTCCTTCCGATCCGCCGCCTCCTTGCGACAGTGGGTGGGGATCTTCGCTGTCACAATTTGAAAACAGCACGGCTGTGGAGGGCACCACCCACATGACCCAGTCATTCATTCACAGCTCTGAACGAATGCCTACAAGTACCATCAGCCATTGTATATTGATGGCTTGTAGTTCTCAATTAACTGCGAGGGTGCTGGTCAGTGCTCCTGTAGCCCATTAAGCTTCTGGGACTTCAGTTACTGCCTGCTCATATCGGAGGTACGGGCAGACAGTGTACTTTTGTCTGCAAAAGCCTGACAATGCACCTGCAATCTTCTGATCGCTGGTGCCATGCCTTACAGGCTCCCAAAAAAAATAAATAAATAAATAAATTTTACACTTTTACTTGCAAAAAAATATGCATTTATTTTTAAAAAGTAAACGTATCCTTTAACACGGCACCAGATCATGCATTCATAGATCTTCTCTTCTTCACTGGTACTTGGATTTACCTCTGCCTTACTGTCTGTCTGCAATTGTCATCCAGCAATACTCTGTATCATCAACAGTGGTACAATGACTTAAGAGATAAGTAAGGTCAAAGTTTTTTTTTCTGCCATACTTCTTTTCTTAGTCACAGGAGTGCAATTATATCTGCACTCCTGTGACCCATATTCAGCTAACAGGCTAAAGCCCGCTGTCGGCTCAGCCAGTCCAGACTCTGGAGAGATCCCAACTTTAAGTCTCTCTTGACCCCACCACAGCTCAGAGCTCCACTGAGCACTGGAGGAGCTGACAGTCACTGCTGTCTGCTCAGAAGACCAAGAACTGATCATTCAGCGGTCATGGGATAGCTCAGTTCTTGGTCTTGGAGCCGGTGGGGGACAGCTGCAACATCAGATCGATACTGAAACCATAAAAGGCGAGTATGTAGGTTTGCTTTTTTGCTATCCCACATATTCTTCTTTAACCTATAACTGTTAACCTTATATCCCTGGGTCTGTGTCATCAGCAGAAGATAACCACGTGGCTCTGGTCTGTCTAAGGCTTCATTCACACTATGTTCAGAGAGGAAAGTTTATTTGCACTATGTGCCCCGTTCACACCACAACATAGGTATCACATGTGGATTTTTTTTTTATTTACATCTGTAAAATGTACGCACTTTTCTGCAATAAAAGAAAACAATATCACATCACATCAACATTGTGGAGGGGCCGGGCACAGAGAAGAAATGTTTCTGGTTTTCTTGTAGAGAATTTATGTTGTATATTTCTGTGCAGAAAAAAAAAAAAACCTCACCTGACAGCAGTGTTACGGTGAAGAATGGGGCACATAGAAAACATTTGTTTTCTTTCAGCCCTTAGAGCCCTAAATTAGAAATACACATCTCTGCATATGGTGTGAACAAGCCCAAATCAGTTTATGCAAATCAAATCTGCATGTTTTTTCCATCAGTTTTTATGCACATATGGTGTGAAAGTTTCCTCTCATCTGTGTCTTATCAGTTCCTAATTGATCCAACACTTAATCCCACCCCTAGCTCTATACATTAAAAAGGCCAAGTTCAACTTCTGTAAATAAATAAATAAAAAGCACATTTATTATTTTTTCCCCCAGCAGGATTCTGCAGAACATTACTCCTGCAATCAGCAGATCATGGATGCAATGTCAGGCTCCTGCAAACTCAGGATAACTGTGCCAAAAACATTGCTGGGATCCTTCCAGAGCCTGGAATGGCTCTGCCCTCTCAGCAGATCTCACTCTGTGGCACGGGAGAGTAAAAGTAATTTTACTCCTGATGTACAGCCAAAAAAAAAAAAAAAAATCTTTGGCCTTACTTCTCTTTTAAGCTATTCCGACTGGTGAGGACCAGTAAGGGCTTTTTAATATTCAACTCCTTGCTCCAAATTTAGCTATGAACCTTTGGAACGCCTTGTCTATGTCTATCTGAGCTGCTACCTCCTTGAATCTGCTTGACCCCTTACAGTCTTGGCTTTCACCCTCAACACTCCACAGAAACTCACTAATGACTTAACTGCTATTTTGTACTTTTACTATTAGGCCTTTCCAAACTACGCCCCTTCTTAACCAATGACACCACCAAGCTACTAATTCAGTCCCTGGTCATCTCTTGCTTTGATAATTTCAACTCCATACTTTTTGGCCTACCTTTACACAGGATATTACCCCTTCAGTCTACCATGACTGCTGCCACCAGACACATCCACCTTACCAACCGCCCAGTGTCCACTACACTCTCTGCAAATTCCTTCACTGGTTTCCACTCACAAAAAAAAAAATACTAACATTTAAAGTCCAAGCAAAACTCTGAGCTACATCACCAAAAAAAAAAAAAAAATCATCCTAGCCCACTCACTGTTGTTCCCTTGTCCCCTCCAACGCTCATCTCAAGGACTTCTCCAGAGCCTTCCCCATCCTCTGGGCTGCCCACCTCAGTATGACTGGCTCTCTTAACCTGGCCATACGAGTCATTTTTGTTCAACCAGCAGGTTGAATGAAAGAAAATGACTTGATTCCCTCATCCACACACTCAATGTAGATGGGGTAATCTGTCCAGCTGCGTTACTGAATTCTGATCAGAACACACTGATCAGCACCGCCAGCTATAGCTGGCGGTGATCATTGATAAAAAAATTTCCAACAGGCTGTTTGTACACAAGTCGATGAATTCTATTGGACAGAGCAGGTAAGTATAATATGTTTGTTTTAAAAAAAAAAAAAAAAAAAAATTTACTATCACTTTAAAAACTTGGATGTACCCAGAACTTAGGGTTGAGATGTGAATTATTAAGGTAACCTGCCATTTTGCACTGAATAGGCAAAGTACAGGTTCGACATAACCAATTGCTGTAATTACTTCTAAAGAACAGGTGAAACACTCCATGGATTAAGTGCACTATAGCTTTACTACTGAATCATGATTGTGAATAAGATTTGGCTTCTAATGACTGAAATGTTTAATAATGAATCAAACAATTGGCTTATGTTGATGTGAAAAATATATCCGCGCTTGGAAAGTAAACAACCAGCAGCTGTGCACTATAACCCAGATACCAGGCACAAATAATAATAATGTATAAATAAAAGTGCAGCACTAAGCAAATAAAGTGCAATTTGTGCAAATAACACAAAGCATGCGATGTGCAAAAATCTGAATAGATATTACAGTAGCTCACAAAAGTGAATACACCCCTCACATTTTTGTAAATATTTTAGGATATCTTCATGTGACAACACTGAAGAAATTACAATTTGCTCCAATGTAAAGTAGTGAGTGTACAGCTTGTATAACAGTGTAAATTTGCTGTCCCCTCAAAATAACTCCACACACAGCCATTAATGTCTAAACCGCTGGCAACAAAAGTGAGTACACCCCTACAAGAAAACGTCCAAACTGGGCCCAAAGTGTCAATATTTTGTGTGGCCACCATCCATGACAACATCATGGAGCTGATGGATGTTAGAGACCTTGCACTCCTCCACCTTCCGTTGAGGATGCCCCACAGATGCTCTATAGGATTTAGGCCTGGAGACCTGTTTGGCCAGTCCATTACCATTACCCTCCGCTTCTTTAGCAAGGCAGTGGTAGTCTTGGAGGTATGTTTGGGGTCGTTACGTTGGCATCATGCTTGGGGGGGATCATGCTTGGCTTCAGTAAGTCACAGTACATGTTGGCATTCATGGTTCCCTCAATGAACTGTAGCTCCTTAGTGCCAGCAGCACTCATGCAGCCCCAGACCATAACACTCCCACCACCATGCTTGACTGTAGGCAAGACACACTTGACCTTGTACTCTTCACCTGGTTGCCGCCACCCACGCTTGACACCATCTGAACCAAATAAGTTTATCTTGGTCTCATCAGACCACAGGAAATGGTTCCAGTAATCCATGTCCTTAATCTGCTTGTCTTCAGCAAAATGTTTGCGTGCTTCCTTGTGCATCATCTTTAGAAGAGGCTTCCTTCTGGGACGAGAGCCATGTAGACCAATTTGATGCAGTGTGCAGCGCATGGTCTGAGCACTGACAGGCTGATGACCCCCCCCCCACCCCTTCAACCTCTGCAGCAATGCTGGCAGCACTCATACGTCTACTTCCCAAAAGACAACCTCTGGATATGACGCTGAGCACGTGTACACAACTTCTTTGGCTGACCATGGTGAGGTCTGTTCCGAGTGGAACTTGTCCTGTTAAACCGCTGGATGGTCTTGGCCACCATGCTGCAACTCAGTTTCAGGGTCAGGGCCTTGGCAATCTTCTTATAGCCTAGATCAGTGATGGGGAACCTTGGCACCCCAGATGTTTTGGAACTACATTTCCCATGACGCTCATGCACTCTGCAGTGTAGTTGAGCACCATGGGAAATCTAGTTCCAAAGTTCACCATCACTGGCCTTGGCTATCTTTTTGCAGAGCAACAATTCTTTTTTTTAGATCCTGGAGGAGAGTTATTTGCCATGAGAAGCCATATTTAACTTCCAGTAACCAGTAAGAGGGTAAGAGCGATAACACCAAATTTAAACACACCTTGTCCCCATTCAAACCTGAGACCTTATAACACTAACGAGCCTCATGACACCAGTGAGGGAAAATGGCTAATTGGGCCCAATTTGGACATTTTCACTTAGGGATGTACTCACTTTTGTCACCAGCGGTTTAGACATTAATGGCTGTGTGTGGAGTTATTTTGAGGGGACAGCAAATTTACACTGTTATACAAGCTGTACACTCACTACTTTACATTGTAGCAAAGTGTCATTTCTTCAGTGTTGTCACATGAAAAGATATAATAAAATATTTACAAAAATGTGAGGGGTGTACTGTGAGATACTGTACTAAAGTGCAATCAATAATATATGAACATTATTTTAAAAAAATATATAGAAAAAATACTGTGATATGCATTATTACATCACATGTGAAATAATGCAATAGTGCGCAAACAGCAGAGGTTCATTTAAAGCTGAATTCCATCAAGAAGAGTCCCATAGAGGAAAAGCGTATTGGGAATGACGATCAGCAGACACCTGGCGGCGTGGTACCCATCACTACAACAAAATTGGAGGCTTACCAGAAAGCCAGCAACCCCCCCCCCCCTTATTCAGGAATGTCACAAAGCGCTCGGTTGGATCTGTGATCCACTGAGAAGGAAGTCCGGACATTCCTCTCCAGTAGCCTTGGATGGTATATACATCGGAAGGTTCACTTACATAATATTGTAAAGTTCAGGTTGAGAACGTATCACAATCCAAACAAATCAATTTCCTTGTAAGTTTCAAACTGCGATCGCGCATGTGCAGCAGCGTGTGCATGTGACTTAATTGGCTTATTAAGTCAAAACTTTTTATTTTAGATTTGGACAGAGTGGGGAATGGTTAGAACCTCTCATGTTTTACTGTTGCCTGTATCCCCTCAACTCATTTGAACACAATAATAGGAAGTGAGAATAAATAAATAATTAAAAAAAAAAAAAAAAAAAAACACACACACCTTTGACAACCATCAGGACAACAAGCTTCCCCTTGTGCAAAATATCATTATAAGCCTAAGCCAACAATACCATTTAAGATTGTTCAAGTGACAGTGTTATCCACGACAAACAGGGTAGTGGATTTCCCCCGTGAAGCCACAGGACTGCATTAGCAACCTAGTAGAGGTTAAAAATACTGCCGCCAACCAGAAGTAGAGGAAAGTGGGCTGGCATACTACTTTAAGTATTTGGTCATTACCGGGACATGTTCAGTGTCCATGTGCTCCTCCATATCGCTGCTAGGAACTGGCTCTTTGCATATCTTGCATACGCGGATATTACGGTGACAGTGAATCTCATGAATAGTGAAATTGATCAACGAGATGTCACGTTTACTAGAGAGAGGACAAACAATAGTAATTAGTAAGAGTTGTCAGAGTGAGTAACAAGGTAATATAAAAAGGTCTATTTCTCATACAATCATAATGGTAAGTAAAGGACTTTTTATTTTCCAGGGTTCAACTTCAAGCATTAAAGTGGTTCTAAAGGCAGGTTTTTATCTTATGCATTCTATGCATTAGGATAAAAAAAAAAAAAGCTGTGTGCAACAGCCCCCAATACTTACCTGAGCCCCAACTCAATCCAGCGATGTTGCACAAGAGCCTCGGCTGTCCAGGACTCTCCCTCCTCATTGGCTGAGACACAGCGGCGGGAGCCATTGGCTTCAGCTGCTAAGTCAGTGAGCCAATGAGGAGAGGGGAGGAGGTGCCAAGCCACAGCTACGTGTCTGAATAGACACAGAGCAACAGCTCAGGTTGGGTGCCCCATAGCAATTCGCTTGCTGTGGGAGCACTCAGCAGGGGCAAGGAGCACAAGCAAGGGACCCAAGAAGAGGAGGATTTGAGCTGCTCTGTGCAAAACCATCGCACAGAGCAGGGGAGTATAACAGGTTTGTTATTTGTAAACAAAAGAGACTAATATCACTTTAACCACTTGAAGACCACCCACCATATATATACACTGCTCTATTGTGCGAAACAACGTACCTGTACGTCATTTCATGCAATAGATACTGTGGGCACGCACCCGCCCGCTGCATGGAGGGGGAGCCAATCAGCAGCTCCCCCGACCACCTGCGATCGCTCCACAGAGCGGCAGAACGGGGGATCTGCCTATGTAAACAAGGCAGGTCCCCGTTCTGACAGGGAAATACAGAGATCTTCTATTCCTTGTAAGCAGGGACAGGGATCTCTGTATTCTTACTGTCAGTCCATCCCCCACACAGTTAGAAAACACTTGCAGGGAAGGCAGTTAACCCTTTGATTGCCCCTTATGTTAACCCCTTCCCTGTCAGTGCATTTTTTTTTTTTTTTTTTTGGACTGATCACTTTATATCAGATTTGTCCACCACAATGTAGCAAAAAAAAAAAAGCTGATCGCCACCATTACCAGTAAAAAAAAAAAAAAAAAAAAAAATTTATATAAAAAAGGCCATAAATCTATCCCCAATTTGTAGACACTAGAACTTTTGCACAAACCAATCAATAAACGCTTATTGTGATTTTTAACAAAAATATGTAGCAGAATTCACATTGGCCTAAATTGATGAAGAAATTAATCTTTTTAGATAATTATAGCAGAAAGTAAAAAAAATTTTTTTTTTTTTTTAATTGTTGGTCTTTTTTTGTTTATAGTGCAAAAAATAAAAAAACTGCAGTGATCAAATACCACCAAAAGAAAGCTCTATTTGTGGGGGAAAAAAAAAAGGACAAATTTTATTTGGGTACAGCGTCGCATGACCGCGCAATTGTCAGTTAGAGTAACGCAGTGCCGGATCATAAAAAAAAGCCTGGTCATTTAGGGGGTAAAATCCTTCCGGGGCTGAAGTGGTTAAGAAAGGCCTTCTCAGTTTTTCTTTTAGCTGCCAGAATGGCAACAAACTAGACATTGGAGATCTAACCGCCCCCTTCCATCAAATAACGGGCTACCAAAATCACCCATCTACAGCAAATGGAAGAGTTGACAGCCGACTAAATAACAAATTTGACCGATATAGCTCTACTTAGCCCGCTAAATTGCAGAAGACTTCTGACGTGGTCAGAGCTCATATAATCGATCCAGATACTCTAATATCCCAGAGACTAAACTCAGAGGCTATCCCCTCTCATCAACTACTCCGTTTCCCCTTCTCCTAATCTCACCCCCCTCTGTCCTATCCACCCGCACAGGATAGTTTGGATATTGACCCCTGCCCACTCAAACCCAGGTCAACCTTATGGGGTTGATTTACTAAAACTGGAGAGTGCAAAATCTGGTGCAACTGTGCATGGCAGCCAATCAGCTTCTAACTTCAGCTTATTCAATTAACACTTCAGCCCCGGAAGGTTTTACCCCCTTAACGATCAGGCCATTTTTTTGGTGATACGGCACTGCGTCACTTTAACTGACAATTGCGGGGTCGTGCGACATTGTACCCAAACAAAATTGACGTCCTTTTTTTTCCCCCCTCATATAGAGCTTTCTTTTGGTGGTATTTGATCACCTCTGCCATTCTAATTTT
Organism: Aquarana catesbeiana; assembly: GCF_042186555.1. Taxonomy (NCBI): domain Eukaryota; kingdom Metazoa; phylum Chordata; class Amphibia; order Anura; family Ranidae; genus Aquarana; species Aquarana catesbeiana. The sequence goes on from NC_133324.1 coordinate 236,081,236, forward strand.
TTGCGCTATAAACAAAAAAAAAAAAAAACCCCGACAATTTTGAAAACAATCAATATTTTTTACTTTTTGCTATAATAAACCCCCCCCCCCCCCCCAAAAAATAAAAGTCATCATTATTAATATCGCAATACGTGTATATTGATTGTAGACACAATCACTTTTGTGCAAACCAAACTATGGAAAAGTTTTATGGACTTTTTTCTATGATATCTGCGATTTTGCCATGGACAAAACAGACCCTAAGTGACCCTTTTTGGTGGCCAGTGAAATTATCACATTGATCAGTGCTAAAATAATGCACTGATCAATGTATAAATGACACTGGCAGGGAAGGGGTTAACACTAGGGGGCTATCCACGGGGTAACTGTGTTCCCTGGGAGTCGGGCTCACAGGAACACCACATAGATCGCTGTTTCCGATGACTGGAAACAGCAGATCTCCATGATGTCTCCTGTCAGAACAGGGACCCACCTTATTTATATATAGGCAGATCCCCGTTCTGCCTCCGTGTACCACGATCGAGAGTTTCTCTACTTTTTATTGAACATTTTCAGTACAAAAAACACTTTTTTTTTTTTTTTAAATACTAAAAGGGGAAGAAAATTTCTGTTGTGGCCAATCTTTAAAATTGCCATATTTCTCGTGAATGTGCCCACTGTGTTTCAAATTGAACTTCTTCTTAGCCCATGCAGCACACAGTAAAAAGATCCCTATAAACTGGCCATAGATGGGAAGAATTTCAAAGGAAAAATTCTTGGGAAAAGGCAGCTCTCATTTTTCTAATCATTAGTGGATCAAATCCATGCTCGAACACAGGGATTAGAATATTCAAAGAAGCAGGTTGGAAAACTCTTCATGAACAAATTAACTTCTAATAGTGAATGTGGTTTTCATTCGGTAAAGTCCATTCATGCCAAAATTAAAAAAAACAAAACAAAACAAAAACAAAAAACAAAAACAACTTTCGAATAACAAAGGAATGTTCTGAGAATTTTTGTACACATTTTCCTAAGGCTCTTCCTAAGAATTATCATTTGAAATTCTATTTGTCTATGGCCAGCTTCAACTCCCACCTAACCCAGCAGAATGAATACAACTTTTGTGTTGCAATCCTGTTGTTCTGTTCAGACGCAGGGACTGAAGTGAAATACTCAGCACTTCCAGGTATAGGTGAACATAGGACTCATATCTTCTCTTATTCAACAACACTGGTGCCTCACAATATTCTCAGTGTTGTCACATAGGGCCAGGGAAGGAGTTCATGAGTGCTTAGTAAGCTCTTACAAGTCCATTTGGAGCTTACACAGGACTTTCTTTCCCCAGCCTTGGTAGATGAACAAATGCTGCTAGGGAGGACAGGAAGCGAAGGGAACCTTTACTTTGCCCTGACTTAGAAAAGGTAGAGTTTAACAGAAGGCTCCATGCACACTAGCATTTTTATAAGCTCAAAAAAAAGCTAGAAAAAAAATGCTGGATGAAAATGCTGATAATAGCGTTTTTTTGTGCCAGCTTGTAGTAGCGTTTTCGTATTTTTTTTTGGAGCATTAGCCTTTTATTAGAATTTTTACATTACATGAGGAGGAAAAAAAAAAAAAAAAAAAAGCTGTTGTTGAGTAGTTTAGGAGCGTTGTGTTTTCTTTTTCTGCTGGAAAAATGCTCCAAAAAAACTCAAGAAACAAATTCTCTGCTCCTAGACGCTGAGGCTTAAAAAAAAAAAAAAAAAAACACTAAGACCCCTTTCACACTGGGGCGTTTTTCAGGTGCTTTAGCGTTAAAAAAAAAAAAAAAAAAAAAAAACACCTGAAAGAAGCCTCATCTGCAATCCCAATGTGAAAGCTCAAGTCCTTTCACACTGGGGCGTTGCGCTGGCAGGGCGTCAAAAAAAGTCCTGCAAGCAACTTCTTTGCAGCGCTTTCGTGTTTTTGCCACCGGGCTGGGTGCGCCGATCGCCCGAGCCCTTTCACACTGCCAGCACTGCTAAGGCGCCTGAAAAATGCCCCAGTGTGAAAGGGGTCTAATAGCCTAAATGTATTTTGCACGGACACATAGAATATTTAACTTCTAGGAGCAGACAAAAAAAAAAATGCTAACAACAGCTTGGAGGAGGAGGAGGGAGGGAGGAGGGAGGAGGAGATTTTATCATTAGCATTATTATTTCATTGGATCTTATTTTAATAATCAAGGGTAAAAGTCATCAGTCAGGGAAGTGGAGGACATTTAATGATAAGAGCCCATACATCTACCACTTTTGTATTTGTTTCCATCGCTGCTGTAAACAGGGACCAGTTATTCCACAACTAAAGACCCATCACGTCTGGCCACCTCCACTAAAATTATGCTTCAAACAAAAACATAAAAAGGGCTTACCAGTTTCCACAAAGACGCGTCTCCTGTTCAGTGCTGGAAGCCATGATCAGTTTCTAAAAGGGAATAGAAGAGCTTGTATCACTTTCACTTTCTGACGGCAGAAAACTGTTGCGTCAATTCTGGGAAACCTGTTCCTTATAAACAAGGACATGTACTTCTGAAAATCGAAAGGAATTATTTAAATTTACTTAGCACTTATGTCTTTTGCAACACGATATAAACTATAGACCTATAGTTGCTATAAGTAAAACATTACAAAAGTAGCCAAAACAAGGAAGAAGAAAAAAAAGAAAAAAAAAAAAAAACATAATAATGTAAACCATTCGCCAATCATGTATTTCTGGCCAATAAATTGCACAAAAGATGCAAAGAAAGGATCACAACACTTTATTTTCCTTGAATAGAATATAAACAGTTTGCAATAAATGGTCAGTTTGTTAGCAACCAACATAAACATTTTAAAAGAGAAGTATGTGTGTTTTTTTTTTTTTTTATTTTTAGAATCATACTTACCTAGGTGGATGCTGCATCTGTCCCCCGGCGCCTCTGCACTGAAAACCGAGCGAACATCTGCGATCGGCACTCTGCTCATATCTCTCCGTGCTTGGCTGTGGAGGGGCGGGGAGCGGCCCGCTGAGAGCCTGAGACGGGTGTCAGTCCAGGCACCTGGTGGATCCAGACTTTCATTGTCGGGATGACGCGGTGCCTGGACTGATATTCGTGATGTCAGCAGAGAGCGGACTTCAGTCCGCTGAAAAGGGGTCGCAGGACTGCAAAACTAATTGCATGCCTATGATCCATAGGAGAAGCCCAGCCAAACAAGCTTTGGCTGGACTTCTTGAATGCAAGGTGTTGTCACCTGTTATAACCAGTCAATTGGAATATTTACAAAAATCTAATTTTTGTGACTGCTCAAAAAATTGTGTTTGAATGAAACAACTTCATGGATAACAACAAAACTTTTCTCAACTGTGAAGCATGGTGGAGAGAGTAATACTGGGATGAGTTGATTTGCTGCATGACCAGAGCCCAATGAATTCTAGGCTGGGTAATTCTACAACAAAATGGCAGGGCACCTGTGACTTTAAAGTGGATGTAAACCCTTCCATATACCCAGTGAAGTGACTGGCCTCAAGGGATACACAGAGATTAAACAAATTCTCCTACATAAGTTGTACCTGTTTATCTGTGACATTCTCTTCATCTGTTCAAAGTCCTGAATTTAAAGCAGCTTGTCTGAGTGGTCAGAAAAAATGGTCGGAGAGCTGAAATGACACACTGCATTGAGGAGAGCTCAGAGCTGATTGCAGGGAAGAGACAACCCCCACCCTTCACACAGGAAAAGAGCTGAGAATGTCAATCACAGGTTGTGTGTTGAAGGTACTGCCTGTCACCTTATCTTTTGGTGTCAGGAAAGCTTGTTAGAAGCGATTTATGCTGATGGAGGAACGAGGCAGCAGGCAGGAATGACACTTAGTGCACTTAATTGAGACAAGTACACACTATAGAGTGATATGCTTTGTTCATATTTCATGTCTGAGGATTACAACCACTTTAACAGGGGGGGGGAACTATACATGCTTCAACAAAAGATCACCAGAAGTAGAGTTCTTTTGGCAGAAGAGACACTCTAAGTCTCTTGCCAAAAAACCTTTTTTTACCTCCTGATGACTTTGTTGTACACTGCACATCATATGTACCATGCCCTGTACAGCCCAGCTCTATTCTCGGCCTGCCAAGAACAGATCTAGATGCTGAAAACAATGTAACTGCCGCATGCATGCCCAGGCGTTATATCGTGAATAGCTGAAAAGGATCACTATTGGACCAGGCAGAATCAACGGTGGCAATAGTGGCCAGGGGAAATGTAGCAATCCTAGACCCATCATCTCTGGAGGACAGCATAGGAGGTAAGGAGTGTGCAACAATCTGAGTCTAATGAGCTTATTAACAGATTATGGCTACAGAAGCCTATACAGCAGTAGATCTTACAAAAACTTGCAGTATAAAAGTTAAATTACCTCACCGATGATTCAAAAAAATGTAAACATTTCAAGCAAAACTCTACTAGTGTATATCCAGTGTATATTACCCCCACCCTCACCAATGAATGTATTCCTGCTTTCAAACTCAAACTAAGACAGGTCACGTCAAACAGAAATTCCACTTCCATCCCAAGGGACCACAATTTGTTTTATTTCTCACAGCAGTAATTAGGTTCAGACCATTCCAAAAAAGTAAACAGCAGCAGTGTCCTATTCTGCCGCATAAGGATTCTTATTATATTTAGCACTAGAAGTTCCGTCTGTAACAGTACCCACAGTAACAGATTTAAAGTGATCGTAAACCATTGACATGAAATAGGAACAAAGCATATCCCTGAGTACTTATCTCTAAGAGCATTAAGTGTCATTTCTGTATGCTGCCTCGTTCCTCCACGATCAGTACAAATCACCTTTGAGAAGTCTTCCTGACACCAGGAGAAAAATGGTGACAGGGAGGGAGCTCCAGCACATAGTCTGTGTTCCTGTGTGAAGGGAGGCGTGTCCCTGCCTTCCAATCAGCTCTCAATGTGCTCTGCAGAGAGTAACTTCAGCTTCACACCAGCTGTATAAATTCTGAACTTTGAAGGGATGCAGAGAAGGGAAGACTGCAGAAAAACAGGTACAACTTATGTAGGAGGATTTTGTTTCATTTCAGTATATCACCTGAGGCCAGTCACTGGGTATACGATAGGCTTACAACCACTTTAAGCTTTCACTGGCTTTAGGGGAGTGGCTTAGTAAGCTCAACAACCACATAGCAGCTGAAATATGGTGAAAATTGAGGAAAAGGGAAAAAAGGTACCCATCAAAAAAAATAGCATCATGAAGGCCAAGGAACACACCAGACAGGTCAGGGATAAAGTTTTGGAGAAGTCTAAAGCAGGGTTCAGGGTTGGGTTATACAAAAATATCCCAAGCTTTGAACATCTCAGGGAGCATTGTTCAATCCATCATCTGAAAATGGAGAGAGTATGCCCATGGTAACTCTGGGGGAGATACAGAGATTCACAGATCAGGTGGGAGAATCTGCCCACGGGACAACTATTAGTTGTGCACTCCACAAATCTGGCCTTTATGTAAGAGTGGGAAGAAGAAAGACATTGTTGAAAGAAAGCCATAAGAAGTCCCGTTTGCAATTTATGAGAAGCCATGTGGGGGACACAGCAAACATGTGGAAGAAGGTGCTCTGGTCAGATGAGACCAAACTTTTTGGCCTTAAAGCAAAACGCTATTTGTGGAGGAAAACTTAAGCCTCGAACACACGATCGGACTTTCCGACAAAAAAAACAAAAAAAACAAAAAAAAAAAAAAAACGTGGAATTTTGTCCGAAGGGTGTTGGCTCAAACTTGTCATGCATACACACGGCCACACAAATGTTGGCCAACAATTACAAACGTAGTGATGTACTACGTGTTTTTTCAGCTCTTTAGCGCCACCTTGATTCGCGATTTTCTTTTCACGCTTTTCAGTTAGTTTCTGAACAGCCGTTCGTCAAATAGACATGTTGCGGGATCGGAGGAGATAACGTGTTATTTATTATTGGCCTTGGAGTTATTGCTTTGACATTATTTTTTGGTTGAATAATGATTTGATTTGTTATATTTTCTATATATTTGGATGCACAGAATGCACTTTTTGGTTACGTTCTATTGGCAGATAGCATGTCTAATTTTATTTGTTTTTTTTTTAATGCACAAAAAAAAAAAAAAAAAAAAAAAAACAAAAATGGAGACTACTACTTGGCTATGTGTTTTACTTCAAATGACAGTTTGGGAGTAGGCAATTACATTTAAAAAAAATACAATGTAAAATTGAAAAGGGACACCAACATAGTTGTATCTTTGATCTTAAAAACTAGGGGATAATGGTGTTGAGGTAACTTGCCCAAAAAAAAAAAAAAAAAAAAAACACAAAAAAAAAAAACAGCATAATATTATTCTTGATATCACTAGAAAAAAAGCCTTGGAAAATATGTTTGGAATAATCCATCAGTATCACCAGCAAAGCAGCTTCATTATTATCCCATTAAAGAAGAAGAGAATGTGTGCTGCATTTCAAAATTTCATAATTTGCCACATCACAAATGTTAATTCTCCATTACGAATGCTAGTAGACAAGACCGACCGCTTCTGGCTCATCCTTGCTTCCGAGCATGTGTGTTTGTACTTTGGACTTTTGTCTGATGGACTTGTGTACACACGCTCAGAACATCCGACAAACACACATTTGTTGGCGGAAAATTTGAAAACCTAGCTAGCCAACAGCAGGAAAGTGCAACAATTGTCCGATGGAGCATACACATGGTCTGATTTTCCGCCAATAGCCTGACATTGAACATTTCCCGTCGGAAAATCCGATCGTGTGTATAGGCCTTAACACTAACATCACCCTGAACACACCATCCCCACTGTGAAACATGGTGATGGCGCATCATGTTGTGGGGATGCTTTTCTTCAGCAGGGACAGGGAATCTGGTCAGAGTTGATGGGAAGATGTCTGCAAAAGACTTAAGACTGGGGCGGAGATTCACCTTTCATCAAGACAGCGACCCTAAACTTACAGCCAGAACTACAATGAAATGGTTTAGATCAAATCATATTCATGTGTTAGAATGGCCCAAAGTCCACCTAAATCCAATTGAGAATCTGTGGCAAGACTTGAAAATTGCTGTTCACAGACACTCTCCATCCAATCTGACAGAGCTTGAGCTATTTTACAAAGAAGAATGTTAGATGTGCAAAGCTGGTAGAGACATCCCCAAAAAGACTTGCAGCTGTAATTGCAGTGAAAGGTGGTTCTACAAAGTATTGACTCAGGGGGGCTGAATACAAATGCACGCCACACTTTTCACATATTTGTAAAAAAAAAAAATATTGTAAAAAACATTCATCATTTTCCTTCCACAATTATGTGCCAATTTGTATTGGTCTAATACATAAAATCCATTCACGTTTTTGGTTGTAACATGACAAAATGTGGAAAATTTCAAGGGCATAGGAATACTTTTTCAAGGCACTGTTAACAACTTTAAAGTGGAGTTCCGCCTGGGTAAAAAAAAAAATTTGAAGTCAGCAGCCACAAATACTGCAGCTGCCGACTTTTAATATATGGACACTCACCTGTCCAGGGAGACCGCAATGTGGGCACCTGAAGACGACCCGTCCCGCGGCTTTGGGTGCAGGCATCCTTACTAAGGGTAACAGGAAGTGAAGCCTGTTTCCTACTGCGCATGCCCTTTCTGAATTGTCACTGCCGCCTGCAGCAGGGGGGGGGGGGGGGGGGTGGAGGAGGGCCAGACACCGTAGTTTGCCACACAATATTGAGGCGATCTTTCACCGGAGTGGGAGCAGATATATGGATTTAACAGATATCCGCTCCCCCTGAAAGAAGATGCCAAATGTGGCACCGGAAAGGGGGGGTCCGATCCGCGGAAGTTCCATTCCTGGGTGGAACTCCGCTTTAAGAAATCAAGAACATTACCCACAAACACAGTGCGCTATGGTTGTACTGAGAACTGTGTAAATCAGCGGCACAAGTTAAAACTAGAACAAGTTTAACCTGTATAGACATGAACATGTACTTTTTCATTCATTTTGGGAAGTGCCCAAAAAAAAGGGAATATACTAAAGCTTTGAGCAATTATTAAAATGGACGGCTCACATACTTTTTTGTACTTTTTTCTATATATCATTATTGGTAATGCTTAAAACAGAAGGTTAAGTAAACAAAAAAATAAATAAAAAAGGGTTTAAATGCATACGTTTAATGCTTCATTTTCCAAAGGATTTGTAATTCCATGCAGCCGATCTTGTAATTTGTACATATCTGTCACACAGCCAAGCAGGTTATACACTTACATAATGGTTCAGCAATTTTCCAAGAGACACACCTGTCCTGGTGACTCGCCTAGGCGAGAATTACATAAAAGAGGCCACTTTCACACGGGCGGACCGTTCAGATCCGCCTGTCAGTTTTTTAGGCGGACCTGAACGGACGCTCCATACAGGTCTATGGAGCGACGGATGTCAGCGTTGACTTGTCCGCTGACACCTGACCTGCTAAAGTGTGACGGAGGAAAACCCTACGTTTCCAACCGTCTGCGGATCGGATGAAAACGGACTCTTCATCTGATCCCCCATAGAGGAGAGCAGCGCTCTGACAGGTCGGTCCCTGCACAGTGTACAGAGACAGACCTGTCATCTGTCTGCTCAGCGGGGATCCACGGAGCAATCCCCTGCTGAGCAAAGCGGAGCCCGTACACAGACACGTCCATGTGAAAGTGAAATGTGTATGTATTCTTAAAGTGGAGTTCCACCCAAAAGTGGAACTTCCGCTCATTTGTCTCTGACAATTGGCACCTTTCGGGGGAAGAGGGGACATGATACCCGTCTTTGACAGGTATCCTGTTCCCACTTCCGGGAGTCCAGGCCACGGCCCGTAACATCACCGCAGGGCTCCCTCCTCCTCTCCCTGTTGCCGGGCCAGCAGGAGAGAGGAGCGGGGCCTCACACATGCGCAGTAGCTTTCCTGGCGTGAAGCCGTAAGGCTACACTGCCGGGGTACTCTCACCCGCAATGGCGGCGGCAGCACCCGACAATTTATTCTTAAAATATCTCTATGCAGTAGTAAATATAAATAACCAACTATATGGTTAGGGAGTAAAATCTTTAATCCACTCTGAGAATAACAGACAGAAGAGATATACTGTATATACTATTAGAAGAGAGATATATTATATATACTATTAAAGGAGATATACTGTATATACACTATTAGAGGAGATATACTGTATATACTATTAGAGGTTGAATCTAGTAAATATCAGACTCAGATCAATTTTTTTTTTTTTTATTTAAAAGAAAAAAAAAAAAAAGTTAAAAAGACTGTTTTGCAGATTTTCAAACAGAACTGTAATATATTATATGCTGGCCATACAAAAACAATGTCTTCCTTCAAAAAAAAAAAAAAAAAAAAAAATGTAATTTTAGGAACGTTGTTCGATTTTCTAATGGTTAATGGGGTAAAATCGACGTTTGTTTTCAACCACAGTGACAGGAAAATTTGGAAATAGAAAACTTCTTGGTCAAAGGAATTTTCAGACAGTGTATGTGGTTTTCGTTCAGAAATTATATTCATTTTTAAACAGAAATGTTAAAAGCAAGTGAAAATTTCAAACATTCTTTCATTCAGCGAATGTACAAAGATTTTTTGTAGGAATATTCTCATCTGAAAATTGATCCGTGTGGCCAGCGTAAGCCTCGGTACACACCTATGCAGTTTGCTTTTGATCTGTTTCTGCAGTGCTTTTTGCTGTGCGTTTTGATTTTTGCAAACGTGATTTTATGCTTTTTTTTGGCCAATTTGTTGTTGAGCAGATAAAAATTTAAAAAAAAAATAAAAATAAAAAAAAAACACAAATTGCTGCAAAAACACACTACATGCTTTTCTGCAGCTTCTCCAATAAATAATAAGTAATAATTTCTTCTTCACTGATAATCAGGACACTAATGATTAGTGCCACGATTATCCGTGTAAACCTTGTGCCGACAGCCTTGCGGGTTATCGGTACTCCTTTTCTTCCCACAGAGGAAAGGAGTGCCGATAACCAGCAAGTCTGTTTACATGTGATCAGCTGTAATTGGCCCTTTACCAAGATCTGTGATCAGCTGTGTCTTAAAGCGGAGTTCCACCCAAAAGTGCCTGTCCACAGGGAGAGCGCAGCACAACTCGCGCATGCGCAGTGTGCGCCCCTCCCTGAAGCTGCAAACTGTCATGGTTGGGTGCCCACAGTTTCAATGGAGGCGCCAAGGAGAGGAGCGGGGCTCCGTGGGGGCCGCATTGCTGGACCGTGGAACAGGTAAGTGTCTGTTTATTAAAAATCAGTAGCTACAGTTTTTGTAGCTGCTGCCTTTTAAATAAACAAAAAAAGCCTGGAACTCCGCTTTAAGAAGACAGTGGTGACTGGGAGGAAGTCCATGGATGCCCTCCCAGAACTAGAGCCACACTGAAGTTGTCTTTTGGATATAGCGTGGTAGTGATGTATGCATGTAGCAATGTACGCAGGGGGAGCCCCATGGAAGCTGGAAACAAGTGCAGTATGTACCACTACTAGAGCGATTACCGCCATCTTCTTGGCCCTGTGCCGAATGGCTGCCCGACTGCATGTCGAGTACAGGAGGTCACCTGCTCGGCATTGGCGCCATTCTGTGAACACTTTGCTTATTCTCAATGAATGCAAAGTCTTCCCTGATTGGATGAGGTGGATCAAAAATTATTCATCCAATCAGAGAATAATTTTCATTCAGTGGGAAAATGCAAAGAATTTTATAAATGCATGACCTCCACAATGCAGCATTGGTAGAAGCTAGCGGTATCTACCTCTGCGATTTCAGCTTCCAGTGATGGTACATACATACTTGGGCCCCTTTCACACAGGCTGTCTGATCAGTTCCACTTGTCAGTTTTTCAGGCAGAACTGATTGGACCCTCCAGTCTCTTAAACGGAGCAGCAGATGTCAGCAGGCACACATGTCTGCTGACACCCGTTGCCATCCAATCTGGTCTGCCTAAAACAGACGGATGGTGGTCCTATTCCCCATCCATCCGGTGGATCAGATGCAAATGGACAGGCGGTCTGTTTTCCATTTGATTGCCAAATAGAGGATAGCGGGACTGTGTCTGTGTCTGCTCCGCATAGGGGAGTGGACACGGACCTGTCATCTGCCTCATCAGCAGAAAGATCCTCCCTGAGCAAGCGGATTCCGCTTCACGGAGGCGCCCATGTGAAAAGGAACCTCACACCGGTTCAAGCCAGACATCCCAATCTGCAAAAACACAATTTTTTCATTCAGGTACGTGGCGCTGCAGACAATGTCAGGTAGGGCAGTGGACGTCAGTAGTTTATTTCTACAATTTAATTTGTTTAAAAAAAATAAATAAAAATTCACAATGCTTTTTGGGGGGAGGGGGTTGGGGCAGTGGACAGTGTTGGTAGAACAGGGGGGAGTGGTGCCAGTAATTTTTTTTATATATGTATTTTTTTTTTTCCACAAAATTTAATTTATCATATTTTTTTTACAATATTTATTTATTTTTTTCCCCTTATCAGCCCTGTGTTTGGAGGGGCTTTGGTGAGATATCAGGGGTCTAAACAGACCCCTGACATCTCCCCTTTGAGACATGAAAAGGGACTGAGGACAGAGATTCCCCAGTCCCTTTCTCAGCACTGAAGATGAATGGACAGGAGACACAGTCCCGGTCCATCCGGAGAACAGGTGGGGCGGCGGAGAAGGACAGCGGGCCAGAGGAGAAGGACAGCGGGCCAGAGGAGAACGGGTGGGGCGGCGGAGGAGGACAGCGGGCCAGAGGAGAACGGGTGGGGCGGCGGAGGAGGACAGCGGGCCAGAGGAGAACGGGTGGGGCGGCGGAGGAGGACAGCGGGCCAGAGGAGAACGGGTGGGGCGGCGGAGGAGGACAGCGGGCCAGAGGAGAACGGGTGGGGCGGCGGAGGAGGACAGCGGGCCAGAGGAGAACGGGTGGGGCGGCGGAGGAGGACAGCGGGCCAGAGGAGAACGGGTGGGGCGGCGGAGGAGGACAGCGGGCCAGAGGAGAACGGGTGGGGCGGAGGAGGAGGACAGCGGGCCAGAGGAGAACGGGTGGGGCGGAGGAGGAGGACAGCGGGCCAGAGGAGAACGGGTGGGGCGGAGGAGGAGGACAGCGGGCCAGAGGAGAACGGGTGGGGCGGAGGAGGAGGACAGCGGGCCAGAGGAGAACGGGTGGGGCGGAGGAGGAGGACAGCGGGCCAGAGGAGAACGGGTGGGGCGGAGGAGGAGGACAGCGGGCCAGAGGAGAACGGGTGGGGCGGAGGAGGAGGACAGCGGGCCAGAGGAGAACGGGTGGGGCGGAGGAGGAGGACAGCGGGCCAGAGGAGAACGGGTGGGGCGGAGGAGGAGGACAGCGGGCCAGAGGAGAACGGGTGGGGCGGAGGAGGAGGACAGCGGGCCAGAGGAGAACGGGTGGGGCGGAGGAGAAGGACAGCGGGCCAGAGGAGAACGGGTGGGGCGGAGGAGAAGGACAGCGGGCCAGAGGAGAACGGGTGGGGCGGAGGAGAAGGACAGCGGGCCAGAGGAGAACGGGTGGGGCGGAGGAGAAGGACAGCGGGCCAGAGGAGAACGGGTGGGGCGGAGGAGAAGGACAGCGGGCCAGAGGAGAACGGGTGGGGCGGAGGAGAAGGACAGCGGGCCAGAGGAGAACGGGTGGGGCGGAGGAGAAGGACAGCGGGCCAGAGGAGAACGGGTGGGGCGGAGGAGAAGGACAGCGGGCCAGAGGAGAACGGGTGGGGCGGAGGAGAAGGACAGCTGCCAGAGGAGAACGGGGGGGGGCGGAGAAGGACAGCTGCCAGAGGAGAACGGGGGGGGGGGGCGGAGAAGGAAAGCAGGCCAGAGGAGAACGGGGGGTGGAGAAGGAAAGCAGGCCAGAGGAGAACGGGGGGGCGGTGAAGGACAGCAGGCCAGAGGAGAACGGGGGGGGGGGGGGGTGGTGGAGAAGGACAGCGGGCCAGAGGGGAATGGGTGGGAGACACATGGGTGACACTACTGCCACCCAGGATTAGCCCTGCAGCCGGGAGATCGCAGGGCACTTGCAGGTGTCCGGGAGCCCACTCCCCACTGCAAGAGACTCTCGCGGGAGACTTGGGATGTCTGTCAAGCTATGGAAATCTGGAATTCAGCTTTACATAGTGGTTAGAAACGTGCTTATAGTGCTTATGCAGCACTGTAGTCTTTGGTTCATAGTCAAGTCAGGACATTACCTGCATGGAGTTTGCATGTTATTCCTGGGCTTAATTTGCTCCGGTCTAAATTGGTCCTTGTATGGTTATGCATGAATGTATGTGGTAGAAGGACTTTAGATTGTAGGACAGGGACTGATGGGTGTGTACAGTATGAAAACCACAGTGTTATTGTAATGCGGTATATATACACACCTTGAAAAATGCATCTTCCACTGACGTTTATGAGAGCACACCTCTGGTGCGCTCTCCTAGACTTCAATGGAAGGTACGTTTTTCAAACAGGGAACTAAAGATGCAGCAAGCAGGGTTTTCCCAAATGCAGCATACTGTAAAAAAAGCGCACAGATGTGAAGTTACATTTTTTTTTTTTTTTTTTTTGGGACTATTTCTCATACGCTTTTGATGTGCTGGGAAGGTGCATTTTAGCATAGCAAAACGCACAGAGGTGTGAACAAGGCCCTACACTGCAAGGAATGCCATCCCTCTCTATTTGTCTTGTCTACAGTAATAAAGTGAAAGAATACCCCAAATTTTGGGGTGTCCCCAGGACGGTAAGGCCTCATGTACACAGAACATTTGAATTTTTTCTGGCCTGGATGCCTTTGCTTCAGGGGAGTAAAAAAGCAGCGTAAAAAAAACAAACACAAAAAACAAAAAGCAAAACACACACTTAAACCCTTGGTGATGGTGCCTACTGGCCCTGTAAGGCATTTCAGATGCTGGGGGGGTGGGGCTGGGTTTCTGATCATGTGACCGCTGTGATTGGCTGTCACATGATAGGAAAGCTCCTGATCGCAAGAAGAGATCAGGAGCTTTCCATTATCTGCTGGTAACTTCCAGGAGCATGCAGGGCACAGCTCTGTTTATCTTTAGGTATGCATATATGTGGCCTCTTGCCGTTAAGGCCCACCCCCTGGAGGTCTCATATATATGAGTACGGCCGGTGTCTTGCCGAGAATGTTCCCTCGGCGGATAAGTTCCCCCCTGTACTGCGCAGGCGCAGCGCCTGCGCAGTACATACTACTCTCAGCCGCCGGAGATAGCCGAAGCTCAAATGCTTCAATCAGCTGTACACGGCGCCTGCGCTCTGGGTCCAGGTTCCTTCCCCACCATCCAAGTGGACCTAGAGGGGAATCTAAAAGTGCCGAGCGCAGCGAGGCCGTGCCCGAAGCGTGGCGAGCGGCCCTCTTACAGGCGCCGTGTACAACTGATTTTCAGCTGTTCTGCTTCGGCTATTTCCGCCGATACCTACTGCGCAGGTGCAGTAGAGGGGGGAACTTATACGCCGAGCGGAACTTTCTCGGCAGAACACCGGCGAGGAAGTAGTTTGCAAACATGTTTAGGCGCATCAAGTGTTTGGGCGTTCATTCATTCCATTGGCCAGGATATTAAAGTTACTTCAGCTAGAGATGCACCAATACCATTTTTTTTTTTTTTTTTTTTTACAATGGAGTACAAGTACCGATACTAAAAAAAAAAAAAAAAGTACTTGCTGATACCAATTACTGATACCTACCGCAACTGTTTTGTTTTAACTTCAGCTGTCAGCAATGGTACAAAGCATTGAAAAGTTATTTACAAATGAAATAAATAAAAAAAAAAAAAAAAAAAAAAAAATTAACGCTTTTTCAATGTTAAATGTATAAATATATATGTTTAAAAATATTCACTAACAAAGCAAGCAAAAAAAAAAGTTTTAATTGTTTATCGTTTATAAAATAGACGTGAACAAAAGAAAAAAAAAAAAAAAGCAGGAAAATAATAATTAAATGGAGGAGAATAGGGAGTTAATTAAGGCTGATTAGAGTAAATTAAGGGTTATTAAGGGGTTAAACAGAGGAACATGTGTTCATCCCTTTGATCTGCATATGAAGAAACAGAAATATACAAAAAGAAATAACGTTTCTTTTTATTTTAGAGTTTCAGGGATGAGCAATGTCGTTAATAAACATTTGGCTGCTTTTTTTTTTTATTTTTTTTATTTTTTTTTGACAGCTCCAATTCCCGGACTTCTTTAACACTGGGGAGACCCTCTGACAGCTCAAAGAGCCGAGCCTGAAAGTATTGGTGCATTTGCACGAGTACCGATACTTGTGCAAATACTCGTTACCGATACTAGTATCAGTGCAACCCTAACTCCAGCCATTGAAATGAATTGTTAAATATGTCAATCGTTTAGGTGTGTCCAGCGTTTTTTTTTTTTGTTTTTTTGTTTTTTTTTGCCAAAACACTCTTCTGAAAGCGTAAACGGGGTTTTTTTTCCTTCTGCCTCTAAACACTGACGTATGCATGGACACACAGGCTAAGAGAGGGGTGTTTAGAGACAGAAAGATAGTCATGAAACGCCTCCAACAGCCACGTTTTTATCACCTGTGTGCATGAAGCCTTATAGGAGGGGAAATCTTCCAGTGTGGACTCTAGTTCTTGAGACCCCATCCCCCCCCCCCCCCCCCCCCCCAGGATTCCCTCAATCTGGAGAGATTTCCTCTCACTTCCTGTTTGGCTATGGGACAGGAAGTGAATGGAACTTTCCCCAATGGGACACAGATGGGAAAAATAAAAAATAAAAAGTCAGGGGGTTATATAACCCTACCTTACTCTATCCAAAATAAAAAAAAAATAATTTTTTTAAAAAAAAATGTAGTTAAACTTTAATTCAGTAAGAGTTTATTCACACCGGATGCGCATGATGGGGTGCGTTTGTAAGTGCATTCCCAATTATTATACAGGATTTATATAGCG
Organism: Aquarana catesbeiana; assembly: GCF_042186555.1. NCBI lineage: Eukaryota > Metazoa > Chordata > Amphibia > Anura > Ranidae > Aquarana > Aquarana catesbeiana. Next base: position 236,097,183 of record NC_133324.1, read on the forward strand.
TCAACAGTTACAATACAGGAGGAATCAGACAGCCCTGCTTTTCAGAACTTAGATTGTTAGAATTTAGCAGGCAGGGTTGAGTCCTACAAAAAAAAAAAAGTTAATAACTGTGGGGGATGGGCTGATAGGGAAAATAAAAGTACAGTTGACAGGTCAGGAAAGGATAGGCTTCTCTGAATAGGAGGGTTTTTAGGGATCATCTAAAAGCAAATAGAGTAGGAGACAGTTGGACAGACTGGGGTAGGGAGTTCCTGAGGATGGGAGAGGCCTGGGAAGAGTCCTGGAGGCGAGCATGGGAGGAGGCAACGAGAGGAGGAGGTCTTGGGAGGAACGAAGAGAACGAGTAGGTTCCCAATGCATGGCAACAAAAAATAAAAAAATAAAATAATGGTTCCTTATGAATGCAGTTCACAATAGCAAGTTGCGTTGCAGTGCTGAAAAAAGTATGGTATGCACCATTTTTTTTCAGCACAGCACAATGCGTTCAAAATGCACAAAAACACAACTTTCTGTAAGACAAAAAAAAAACACACACACACACACACACACACACACACCCCATATGTAAAATGCACACCAGCGCATTACAACACACATATGGTAACAGGCAATGTGGTGTGAATGAGCCACTAGACAATAAGCTTCATATATGATTATATGTGAGTTACTTGTTTCACACATCAGCAGTCAGACTCATTAGCCTGATGTGGAATTGCAGCTGTTATGGAGAAGATATGGGGGGGATGTAACAAGAGGGGGTTCCTGTGTATTAGGAGGATTAGTCCTATGGATGTTGTGATGAGTGGTATGTTGTGATGAGTGGGTGCTGATGATCCAAGGACAATAGAGAGGGGTGACAGGACTGGCCCAGGTTGCTATGTTGATGGGTGTTAGTAAACCTGAGTCACCTCCTTCTCCTGACACATGATGACACGGCAGTCTATGGAGTCTAATCCCAGCACACACACTGTACACCACACCACCTGTTGATCAGAGGCTGGCAGGATGTGCTGAGACTTGTAGTTCACTAGCCGATTCCTGTCTAATACAAAGCCCAGTCCTGTATGGGGCGATCACCTCTCCCAGCCCCATCCAGACTAACCCCCGACCGGTCCCCAGCACTCAGACAGAGCCGGCCAGGTCAGCGGTCATCAGACACACACACCATGGTTTCGTTTCCCTTACCTCCTCCGATGACCGAGAACAGACAACTGTCAGCAGCGCCTCTCCCCCACCGCAGGCTCTGAACAACAAACAGGATCCGGCTACTTCCTCAAGCTCAGCCTCCAGCCCCGACCTCCGCTGCCATTGGTCCGCCGAGCTGTCAGTCACGCCCAAGCCCGCCCCACCGTACACGACTTTTCATTGGCCGGCCCTGTCATTGTTTTTTTTTTACTATTTCTAAATCGGGTTTGTAAGTTTATGTTCCCCGAGTCTACAAATATACATTCTATAGAATGCACAGGAAGAAAGTATACACCAATCAGCCATACCTGTATGACCACTGACAGGTAAAGTCAATAACACTGCTTATCTGGTTACAATGACAGCAGTCCAACTCCGACACTCCTCTGCTACATGTAAAAAAACGACTTAGAACCCCCAGATATTATATCTTTTTGAAGCAGAGGCCCTAGAAAATAAAATAGTAGGCGTTGCATATTTTTATGTCACACGATATTTGCGAAGCGGTTTTTCAATTGCAAATGTTTTGGAAAAAATACACTTGAATTCATTTTTTTTTTTTTTTTTTTTAGTGAAAAGCCAAATTTAAGAAGAAACAAAGTCTGGACAGGAAGGAATATTTAAAAAAATTAAAAAGCGAAGTGGTCCGTCATCTTCCGTAGGTGTATTCCCGCTCACCATAGGTGTGTGCAGCCTGTTGCATTAGGGTGTGCACCCCAAAGCTCAAACACAGAGCAACAGAGGCAGTAGCTAGGCAGTGGCGGGTGCAAAGTACATGTGAACGACTCTTTTTTTTAAATTATTTTTTGACATTTGCGGGTTTTTTATTTTTTTACATTTTCTTTAGATTTTTATTTATTTATTTTATTTATTTTTGAACTGCCCTTTTGGGGGGCTTAGGTGAAATATCAGGGTTCTAAACAGACCCCTGATGTCTTACATTTAAGACTGGAAAAGGGGCTGAGGACAGGATGGAGGCGCAGATGCTAGAACCGATCCCCCTACAGCACCGCCGGATTGAGGAAGAAGCGGAGAACCCGGCCGCACTGCAACGGGAGGAACAAGAGGATCGATAGCTACAATAAGGCAGGTCCTCCTGCTTGGCAGGTGCCTGGGCCACCTTTTTGAACTAATGGGGCATGAGCGCAGTACAGGAGGGGAGGCTGTACTGCCTTGTCATTGGTCCTGGTACACAGGGTGATTAGGGTGTGCCCAGGCACACTCCCTGTGCACACCTATGCCACTCACAGCAGCACACTATAGTCCGGTGGAGGTGAGACTAGTGGACGGGGCAGAGTGCCGTCGAGGAACTTCCTCATCCCATCCTCCCAGCTCCATACATCCGCTCACCTCCAGAAATACAGCTCCTTTAATTCATTTTAATGCACAAAAACAATATAAGACTCAACTGTTTAGTAAAATATAAAAGATGATGCATACCTCCCAACATTTTGAGATGGGAATGAGGGACACCTACTAACAAATGTATGTAGACATAGGACACGCCCCCTGCCACACCCCCTTAAAGGAGAAGTAACCAAAAAAAAGGTTCATTACATCCACAAGGACTTTTTTTATCACTACTGTTCCTTTATATTGGCTTTTAAAATGTACAAATGCAGCCAGTGCCGGGACAAGGTCATACGGTGCCCAGGGCGAAGAGGGCAAACTGCGCCCCCCCCCCCACCCCCCGGTGTAAAGAAAGAGCCAGTGTCAGTGGGAATCAACTGTGTCCTGTGTGTGCTGCTTTTTACTGCAGATCGATTTGTTCTTTTTCCTGAGAAAAAAAGAAAAGACAAAAAGTGATCATTCCCTCTGTAAAGAGCCCTGTATTGATTATCAGCACAGGGCCCAGGGCAACATGTAACCGTCACCAGCTGCCAGATGCCACGTGTCATTCGCCATCGTCACCTGCTGCCAGACGCCACATGTCATTTGCCTCATCACCTGCTGCCAGATGCCATGTGTCACTTGCCACCATCACCTGCTGCCAGATGCCACTTGCCACCGTCACCTGCTGCCAGATGCCACATGTCACTTGCCTCGTCACCTGCTGCCAGATGCCATGTGTCACGTGCCTCGTCACCTGCTGCCAGATGCCATGTGTCACTTGCCACCATCAGCTGCTGCCATGTGTCACTTGCCACCATCACCTGCTGCCAGATGACACCGTCACCTGCTGCCAGATGCCACATGTCACCTGCTGCCAAATGCCACCTGCTGCCAGATGCCACTTGTCACAGTCACCTGCTGCCAGATGCCACGTGTCACTTGCCTCGTCACCTGCTGCCAGATGCCATGTGTCACTTGCCACGGTCACCTGCTGCCAGATGCCACATGTCACTTGCCACCATCACCTGCTGCCAGATGCCACGTGTCACTTGCCACCGTCACCTGATGCCACTTGCCACCTGATGCCACATGTCACTTGCCACCGTCACCTGCTGTTAGATGCCACGTGTCACTTGCCACCGTCACCTGCTGCCAGATGCCACATGTCACTTGCCACCGTCACCTGCTGCCAGATGCCACCGTCACCTGCTGCCAGATGCCACATGTCACCTGCTGCCAGATGCCACATGCCACTTGCCACCTGATGCCACATGTCACCTGCTGTTAGATGCCACGTGTCACTTGCCACCGTCACCTGCTGCCAGATGCCACTTGCCATCCATAGCCTGGCTCTCTCTCCCTCCCCTTTAGTTGGGCATGCTGGGGGCTGCAGTTTCTCTCTTAGGACTGCAATGGGCCAGTCCTTGGAACTACATTTCCCATGATCCTCCTTTTGTGCTCCTTTTTTTGTTTTTTCTTCTGCCCAATAGGAAGGAGAGGGCACCGCTGCCCGCTCCGGAGTACAGCAGCATGATAGGGGGAGAAAAAAGATCCGGGAGCTGCGCTCTCCGCACAGAGACACAGCCGCTCTCCCCGTTGCTGACCGAAGGAAGGAGGGGGAATGGGAAGAAAACAGAGCCCTCTCCTGTACAGGGAGGGGGGAGGCAGTTTCTCCTCCTCGGGACCCGCAAGGGTCCGCGGCAACTGGGCTTCAAATCGGCACCCCTCTGCCTTTACTCGTGGCACCCGCCTAGGATGATGGATCGGCCCTGGTTACAACTATTAGCGGTGCCAGCGGCTAGTGTGTACAGTCGCACACAGTTGTGAAGCACACTGCCGCACTTCACCTGCGCCCCCCTCCCTCCATAAAATGGTACCACCCAGGGCATCCGCCCCTTCCGCCCCTGCCTTGTACCAGCCCTGAATGCAGCAAATTAGAAATTGGATGAAAGGTTTAGCACTGGGAAACACTTTTTGAAAGATAAAAAGTGCATTTTATATACATCTATATAGATCAGACCAAAATGAGGGACAAATGAGGTGGAATGAGGGACAGAGGGACATTGCTCCAAATCAGGGACTGTTGGGAGCTATGGATGATTTTATGCTGAGTAAGTAAATACCAAACAGGTCATGCAAAAATTGCATCCGCCCATGGAACGGCGCCAAATTACGTTACATAAAAACCTCCACAGGCAACGCTTTAAAAGCCTTTACACATTACACAGTTTAGAATTACACAGGAGGTCTGGCACTACAATTATTGCTTTCACTCTAACATTTGCGGCGAAACCTGTGTGATGTGATTGCCGTTTACAGATGTAGCGATATGGACGGTCAGCAGAAAGCACCATAGCTTTCAGTGTTTCTAGACATCGCTTGCCCCTTTGGTAATCATAGACCACATATTTGTGTGTCCAACAAAGTGGATGATGGGAAACGTATAGTTCTCCTTCAGACTATCGCTATGCAACCATGTACCCTAAGACTACACATCCCAGGGATCTTCGCGGTGACATGAAGGTTGCTGGGAGTGATCATAAAAGGAGCGAGAAGCCTGCGCAGGACTCTCGCTTCCTCCTGGGCCTGATGCCAGACAGACCTCTATGTGTAACAGGGAGAGAGAGGTCGCGGCCTACCATGCAGAGCTTTACTTCCACCTGAGGCCTAAGGGGCCTAGCTCTGTTATTCGCTGTCAGACATCCTGTCGCTAACATCACTTGGATTGCCTGCCTTTCGGTGTGGGTATGTGGGGCAAGTTTCACTTCGGAAGACTGAGACAGCGGATCCGCTGCCCGAGGGCCACTACATAAGTTCCTGTCCAGAAGACATCGGATCGATTTGGTTGTTGGTGAGAGGGCAAATTGCTCGACCTTTTATCTATTCGTTGCCACTTTTACAGAACACTGTGCACAGACATTTTTACCCCAAGAACACTTTACTGCATTGCTTGAACACTGTGCTCAGCAGCCTTAGATCTTCACCACTAGGAACCTATTACTTTATGTACAACTAAACGCGTTAAAGTTTACGAGCTCCAACTAGCTAGTAAAGAACATCAGATCTGCAAAGTGGAACTCTTTTGCCATTAGTCATAGGAAAGCCTATTATTAGCTTCTATAGACCTGCACTTTCAATAGGATAGCATAGGCTGGCTAGATTACATATTTCTCAAAGTGGCAACATAAGTAGTTAACTGAAACATCGGCTAGGAGGTAACTTTTGATCTAAATATAGTGTACATTTATGTATATAATATTGTTTGTTGCTGAACCATTGTTTGTGTCATTGGGAGGAATTTGTTTGCTGAGTTGGCACTGTTATCCCGGCTCAGCAGATTTTTTACCTCTTTCTGTGATATAACTTCCCCTATTTGGTTCAAGTAAAATATTTCAGAACCTGATATTACTGTGTTGTTTGATTCTTGCTGCACAGTGTTACAGGGATGTCTGAACCCAGAGTATCAGGTGGGTTGGAACGTTCACTTGTTCATGGCCGTTCAGAAGAGCAGGTAATTCTCAGCAGTCCCCAAGGGGGCCGTGCTACATTTGGGGGCTCGTCCATGATGCTATCTGCCGCAGGCCCCAGCCAACCTAGATCAGAACCGCAATCTGTGTGGGAAGCCACATCCATGGCCGCGGTTGATTGGGGTCAAAGTTATGGGGCCTCAACCAACAAAAGCACCGTTCTGGAGATCTCGGGGAGTGAGCATACCAAGAGGCAGATCAGAAGGTGGCTGAGAGCTTTAATGCCAGGACACCAGGCCTACCTGGTGGAGACTAAAGCCTCAGTGGAGATGGATCAATTCAGGGCACTGATAGAATGGCAGGAAGAGGTGCCAGTGTGCTTTCAGGAGGAAGAGATCCGCTTAACGGGAGAGGTGACTGCAAGGGTATTCCCAATAAAAAGCGAGAGGAGGGACTGAGAAGCCCCCTCCGACAAAAGCTTACGAGGGAAGTCCTGTGCATACGGGGACCGACTCCCAAGGGGCCAGCCTCCCTCCACTCTCTTTCTACACAGATATGAGTCGCCTGGTCGATAGCTTGGTGAAGAATGGGTCTGGAAATGCTAATCAGAGTTATCAAAAACTTAGATTTTTCTCGGGGCAAATTTGAAACATGGATGAGTCAAGCTTTATGGAAGCTATGGAAGAGTGGAGTGTTTCAGAGGCTGTGAAACAACAACGACTTAGTGAGAGCCTTCGAGGCCCAGCGGCTGATGTGATCCGTAACCTAAGGTTGGGCAAGAGGACTTGTGTCACCATGGACTACATTGAGGCTTTATGTGCTGTTTTTGGAAGAGTTGAAACAATCGCTGATTTGATGTACAAGTTCAACCACACCCATCAAAAGAGAGGGGAGAGTTTGTCCAAATACATCTCTCAGGTAGACCGGATGCTACATCAAATCATCCTCAAGAAAGGTCTTGACCCTAAAGACGCTGATCAGGCCCGTCTGGATCAGGTGCTGCATGGGGCCCGGCCCAACCATCCTATAGCGTTGAAGCTGTTGCTGAAGCAGTGTTTCCATTAAGGATGCACGGGCGCCGCCCCCTCTCTCCAGCCACCCCCTCTGTGTACTATGGCTAGATTCATGCATTGCACGAATCTATCCATGGCCGCTGTAGCCACCCCCTATTCAGGGGCCCAGTCCCTTTTCGGATGCTGGGCGCCTGAATTCCAGCGGCGGGGGGGGTGTGTTTTTGAAGCACCTGATTAGAGCCATAAGCTCTAATAGGCTTCAAAATAGATAAGCTGCGAGCGCAAAGCCTTGCGCTCGCAGTTCACCCAGGTGGGTTAGCAAAGAAAATGAACTGCCTCTCAGCCTATCTAATACCTGCCACCTGATTGGCTGAAGGCACAGGCGCCGTGATTGGAAGCCTAACGTAACTGAAGAACAGGAGGACAGAGAGCCTTTGAGGACACAGCTTTGAGGACGTCACCTGCTGCATGTCCCACAGCTGGCTGCCATCACCCACCACCAGGATGGGGTAAGCATGTGACGGTCGGACGGCGAGCGGCAGGGTCACAGAGGCTACATATGATGGGCATACAGGCTACATATGATGGGCACACAGGCTACATATGATGGGCACACAGGCTACATATGATGGGCACACAAGCTGCACCTGATGAGCACACAGGCTACATATGATGGGCACAGAGGCTGCATATGATGGGCATAGAGGCTACATATGATGGGCACAGAGGCTGCACATGATGGGCACAGGCTACATATGATGGGCACAGAGGCTGCATATGATGGGCACAGAGGCTGCATATGATGGGCACAAGCTGCATATGATGGTCACAGAGCCTGAATATAATGGGGACAGAGGCTGCATATGATGGGCACAGTCTGCATATGATGGGCACAGGCTACATATGATGGGCACAGAGGCTGCATATGATGGGCACAGGCTGCATATGATGGGCACAGAGGCTGCATATGATGGGCACAGGCTGCATATGATGGGCACAGAGGCTGCATATGATGGGCATAAGCTGCATATGATGGGCACAGAGGCTGCATATGATGGGCACAAGCTGCATATGATGGGCACAAAGGCTGCATATGATGGGCACAGAGGCTGCATATGATAGGCACAGGCTGCGTATGATGGGCACAGAGGCTGCATATGATGGGCACAGAGGCTGCATATGATGGGCACAAGCTGCATATGATGGGCACAGAGGCTGCATATGATGGCACAGTGGCTGCATATGATGGGCACAGTGGCTGCATTTGATGGGCACAGTGGCTGAATTTTATGGGCACAGTGGCTGCATTTGATGGCACAGTGAGGCTGCAACTGATGTTTTTTTTCAGAATTGTTCAGTTTGTTTGCGCCCCCCAAAAAATCTGAGCCGAAGGGATTGACTCCCCGGACACCCATAAACCAGTTGCAGAACTAGGGCCAGTGGAACTGATGGCTTAGGTAGCTCAGGCTCAAACTCAAATGTACCATGCACTGATGAGTGATGGAGACCCAAGCAAAAGTTCAGGAGCTAGGGACTCGTGCAAGTGAACCAAAACCGTACTCAGATTTATTGTACTTATGTTCATTCACTCTGTAAACCATCTTTTCCTTAATATAAAAAAAATTTTATTGTAAAAAAAAAAAAAAAAAAAGTACTCAGAGCAAGAAAGGAGATGTTATGGATGTGGAGAGGCTGGACGTTTTTGAGCCAAAGGTCCCAAGGCGGGTGTCAGCCCTCAACTCCTCAATGAAGTCCTGAGAGCGTTACAGAAACTACTCTTTCCCAAGCTGGCGGGAAACTTCAGGGGACCTCAGTGAAGGAGCTAGTTGGGAGTCCCAAGGGATGTCTGCGCTCCAATGATAAGAAAGTAGAATGGAAGAAAGTCAAGAAAGGAGGACGCAAGCCATCAGTTCTCTCGCACCCCAAGCACGACCCAAAATTAAAGCCTCCGAATAATGGAAGAAGGGGAAAGGAAATCAATGCACAATTTGCTAAACAAACAGTTAAATCATAAGCATCGCCTCCCAAGAGGCCTGTTAGAGCACAGACCTTAGAGTCACCTGGGGGAACCCTACCCAAGAACTTAGTGGGGCCTTCCCCTATAGTATCAATCCAGGTGGAGGGCATCTATACGCAAGCACTGTTGGATACTGGAGCTCAATTAATGTTGCTGTATCAAGACTTTTATCACAAGTACTTGAAACATATCCCCTTGTGCAAACTCGACGAACTAGAAATTTGGGGAATCGGAACTCAGAAGTGCCCTTACGATGGTTACATACTTATCAAGATAACCCTTGACTCTGCTCTAGCCGGAAGGCCAGAGACCTTCGACACATTAGCAGTCATATGCCCTCGACCGCCAGGAGCTGGCCAAAATTCCCTGTTGATAGGCACTAATACCAATCTGGTAAGAAGGCTACTCACTCCCTTGGCTGTAGAGGGTGCCCCTGTTGGAAAAATCCATCCTCAGTTGAGGCAAGCATTTCAGAGGGTATTGCATGAAAAGAAGCCACCTGCCGAAGGAGTGGGAAGGTTGTGGCGACTAGACACTCAAGAGAGGGTGCTACAGCCTGGGGAAAGAGCCTGCCTCAAAGCCACCGTCAAGTTGTCCTGGACGTGGTGGTAGAAGCTGATCCCACAGAGGAAGTTGGGATAGAGCTAGTTCCAGAGATTATACCCACTCGGGCTTTGCTAAGGAGGGGGGGGGGGGTGGCAAATTCCTGTTAGTGTGAGGAACGTCACTAGTCACCTGGTCAGCCTGAAGCCTCGAATGGTGATTGGGAAAGTGAATGCTGCTACCCCAGTGGCGCAGAATGAGACAGCCCAAGTGGGAAATGGAAGGAATTCCACTGCTTACTGCCCAAGCCTCCCCCCTGCTTGGGAAGGAAGGATTAAAGCTCAGATAGCTCGGTGGGAGAAAATGTTCTTAAAAAATGACTTTGACGTGGGCTGCGCTAAGAGTGCCCAACATCGAATTCGATTGACTGAGGATAAGCCCTTCTGAGAGAGGGCAAGGCGGGTCCCTTTATGCGATTTAGAAGACCTTTGGGAACAACTGGCTGAATGGAAAATGTTGGGAGTGATTAAAGAGTCCTGAAGCCCTTATGCTTCTCCGATCATGGTGGTGAGAAGAAGAATGTGCATTGATTATCGAACCTTGAATCAAAGGACTATCCCAGATCAATACACGACCCCTCGCATAGAAGAAGCCTTGCAGTGCTTTTCCGGGACCAAATGGTTCAGTGTATTGGACTTGAAAAGTGGATACTACCAGATCCCTATGCACCCAGAAGACCGAGAGAAGACGCCTTTATTAGCCCACAGACCTCTGTCACCTACTTAGGATATGTGGTATCCGCAGAGGGGATAGCCACTGACCCCCAAAAACTAGAGGCGTTCACTTCTTGGCCCCGCCCAACCACAGTCACCGAATTGAGGTAGTTTATGGGTTCCTGCTCCCATTACAGACGGTTTGTGAAGAACTTCTCCCAAATTGCTCGGCCATTGAACAAGATGTTACAGAAGCAAAAGGAAGGAGAACAGCAGAAAACCCAGAAAGGAGGAGGCTAGAAGCCTAGGGAATCTATCCAGGACCAGTGGACAGTGAAGTGTGAGAGGTCCTTTGAGAGGTTAAAGGGGAGTCTGGTCGAAGCTCCAGTATTGGCCTACGCTGACCCCTCGAAGCCTTATGAATTACACGTGGATGCCAGTAGAGATGGTATTGGGGGAGTGTTGTACCAAGAGTCAGTGGGAAAACTCTGCCCAGTAGCATACGTGAGCCTTATTCCTCCTGAGAAGAATTATATGGTGCACAAGTTGGAGTTCTTGGCCCTCGAGTGGGCTGTAGTGGACAAACTCCAAGACTACCTGTATTGAGCCGCCTTTGTGGTGAAAACGGATAACAACCCTCTGACCTACTTGTTATCCTCTGCTAAGTTGGACGCCACTGGGCATCAGTGGTTAGCCACTTTATCAGAGTTCCAATTCAGTTTGAAATATCGGCCAGGAGTGGGAAATAGAGACGCTGATGCTCTTTCCCGAAGACCACACTTCACCCAGAATGATCAGAGAATTTGGGTTTCCTTACCTCCCGAAGGAATACAAGCAGTGTGCCAAGGGGTGGAATACAAACACAGGGGGGTCATAGGGGCTGAAGCTGAGGGAGTCACCCCTGCGGGAGTACCAAAACACTATTGTAACCTGACGCAGGTACGCACCCAAGAATTGCCTTAACTGACTAAGGAGGACATGGGGAGAGATCAGGGGGAAGATCCGCTAGGAAAACTAATAAGGAAGTCAATATCAACTAAAGACCCTCGAATACTGATGAATAGTCCCATTGAGGGCACCAAGGTGATTCATAGGGAATGGGAACAAATGAAAATAGAAGAGGGGATCGTATATTGAAGAGATCCCTCCAAAGAGGCGGAAAGTGTAAGCCAGCTGTTCCTTCCAGAGAAACATCGTTTGACTGTGTTAACCGCCCTTTATGACGACCATGGTCATTTAGGCCCAGAAAAAAGTTTCAAACTAGTCAGGGACCGATTGTACTGGCAGAATGTGAGAACAGACGTGGAAAGTTATTGTTGCTCTTGTGTCAGGTGTATCCAGAGAAAGACTACCAATGGAGTTGGTGTGCACTGATTTCCTGTGTCTGGAACCTGATCTGAGTGGGAGGAGTAATGTCCTAGTTGTGACAGATCATTTCACATGATATGCCAAGGCTTTCCCCACCAGGGATCAACAAGCCAGCACGGTGGCCAAGACTCTAGTGGAGAAGTTATTTGTTCATTAAGGTCTGCCTCAGCGTTTACACTCAGATCAAGGCCGGGACTTCGAGAGCAAATTAGTCCGCAGACTGTGTGAACTCTTGAACATAAAGAAGTCGAGAACTACCCCTTACCATCCTCAAGGTGATCCACAGCCGGAGTGGTTTACCCATACTCTCTTGAACATGCTGGGAACCTTCCCACTAGAGAAGAAACAACATTGGGGAGACCATATTGCTGCAATAGTTCATGCCTACAATAGCATCTCGAATGATTCTACAGGATACTCCCCTTACAGACTGATGTTCAGGAGAGAGGCGCGCTTACCAGTGGATTTAGCCTTTGGAACTTCCACAGATCACACCTCCCAAGCCTCTTATAAGGGATACGTTGACAGGCTAAGGAAAAATCTAAAGGTAGCCTATGAGAAAGCCAGAACAAAGGAATAAGAGGAACTTTGATCTTAAAGTAAGAGTTCAATCTGGGGATCGGGTGTTGTTGCGCAATCTAGGGGTGCCAGGGAAACATAAGCTAGCTGATCGATGGCGTTCCCAACCTTACATTGTTTGCCAACGACTGCCTGGACTTCCTGTCAGGGCTGCACTCAGCCCTTCCTTCTCTGAGCTGGCCGCTCAGCTGTCAGCTAATTGCCAGCTCCCATCTCTCTTCACAGTTACTCAGCTGTTGATGATCCTGCTCGTCAGTCCTGCCTACTTAAACCATCCAGTCCAGAGGAGCTCTGCCTTCGCCTTGGTCACATCACAAGAAACTATCTCCTGTGTTCCTTTTTAAAGACTGGCTTTGCTGACATCCCTGCTGGCTCCAGGTCTTGCTTGCTGTTCCACTACTTGATCCCTGACTTCTGGCTTGGCTGACTATCCATTCCGGTTACTGAACTTTGGCTATGTTTTGACTACGTTTGTTCTTTTTACTTTTATTATTAAACAAGTGTGATTTAACTGTACTTCTGTCTCGGTCTGATTTCATGGTTTCTGACAGTAGGCGAAGGCAATGAATTCAGAAGATGCAGTCAATCCACTTGTTGGTAATATTTTTTCCAGATTGGATGAACTGGATCACAGCATGGATCAGTTCGCCATGGCGTTACAAACGCTCCTGAGTCTCACGGCTCACCTGGAATCTCCCATTGTGACCGCCCCGATACATCTTATGTTGCAGGCCGACCTTGCTGCTGCTCCAGGCTCTGTGCAGGCACCCGCCTTGAGTATTACCTCTATTAGAGGTATGTCTGGTTTCGCTCCACTTCCCTAGCGATTGGGGGCGATCCAGTCCAATGCAGAGGGTTTCTCAACCAGGTTGAGATATACTTTGATATGCTACCCCAGGCTTTCCCACGGACAGAAGCAAAGTAGGTTTCATGATATCTTTGCTTTCTGAGAGAGCCTTGGCCTGGGCAAACCCTCTATGGGAGATGCAAAAACCTGTTGTCTTGAGCTACCCTGAGTTTGTGGCTTCGTTTAACCACTTGAAGTCCGGGCCATAGCCGAATGACGGCTACAGCGCGGACCTCAATCTCCGGGAGGCCATCATGGGACGTCCTGCCCTGTGCACGCACACCGTGCGCACCCTGCAGGGCTCGCGGTGCGTGCGCTGTGATCACCGAGTCACGGAGACTCGGATGATCACAGATCCGAGTAAGGGGCCGATCCCGGCCCCTTACCATGTGATCAGCTGTCAGCCAATGACAGCTGATCACATGATGTAAACAAAAGCTCAGTGATCGTTTATTTTTTCTCCTCACGCTGACAGCGTGAGGAGGAAAAAAAAGCTAATCGCCGGCTTATGTTAAAGGGACATCGGTCCCGAAGAGGAAGGAGGCACATATGCCTCATCAGTGCCTGCAAGTGCCACCTGCAATTGCCACCTGCCAGTGCCAGCAGTGCCACCTATCAATGTCCAAATGTGCCACCTACCAATGCCCACAAGTGCCACCTCTCAGTTCCTACAAGTGCCAGCTATCAATGCCCACCAGTGGTGCCAATCAGTGCCACCTAGCAGTGCTGCCATCAGTGTAACCGATCATCAGTGCCCTTCACTGCCACCCATCATTGCCCATCACTGCCATCCATCAGTGCCCATCACTGCCACCTATCGGTGCCCATCAGTGCCGCCTCATCAGCGTAGATCAATGAAGGAGAAAAATGACCTGTTTGCAAAATTTTATAACAAAAAATTTAAAAAAAATAAAATTTTTTGTTTAAATTCGGTCTTTTTCAATTTTTTTAATAAAAACTAAAAACCGCCGAGGTGATCAAATACCACCAAAAGAAAGCTCTATTTTTTGGGAAAAAAATGATAAAAATTTCATTTGGGTACAGTGTTGTATGACCGCGCAATTGTCATTCAAAGTGAAAATTGGTCTGGACTCCGCTTCTGCTGCCATGTGCCTCGTGTCCATCGAACAGAGTACGAGAACTGTTGCCAACTACGCCATTGAATTTCGTACTTTGGCAGCAGAGGTTGCGTGGAACAATGAGGCCCTCGTGGCTGCTTTTTCTCATGGTCTCTCGGATACCATCAAGGATGAGCTAGCAGCCCCCGAGATATACCCACGGAGCTGGAGAAGTTGATCACATTTGCCATCCTCATTGACTCCAGACTGAGCAAAAGACTCTCTTTTAAGCCTCCTGTATGTTTGTCTTCGAGCTTTGCAGTCCCACCCATGCCTTCCTGGTACCGAGTCGGGCAGTGAAGGTAAACCCATGCACTTGGGTTTCACGTGTCTCTCTGCGGATGAGAGAGCCTTTAGGAGGAGAGAGAGATTGTGCCTTTATTGTGACCAGGCAGGTCACTTTTTGAAGTCCTGTACTACCCGTCAAGGGAACGCCCGAACCTTGAGGTCCTGTCACGGACAGACCTTAGGTGGCGTTGTTTCATCCCCAGTTATCCAGAAGGATAAGCTGGTTTCGGTCACCCTTTCTTGGGCTGAGTCGTCCGTCATAATACAGGCTCTAATTGACTCTGGGGCCGCAGGCCTGTTCATTGATGCTGCCTTTGTATCGAAGCACTCGATTTCTCTGCAGCTGCGTGACACTCCACTTGCCATTGAGGCTCTTGATGGGAGACCTCTACAGCCTGCCCATGTGACTCATGAGACGGTTCCTTTGTCCTTGGCCGTAGGGGCTCTTCACCATGAGATAATCCAATTGCAAGTTATTTCCTCACCTAAGTTTCTGCTGGTTATTGGTTATCTTTGGTTACAGAGGCACAACCCCTCTTTTGATTGGCTCCGTGCAGAGGTTCTCTCCTGGTCACCACAATGCAGTGAGACATGCTTCCAGAAGGTAGCCAAGGTTCTGTGCACCTCTTTACTCTCCTCCCTGCTGGAGGAGTACCGCAATTTTAGCGACGTCTTTGACAAAGGTCAAGCCGGTAGTTTGCCTCCACACCGGCCGTATGATTGCGCAATTGACCTTCAACCTGGTGCCATACCCCCGCGTGGCCGGGTTTACCCTTTGTTGGTTTTGGAGGATAATGCCTTGGAGGAGTATGTTGCAGGCGCACTTTCTCGAGGTTTCATTTGCAAATCCTCGTCTCCTGCTGGTGCTGGTTTCTTCTTTGTGAAGAAGAAGAGTGGTGAACTGAGACCTTGTATTGATTATAGGTGTCTCAATCGTTTCACGATTAAGAATGCCTATCCGATTCGGTTGATTACAGAGTTATTTGACTCACGGGAGCAATGGTTTTCACGAAGCTTGATTTGAGAGGGGCATACAATTTTGTGAGGATTAAGGAGGGTGACAAGTAGAAAACTGTTTAATACAAGAACAGGCCATTATGAGTACCTCGTAATGCCTTTTGGCCTTTGTAATGCCCTGGCAGTTTTCCAGGAATTTATTAACGATGTCCTCCGAGATTTGTTGCATTAATGTGTGGTGGTTTATCTCGATGAAATCCTCATATTTTCCAAGTCCCTGGAGAGCCACCACACAGATGTCTGTTGTGTGCTTCAGAAACTAAGAGAAAGCAATCTCTATTGTAAATTGGAGAAGTGCAAATTCCATCGTGAACAGGTTAAATTCCTGAGTTATGTGATTTCCACTGCTGGTTTTTCAATGGACCCAGAGAAACTTTCAGCAGTCCTACAGTGGCCCCGACCCATGGGGTTATGTCCTCTGCAGCATTTCCAGGGCTTTGCCAACTATTATCGGAAGTTTATTCGTAACTTCTTGTCTCTGGTCAAGCCCCTGACTGATATTGACCAGAAAGGACGGCAACCCACAGAGTTGGTCTCCGGAGTCCATAAAGGCCTTTGAGAGTCCCAAGGCTGCCTTTGTTTCTGCTCCTGTGTTGGCACATCCTGATCCTATGTTACCTTTTATCCTTGAGGTTGATGCTTCTGAGACTGGTGTTGGCGCCTTTCTGTCTCAACATCCTACCTCTGAGAGCGCTATGCATCCTTGTGGCTACTTTTCCAAGAAATTGTCACCTGCAGAGTGCAATTACGAGATTGGTGACAGAGAGCTGTTGGCGATCATTTTAGCCCTGAAAGAATGGAGACATCTCTTCGAAGGTACCACTGTGCTGGTTCTCATTCTTACTGACCATAAAAATCTCACATTCTTGTCTGAGGCTAAATGCCTCTCTCCCAGAAGGCCGCGATGGGCTCTTTTCCTGTCACGTTTCAATTACTGTCAGGGCTGGCTCAGTCCTGCCTACTTAAAGACCTCCAGCTCACTTCATTCCTGCCTTCGCCTTGGTCACATCACAAGAAACCATCTCCTGCGTTCCTGTCTAAAGACTGGCTTTGCTGACATCCCTTCTGGCTCCTTATCCTGCTTGCTGTTCCTCTACTTGGATCCCTGACTTCTGGCCTGACTGATTACCCGATCAGGTTACTGAACTCTGGCTTGGCTGATTACCCCGATCTGGTTACTGAACTCTAGCTTGGCTGACTACCCAATACGGTTGCTGGACTCTGGCTATACTTTGACTACACTTACTCTATTTACCTTTTTATTTTTATTAATAAACAAGTGTGATTTTACTGTACTTCTGTCTCTGCCTGGTTCATGGTTTCTGACAATTACATTGTCTCATTCTTACCCGGTACTAAGAATGTAAGGGCTGATGCCTTGTCACGACAATCTTCCACCACTTCCTAGTTGGAGTCGGTTCTGGTTCCTGTGATTCCTCCTGATCGTATTCTGGCTACGGTTCGCACCAGTCTCACTTCTCCTTTGGGTGACAAAATTCTTGCTGCTCAGGTCCATGCTACTCCTGAGAAACCTTGTGACTGCTTCTTTGTCTCAGAGAGTCTCTGTTCTGCTGTGCTCCAGACTTACCATTCTCCCAAGGCAGCTGGCCACCCTGGGAAGAATCAACTCATTTGGGCCATTTCCCAACAATTCTGGTGGCCTAGTCTACGTGCTGATGTAACTGCCTTTGTAGCTGCCTGTTCCGTGTGTGCTCAGAGTAAGACTCAACGACACCTTCCAGTAGGCCTCCTACAACCCATACTCAATGGAGAGAGGCCCTGGACCCACCTGTCTATGGATTTCATTGTGGAGTTACCCAACTCCCAAGGAAACACTGTTACCTTTATGGTGGTTGACCGGTTCCCAAAGATGTGTCGTATTCCACTTAAGAAGTTGCCCACTTCTAAGGAACTGGCTTCCATTTTTGCTCAGGAGATCTTTTGCTTACATGGGCTTCCTAAGGTGATTGTCTTTGATTGTGACAGGGGTAGTCAGTTTGTGTCCCGTTTCTGGAGAGCCTTTTGTGCACAGTTGGGAATTCAGCTTGCTTTCTGCTCTGTGTATCACCCGCAGTCTAATGGGACCTCAGAATGAGCCAACCAGTCCTTGGAGCAATTCCTACGTTGCTATATTTCTGACCATCATAACAACTGGTCAGACCTATTACCGTGGGCAGAGTTTGCTCAAAACAGTGCCTTGAATTCTTCCCGATTCTTCCCGATTGTCCCCGTTTATGGCGAATTATGGTTTCCAACCTTTCCAAGTGCCAGCTATCAATGCCCACCAGTGGTGCCAATCAGTGCCACCTAGCAGTGCTGCCATCAGTGTAACCTATCAGTGCCCTTCACTGCCACCCATCAGTGCCCATCACTGCCACCCATCAGTGCCCATCACTGCCACCTATTGGTGCCCATCAGTGCCGCCTCATCAGCGTAGATCAATGAAGGAGAAAAATTACCTGTTTGCAAAATTTTATAACAAAAAAAAAAAAAAAAAGATTTTTTGTTTAAATTCGGTCTTTTTCAATTTTTTTAATAAAAACTAAAAACCGCCGAGGTGATCAAATACCACCAAAAGAAAGCTCCATTTGTGGGAAAAAAATGATAAAAAAATGTCATTTGGGTACAGTGTTGTATGACCGCGCAATTGTCATTCAAAGTGCGACAGCGCTAAAAGCTGAAAATTGGTCTGGACAGGAGGGGGGTTTAAGTGCCCAGTAAGCAAGTGGTTAAAAGGGTATTTGACGTTCCCGCACGCTCTGCTTCTTCTGCCATGTCCCTCGTGTCCATCGAACAGAGTACGAGAACTGTTGCCAACTACGCCATTGAATTCCGTACTCTGGCAGCAGAGGTTGTGTGGAACAATGAGGTGGCTTCTTTTTCTCATGGTCTCACGGATACCATCAAGGATGAGCTAGCAGCCCCCGAGATATACCCACGGAGCTGGTGATCACGTTTGCCATCCTCATTGACTCCAGACTGAGAAAAAGACTCTTTTAAGCCTCCTGTATGTTTGTCTTTGAGCTTTGCAGTCCCACCCATGCCTTCCTAACCTCCCATGCCTCCTGGTAACGAGTCGGGCAGTGAAGGTAAACCCATGCACTTGGGTTTCACGTGTCTCTCTGCGGATGAGAGAGCCTTTAGGAGGAGAGAGAGATTGTGCCTTTATTGTGACCAGGCAGGTCACTTTTTGAAGTCCTGTACTACCCGTCAAGGGAACGCCCGAACCTTGAGGTCCTGTCACGGACAGACCTTAGGTGGCGTTGTTTCATCCCCAGTTATCCAGAAGGATAAGCTGGTTTCGGTCACTCTTTCTTGGGCTGAGTCGTCCGTCATGATACAGGCTCTAATTGACTCTGGGGCCGCAGGCCTGTTCATTGATGCTGCCTTTGTATCAAAGCATTCGATTTCTCTGCAGCTGCGTGACACTCCACTTGCCATTGAGGCTCTTGATGGGAGACCTCTACAGCCTGCCCATGTGACTCATGAGACGGTTCCTTTGTCCTTGGCCGTAGGGGCTCTTCACCATGAGATAATCCAATTGCAAGTTATTTCCTCACCTAAGTTTCTGCTGGTTATTGGTTATCTTTGGTTACAGAGGCACAACCCCTCTTTTGATTGGCTCCGTGCAGAGGTTCTCTCCTGGTCACCACAATGCAGTGAGACATGCTTCCAGAAGGTAGCCAAGGTTCTGTGCACCTCTTTACTCTCCTCCCTGCTGGAGGAGTACCGCAATTTTAGCGACGTCTTTGACAAAGGTCAAGCCGGTAGTTTCAGAAGACTGAATATATATATATATATATATATATATATATATATATATATATATATGTATATATATGTATATATATGTATATATATATATATATATATATATATATATATATATATATATATATATATATACACTCAGGGCTGGTGCAAGGATTTTTGACACTCTAGGCGAAACCTAATTTTGCCGCCCCATTGGCTCCGCCCCTGACTCCAACCCCTCTGCTTTGCCAATGTATACTGTGAAGGTGGCGGGGGAGATGCTTGCGGTGCCTCTCCACTATTTCTTCTGCCGTGGTTCTCAGGCCCGCACCTGCACCTCTTCACCTGGCCTGAAGACAAATAGTGGCTGCACCAGCTCACTTCCTCATGCCAGCCGTGGTCCGCAGGTATACAGGCAGGCTAGGATTGTATACAGACAGACTAGGACAGTATACAGGCAGACTAGAATAGTATACAGGCAAGCTAGGATGGTATACAGGCAGGCTAAGACAGTATACTGACAGGCTAAGACTGTATACAGGCAGGCTAGGAGGGTATACAGACAGGCTAGGATGGTATATAGACAGGATAGAACGGTATATAGACAGGCTAGGACGGTATATAGACAGGCTAGAATGGTATATAGACAGGCTAGAACGGTATACAGGCAGGCTAGAATGGTATATAGACAGGCTAGGACAATATATATAGACAGGCTAGAATGCTATATAGACAGGCTACTGACAGGCTAGGAGGGTATACAGACAGGCTAGAACGGTATATAGACAGGCTAGGACAGTATACAGGCAGGCTAGGACGGTATATAGACAGGCTAGGATGGTATATAGACAGGCTAGGACGGTATATAGACAGGCTAGGATAGTATATAGACAGGCTAGAACAGTATATAGACAGGCTAGGATGGTATACAGACAGGCTAGGACGGTATATAGACAGGCTAGGATGATATACAGACAGGCTAGGATGGTATACAGGCAGGCTAGGATGGTATATAGACAGGCTAGGATGGTATACAGGCAGAGTAGGACGGTATATAGGCAGGCTAAGATGGTATACAGGCAGGCTAGGACGGTATATAAACAGGCTAGGACGGTATATAGACAGGCTAGGATGGTATACAGGCAGGCTAGCATAGCTCCCAACTGTCCCTGAGTTCGAGGGACTATCCCTGATTTTGAGGAACTGTCCCTTATTTGGAGCAATGTCCCTCTGTCCCTCTTTCCCCCTCATTTGTCCCTCATTTTGGTCTGGTCTATAAAGTTGTAAATAAAATGCACTTTTAATCTTTCAAAAAGTGTTTCCCAGTGGTAAACCTTTCATCCAATCTCTAAATTGCTGCATTTGTAAATTTTAAAAGCCAATATAAAGGAATAGTAGTGGTAAAAAAAAACCCTTGTGGACTTAATTAACCTTTTTTTGTTGGGTTAATTCTCCTTTAAGGGGGTGTGGCAGGGGGTATGTCCTATGCCTACATACATTTGCTAGTAGGTGTCCCTCATTTCGATCTCAAAATGTTGGGAGGTATGGGCTAGGATGGTATACAGGCAGGCTAGGACGGTATACAGGCAGCCTAGGACGGTATACAGGCAGGCTAGGACGGTATATAGACAGGCTAGGACGGTATACAGGCATACATTCACCAATTATGCTCTCCCATTCGGGCTTGACTCCCTCAGGGCTGTGGCAGCTATTGTTTGAAAAGTGCCGCCCAGCTGCCCACAGAACTCCTCACAGCACAGTACAGTGCATTGCATGCATGTGGCTGGAGTGTGGGCGGGCACAAATGGGAGGCGGAGTATTGGATTGGACAAGCAGTGCAGTGAGGGAGGGGTTAGGAGGACAGTGGAGACAGAACACAGCCCAACTCCTGCACAAGCTAGCTGGCTTTCCACGCTCTCACTGTATCACTGTGACAGGATGCCAGAGGCTGTGGAGCTAGAGGGGAATAGCTATCCTTGATGTCCACTCCATACTGTACAAGTCTTGCTGCCTGGGGGAGAAGTCGCTCCTCCTGCAGCTGCCCATACAGACTCCGCCCCCTGCTCCCCCGGTGCTTGTTTATCCTCATCCCCACCCTGCTCATCCTCTGATTGTCACCCCGCATCCCGCAATAAATCTCCAATCTGCTCGGTGCGGCGGGGTGTGTGATAGCAGCCAGCAGTGCGGGGTCACTGTGTCAGCAAGGATTTTACCACCCCCCTCCACCCTGGTGCCCTAGGTGGCTGCCTGTCCCGCCAAATGGTGACGCCGGCCCTGTATATACTAGACTGACTGTAGATATATATATATATATATATATATATATATATATATATATATATATATATATATATATATATATCAAATACATTGCCACTAACTGAATAACCTGCCTGCTTAATCTAAATCAAGCTATCTCTCTGTCCACACCATCAACACTACACACGGCCGCCATGTAAGCAGCCCTAAATAGGGTGGGGCATGGACTTAGTCCCCCTGAGCCATGATTGGCCAAAGGCCAAAGCCTTTGGACAATTATGGCTCTTAGCAGAGGGCGCTGTGATTGGCCAAAGCATGCAGGTCAGGTCATGCGAACACCCGATGTTCGAGTCGAACTTATGTTCGACCTGAACATCAAGCTCATCCCTATTTAGATGTGTTTAGCAGGGACGTGCAGTCAGGGGAGGCAGGTGAGACACGAACTTTAAAAAAAAAAGTGCTCTGAGGGTCGTAGCTCTGAGACCTGAGCTCACCTAAGTCCTACCCCACCACTGTAAAAATTTGGGGCTCCTACGGCCTATGGTTCTGGAGATACGGGACTCCTTGCGCAGCCTCTCAGAAGCTGCATACAGAGTGGCCAGTTTAAATACAAGCTGGCACACTCTGTTTGCAGAAGACTGAGAGGTTGAGCTCACTTCTTGTCAGAGGCACTGAGCTCAAAGGACACCATGGAGTCTTGGACCAAGTGTCCAATAAAAATGCTGCAGTGGAGACGCGCCTCTCACTGCTGTGTCATAGAAGAAGTTTCCATCAGCTGTCGGGTGCATGCTGCCTCCATTGCGAGTAAATGAACCCAGCAGTGTAGCCTTACGGCTTCACGCCGGGAACCCTACTGCGCATGCGCGAGGCTCCACTCCTCTCTCCTACTGGCCCAGCGGCCGGGGGAAGAAGGAGGGAGGAGGAGGGAGCCCAAGCGGTGACGTAAATATCCATGGCTGAGGCTCCCCTCCACCCTGAAAGGTGCCAAATGTGGCACCGCAGGGGGGTGGAGTACAATGAGCAGAAGTTCCACTTTTGGGTGGAACTCCGCTTTAAGAGGGAGAATGAGAATCTGCTGCTGTTGAAAAGGTACTGTTATAACCAAGTTAAATCATATAGTATTATGTTATTTGTTATAAGATAATAATTTATTATTTATCTATTTACTGTGAAATTACAGGTTTTGATGTTATAACTTCAGACTTCAGTAATTTGTCCGTTAAGCCACCTGCTAGTGTACAGTTTTTGAAAATATAGTAAATTACCCTAAAAATAATATATAATAATTATCTGTATATTACTTATGGTAATTAACCCCTTGCCAGGCCAATACTGACACTCCTCTCATACACGTAATAATCATTTTTTTTTTTTTTTTGCTAGAAAGTTACTCAGAACCCCCAAAGATTAGATATATTGTTTTAGCAGACACCCTAGGGAATAAAATGGAGGTTGTTGCAAATTTTTTTGTTACACGGTTTTGCGCAGCAATTTTTCAAACGCTTTTTTGTTTGGAAAAAAATATAAATGAAAAAAAAAACACTAAAGATAACGCAATTTTTTTGTATAATGTAAAAGATGATGTTACACCAAGTAAATAGATACCTAACATGTCACACTTTAAAATTGCGCACCAGAATGGCGCCAAACTTCAGTACTTAAAAATCTCCATAGGCGATGCTTTAACATTTTTTACAGATTACATGTTTAGAGTTACAGAGGAGGTCTAGTGCTAGAATTATTGCTCTTGCTCTAACGATCAAGGCATATGTAACCTGTGTGTATCTGGCTCTGATACTGGCCAGTGCCTCACCAGCCACTGACCTCATCGCACTTCCCTGGTGTTTAGACATGTTTACATGCGTCAAACAGTTTTTCAGCCAAAATGACACTGGTCCTGGACATGCTGGATGTGTGTTTTTTTTTCTGCCTCTAAACGCCCCTGTGTTTAAAAATGCCAGACGCCACTAACAATCATGTTAAAAATGTTTAGTGTGCATGAGGCTTAATATACTGACACTATGGCTGCTCTGTGGCTGCTCCCCTTTTTAGCCCTTATACATCTGTTGGCCATAGATTAATAGCAATGCAATGATTTATGGTTTACAAAAATTCTTCCGGGCAAATCTGCACATAAATTTGCTGGGACTGTAAATCTTGAAATTGCCTTGATCCCATGGTAGTGGTGAACCCAAACTCCATCCCTAGTGCTAAATTTATTTATTTTATTTTTTTGGTTTCAGCATAGATGCCATAACATAAAATGTTCTCCTGTACAAGAATTTAGTAGCTCAGGCTAGGCTATCCAGCCTCCTTTATACGGTACTATGCTTTAAACTGGGGTTAATCTATGAAAAAAATACTGTAACCTACAGGTTATAGCTTATTTTTTCCCTGGCTGTTTGAAGCTAAGCGTATCACAGTTCTATTCATATGTTTTAAAAGAGCCTACTATGTTTCAGTGGCAGCTGCTCCATTAGGGGCACGGGGGCACCGTCACCCTAATCCATGCGCCCGGCCCCTAATCTACATGCAGAGCACCGGACGCATGTATTTCAATGTTTTTAATGGTTTTTTTAAGCACATGATTAGAGCCTGAGGCTCTAATTGGCTTCAAAAAAGGGTAGCAGAGCACTGCTCCCTGAGCCCACCCAGTTGTGAGACAATAGCAAATTAATATTCGCTATTGTCTTCTCCTCCCAGTCAATCAGGAAGAGGGTCCTAAGACCCAATTGGCTGTGAGGAGAAGCGACTGTTTTGTCTGGGAGCAGGGGGGGGGGGTGCACTGGTCCAAATCATTTGGTGGAGGGGGATTATGATGTGGGGTTGTTTTTCAGGGGTTGGGCTTGGCCCCTTAGTTCCAGTGAAGAGAACTCTTCAGGCATTAGCATACCAAGACATTTTGGACAATTTCATATTCCCAACTTTGTGGGAACAGTTTGGGGGTGGCCCCTTCCTGTTCCAACATTACTGCACACCAGTGCACAAAGAGAGGTCCATAAAGACATGGATGAGCAAGTTTGGGGTGGAGGAACTTGACAGGCCTGCACAGAGTCCTGGCCTCAACCCGATAGAACACCTTTGGGATGAATTAGAGTGGAGCCTGCGAGCCTGGCCTTCTCATCCACATCAGTGCCTGACCTCACAAATGCGCTTTTGGAAGAATGGTCAAACATTCTCATAGACACACTCCTAAACCTTGTGGACAGCCTTCTCAGAAGAGTTGAAGCTGTTATAGCTGCAAAGGGTGGGCCAACTCAATAATAAACCCTATGGACTAAGACTGGGATGCCGTTAAAGACAGTGACAATGAAAAAAAACTGCTAAGTAGTATGAAACTGAAACACTGTAACCATAACAAATACAATCCCCAACAGTGTAATAAAAAGTGATAACAGTGTTACAAATATCAAAGTCCTTCACATATTGGTGTCCATTTATGAAGCAGTGAAAAAAATTCCGGCATTCACATCTCCGGCATTCACAGAGGAGATCGTTCCCCTCTGTGTGCCAGTTTACGAAACTTTGTAGATCGCTTCTCCTTCTGAGGAGTGAATCGATCTACAAACGCTTCAAACAGTGGAGAACAGCCCCTGATGCTGGAATCTTGTGAGACTTTACGAGATGACAGCACCAGAAATTCACTGAAACACCGAGATGTCAGTTTATTAAGCAGTGATAAATTATCACCGCTCAATAAACGGAATAGACAGGGTGATTAATGCTAATAAAATAAAGAGCCCCCCCCCACATTACATATATATATATATATATATATATATATATATATATACACATACACACATTTTTATATATATATACACACATAAAGATGACAGGGGGCATGGTTACTGTCTTGGAGGGTCTGAACGAGGTAGAAGGAAGTTAATAATCTTCCTCTTTCCTCCACAGTTCCCCCGGGATTCTCTCTTCACTCCCCGATTCTCCACCTCTGAGCTAGTGAATCGGGGAGGTCAATTCTGACTCAGATCACCAGTGAAGTGCTGACAGGACCGCTGATAAGCCAGTTTTACCGGGCCCGGCCAGCAGGGGGGCCGGCAATCAGAGAATAAAAGAATGCAGAATACATTTTAAAAATGTCCTTGTGACAGCAATAAAAGTTATCAAAAAAAAAAATTTTTTTAAACACAATTTATTCATATAAAAATAAATAAGAAAAATTTTTTTTTTAAAGCGCCCCCGTCCCCGCGAGCTCACGCAGCAAAGAAAACGCATACGGAAGTCGCGCCCACATATGTAAACGGTGTTCAAATCACACATGTGAGGTAACGCCGCGATTGTCAGAGCGAGAGCAATAATTATAGCACTAGACCTCCTTTGTAACTCTAACCTGGTAACCGTAAAAAAATTTAAAGCGTCGCCTATGGAGATTAGGTACCGTAGTTTGTCGACATTCCACGAGTGCGTGCAATTATAAAGCGTGACATATTTGGTATCATCATCTTTCACATTATACAAAAAAATTGGGGTAACTTTACTGTTTTGTTTTTTTAAAATTCATGAAAGTGTCCCTTTTCCCAAAAAGTTGCGTTTAAAACACTGCTGCATAAATACCGTGTGAAATAAAATATTGCAACAATCGCCATTTTATTCTCTAGATTCTCTGCTAAAAAAATATATATAATGTTTGGGGGTTCGCAGCTTCATAAACTGGCCTTTTCTGTGTCAATCAATGAGGATTCTCAGTGTGCGGAGATCATCGGCGGGAGAACATGTTCAAACCTGTTCTCCCCCCGATTACCTCTGTTTCATAAACCATTTATGGACTGTGATCAGTGACGATCCTCTGGATCAGTGCTGTTCACTGCTTCATAAGTACAAAGGCTGGCCGGAGGCCACAGCCCCATGTAGTCTGCGTGCAGCCCGCCCGTTGTTCCCGGCGCTCATGCCGGGGGGGAGGGAGTCGTCCTTCCCCCCACAGCTCCATGTGGCCGTTTGTTTGTCATGTCCCATTGTATTAGCGTTTCTGCCCCGGATTTCCAGCGTGCAGCCCGGCCGCTTCTCCCGGCGCTCATGCCGCGGGGGGGGGGGGCGTCGTTCCATCCTCCACAGCTCTGTGTGGTGCAGCCCACCCGCTTCTCCCGGCGCTCATGCCGGGGGAGCGGGGGGCGTCCTTCCATTCTTCACAGCTCCATGTGGCCAGCATGCAGCCTGAGCTTCTCCCGGCGCCCATGGGGGGGGCGCATCATGGCCATCCATCCATCTTTCACTCACCCACTTCTCCAGGGCTCGGTTTGGCCAGGGCGCCGCCCGCCCGGTTCCCATGGGTTTGGGGGGGTGTGTCGTCTGTCCATCCTCCACCTTCGCTGGGCTCAATCCCGCATGGTCGGAGGGGGGGGCACGCCGCTCGCTTCTCCTTCATCCCTGTGTTTCCTGCCAGCGCTGGGGGGGGCGGCTGCCTGCTTCTTCTGGGGGGAGCAGGGGGGGCGTCTGTTCGTCCATCTTTCATCCACCCACCCACTTGCCACTCACCCGCCAGTTCACCTCACCTCCCTGGAACTCACACCGGCTCACCTTGCCAGTACTCAGGTGGGGCATCATGGGGGGGGGAGATCTCCGCACGCCTCCCGGGCATTCACCGCTTCAGTCACAAGTGTTTCATCATGGCGTTTCGGCCCCAGGATTTCTGTCATAGCGCTTCAGCCTCAGGTTTCCGTCACAGCGTTTCTATCTAGGCGTTTTAGTGTCAGCGTTTGCTATCATAGCACTCCTGTTGTAGCATTCCTGTCATAGCGTTTTTCTGCCTCAGCAGTTCTGTCGCAGCATTCTCCCCCAGCATTTCTGTCAGGGTGTTCTGCCCCAGTATTTCTGTCATGGCATTTCTGCCCCAGCATGTCTGTGGTCATGTTCAGCCCTGCATTTCTGTCATGGCGTTTCTGCCCCAGCGTTTCTGTCGTCATGTTCAGCCATGCATTTCTGTCAGCATTTATACCTCAGCATTTCTGTTGTAACGTCCAGCATTTCTGTCTTAGCGTTCTGCCCTAGCATTCCTGTCATAGTGTTCTGCCCCAGCATTTCCATCATAAGCGTGCTACCCCGGCATTTCTGTCTCAGCGTTTTTGTCTTAAAGTTTCTGACCCAGGATTTCTGTCTTAGCGTTCTGACCCAGGATTTCTGTCACAGCGTTCTGCCCCAGCATTTCTGTCACAGCGTTCTGCCCCAGCATTTCTGTCACAGCGTTCTTCTCCAGCATTTCTGTCACAACGTTCTTCCCCAGCATTTCTGTCACAACGTTCTTCCCCAGCATTTCTGTCACAACGTTCTTCCCCAGCATTTCGGTCACAACGTTCTTCCCCAGCATTTCGGTCACACGTTCTGCCCCATCATTTCGGTCATAGCGTTCGGCCCCTGCATTTCTGTCATAGCGTTCGGCCCTTGCATTTCTGTCATAGCGTTCTGCCCCTGCATTTCTGTCATAGCGTTCTGCCCCTGCATTTCTGTCATAGCGTTCTGCCCCTGCATTTCTGTCATAGCGTTCGGCCCCAGCATTTCTGTTATAGCGTTCGGCCCCAGCATTTCTGTCACAATGTTCTGCCCCCGCATTTCTGTCATAGCATTCGGCCCCAGCATTTCTGTCACAACCTTCTGCCCCAGCATTGCTGTCATAGCGTTCTACCCTTGCATTTCTGTCTCAGCGCACAGTCTCGGCATTTCTGTCAAGGCGTTTCTGCCCCAGGTTTTCTGTCACAGCATTGCTGCCCAAGATTTCTGTCATAGCGTTTCTGCCCAGGATTTCTGTCACAGCGTTTCTGCCCCGGATTTCTGTCATGGCGGCATGCTGCCCCAGCATTTCTGGCTTGGCGTTCAGTCTCAGCTTTTCTGTCTTGGTGTTTCTGCCCCAGGTTTTCTGTCATTACATTTCTGCCTTAGCGTTCTGTCATAGCGTTTCTGCCCCAGGATTTCTGTCATGGCATTTCTGCCTCTGCGTTTCTGCCCCAGGATTTCTGTCATGGCATTTCTGCCTTTGCGTTTCTGCCCCAGGATTTCTGTCTTTGCTTTTCTGCCTCAGCATTTCTGTCATTGTGTTCTGTCATAGTGTTCTGTCATAGCGTTCTGTCATAGCGTTCTGTCATAGCGTTCTGTCATAGCATTCTGTCATAGAGTTTTTGCCCCAGGATTTCTGTCATTGCATTTCTGCCTCTGCGTTTCTGCCCCAGAATTTCTGTCATGGCATTTCTGCCTCTGCGTTTCTGCCCCAGGATTTTTGTCTTTGCTTTTCTGCCTCAGCATTTCTGTCATAGTGTTCTGTCATAGCGTTCTGTCATAGAGTTTTTGCCCCAGGATTTCTGTCATAGAGTTTTTGCCCCAGGATTTCTGTCATGGAGTTTTTGCCTCAGGATTTCTGTCATAGAGTTTTTGCCCCAGGATTTCTGTCATTGCATTTCTGCCCCAGGATTTCAGTCTCAGCATTTGTCATTACGCTCTGCCCAGGGTTTCGGTTCTCACATTCCTGCCTCAGCTTTCAGCATTTCTGTCGTAGGGTTTTCTGTCAATATTGCTGTCAGTGCGCTTCTGCCCCAAGATTTCTGTCATAGCGTTTCTACCTCAGTGTTCAGTCTCAGCATTCCTGTCACAGCGTTTCTCTGAGGGGCGTTGTTGTTCATTCACGGCAAACTCCGGTAGCTGTTTTTTATCTTTGTTGTTTGTCATGTCTCATTGTATCTTTGTTCATGTTTGTGCCTGGGTCAGTTAGCTAGGGCTCACATGTCAGGATCTGTCACGTCTACAGATCCATACGGGCTGAGGTTTCGTTTGTTAATGATTGTTGACCACAATCTTCTCGCCTGTATAACATACGTCATATGATGCACGTTCATTCACCACACCTGTACGATTTCCCACCACGGTCTGTGGGTACACCAGCCCTGAGTTTTCAGTTAATTACCTGTCTCTGCGCAGCAGGTTACTCGGGCTCATTCACTACTTACACGAGGGGGGGGGGCCGTCATCAGCTTCATTCACGCGCAGTGGTCTTGACATTTCTGCTCATGTTCTCATACTTGGGTAGGCACAGAGGGGGATTGCTGTTCTCATGTATTGTTGCCTGTCATTTCTCTTGTTCATGTTCTCAGGTTGGGCTGCATTGGCATTCATCATCCCCTTGTTGGTCCCCTTAAGTGGTAGGTTTGGGCAAACGTCGTCATGATTCTGGATTCTACTCTCGGGCCTAATATCTTGTCTAGGATGTGGCCTGGAAGACTGCTCAGGGACGTCAGTCCAGTCATCTTTTCCGTTCCCCAGCCGGTTTCAGGTAGGGGGGTTTCAGTCACTTTGGGTATGACTGTTTCAGGCCATGGGACTTATTTCCCCGGTGTGGAGTCTGGCCCTCCTTCCTCGGTTCAGGATTCAGACTCGGCTGCAGCACGACTCGATCAAATCAGGTGGGACCAGTATTCGGTGTCTGGCATGGTTTCTCCATGTTGTCTGTGCTTTTTGCCATAGGGCTTGGACCTCATCCACCTACTCCATCACATCCTTTAGGTATTTAGCATTTTGAACTCCTGCCAGTTGTCCTTTGGCACTTACCCTCGCTCTTTCACATACCAGTATGGGTAGGCCAGGGCTTGGGGGGAGGGTTTCATGGAGCACTTCCCAGTGTCTGGTTGAAATTGTGATCTTCTCGGCTATCATTTTGCAGGGGCTCCTCGGGACAGCCATGGCTCCCCTTCCCCCACGCATCCTCTCATTCACAGCAGTTCATTCTCATGTCTGGGTCGTCTCAGGCTTCAGGCTCTGTCCAATCGTTCATGGGACATTTCGTTGGGTTCTGGGTAGCTTCGCAGGTTTCTATAAGGGGTTCTGTCTCATCACCAAGTCAGGAGTCGGGGGTTTCTCCTGTCATAATGGACACTTATCAGATATACAGTTTCCATCCGGGCGCGCACTACTCCACTTGATGGATTGTTACCTTTCCCTTTTTCACCTAAATTTGTGTCTTTTTGCCCTCTTTTCAGGCATACTGACCAGTCAGGCCAAGGCACACCTCAGGCCTCGGTGCTTAGGAGTATCACTTTCTAACTCGAAGACTCTGACTACAAGTACAAAGGCTGGCCGGAGGCTAGCCTGTATTTGTGGGAGGAGTCTGAGAGGGCTATTTAAGCCTCCTCCTCTGTCAGGCCAGGGCTCGTTGGCGTTCTGGGTTCCCACCCACCCGTTTCCCCCAATCTTCATACTTACTCATAATACTTTTTCTTACATTCAGGGTATGCCCTCTTTTCAGGCATACTAACCAGTCAGGCCAAGGCACACCTCAGGCCTCGATGCTTAGGAGTATCACTTTCTAACTCAAAGACTCTGACTACAAATGGACACCATAGTAAACATTCCTCAAGTGAGTGTTCCTTTACATTCTCATAAGCTTGTTATAACCTGGCACACGTGAACAACTCCACTAAGGATAGAAATCACAGGAAAAAGTGCTTTTTTCTCCAATAGGAGTTTCGCCATTTAGCAAGATAATTTTCAACAAAATCAGATCCCACGTGGCAGGTTTCTTGTGCTGGTTCCTCTATTTAACACATCCTTACTAGGGATGGGCGAACGGTTCCGCCCAAGCATAAGTTTGGGCCGAACCTTTGTTGTTTAGTCGCCCAGCGAACAGCCAAACAAACGGGTCGTTCGACCGTTTGTTTGGCCCCCTGAACTGACCACAATGCATTGCGGCGCTGAACAGTGCATTGCAAGCCCTGGAAGCTTGCAGTGAAAGCAGTGAAAGCTTCAGCCAATCAGGGCACAGAGCACTGTCAGAGTCATTATTGGACTCTGTCATCATGACTTTATCCAATCATGGCTCATTCCCGCCCCACAGTATAAAAGTATTCTTTCAATGGCATTCATTTTCAGTGTGATTTCGGTGTGGAGAGAGATAGAACAGGGCTCAATTGTCAGTGTAGAATATTAGTTTAGTGTCAGTCTAGGGATAGTGTGAGTGTAGTGAGGAGGACCATCATTCAGCTTTGCATAGTGTGCAGCTAGAGTAGGGACAGCTCAGATAGTTTCACTGTAGTGTAGTGAGACCGTGTCATTTATACATACATTAGTGTGGAGTAGGGACAGCTCATATAGTTTCAGTGTAGTGTAGTGAGACCGTGTCAGCAATATTTACACTAGTGTATAGCTAGAGTAGGGACAGTTCAGATAGCGTCAATGTAGTGACGGTTGAACACTGTCTATTTGTTAGCGTTACTGCAGTTCAGCGTCATTTACTTCTGTGTGCGTTACTGCCAGTTTAACGCCGTATAATTTTGCATGCGTTACTGCCAGTTTAATGCCATATAGTTCTGTGTGCATTACTGCCAGTCTAACGCCATATCGTTTTGTGTGCGTTACTACCAGTTTAACGCCATTCACTTCTGTGTGCATTACTGCCAGTTCAACGCCATTTACTTCTGTGTGCGTAAAAAGGTTGCAACTAGGGCCTCATTATTCCAGCTCAATTCAGCTGTGAGGATACGGAACTGAAGAGCATACTGTCCCACAGAAGCGGACTCTTGACGGAGACGTAAAAGAGCGCTAGCCGCTGAGGAGACACGACCCGGTTTCTCGAAGATATTCCGAAAAAGTTTCAAGAAATCAGACAGGGTAGAAACGACTGGATCATTCAGCTCCCACAGAGGGGCAGCCCAAGCTAGCGCCAGTGCCGGACAGAAGGGATATAATATAGGCTACTTTCGCCCAATCGGACAGGAAGTTTTGGGGCTGAAGTTCAAAATGAATCGTGCACTGGCTAAGGAACCCCCTGCAAGCCTTGGAGTCCCCAGAGAAACGGGCCGGAGCTGGCAGTTGTAATGAATGTGTGGCTGCGACTGATGCGATAGGTGCAGCAGCAGATAGCGGTTGAGGTTGTTGAACCGGGGGTCCTAATGAGGCCTGAACCTGTTCAAAACGGGATGCCAAATCCTGAAGGAATCGCATCACTTGGGTCTGATGCGATTCCTGGGTCTCAAGTCTGCAAACTAAGCCCTGCAATGGATCAACTGCGGGTAGCGGCACATCAGCCGGGTCCATGGCTGATCAAACTGTCAGGTCACCTAGAGGCTGGGTGACAGATGCACACCGTTGGGATCAGGAGTGCACCACAAGGTAGTGGACCCTACGGCTGACTGCTGCGGACTGAACCCTGGGAGGTCCAGGAAGCAGGTCTACTGGATCACTGACACAGATCCCACTGGGAGCTAGAGCATAGATTCCCCAGGGCGCAGAGTCTAAGAGCCAGCAGGTGTTCACCAGAGCCTTTAATGGTAAGGATGGACTGCGCTGCAGTCTGGCTCCAGGTCGCGGCCCCCAGGGTCTCACAGCTCACGGTAGACTACAGGAGAAGAGGAAGGAGGCAGCAGGCTGGAACAACAAAGAAAGTAAGGGACAAGCCAAGGTCGGGGCCACAAGCAGACAAGGACAACAGAGTACACGCCAAGGTTCAGGGTCACAGGCAAAGAGGGATGGTCGGGAACACGCCAAAGGTCAGGGTCATGAGCAGACAGGAATAGTTAAGAACAGGCCAAAGTCGGTAACAGGAATCAGATGTAGGAAACACAGCAAGTACACACAGAGTCTAACACACAATGGTTGATCAGCACTGCTGGCTTGCAGTGCACAGGTTAATATAGGGTTCCCTGATAGGGCCTGGGGTGGGGCCATGCTTAGAGGAGAGGTTACAAAAGCAGTCAGGTGAGGGTCAGCTGGTCTCTAGAGATGAACACATGGAGACAGGTATGCTGATCGACAAGCTCTATTGCATAACCATGACAGCGTTACTGCCAGTTTAACGCCATATAGTTTTGCGTGCGTTACTGCCAGTTTAATGCCATATAGTTCTGTGTGCGTTACTGCCAGTTTAACGCCATATCGTTTTGTGTGCGTTACTGCCAGTTTAATGCCATATAGTTTTGTGTGTTACTGCCAGTTTAACACCATTTACTTCTGTGTGCTTTACTGCCAGTTCAATGCCATTTACTTCTGTGTGCGTTACTGCCAGTTTAACGCCACTTACTTCTGTGTGCTTTACTGCCAGTTCAACGCCATTTTCTTCTGTGTGCGGTACTGCCAGTTTAATGACATTTACTTCTGTGTGTGTTACTGCCAGTTCAATGCCATTTACTTCTGTGTGCGTTACTGCCAGTTTAACACCATATAGTTTTGCCTGCGTTACTGTCAGTTTAACGCCATATAGTTCTGTGTGCGTTACTGCCAGTTTAACGCCATATAGTTCTGTGTGCGTTACTGCCAGTTTAATGCCATATCGTTTTGTGTGTGTTACTGCCAGTTTAACGTCATATCGTTTTGTGTGCAGTACTTCCAGTTTAACGCCATATAGTTTTGTGTGTTACTGCCAGTTAAATGTCAGATCGTTTTGTGTGCATTACTGCCAGTTTAACACCATATAGTTTTGCGTGCGCTACTGTCAGTTTAACGCCATATAGTTCTGTGTGCGTTACTGCCAGTTTAACGCTATATAGTTCTGTGTGCGTTACTGCCAGTTTAATGCCATATCGTTTTGTGTGCGTTACTGCCAGTTTAACGTCATATCGTTTTGTGTGCAGTACTTCCAGTTTAACGCCATATAGTTTTGTGTGTTACTGCCAGTTAAATGTCAGATCGTTTTGTGTGCGTTACTGCCAGTTTAACGCCATATAGTTTTGCGTTCGTTACTGCCAGTTTAACGCCATATAGTTTTGTGCGTTACCGCCAGTTTAATGTCATATAGTTTTGTGTGCAGTACTTCCAGTTTAAAACCATATAGTTTTGCGTGCATTACTGCTAGTTTAACTCCATGAAGTTCTGTGTGCATTACTGCCAGTTTAACGCCATATCGTTTTGTGTGCATTACTGCCAGTTTAATGCCATATAGTTTTGTGTGCGTTACGTTTTGTGTGCGTTACTGGCAGTTTAACACCATATAGTTATGTGCGTCACTGTACGTTTGGCAAATTATATTGCAGTATATTATAGTGTATCCGTGGAGTGTGTCTGTGTAGTGTGAGTACTCAAATTAAAGTGTACCAAACACCTCTTTACATTGATTAAAGTGCATCTACGTACAGATTTCAACTTCTTCTTTACATTTGCTTATAAGCACCGCCCCCTCCCTCCCAATAATGTCTGGGAGGACAACAAAGAGAGGAAGACATTCTCCTGGCACTGTAAGGGGGCAGCAACAAATGTGTCCACAGGCAAAGGTGGACGTGGTGGTCAGTCCTCAGGCAGGGCATCATTTCCTCTGTTTAGTGAGTTTGCCCGTGCTATCCAGCCACAGCATGCAGAGGAGGTGGTGGACTGGCTTACTAAACCTTCCCCATCCTCCTCATCCTGTGTCACACAAGCAGGGACAAGTGTGTAGACCCCTGCAGTTGCCAAAGTGGATAAACAAGCCTCCTTGTCCACATCTATTCCTGCCATAGCCCCAACATCAGCCATTGAGGAGTCAGCTGAGTAATTTGACCACAGCGTCAGCCTCTTGCTCCTTGATGATGCCCAGACATTACTGGATTCAGATGTTGGTTCTGAGGTTGAGGATGACAGGTACATGGGCCTAGAGAGAGGGAGGAAGACTGGTAGACAAATTGGAATTCATGTTCCCCAAGCCGCAGCCTATCGCCAAGTTGTCTCCAGTGGTAATGATGAAGATGGAGGAGATGGAGATGATGATGATGATGATGAGGTCACTGATGCAACTTGGGTGCCAGATAGAGCAGAGGAGGAAACTGAAGGTGAGGCGGCACAACCCTAAGGAGGCCAACATCAAGAAAGAGTAGAGAGCAGCAACCCTATTCCATCACATTCTGCAGCTGTTATCTCCCGGCCCACTCCCCAAAGCTCAGCTGTCTGGGCCTTTTTCAGCACATCTACAGCAGATCACACTGTTGCTATCTGCAAACTGTGTCTCAGGCACATCAAACATGGAAAAACACCAACCGTTTGGGTACCACATGCTTAACAAGGCATTTAATGTCCAACCACTCAGCCCGTTGGCAAAAGCACCTAAAAACCACACAAAAGGGGCACAAATCTGTCCCTCCTCCTCCTCCTTGCCCACTTCAGTCTGCCCCTACGATACCGAGTCATTACCTTTCAGCAGCCTCCACTGACAGGGATGATGGTATAGCACTGGGTGTCCCATATCCAAGCAGCACATCTGCCAGCAGCACACCACCAGCTGTAGACTGTAGCCGGCAAATTTCTCTGCCCCATTTGCTGCAGCAGAAAAAAGAATACAGTCCTTACCACCCACATGCCCAGCGTCTGAATGCAAGCCTGTCAAAGCTGTTGGCTCTCCAACTTCTGCCTTTCAGCCTGGTGGATTCTGCCTCCTTTCGTGAATTCGCACAATGTGCTGTACCACAATGGCAGGTTCCCAGTCGCTACTACTTTTCACGTAAGTCCGTTCCATCCCTCTACCATCACATGGATGGGAATGTTCTGGCATCGTTGGGCAAGGCAGTCAGCCATAAAATCCACCTTATTGCTGACACGTGGTCCAGCAAGCATGGGCAGGGATGATATATTTTGTTCACATCACACTGGGTAATGCTGCTTGCAACTCGAAAGGATGCAGGACAGGGCTCAGTGCTGCAGCTTGTTGTGCCCCCACGCAGGGGCATAACTAGAAATCACAGGGCCCCATAGCAAAATGTTGTATGGGCCCCCCCCACAAAAAAAATGAACTAATGCCATTGAACAACAGATTACCACACCCATGTAGCACAGTACCCAGGCAACAGCTTATATTAATTTCGAACAACAAAGTATGCAGTATACTGTATGCAGCCTCTGAAGGACACACATTGCTGACCTCAGTGGCGGTACGTCCATAGAGAGCGCAGGAGCGCTGCCTCCTCTCTCCTGCACCCGTCCACCTCCAATAGATAGATTCATGCATTGCATGAATCTATCTATTGTCGCCGCTGCCGCCACCTTTTCAGGTGTCCGGCCTCGGCACTTGATGGGCACAGTGGCAGCGTTTGATGGGGACAGTGGTGGCAATTTATGGGTACAGTGGCTGTGTTTGATGGCACATTGGCTGCTGTATGCGGCTGCGTGTGTCAGGACAGGGCTGGACTTGCGGGGCCCAGGGGGCTTAACAGTAAACTTACATTCCTCATCCTCACCCAGGGGCGGATCCAGAGTCTAGTCTTGGGAGGGGCACTGCCAGAAAATACGATTTTTGGGGGGCAATTTATTTAGGAAATGGCTGGTGTTAGCGTTTCAATCATAATGGCACCATGGTTGTTATGGTGTCAGGATGATTGAAGCGCATTATTTCTATCATTACATTGTTATAGAAAATGAAATAGTTCAACTCACCATAATGCAGAATCAGTGGGAGCCCCGAGTGTGTCACTTGCCACCGTCGCCTGCCACCAGATGCAGATTGTCACATGCCACAAGTCTGTGCAAAATGTCCAGAAACATGTTAATAGCAATTTGCCGGAGCACAAATTTTTCACATACAGAGTGGATTTGGGGGCTGGGAAAACATGTTCCACATTCTCAATTCGGCCCTGTTGGCTAAGATACTGCATTAGCATTAGGGTTGTCCCGATACCGATACTAGTATCGGTATCGGCACCGATACCGAGCATTTGCCCGAGTACTTGTACTCGGGCAAATGCTCCCGATGCTTCCCCGATACCTAGAGGACAGCTGTGATCGGCGCGTGGGGGAGTTACAAGATTCTCCCCCCAGCGGCTTTCACCAGCTTTAGTGACATACAGCGGTGATCGCTCACAGCTGACTGTCACTGCATCCTCCTCCATGCCCCCTCCTTTCCTCTGTGCCTCTCCGCTGTCCCCTGCATTCCTCTCTCCTTATCTGTCCCCCTCCGTACTCCCCCTTCGTTCCTCTCTCCTTATCTGTCCCCCTCCGTTCCTCTCTCCTTATCTGTCCCCTGCATTCCTCTCTCCTTATCTGTCCCCTCCGTTCTCCCCCTCCGTTCCGCTGTCCTCCTCCTTCCTTTGTGAATGGACAGAGTCAGCTGACTCTGTCCATTCACATAACTGAAACATTGTAATCTCCTGTGATTACGATGTGTCAGTTTTTGAATGGAGAGAAGCCGCTGTCTTCTCTCCATTCATTCTCAGTGCAGCTGACGCTGCAGAGAAAGGGACTGGGGAATCTCTATCCTCTGTCTCTTTCTCTGTCTCAAAGGGCAGATATCAGAGGTCTGTTAAGACCCCTGATATCTCACCAAAGCCCCCCAAAAAGGCTGATTAAAAAAAAAAAAAAAAAAAAAAACAATAAAGAATAAAAAAAATTATTGTAAAAAATAAAAATTGTAAAAAAAAACAAAAAAAAACACACACACATACAACGTTCACCCCCCCCCCCCCCCAAAAAAAATAGCGAAAAAAAAACTGTCACGTGACATTAAAAAAAAAGTATCGGTAATCGGCGAGTACTTGAAAAAAAGTATCGGTACTTGTACTCGGTCCTAAAAAAGTGGTATCGGGACAACCCTAATTAGCATGACAGGTTATGCAAGCACAGAAATGTTTGGTTATGCAATAAGCTGTTAAAATGAGCTCTACTAAGCAGTTGTTTAATCTAATATATAACTATAAAACATTAAAGTGGATGTAAACCCAATGTCATCCTTTCTAAACTACTGCCATAGTGGTTATCTATAACGATATACATGCCTCTTGCATGTATCTTTACCTGTCAAATGTCTCCCCTCTGTCTGTTATGAGACCAGAAAAACTGCAGATTCTGTGGGTGGGTCTGTTGTCTGGAGCTCAGTGGGTGGAGTTGTGATGTCAGTAGACTCCCCGCCCACCTCTACACTCCCCTTGTCAATATGCATTTTCTCCTGTGTATTTCTAACTGAACTTCTGCTATGATCTCTAACATCCAGTGAAAAGACAGGAAAGTAACCACATGACTTCAGCATGCCAAATCACGGTGAGGTGTGGAACAGCCAATCCTTGCAGAGCTGCTGAAGAAAGGAGTGGGGGAGGGAATTAAAAAAATCATGCATGTTTCTTAGGCTGTCACTCACAGCAAAGGGGAGTATTTGACAAAGTTTTTGTCAGTTTGTCAAGATTTTTCTCACTGAACAATAAAAGGATTGCTCAGAGATGGATTAACTCTGTGTGGCAAGACTGGGCTCAAATGATAGGAAATCTTATACTCTACAGTATGATATAAACATTTTTTTTTTTTTTCGGGTTTACATCCACTTTAAATCTATGCTTAAGCTGGGCGTGGCTTAGTGATGGCCGAGTGAGGACGCGAATCTGAAGAGCTCCTGGCTTCCCCCTGCCTACCGCGACCAGCATACCTCTCTAAACCCATGGTTATGAGGCATGATAGCAAATAAGAGGTACAGGACCAGATCGGCAACCCGCGGGAACCGTCCCCTTACACCCCAGAGCGGGATTCAGCGATACCTCCACAATCCACAACGGGCCTCACCGGGCGCCATTGCAGCTGCTCCACTTGGATCCCGCATGGAGGTCAGCTTCACTCCAGCCCTATCTGTACCAATCACCCCCTCTCCAGAACCAGATCAGATCTCAGGGACTCCAGCGATATTCCATACCGACATGGCTGGTCCCTCACAGTGCCCGGGCCACCTAGAGGATGACCTAAGAGCTATGCTGCAAGCCCTCAACACGAAATCGGACATAGAGACCCTGATTCTCCATATAGAGGAGGCTCACAGCAGGGCCATACAGGAGGTAAAGGCAGAGCTGCACCCCCTCTCTGACAGGATGGATTCAGGGGAGGCATCAGTTTCCTCCCTAGCAAACAGAGTAACAGACTTGGAACGCTCCCAGGCCTCCCTGGCCAACACCGCCGTGGACATGCGGCTCCACCTGGAGGACCTGGAGGACCGTAGCCGCCGGAATAATTTGCTGCTGTGGGGCCTCCCTGAAGCCACCGGAGCAGAGGACCTGGCAGCGACCGTCACGGCTATCTTCCATAAAATCATGGAAGCCCTGCTGCCCCCCTAGAAATAGATTGGGTGCACAGAACTATGGGGCCCAAGTCGTCATACCCGGACAGACCCCGAGATGTCCTCTGCAGGCTGCACTGCTACCTGCAGAAAGAGCTCATTCTTCGCAGAGCCTGGGAACATGGTGACTAGAGAATTTGATGGAGCTAATGTTAGAATTCTACCAGATCTCTCAAGAGCGGCGCTACAGAGGAGAGCCATGCTGCGACCGATCCTGGACTTGGTAAGGCGACACGAGTGCACTTACAGATGGGGATACCCTCTTGCCGTCAGGTCCTGTAAAGCACAGTCACCCTTCACCATACGCTCCCCAACGGAGCTTCCTGCTTTCTTTGTCTTCCTAGGTGCAGACCCTGTGCAGGTACAAAATTGGCTCCAGATCATCCCTCATCTGCCGGGCCGCTCAGGCCCCAATGCGAACCGGAACAACCAGCCTGCCTGCACGCAGATATCCAAATGGAGGTCACGAGTGCCATCCATGAACAGGTCACGTGAGCCATGATTGCCCTTCCCTATTGCCGAATTACCATATCACACATGTTGACAGTTTGCTCCCAGAACTGCGGATGAGGGTTTTTTTTTATGCCCCTGGTCCTCTCTAATTGAGGGGTATGTTCACAATGGAGGAGTGCCTGAAACCCACGATGCTGCTGTGAAACCCCGGGGGAATATGGTATTTTAATAATACTGGAGGGGCTAGTTGTCATAGCGGTGGTTGGGGGCGACCCTGACTCGCACGAGGGGGGGCAAAATCCGATATATCCCCAGGCTGCTCCTCACGCAGGCACCCCTCATGGTTGGGGGGTCAATGCGGGTGGATAGACCTGGACTTTGATGGGGGAACAGGGGACCACAGTTTGCAAGTTACCACTGTGGACAATGTTAATGTTCCTGTTCACCTCAACATGTGTGTGCTACTTGTTTTATATATTAATGGGTTTGTACGATAGAGTGCTGTTCGGTTTTATTAACCCATGCTTATTTCACAATTTCAAGGTAACGCAGAGTCGCCGTTGTCAGGGGAGGCCGGTGGGTGCCTCGCCGACTGTTTCTGATCATACCCCCACATAGGCCTACGCTCAATTCCCAGTCTGGAACTGGGGAGCGTGTTAGCAATATTTTGCTACCATCTTAGATTTTTCTCTCCCTCAGGGCACTTCCCTCTTAAAACTCACCTACCTGAGTTACCTACTCACTTGAGTTCCCTTCCTCTCTGTCTCTCCTCCTGACACCCCCCTACCCTTCTTTTCCCACTCCCCCCCCACCCTTCTCTTCCCACTCCCCCCTCTTTCCTCTCCCCCCTTCCCCTGATCCTTCCACCCTCCCTCCCCTCCTCCGCCCCCCCTCCCCGGGGGCCATGGAGGTGGTGGATGTGCTCTAGCGTGAAGGGCCTTACTGTCCCTGAAAAGAGACGTATGCTATTGCAGGTTCTGCGTCGCTTTAAGACAGATGTCGCTTTCATCCAGGAGACGCACTTTAAGGATGGCAAGTTGCCTGTTCTGAAGAATAAATTCTTCCCGGTGGTATACCATTCCACTAACGAGTCCTCTAAGTCGCGAGGCGTGTCCATACTCATCTCACGTACTGTCCCATGGACCTGTGTGGTCGTTAAAGCAGACCCAGGGGGCCGGTATCTGTTTCTCAGAGGCACGAATGGCGGCACCGAGGTCACCTTGGCAAGCCTCTACGCTCCTAATACCCACCAAGACCTCTTTATCGCTACGACTCTTGACTCATTGTTCGAGTTCTCGAGAGGTCAATTGATACTCGGTGGCGACTTTTACGCCCCGCTGATTCCATCCGAGGACACCACTTCAGGATGTTCCTTCATACTTCCTGGTCCACGGAAAAGGATCGCGAGATCTTTATATAAAGCACAACTGATAGATGCCTGGTGTCTTCTCCATCCCTCCGAAAAAGATTACACTTTCTAATCCTCACCACATAAACAATATTCCAGAATAGATTACTTTCTCATCCCACACTCCCAACTACAAGCAATCCGAAACACCTCGATTGGCCCTATTACATGGTCAGACCATGCTCCGATCCTACTGCTTAAGGACATGAGTAGAGAACTAGACTGCTACTTCCAGACTAATGACACGTCAGACAGCGACCCTGGCATTGTATGGGAAGCACACAAGGTGGTAATCTGCAGAGTACTCATTAAGCACGGGTCCTGCATCAAATGAATTTTCTTTTACTTTCAATGATAATGGTAAACAGGACAAATAGAAAGGTTGAATCTCCTTAACAGGGACACAGAGGGGCCTTGGCAAGAAGGGTGCATGGGAACAGGTCACCCCGACTAACAACATATACAGTAGGTCTGTGACCTGTGCTAGAGAGAGAGGCCCCATCAGGGTTTACTTCCTCTTTAACTGAGTAATGAGAGGAAAGGCACTGCTAGTCCCATGCTGCTGAATCTGCCCAGTAGCATTGCCAGTTGGGATATGCATCTGCCATTGTTTACAGAACAAGAAAACCCTAGCAAATTCTGGAGGAACCCCAGGATTCCATTGACCTCTGGTTGGAAAATGTTTCCCAGTGGAACCCTGGATGCAAAAGGCTACTCAACGGAACCTGGATTGAAAAAGGCTGCTCCATGTAACCATGATTGAAAAAGGCTGCTCCATGATCATGTTGATAATTTTTTATATTTACTACTATATATGTGGCTATTGTTTTCGATGTTACATCATCTTAACAACAGTATTTAGTGGATTTGCTCTTTAAAAGTAAAGGAAACTTTTAAACAAAATCCATTTAACCTTATCCCCATATTCTGTAATAAACCGTTGCCTGTTTTGTGGTTCCTATTATTGAGAGGTTTTTTTGCCTTACATTTTATTTTGTGATTGAGATGAGATCAACTTCACTTTAAACTTTTTTTTCTGCAAAAAATAGGGTTTGTTTCAGTGGGTGGTATTTGGGTTTTTTTGTTTATTCTGGGGTATATTCATTTTTATAATGTTTTTTTATAGTATGTTTGCTGAATTTCCTACACATGATTTGCCAAACCCTTGGCATCCAGTCAGGCCAGTCTAGGTACAATCAAGGAGGGGCTTTGGCTTGGAGAGATTCTCAGTAAAGTAATGACCCAGATAGCAAGGATAACGTGCCACAAATTTGTGGCAGTGTTGAATTGTAAGTCTTGTGAACTTGCCACACATTATCACTGGCAAGGTGTACACTTGCAGAGCACCTGAAGCACAAGTTCTATTTGACACTTTTTAAATTTGTAGCAAGTTTTTGTGGTAAGTCTCTAACAAAAGCAAAGTTTCAGTGGTGAGTCTACAGCAGGAGCTCTGCAAGTCACAGTAGTCCCTGTGGTGGGATGACTATTGCACAACATAACTGAACCAAAATTTGCAGCAGACTTGCAGAATGTTTGCAAAGAATGTTGATCTGGAGTCATGCAATGCGGACTTGCTGCAATTGTGCAACAAACTTGTGAAGCCTGGCTTTAGCAGTAGCTTAGCAAATCATTTTCAAACGTACAGCTCAATTGCTTGCTATCTGGGGAGTTGCGAAGAGTAGATATTTCTAGTTCATCCTTTAGCTACTGACTGTAATTAATAACAGAAGTATAGGTGTAGCTAGCCACACTCCACCGAGCTGGTTATAATCAAAAGCAGCCAAATTTTGGAATTACATTTATTTCCAAATGTTTTTTTTCTTTACCTATGTCTCTTTATGACTCCTTTTCTGTTATCCACTAGTCAAGTGTCCTTTAAGCTGACAAGAATTAAAAAATTTTACACTTTGCTCATAAAAATAATTTTTGAGCTCTGAATGGGGTAGTACAGATTTCATAAGCAATATGAGGAGACTTCAGTATACATTATATACCAGGAGAAAGCATATTTATAAAACAGTTAATGTGACATTCACCAAATAATCACTGTAGGTGAATTGTCCCGGTGCATGTGTTTTAAGTGACAGTGAATGAATAACCACCTCTAAATGGCGAGTGAATGTCACATTCTCTGCTTTATAAATGTAGCACTGTCCCTGTAGGGCTTGCTGAGTGTTGACTTCTTAGGCCTCTCT
Organism: Aquarana catesbeiana; assembly: GCF_042186555.1. NCBI lineage: Eukaryota > Metazoa > Chordata > Amphibia > Anura > Ranidae > Aquarana > Aquarana catesbeiana. The sequence goes on from NC_133324.1 coordinate 236,140,712, forward strand.
CTGGTTACCAGCAGCTGGATGCTAAGGGTTCCCGCTTGCCCCACCCTTCTCCCGCTTGCTTGTTACTCAATGACCAGTCCAGGGTATTTGTGTTTTTGTATTTTATGTTGGAACTTGGATGGGAGAAGGGATTAGTGGGATACTGCAACTGGAACCATTCACAATGGATAAGGACAACTCTCACTTGTCCAGATAGCAAGCAATTGTGCTGCTAGTTTAAAAATTACTTCCTAAGCTATCGCTAGACCTGCCAGGCTTCACAAGTTTGTTGCACAACTGCAGCAAGTACGCATTGTATGACTCCATATCAACTTTCTTTGCAAACATTCTGCAAGTCTGCTGCAAGATCTGGTTCAGTTATGTTGTGCAATAGTCATCCCTCCACAGGGGTCACTGTGGCTGAATTTTCATGCTATAGACTTGCAGAGCTCTTGCTGGAGACCCATCACTGCAACTTTGTTCTTGCTAGAGACTTGCCACGCGAATTTGCTACAACCTGGAAAAGTGTCAACTAGAACTTGTGCTTCAAGTGCTCTGCAAGTGTACACAAATTTGTGGCACATTATCCTTGCTATCTGGGTGGCTTCACTGGATTATTAGAAGCAGTCACACTGCTTTAACCATACAGCCACATGTATGGAGGAATTAAGTCTTCTTGCTCTCATTAGCAGCAGACTTGATGCACTACATTATCTTCAGGACACTCTCTAGCATCCCCTTTACTGACACCCATCCACTGACTCTTCTAGCTGAAGGGGACAGCCCTCACTTGACAAACCCCAAAGACACAGATCTGTACTCACAGTAGGCAGAATCAGATCCTTCCTGGTGTCTCCCTTCCAGTCAGCTCTGCAGGACCTCTGGGTTCAGCTTCTCTCACTCTCTCTAGGCCCCTGGGTCAATGACTCAGGGCTGCACGGCCTCCTCCGCGGAGTAGAGGGCAGCTGCTTCCTCCCTTCTGGACTCTGTTCACCCGGGCTTTAATTACAGTATCCAGCATGAAATGCAGCACTTTTCAACTGCCAATGGCCAGGCCTGTAACAAAGCATGTGCACTCAGTTGTCAGGTCCCCTCCCACTGCCCAATATGCCTCCCTATTGGACCAGTGAGGGACAGTCAAACAAGCTGAGCTGCACCTGAGCACAATGAGCAGACCTAACCAATAGATCCTGCTCCCTGGTAGGCAGAGAGCACTCTAAGTTTTACCTGACCATCTTACTGGTAAGCAGAAAGACCAAAAACTATACTCTCTTCTAGCACCTACCTAGGAGGGTGCTACATAAATATGCTCCATGACCTATATATGACTTCTACATGCATCTCAGACCAGCATATTCAGTAAGAATCCCTTGCAATAAAAGGGTTCTTCTGCATTGTTGTGTCTCCCAGGGAAACAAGGAACACTGAAGCCAGATGGCTAATATGTCTAACATTAAAAAATACTCAGAAAACAAACTATGTGCCAAAGTCTTTCACATAAAATTATTTCCTGCTTTCTCTGACTCTGCTGCCCAATTTGTCTTGTGGGAGCTGTGGAAAGGTCCATGTCCATTGTACAGGGGAGGGTTCCCAGTGTGCTCTTCTGTATACAGTGGGTATATAAAAGAATCACCCCCTTTAAAATAATTACATTTTGTTGCTTTGTAGCCTGAAATGAAGACAGACACAGTTTCTGTTTTACACAGTTGTATTTACTCCGTGCAACTTATAACATCCAAGTGAAAGATATAACACCAACATGTCAGAACAAAATAAATAATAATTAAAAAACATAATCACTGGGTCGGAAAAAGGATTGCCCCCTCCTAAAAATGACTTGTAAACTTAATCAGGTGTAGCTAATCACCTTCCCATATGACACACAAAGCCATTTGACTTTCAACTGTGATCAGCTGTGGTCATTGTGATTAGTTTAGCATGAAAAGAAATTTCCTGGAGTATTTCAGTCCCTGATAGTGCAACTGAAGCAAACAATCAACTATGGGTGGCAAGGTACTGTAAAAAGATCTTCGGGATAAAGTTGCAGATAGGCACAAGTCAGGAGGTGGATACAAAACAATTTTGAAGGCTTTATCAATGCCTAGAAGCACAGTAAAGTCTATTATTAAGAAATGGAAGGTATTTGGTACAACACAGACCCTCGCTGGACCAGGATGTTGCTCCAAACTGGATGAAAGAGCCAAGAAGAAACTGGTCAAAGAGGCTACCAAGAGGCCTACAGCAACCTTGAAGCAGTTGCAGGAATTTAAGACAAAGAGTGGTCATTGTGTGCACGTGACAACAATATCACAAATTCTCCACAAATGTGGCTTGTATGGAAGGGTTGCAAAAAAAAAATCCTCAAGAAAGGCCACACGCAGTCATGACTGAGCTTTGCCAAAACACACCTTGAAGATTCTGAGGCCACGTGGAAAAAGGTGTTATGGTCAGATGAGACTAAAATTATTTGGCCTCAACACCGAACGATATGTCTGGTGAAAATCCAATACAGCTCACCATCCAAATAACACCATTCCTACAGTAAAGCATGGAGGTGGTAATATCCTCTGCAGCTAGCGATAATCGCTATCTTCTCCTGGCAAAGAAGGCTTCCCCTTCGCTTACAGCACATACGTAGATGTGCTACACAGTTATAGGTCCCAGCAGAGCCCTGCAGCACATCTGCATATGTGTGTGTGTGTGTGTGTGTGTGTGTGGGGAGGTTTCCACGTATGCACAAAGATGTAGCAGGTATGGAAGTTTTGAGTCTTAGAGTGTCTGCACATCTGTGGGAAACCCCTAAGCCCTTCAGCACATGTGCACACATGCCAGAAAGTGTGAAAAAGCCCCTGGGAACCCACAGGGTGCTTGTGGTTGGGGCCCCAGTCACTTGAATAGGTTGCGTTTGGCTATAATAATGTCTACCAAATGCGACCGGGATTTAACTTTTGACATGCCCATAGAATGCGTACAACCCCATCCGACTGCTTTTGCAGCTTAGGATGGCTCAGCCACCCTCACTGCAATGGTAAAAGATACTGAAATGTTACAACAATTGAGCCACCCTCTTTCAGTTGGCAGATGCCGAAGTGAATGTTAATGTGAAGGCAAATAACTTCTGTGATATCAGACCCAGGCAGTGACTCCCAAAAGACAGCTGTTCTCCAAAGCAGAATCCCCCCCCCCCCCGGAATCTGATAATAAGCCACTGAAATAACATATAGTCAGACTAGTGCTGGCCATATACTATCAGAATTTTTTTGGAATATTTCATTTTCAGAACATTCCAATTTTTTCTCAAATGAGCAAAATTCTAACTATGAAAAATCATACATATACTAATGCACATGGTCTAGGCACAAAATGAACCTATTTAATATGTCTGAAGTTCCATTCAAGGGCTTTCAAATGAAATGAGTTTACTCAATGATGGCAAGATCAAACATTCAAACAAAGCTCTACCGGTGTATGGCCAGTTTAAGGTGGTGGCAATATCATTAAGGGCTTGTTCACACCATGTCTTTTAAACTGCATTTTTCTGTGGTGTGCAGATAAACGGAGCTCAATGGACATGGTGTGAACACGCCCCCAGCCTAAAGGTGGCCATACACGGATGGATCCCTGCAATCAATGGGCCTCATTTCAGCTACACTTGTAATAATCAGTCACGCATAGTGATAAAAAGCATTTGAAGAGCTTGTTAGATTTCATAGGAAATTTGAATTTTTTGTTTTAAATCTGTGTGCATGTTTGTGGCAATTGCTTCCTCTCCATAGATAAAAGGCTTAAAGTATATGTAAATCCTAATAATGACTTTTTTAAAAAGTCTGAACTATAAAAACAAGTACTGCATTATGGCCACTAGATGATGCTAATGATCATACAAAATAGTCCTATAACACAGAATATGGTCAATTTCATTGGAGCTGTGTTAATGTGTGTCACATTTAAGGATGAGCTCCGGCGTATTCGCACACTCCACGTGCCGAGCCCGCCAGGAAGTCGCTAATCACAGGCAGTGAGACATTTCCCGATCTCTGCAGCTGCACATCAGGAACATGTCTTACTGCCTGTGATTAGCGCAGCGCAGTGCCGACTTCCTGGCGGGCTCGGCACGTAGAGTGTGCTAACATGCCTGAGCTCATCCTTAGTCACATTCATTGAACAAAATTTTTATACATAGATCCTTCTATGTCTTAAGCTTTGTTCACACTAGCCCTGTCTTGACGTGAATGGTTGAGTCTGATAGGTGGTACCATCTGTCAACTCGCTATGGCACATTCAATTTTAGATGTGTACAGCCTCCTCCAGTTGTATTTTAAACTTTAGGGTTAGGAGACCACAGCTCAGCCACCTGTCTTTGCCACCCCCTTCCCAGCCGAACCTGTGAAAGGGGCCTTAGGGGGACAATGCCCGGGACATTCACGGAAATCAGACCAACGTCCCGATCTGAGCCTGTACTAGGCAAAATCCTGAAAAATAGTCTCTGTCACGGGCGGCCCTATAGGGGTGCGGACCTCACCCGGGTGACACCAATTTTTATTTTTTTTTGAAAGCCTATGGCGTGCATAACACACCCAAAAACTTCACCCGGTGCATAAAAAATGTGCACACACATAAAGAGTTCTCACAAAAAAATGCAACGGGTACACAGACATGCCAATTCCCTGATCCCCCGGGGCGTTAGGCTCCAGACGGGGACAAAGGTACTTACAATAGTCTATCTGGCCGAAACCAGACAGACCCCGTTCTCTGAAAGGCCTGCCAAAGCAGAGCCCACCCAAGTACTAGGTGGGGCTCCCCCGAAGGGAGACCCCATGAGTCAGGACGGACGAAGCCAGAAGGCCATGTCCACCCCTCCACAAGACTTTCAGGGCTGGCCCGAGGACCCGTCCTTACTCATCACACAGTGACAAACGTGAACAAGACGTGACAAAACATAGGATTCAATCAAAAAAGAAAGAAAATAAATAGAAAGTGGGGAAGGGATAGTGGAGAGGAGAGTGAAAAAGGTGGCCATTGTGTAAAACAATGACCAGGCCCTCCGGACAGGAATAAAAAATTCCTCTGGTCCTAGCCAAAAGGCCCAGCCCAAAAGGCAGGTGCTAAAAAAGCGTGTTTATGGTGCAGTGACCGTGGTGCCTCAAATCAAAGTGACTGCCACTCACAGTGATTTTATGGCACCCCTGGACTGCCACTCCAGGGGCAATACTCCATAGGCTTTCAAGACCAACCCTGGCCACCAGCCCAGACCACAGCAGACCCCACCCCAGGCAGAAAGGCATGGAGTTCAGGGAGCTTGGTGAGAGCCCTTTACCATCAGGCTTCACCGTCGTTCCGTCCCTCCTACCTAATTACATTCGGGAAGTACTGGCCGCTCCCCCGGTGGGAGAAAGGGGAGCCAGCGTTCCCTCCCGAATAACTGTCCGGAGCTAGATCTGCCCCAATCCAGACCAGAAGGCCAGGGTCCCGACCCTCCGGTTCAGACCCTGTGGTTCTCCTTCCACATCAGAAGGCTTCCCTTTCGGCTACGAACCGTCCAGGTCACCTTTACTCCAGCAGGCTTTGCATAGCAACCGCCATCCCATCTCTATCTCGCCATAGATCAGGGACGGAAGCAAGCGCCACCTCCTGGAAACTGATAAGAACAGATTTTTTTTTTTCCACTCAGACATCTCAAATCTCGAATCTTCAGTTTTTTAAAAAACTTAAGTCTTTAAACTTGAAATATCACATCATCGTGGAATTATATATATTTATATATATATATATATATATATATATATATATATATATATATATATATATATATATATATATATATATATATATTTTTTTTTTTTTTTTTTTTTCCAAATTAAATTTTCATTATTCTATTCCAATTTTTACTTTTCCAAAAACTCTCAGCTTGCACAGTTCCAAAATCTTTTTTGTCTTTCAAAAAATATGTATATAAAAAACTTAAACCAAGTCTGATACATCCATTAACTGAAATTTCTTTTTTCTTAAACAGATATATATTCCTGGCCTTCCATAATGCAAGCTTCATTGAACAGGTAAGTAACCAGACTCTTCTAAATTCTTCTTTTCTGATTCCCAAACCATACATTATTATTCCGTAATCTATAGACTTTAAGGTACTTAATTCCTTAATGAGTAAACTTATTTTCCTCCAAAGGTTTTGAGCGAAGGTGCAGTTCCAAAAAATGTGCATCACCGTTTTGTCTGAACCGCAAACCTCCCTTACACATTTAGGATTTCTGACTAAACTTCGTCCATATTGAAAGTTCCTAGTAGGTAAGCACTCTTTAACACTATTCCAGTTCAGATCTTTTTGCTCGTTTGTTAATGCTGGGTGTGATACAGCCTCCCAAATTCCTTTGGTTACTTTATATGAAAAATTTTTAACTGGACTCATTATTATTTTGTCTTCTACCATTTTTTTCAGCTTCTGGTGACTCCTCAAGATTTCTACATCTGTATCCATTAGTCTGTATTCTCTGAGAATTTTTTCAAGTAGTATATAATTTTCTGGAGGCATTTGTCTTGTTGGTTTTGTTTGGTCATGAACCACCCATCCATATTTTTTTGAAAAAAAGCCCAACTGGTATTTCAAAAAGTCATGAATTCGAGATTCTCCATCCAATAATTTATTTATAATAAAGGAAAAATATTTTAAACTCAAAAATGTTTTAATATCTGCAAAATTTTTTCCACCTTTGCATTTAGGTTTGTAGATTTCTTCTCTTTTTGCCCTTTCCATTTTGGCACCCCAAAAAAAGTTAAAACAATACTTGATAATTTTCTTCAAAAACATAAGTGGTGGGAAAAAAAGAATTGAGACGTTCAAAATAATAGGCAAAATTACTTGTTTCACAGTTAATATTTTACCCTCCATTGTTAGCCTCCTTAATCTCCAGAAATCCAATTTTTTCTTGACTCTTTCCAGGAGCTCAACCCAGTTTTTCCTGTTGCTGCAGTTTCCTGAGAACCAGATTCCTAGGATCTTTACTTCTGTTACCACCGGTATTTGAATGTTTGGTTCTACATAGAAGTCTCCAATCAAAAAAACTCCCGATTTGTCCAGATTTATCTTGAAACCAGATCCACAACAGAACCAGTCCACAATTCCCAAGGCTCTTTTTAAACTTTTCGAATTTTTAATAATAAGAGTCACATCGTCCATATAAGCAATTGTTTTAATTTGATTTCCTTTGCTTCCAGGAACAAAGAAGCCTTCCACAACTTTATCTCTACGAACTGCACACAGCAATGGCTCAATAGCGCAAATAAAAAGAATTGGTGACAGCGGGCATCCCTGTTTCACCCCACTCAGAAGACTTACTTTTTCCGATAAAAAACCATTAACAGAAATTTGACTAAAGGCCTCTCCGTATAAACTTTGAATTTGTTTTACAAACTTTTCTGGGCATCCCATTTTTTTAAGAACTGAAAATAAAAAATCATGAGAAACTCTATCGTAAGCTTTCTCAAAATCAATCGTTGTTAATGCCATTCTTTGACGTCTATCACCGACATCCCAAATAATATCCCTAACCAAAAGTAAAGATTCTGTAATAACTCTCCCTGGCACAGCACAGGTCTGGTCTTCTTCAATAATTGAACTTATACTTTGCTTCATCCTATTTGCCAGCAGTTTCGCATGTATTTTGTAGTCGCTATTTAGAAGTGTTATAGGCCTCCAGTTTTTAATTAATTCTTTGTCTCCTTTTTTATAGATCAAAACAATTACACCTTCACTCCAAGAGGTTGGTATCTTGAGATTATTAGCAACTTTTTTAATAATTTCCACCAGGTCATCTTTTATTATGTTCCAAAAGAATTTGTAGAATTCGATGGGTAAACCATCTTTCCCAGGGGTTTTGTTTCCTTCAAAGCTATAAATAACTGAAAAAATTTCTTCTTGAGAAAAATCCTGTAACAAAAATTCTTGCTCAAGTTTATTCAGAGCCTTATCCATATTCTCCAAGAAAAAATCTGTGAGAGATTCATCTGTCTCTTTTCTGCAAAATAACTTTTCATAAAAAATTTTAACTTTTCCCAACTTCCCTTCAGTTGTGGATTCTCCTTCCATTTTCTTAATTTCATGTTTTTTATTAACAATTTTCTTAAAAAAATATTTAGAACATTTTTCGTCCTCTTCCAAGTCTTTAACCCTGGCGTTAAATATTATTTGTTTACCTCTTTCATCCAGAACTCTTTTTATCTCTTCTTTTGTTTTTTCTATTTCAGCCTCCAGCTCCACCCCTTCCTTGGAGAACCGAAAGAGGACCTGTAATCTGGCATTCAGTTTTTGATATAAATCCTTTTTCTTCTGGATTTCCTCTTTACTTTTTTTAATGAAAAAATTCCTAAAAACTTTTTTTCCTTGATCCCACCACAAAAAAATATCATCATATTTTCTTTTTTCTTTCCTCCATTTTTTGTACACATCTTCAAATTCTTTCCTTATTTCTTCATCCTTCAATAAAGATGTGTTGGGTTTCCAATATGGGGATTTTCTACTTGTTCCACCTTCCAATCCTAATTCGCACCAAATCAATTTATGATCGGATAAACATGCATCTTCAGTGCCAAATTTTTTTGCAAAAATATCTTCCGAAATAAAAAAATAATCAATTCTTGATTCTGACCTTCTATTTTTCCATGTCTGCTTCTTCCTAGGATCGGAACCACAAGCTTTCCAGACATCTTTGAGATTCACCGATGAAATTACTTCTTTCAAAAGTGTTACAGAACTGTCATTTTTCTGATCCCCATCGATGGTACAATTCAAGTCACCTCCAATAATTATGGGCTCTGTTCCCAAAATAAAAAGTTGTAGAATTTCAAAAAGTTCTTTTCTTTCTTCTTTAACATTTGATGCATAAATACTAAACACCTTTATTTTCTGATCTCCTTTTTTGATTTTTAGCATTAAGAGCCTTCCCGGATAAAGATCTTCAACGCTTACTATCTCCCACTCAGCAGAGGTAAGTATGCCAACACCTACACATTTATTGTCATTTCCTCCAGAAAATTCAGCGTTACCTTTCCAATGCTTCTTAATGTTTTCATAACATAATCTTTTTTCTAAATTGCATTCTTGCACAAGTATTATGTCTGCTTTTTGTAAATCCAGGAAGTCGTAGAGGGTTGCCCTTCTTCTAGGGCTCCTCAGACTCCTGACATTTAAAGATACAATTTTAATCATTTAGTAAGCCGACAAATTGCAGGGCTTATCCCTCCGCCCTCATCAATATCAGATGGATACTCTCTGATTACCATCCCATCATCTTCAACTTCACTAGAGGAAATATCCCCCAGAATGTCTTCTTCTTTTTTCCGGCTTCTCTTTTCTTTTCCTTTAATCTCTTCTTCTACTTCATCCTCCCTTTCATCTGGGGTTCTCTTCAAAGATTTTTCATCTATCTGCATGACAACAGATTCCTCTACCCCATCTTTTACCTCCACTACAATAGTTTCTTCTTGAACTTCCATTTCTTTTTCTTCCACTTTCTCCTCAGGTCTCTTACTCTCCTCCGTTTCTTCTACCACCTGAGTTTCTTCCCTAGGCTTAACTTGTTGTTCTGGAGTTATACCCAGGATCTCTTTTTTATTCCCTTTTTTCTTCTTCTCCTCTTCTTTCTTCTTTTTCTCCTCTTCTTTTCTTCTTCTTGCTTTGGGCAATCTTTCTTTTTGTGAAATTCTCCTGGGCATTCCTGACATTTCATGCAGCCACCATCTTCATGACCGTATGAACTACATTTCTTGCAGAAAACCGGCATCCCAGAAAAGAAAAGATATCCTCTGCTCCGATTTATGAAGACTAGAGCTGGCGGTCTAACCACGTCTCCATCCGCATCTTTTTTAAAGGAAACTAAAAATCTTCTCTTCCCGTTCCAAACACCGAAAGAGGTTTGGCCATTCCCTTTAAAGGTCACCTTTTCACAGTATTTATAAAGAAAATTCTCAACATCCAGCTGTGAGATAAACGGGTTGTACATGTGAACGTTGACTAATTTTGTCTCAAACTGAAAAAGGGGGATTACTTTTATACCCTCTAAAATAGGATCGTCCCTTTTGGACCTGTATAAAGAATAAGCTTTTTCACATGCAGCGTGACCATCCAGCGTCACGTCTGCTGTGCCTCTGGAAAAAAAGTCCTGAACACAAAAATACTCTTCATATGAAATCCCCATAATTGGGCCAAAAACATTTTTATAAAGGAAACGTAAATCTTTCTCACCCCGATGTTGAGGAGCGATGACAAAGCGGATAGTGTCCTTCATTCCAAAGGTAGCAGAAGGATCCAGATCTTCTTCCACATTTTCATCTCTCTTCCTCGAATCTGCCATTTTCACCAGGTAAAGATCCAAAATGAAATCCAGAACTGAAATCCAAAAACGAATATGAAATTAATATGCAAATCCAATATGCAAAACACCGAAATTCCTCTCCGTGAGTTAGCTATGGGAATAGCTAGATCGAAGCCCGCCTCGCTTTCCGGCTCTCCTCCAATAGCAGCATCAATATGCAAATTAAATGCAAATTGAAGGCCGAAGGTACAGCTTTCCAGCTCAGTATCCTTCCAAGCTTTCAGACTCACCCCCAAAAGCAGCAGTGAACTGGGTTCAAAGGCCAAGGGCACAGTCGTCTGGCTCTTCTGGATAGCCTATTGGTTAGATCAGTTTTCACTGGATCTTTGCCAAAAGGCCGAGAAGCAATAGAAGTGACACCAATTGCGTAGCTGCAGGGGTCCTGTGCGGCCCCCCTGTCACACTGACTCACGCCCACCACTCACACTCCTTTCAGTCTCCAGTCTGGTCTCAGCTCAGCTTGTGATTGGTGGGATCGGCTCAGGAGGGGCTGGGTGTCTCCTGTGCCTCATGAAGTTTCAGGACCGCCCCTTTCTGCTTGGCTTATCTCTGGCTTTTTGAAGAGAAGGGCAGCACGGTGGTGAACAGCGAAAGACATCCGAGGCAGGCACCCATGCCTGCCACCAGAAAAGCTACAGCCCCAGTGAGAACTGCTATAGAAAGCTGTCTGCTGACTGTCCTGAGCTGACCCTGACCCCGTGTGTCACTGCCATGTACCCAGCAACTTTTGTGTGCCTGTCCCCCCACCATTCTGTCCCAGAGTCTTCCCTCCCAGCAGCACAGAACAGCCCAGCTCTAATCATAACCCCCTTCACCAACTCTATTTACCCCCCTATTCTCCACCCCCCCAACTCTGCTCACCCCCCTCTTCTCCACCCCCCTAGCTCTGCTCCCCCCTTCTCCTCTCCATCCCCCCAACTCTCCTCGCCCCCTCTTCTCCATCCCCCCAACTCTGCTCACCCCTCCCCTTCTCAACCCCCCAACTCTGCTCACCCCTCTCTTCTCCATCCCCACCCCAACTCTGCTCACTCCCCCTCTTCTCCATTCCCCGACTCTGCTCACCCCCCTCCTCTCCATCCCCCCAACTCTGCTCACCCCCCTCCTCTCCATTCCCCCAACTCTGCTCACCCCCCTATTCTCCATCCCCCCAACTTTGCTCACTCCCCCTCTTCTCCATCCCCCCAACTCTGCTCACCCCTCTCTTCTCCATCCCCCCAACTTTGCTCACTCCCCCTCTTCTCCATTCCCCAACTCTGCTCACCCCCCTTCTCCATCTCCACCCCAACTCTGCTCACTCCCCCTCTTCTCCATTCCCCAACTCTGCTCACTCCCCTCTTCTCCATCCCCCAACTCTGCCCCCCCTTCTCTCCATCCCCCCAAATCTCCTCGCCCCCTCTTCTTCATCCCCTCAACTCTGCTCACCCCCCTCTTCTCCACCCCCAACTCTGCTCTTCCCCCTCTTCTCCATCCCCACCCCAACTCTGCTCACTCCCCCTCTTCTCCATCCCCCAACTCTGCTCACCCCCCTCTTCTCCATCCCCACCACAACTCTGCTCACCCCCTCTTCTCCATCCCCACCCCTACTCTGCTCACCCCCCCTCTTCTCCATCCCCACCCCAACTCTGCTCACTCCCCCTCTTCTCCATCCCCCAACTCTGCTCACCCCCTCTTCTCCATCCCCCAACTCTGCTCACCCCCCTCTTCTCCATCCCCCCAAATCTGCTCACTCCCCCTATTCTCCACCCCCACCCCAACTCTGCTCACCCCCTCTTCTCCATCTCCGTCCCAACTCTGCTCACTCCCCCTCTTCTCCATCCTCACCCCAACTCTGCTCACCCCCTCTTCTCCATCCCCACCCCAACTCTGCTCACCCCCTCTTCTCTGTCCCCACCCCAACTCTGCTCACCCCCCTCTTCTCCATCCCCCAACTCTGCTCACCCCCTCCTCTCCATCCCCCAACTCTGCTCACCCCCCTCTTCTCCATCCCCCCAAATCTGCTCACTCCCCCTATTCTCCACCCCAACTCTGCTCACCCCCTCTTCTCCATCTCCGCCCCAACTCTGCTCACTCCCACTCTTCTGCATCCCCACCCCAACTCTGCTCACCCCCTCTTCTCCGTCCCCACCCCAACTCTGCTCACTCCCCTCTTCTCCACCCCCCAAATCTGCTCCCCCCCTCTTCTCCACCCTCCCAACTCTGCTCACCCCCCTCTTTTCCACCCCCCCTATTCTGCTAACCACCTCTTCTCCACCCCCTAACTCTGCTCACCCCCCTCTTCTCCATCCCCACCCCAACTCTGCTCACGCCCCTCTTCTCCATCCCCCAACTCTTCTCACCCCCTTCTTCTACATCCCCACCCCAACTCTGCTCACCCCCCTCTTCTCCACCCCTCCAATTCTGCTACCCCCCTCTTCTCCACCCCCCAACTCTGCTCACCCCCCTCTTCTCCATCCCCCCCAACTCTTCTCACCCCCTTCTTCTCCATCCCCACCCCAACTCTGCTCACCCCCCTCTTCTCCACCCCTGCAAATCTGCTCACCCCCCTCTTCTACATCCCCACCCCACTCTGCTCACCCCCCTCTTTTCCATCCCCACCCCAACTCTGCTCACCCCCCTCTTCTCCATTCCCCCAACTCTGCTCACCCCCCTCTTCTCCATCCCCCCAACTCTGCTCACCCCCCCCCTCTTCTCCATCCCCCCCAACCCCCTGTCCTACATACTACCGACCTCTGAAGACTGCTCTACCTACATTCCCTATATTACCACATTCTCTACTACGTAAGTCATCTCAGACTATTTTACCACACCCCCTTTAAGCCATGCCCAATATTTAGCGTAACTTAAATTAAGCCTATTTAAGCCCTTAGCACGCCACATTTTTCTGCTCCTGTTAGACCACACCTGCAAATGAATGTCCCTAATTAAAATAACGTTCCGCCTACAGAAGAAAAAAATTGTCCCTAAAAATGTTATGAAAATGTTGGTAACTATGCAATGCCGATCTTCAATAGATAATATTGCAATGTAAAAACAATACAGTGAGTGTGTGTTGTCACTCTGGGATAGAAAATGTGTCACTGCCACTGCCACTGGAAAGGAAAAATTGAAAAGTCTCTAAGCCTAGGTTCACATTGAGGGCGGGTTGAAATCTTGCAAGTTCAGCTGAACTCGATTTGACAGACATCTGTGCGGGTTCCTGCACAGATCTTTATACAAATCGCCTCCCGAAGTCGCCAAAAGTAGTGCAGGAGCTACTTTTGGGAATCCCGGCGGCGCCGCAAAAATGAATGAAGCCATCAAAATTAAAGATACATAAGCTGCAATATATTACATTTTTATAGGGTTTAGATACACTTGAGTATTACAAATTAATATTTTGTTGTATTTGTGCATTTAGGGCTGACACTATCTCACCTTCATTCAAAACTCGATGGCGACCTTTATTTCTGAGCGAACTGATCCTTTCCTTTAGTGGAAAAGGAGATAACTAATCGTGTCTGTTGAACCAGTCTGTCTAAAGTCTAGTACACACGAGCAAAATGTCGGATGGCATCGGCCAGTTCAATAGAAACCAGCTGACATTCGGCCTGTGTGTATAGCAGCTGGTCCAACAGAAGCTGACCGTTCGGCCGGCTATTGTTGAAGTGTCAATACCAAAACAGGGTCTGCCAATCAGCTCTTGATCGGCGCTTTCGGCCAATGGCTGAGAGTGCTGACTGGAGTGTTCTGGTGAGGGGCGCCCCCCTGCCAGAACACAATAGCACAGCAGGGAAAATCACTGTACTAACATTGGATTGTTAGTATAGCACAGGGATATGCAATTAGTGGACCGCCAGCTGTTGCAAAACTACAAGTCCCATCATGCCTCTGCCTCTGGGTGTCATGCTTGTGGCTGTCAGAGTCTTACTATGCCTAATGGGACTTGTAGTTCTGCAACAGCTGGGGGTCCACTAATTGCATATGCCTGGTATAGCAGCTCCGACCTGAGCTGTCTGTTTTTAAAAAACTAGTGGTGTGTACTAGGCTTTAAGTGGTTGTAAACCCTTAGGCGCCTTTCACACGGACGGCTATTCTGCCGCAGTTAAAAGCATGTTTTTTTCCTGTGAAATTCAAGACCCCAGGCACTGCGTTCAGCTGCATTTGCACAGTGCGATTAGCTGCGGTTGCCAGTGCGATTAGCTGCGGTTACGATTAGCTGCGGTTGCGTTTAGCTGCGGTTTGCCATTTCCATGGCAACCCGACAGGGTACCAACTGGCACTGCTTGGTATGAATCTTGAGGGGGAACTCCACGCCAAATTTGGGCGTGGGTTCCCCCCCAGGGGCATACCAGGCCCTTCGGTCTGGTATAGATGTTAAGGGGAACCCCCACGCCGAAAAAACGGCGTGGGGTCCCCCCTAAGATCCATACCAGACCCTTATCCGAGCATGCAGCCCGGCCGGTCAGGAAAGGGGGTGGGGACAGGCCGAGCGCCCCCCCCCTCCTGAGCCGTACCAGGCCGCATGCCCTCAACATGGGGGTTGGTGCTTTGGGGGAGGGGGCGCTCTGCGGCCCCCCACCACAAAGCACCTTGTCCCCATGTTGGTGAGGACAAGGGCCTCTTCCCGACAACCCTGGCCGTTGGTTGTCAGGGTCTGCGGGCGGGGGGCTTATCGGAATCCGGGAGCCCCCTATAATAAGGTGGCCCCCAGATCCCGGCCCCCCACCCTATGTGAATGAGTATGGGGTACATGGTACCCCTACCCATTCACCTAGGGAAAAAGTGTCAATAATAAAACACACTACACAGGTTTTTAAAATAATTTATTAGACAGCTCCGGGGGGGGGGGGGTCTTCCTCTGCCTTCGGGGGTCTTCTTCCGGCTTCGGGGGTCCCTCCGGTTCCTCTTCTCCCGGCGTCCGGTTGGTTCTTCTCCGCTCTCTCCGGCCTCTTCTCCCGGTGTTCCAGTTCTGCAGCCGGCTCCTCCGCTGTCTTCAGGCCGCTCTCTTGCCAGCGGAGGTCCGGACTTCTGGGCTTCTTGTCTTCTTCCCTCTTCTCTTCTCCAGATGTTGACACGACGGTCTCTCTGGCTGGAATGCTCTCTGAGCGCTCCGCTGTGACTTATATAGGCGGAGACCCCGCCTCCTTATGATGTCACAGTCCCTGGGCATGCTGGGACTGTGACGTTTTAGGGGGCGTGGTCACCGGGTGATGTTGACCACGCCCCCTAAAACGTCACAGTCCCAGCATGCCCAGGGACTGTGACATCATAAGGAGGCGGGGTCTCCGCCTATATAAGTCACAGCGGAGCGCTCAGAGAGCAGTCCAGCCGGAGAGACTGTCGTGTCAACATCTGGAGAAGAGAAGAGGGAAGAAGACAAGAAGCCCAGAAGTCCGGACCTCCGCTGGCAAGAGAGCGGCCTGAAGACAGCGGAGGAGCCGACCGAAGAACTGGAACACCGGGAGAAGAGGAACCGGAGAGAGTGGAGAAGAACCAACCGGACGCCGGGAGAAGAGGAACCAGAGGGACCCCCGAAGCCGGAAGAAGACCCCCGAAGCCAGAAGACCCCCCAGCTGTCAAATAAATTACTTTAAAAACCTGTGTAGTGTTTTATTATTGACACTTTTTCCCTAGGTAAATGGGTAGGGGTACCATGTACCCCATACTTATTCACATAGGGTGGGGGGCCGGGATCCGGGGGCCCTCTTATTAAAGGGGGCTCCCAGATTCCGATAAGCCTCCCGCCCGCAGACCCCGACAACCAATGGCCAGGGTTGTCGGGAAGAGGCCCTTGTCCTCATCAACATGGGGACAAGGTGCTTTGTGGTGGGGGGCCCCGCGGGCATGCGGCCTGGTACGGCTCAGGAGGGGGGGGGGCACTCGCTCATCCCCACCCCCTTTCCTGACCGGCCGGGCTGCGTGCTCGGATAAGGGTCTGATATGGATTTTGGGGGAGACCCCGCGCCGTTTTTTCGACGTAGGGGGTTCCCCTTAACATCCGTACCAGACCGAAGGGCCTGGTATGCCCCTGGGGGGAACCCACGCCCAAATTTGGCGTGGAGTTCCCCCTCAAGATTCATACCAAGCAGTGCCAGGCATTGGCAGGGATCCGAGTCGGATCCCCGTGCTTGTCGCTCATTGGGAAAGGAAAAATAATTTTTCCTTTCCCGATGAGCAGCTCAGCGCTGTTATCCGCAGCTGACACAGTGCACTGCGAATACCTGCGGTTATGTGTGGATAGCTGCGCTAAATCGCTCCTGGACGCAGGCAATTCTATTTTTTCTATCCGCACAGAACCGCATGTATAAAATTCGCAGCTAAACGCAGTGTGTGAATGGGGCCATAGGAAAGCATTGTGTGCTTTTAGCTGCGGTAGAAAATTAGAAAATCTGCAGCTAAAAGCACCATTCTATCCGTCGGTGTGAAAGGGGCCTTACAGACCACTTTTACCTACAGGTAAGCCTATAATAAGGCTTACCTGTAGGTATTGGAAATATCTCCTAAACCTGCACAGTTTAGGAGATGTTTACCATATATGCTTGTGCCAACGTCATCGGCACATGCGCACTTTAGAAAGGGCACGATCGCGACGTTTCTATAGGGCCCATGCCGTGACCCTCGGCTCCCGCGCGCATGCACGGGAGTGACGTCACGCGACTCCGGCCAGTCACAGAGACAGAGTCCACGGCCCCGGAAGGAAGAGGGGTGAAGATGGATGTGTCCACCAGTGGGGACATAGCGGGCTTCGTTTGCAGGTAAGTGGCACATAATAGGCTAGTATGCAAGGCATACTAGCCCATTATGCTTTTACTTTGCAGGGAAATAAAGAGAAAGTAAAACCCATCGGGGTTTACTTCCTCTTTAAGAAGCCATATATATATAAGAGCAGCACTCCCTGGTGTGACTGAGGAAGGACAGATGTTTTTCAAGCAATTGTTTATTGGGAGATCTGCCATTATTGGTCAACCTAGTAATTGCCAGACAATGGTCTGGCAGTTGCTTGACTGAGTTCCCTAAGGACCTTCGGGTGCAAGCCATCTGGTCCCGGTGACTTATTAATGTTAAGTTTTTCAAGTATATTTCTAATTCTACCCTCATGGCTAACAGAGGGCAGAATTAAGAATAGACTTGAAAAACTTAACAATAATAAGTCACCGGGACCAGATGGCTTGCACCCGAGGGTCCTTAGGGAACTCAGTCAAGTAATTGCCAGACCAATGTTCAGAATTTTTACAGACAGTCTACTGACTGGAATGGTACCAGCTGATTGGAGAAAAGCCAATGTAGCATCAATATTTAAAAAAGGGCCACAATACATCCCTGGGAATTACAGACCAGTTAGCCTAACATCAATAGTATGCAAGCTCTTGGAGGGGATGATAAGGGACTATATACAAGATTTTAGTAATGAAAATGGTATCAGTAGCAGTAATCAGCACGGATTCATGAAGAATTGTTCTTGCCAAACCAATCTATTAACCTTCTATGAGGAGGTGAGTTGCCATCTAGATAAAGGAAGGCCCGTAGACGTGGCGTATCTGGATTTTGCAAAAGCATTTGACACAGTTCCCCATAAACGTTTACTGTACAAAGTAAGGTCCGTTGGCATGGACCATAGGGTGAGTACATGGATTGAAAACTGGCTACAAGGGCGAGTTCAGAGGATGGTGATAAATGGGGAGTACTCAGAATGGTCAGGGATGGGTAGTGGGGTCCCCCAGGGTTCTATCCGGGGACCAATCCTATTTTGAGGATGGACTAAACAGTTCAATATCTGTATTTGCGGACCATACTAAGCTAAGCAGGGCAATAACTTCTCTGCAGGATGTGGAAACCTTGCAAGAAGATCTGAACAAATACGAATGATCTGTCGTCCGATTTTCGGATCGTGTGTATTTGATGGTGTGTACGGGGCATAACGCAGCGCCCTATCTGATCGTGTGTACGGGGCATAACGCAGCGCCGTATCTGATCGTGTGTGTACGGGGCATAACGCAGCGCCGTATCTGATCGTGTGTGTACGGGGCATAACGCAGCGCCGTATCTGATCGTGTGTGTACGGGGCATAACGCAGCGCCGTATCTGATCATGTGTACGGGGCATAACGCAGCGCCGTATCTGATCGTGTGTGTACGGGGCATAACGCAGCGCCGTATCTGATCATGTGTACGGGGCATAACGCAGCGCCGTATCTGATCGTGTGTGTACGGGGCATAACGCAGCGCCGTATCTGATCGTGTGTGTATGGGGCATAACGCAGCGCCGTATCTGATCGTGTGTGTACGGGGCATAACGCAGCGCCGTATCTGATCGTGTGTGTACGGGGCATAACGCAGCGCCGTATCTGATCGTGTGTGTACGGGGCATAACGCAGCACCGTATCTGATCGTGTGTGTACGGGGCATAACGCAGCGCCGTATCTGATCGTGTGTGTACGGGGCATAACGCAGCGCCGTATCTGATCGTGTGTGTACGGGGCATAACGCAGCACCGTATCTGATCGTGTGTGTACGGGGCATTAGAAGAGCTGAGAATACGCTGTGTTTGTCAGTTCCATTGAATGGCTGGAAGGCCATGACTCAGATCATGGGAGTATGATAAGGAACACAGTGCATCCGTTGTGCAGTACGACTCCAGGACAGAGAGCTCCTCACTCTGCTCCCCACCGGTGCTGGCCTGGCCCTTTAACGCCGCCGTCCGCTTCCTGTCGCGCATGCGCACTCCGCTTCTGCGCTTGTCATCATGGCGGCGCGGGGCCATGTGCAGGATCCCAACGATAGGAGGCTCCGACCTATCTACGGTGAGAGACCGGGGAGTGGGGAGGACCGCTGAGCACGGGGCGGCCGGTGTCGGTAGTGAAGGGCTCTTTAGCGGCGGGGCAGTAGGTAGGCCCGGCACCGGAGGAGACAGTGGAGCCGATGAATGGCTGGCCGGGCGGGGTGATCCGGGGCCTGGCATGCTGTGCTCGGATCTCTATGGTTGTAGATGAGCCGGATCTGTAGGCTGTCATAATGTATGGATCCTGGGGAGGATGATCACCATAGCAGGCTGGATCCATCCCCCCCCGGGGGCACATAGGGTCATGGAGATGTACACTATACATGGGGGGAGGCAGGGAATCATTGGCACCATTTCTAGGTGGTATGGACCTTAAAGCCCCACTGCCACTTTCAGTTTCTTGACCAAATCATATGACACATTCCCATAGTTCCTTAGGGTCAGGTCACATGAGTGCACTGAGAGAAAATAATAGGGGTCTATGTTCACACAAATGTCACCAGCACACCGAGGATCTCCAGAGTGGGTCCAGAGCCTTTATCAGTGATCATCGTTACCACAGATTGCAACGTTTTGGAGACACACAGGACCCCTTCATCAGGGATGTGATAATCGCACGCCAGACGAAGGGGTCCTGCGTGCCTTAGAGGGATGTGATAATCGCACTCCAGACGAAGGGGTCCTGCGTGGCTTTGAGGGATGTGATAATCGCACGCCAGACGAAGGGGTCCTGTGTGGCTTTGAGGGATGTGATAATCGCACTCCAGACGAAGGGGTCCTGCGTGCCTTAGAGGGATGTGATAATCGCACTCCAGACGAAGGGGTCCTGCGTGGCTTTGAGGGATGTGATAATCGCACGCCAGACGAAGGGGTCCTGTGTGGCTTTGAGGGATGTGACAATCGCACGCCAGGTGAAGGTCCTGCGTGGCTTCAATGTTTTGCAATCTGCTGTAACAATGTGATCGCTGATGAACCACTTCTGGACCGCCCCCACGCATATATACTGCAGCAGGGCAGCCCTTCAGCGCAAAATCACGGACCTGGACGTGAGTCGCGCCCCGCTGGCGATCAGCTCCTGCTGTGATTGGACACGGCGGGAGCCAATCGGCAGACCCGCCAATCGTTTTGTGGCAGAAAGAATGGCATTCTGTGACAGAAGACAGAGATCTTGTGTTTCTTCTAAGCAGGAACACCGATCTGTCTTCGTGCAGTACAAGCACACACCCCCCCCCCATTAGAAACCATTTAAATGCCCCATTTTAACCCCTTCCCTACCAGTGTCAGTACAGTTACAGTGCATATTATTTAGCATTGATCACTGTATTGGTGTCGCTGGTCCCCAAAAAAGTCTCACTTAACCACTTCAATACCAGGCACTTAGACACCTTCCCGCCCAGACCAATTTTCAGCTTTCAGCACTGTCACAATTTGAATGACAATTGCGCGGTCATGCTACACTGTACCCAAACAAATTTTTTATCATCTTGTTCCCACAAATAGAGCTTTCTTTTGGTGGTATTTGATCACCGCTGCGGTATTTATTTTTTGCGCAACAAATAAAAAAAGACCGAAAATTTTGAAAAAAAAATAGTTTTTCTTTGTTTCTGTTTAAAACTTTTTTGTAAATAAGTACGTTTTCTTCTTCAATGACGGGCACTGATATGGCTGCACTGACGGGCACTGATACAGCGGCACTGATGGGCACCGATGAGGTGGCACCGATGAGGTGGCACTGATGGGCACTGATAGGTGGCACTGGTATGCGGCACTGATGGACACTCATAGGTGGCACTGATGGACACTCATAGGTGGCACAGATGGGCACTCATAGGTGGCACAGATGGGCACTCATAGGTGGCACAGATGGGCACTCATAGGTGGCACAGATGGGCACTCATAGGTGGCACTGATAGTTGGCACAGATGGGCATAGATGGGCACTGATAGATGGGCACTGATGGGTACGGATGGGCACTGACAGGTGGCATGAATGGACACTGATGGGTGGCACTGATGGCACTGCTTGTTTGCAGTGATGCCCCTAAGGGTGGCATTGCTGGGCATCACTGCAACATAATGGTGCCAATCAGTGCCCATTTGTGGGCACTGATTGGCACAGATTGGGCACATGTGGATGGCCATGGGGTACATACCTGGCCATCCACATGTTGCCCCTTCCCTGGTGGTCCAGTGTGGTGATCTGCGGGGGGGCTGCGCTGATAAACAATCAGCGCAGACCCCCCCTGCCAGGAGAGCCGCCGATCGGCTCTCCTCTAATCGCGTCTGTCAGACGCGAGTGAGGAAGAGCCGATCAACGGCTCTTCCTATTGACAGCGTGATCAGCCGTGATTGGACACGGCTGATCACGTGGTAAAGAGCCTCCGCCGGAGGCTTTTTACCAAGATCAGTGTAGCGGTGTGTCAGACTGACACACCGCTCCACCGATCGCCGCGATGCGCGCCCCCGGGGGCGCGCTGCGGCATGTTATCCTGCTGGACGTCATATGACGTCCAGTCAGGATAACAGAACCACTTCCTGGACGTCAATCCACTATAGGGCGGGCGGGAAGTGGTTAAAGAGGTTGTAAACCTCCAAAAGAAAATACCCCCCCCCCCCAAAAAAAAAAAAAAACCCTGCAAGACAAAGGCGTAATGAGCTAGTATGTATTGCATACTAGCTCATTATTAAATAATTATCTTAGAACGATGCCCTGGGTCGACGCCAGGACACTGCTCACATGGCCGACATGTTTCCCCGAGTTACTTCCAGGTTCGGGGGCTCCGGTGCTGTAATTGGTCGGAGCGGCGATTACATCACTCCCACGCAGGTGCTGCTGGTCACAGCACGGGCCTTGAAGAAACGGCATGAGTGGGCCATTCTTTCTGTGCGCATGTGCTGATGACATCGGTGGCAGCGTATATAGTAAATCTCTCCTAAACGGTGCAAGTTTAGGAGATCTTTACAGTACCTATAGGTAAGCCTTATTTTATAAGCTTACCAGTAGGTACAATTAAAGGGGTAGACTTTACTTCCTCTTTAAGCGGCATACACACTATACAACTTTTCCTTTAGATTTACCTTCAACTATGTAATGTAAGGGCCTGCCTGATTGCATACAAAATGAAAGTGTTTAGGTGTGACCTCATATTATATGGTTTTGGTAAATCTAAAGATAAAAATCTAAAGAAAATTGTATAGTGTGAATTCACCTTTAGTGTCCGATTTGTCCGTCGCAATCATGATATAAGTCGCTGATCGCCACCATTACTAGTATAAATATAAATTCTAGAAAAATATCCCATAGTTTGTAGATGCTATAACTCTTGTGCAAACCAAGCAATATGCACTTATTAAGATATATATATATTTTTTTTATCAAAATATGTAGCAGAATACAAATCGGCCTAAATTGATGAAGAAATTATTTGATTTTTTTTTTTCTTTTATTGGATGTGTTCTATAGCAGAAAGTAAAAAATGTTGTTTTTTTCAATGACGTCACTTTTTTTTTTGTTTATAGCGCAAAAAATATAAAGCAGAGGTGATCAAATACCACCAAAAGAAAGCTCTATTTATGGGGAAAAAAAGGACATCAATTTTATTTGTGTACTGGGTCACACGACTGTGCAATTGTCAGTTAAAGTAACGTAGTGCCGTATCACAAAAAAAAATGGCCTGGTCATTAAGGGGGGTAAACTGGACCCATTCTGGAGATCCTTGGTTTGCTGGTGACATTCTCTTGCTCTGACTTGACACGGTTCCAGCCATTGGTCACTACAGCACCCGTTTATATGCACAGCCATTTCTACAGGAACATGTGAGTTGGATGTTCATACTTCAACACACTAAAATGCACACGTGCTCCTATGGTATCACAGAATACAGGAAGGGGTCGCACTTCACTGTACAGCAGTGCAACGCCCCGTGCCGCTATACGGTGACGTGAAAGGTGTCACTTTGCGCACTTCAATTAAAAGGGGCTCCGCCCGCACAGTTGCGTCATTCACATGGATTTGTGAATGAATAATACACAAGTCCCTTCTGCCACCAAGGCAGACGGCTTGTAGTCCTCAATGGACTGTGAGGGTGCTAGTGAGTGTGATCATAGTCAATTCACAAGTCTTCCAACTTTCCAATACAGAGGTATAAGCTGGAGGACATGTCTGCAGGAGCCTGACATTGCAGTCACAATCCACTGATTGCAGGTGTAATGCTCTGCAGGCTACTAGGGGATAAAATAATAAATGTAAATTTTTATTTTTGTTTTCCTGCAAAAATACGTGCATTTATTATTTTCTTTTCCCTAAAGGTGAACTTAGCCTTTAGCCTCGGTTCATACTAGATGCTGTGCGAATTCTCTGTGGATTCCACAACGCATCAAAATCGCAACCTGCTCATGTGAACCGATTGCAGAGTGTATGTTAATGACACCCCCGCAATCAGTTAGCAAAATGCATTGCTATTTGCAGAATTGGATTGCGTGGGAGTTTGGTGCGAATGCAGTGCGATTTGAGCCATACAAATCCATGGCTCAAATTGCACCCCAGAGACACCGCATGTATTTCACACAGGAATGTGCTGCGCTTCCTGTGCGAATTACATGCGGTGTCCTGCACAACATGAATGTGAACCCAGGCTTAAAGCGGTAGTAAACCACCCAAAAAGAAAATTGGGCCCCTGCAGGTTGTCATTATGTGCTAGTATGCATCACACACTAGCACATTATGACATACTTACCTTAAGCCCCTGGGTCACACTGAGTATATTCTGTGCATGCAATTTGAGTCATTCATTTTGAATGGATTAAATCGCACCGCATCCGCATTTTAAAAGGAGGGGAAAAAAAGGTGGGCAGCTTTTTTTTTTTTTTTTTTTTTTTGCACTGGAACTGGATCGCTTGAGTGTTCAAACACATGCAATCCAGTTCCGTCAAATGCAGCAGATCGCATGAACAGTGTGATTGCTACACAGCACGGGAAACACAGAGGAAACGCTGTTTATCGCATCAGTGTGAACTGGGGCTAAAACAAAGCCCTCCAGCAGTGCTGTCGCTGCTGACAGGGTTTCCATCTTCACCCGGTCTTCCTTTCTGTGTTTGCTGGCTCTAGCTGCTTAAATGGCCAAGCTGCAATTACATCACTCATGCACACAGGAGCCAACGTCACGGCACAACTCTGAATGGATGGCATCATCAGCGCAGTGCACATGCACCTGTGATGTCACCAGTTGCTACCAAAGTAAATATCTCCTAAACTGTTGTGCATATTAGGCGTTATTTACCTACTTTATTATAGGCATAAATACAAAAAGCGGACTTTACTACAGCTTTAACACCATCTGTAAGTTGGTGTAGAGAGATGGGCAGCGTGCCCATATTTACAGCCGCTACCCCCTCCCCTCTTGTCACTGGTTGTCCAGGATGTTGACGGGCTCCTGGCAACTGGTAATGCTGACAGTGGGCAGAGCCTGATGGATAAGCTGAGGTTCCCAGTCAGGTCCACGTTCTCCTTGTGATAGGCAGTGGGCAGATCCTAGAGCCAGTATCACTGTCTGTTGGCTATGGATCCGCCTACTGTCAGTCACAAGGGGGGCAGATCTGATTGTGTCCTCCAATCCCCATCAGGCTCCGCCCATCCAACTACAATGATGGGTGCAACTCAAAGAGAGAGCTCAGCAGCTGAACCCAGGATGGAGTGTTTTCAACAGGTGCTTGAATTTAGGGCAAGGACTGACATTTGTATTGGAAAGACACAATGTCATGCTGAATTATTGTAGACCTTATTATGAATTCCCCAGAATAGGAGATCTTTATGTAAGATGAGGCTGTGTTGAATATAAAACTCAAAATCCAGTGTGCTTACAAAATGCCAAAAAAATATACCCAACATTCAGTCCTCATTGGCTGATGCACAGCAGGTTGATGACCATTATTTTCTATGGGGCTCATTCATACCTCTACACTTCTTATCTGTGCAGTCTTAAGCCTCGTACACACGGTCTGATTGTTGGATGACCGAGCGTCTGATTTTTTTCAAAAGTGCGTGTGCAGGATTTTGTCTAGTATACTACCTATCTGCAAATTGTCGTTTGACAAACACGAACATAGTGAGGTACTATGAGAGTATAAAGAGGAAGTTTATTTCTCAAGTGCCACCCTTTGGGCCCCTTCTGCTATTTTCATGTTAGTAGAAGTTTGGTGAGCGTTGATTCGCGATTTTCAGATCGTACAAAATGCCTTTTAAAATATGTTTGGCATATCTAGATCAGTATCACCAGCAAAGCAGCTTTGTTATTATCCCATTAAAGAAGATGAGAATGTGCGCTGCATTTCGACATTTCATCAATTGCTGCGTCACGAATGTTAATTCTAGATTACGAACAGTAGTTTACAAGACCGAACTCTTCCCAGTCGTACCTTGATTCCGATCATGCGTGTGTGTATGTTCGACTTTCGTGTGACGATTTCTGCACTGACCATCCGAAAATCAGACGATGAGTTCACATCCGACAAAAACATTATAGCCTGCACATCCAGCTTTTGTCTGATGTAAAAGTCAAATCGGCTGTCGAATGCACCGTACTGACGATCCGAAAATTCGCAGACAGCTCGTCTTCAGACTTTTCCATTCTGATTTTCGTACTGTGTTCACAGCTCAAGCACCTGGTGTGTGAACCACAAGTGGTACGGGTCTTTCAGGGCTAAAACAAGCAGTGAGGAGGCAACATAACACCATCTCACTGCTCGCCAAACACCCTCTGAAATGTGATACACCACTGAATATTCTTCAGAGGGCAGTACCAGTGTAATCAAGCCTGAAGAGCCAATCTCCCAAGGCTGAGTCTTCCAGCTAGCAGTGAAAGCTATGTGGGTCACTGACACTCCACCATTCAATACAATTTGATTGTTTTTATTTTGCTGTGGATTCATTTTGCAGTTGGGAATAGGCTTGAGGTTACATACTGAAAGATATCCTATGAAAGCCCAGTACTCTCTGTGCATAGGATGTATGGACTAAACGCTCTTCCAAATTTTTGAATGAAACTTTTGGCCTTTTAAACACATGGTGTTTGTTATAAATATTTATATAGTCATTTATTACAGCTTTGAGCTGCTGACATCTGTTTGATTTGTTCTTAGTTTTTCACATTGGGGGTTATTTACTGAAGGCAAATCCACTGTGCACTGCAAGTTAAGTCACTGTAGATCTGAGGGGACACGCAAGGAAAATAAAAAAACGCATTTTAGCTTGCACATGATTGGATGATAAAATCAGCAGAGCTTCCCCTTATTTCAGATTTTCCCCTCAGATCTACAGTGACTGCACTTCCAAGTGCACTTGCAGTGCAGAGTGGATTTGCCTTTAGTAAATCAACCTCAATGTGTCATACACGCTTGTGGATGGAATGTAGCTCTGGCTTGGTGCATGTTCTATATTGAGAAAATGCTGCTGTCCTCACTTCTTGGAAACAGGTGGCCCACATGGCTAGTTTTGTACATTTCTTGATTGGTGGTGGAGGTGACTTTCTCTGTGTTCATTCTGAGGACCTTGTCCTGCTAAGATGATGTGTGTCGGGAACAAATTCTTAACTAGTCCTACTTTAAGTTCTTACCACAGCACTACCTGCATGGTGTCTGCCTGTTTCCACGTGCGCCTACATGGGTTTCCTCCAAGTTCTCTGGTTTCCTCCTACAGTCCAAAGACAGTGCATTAAGTGTGCATTATCTGTGTTGAAATGGGCTCTTGTAGTCTCCATTTAGAGACAGGCCCGTCTTAACCCACGTGGGATGCATAGGTGTTCCATGCAGCTGCGTGCAGACAGCCTGTTCAAATTAGGGTTGTCCAGTATCGGTCCCGATACCGAGTATTTGCAGGAGTACTTGTACTCGTGCAAATCCCCCCGATGCTTCACCCGATACCTGGGTGGACAGTGTTGACCCCTGATAACTCCCCTTTGAGACATGGAAAGGAACTGAGGATAGAGATATCCCAGTCCCTTTCTAAGCAGCCTCAACTGCTCTGTGTGTGTGTGTATAATATATATATATATATATATCCCATATTGACAGAAAAACACAGAATTGTTGACATTTTTGCAGATTTATTAAAAAAGAAAAACTGAAATATCACATGGTCCTAAGTATTCAGACCCTTTGCTCAGTATTTAGTAGAAGCACCCTTTTGATCTAATACCGCCATGAGTCTTTTTGGGAAAGTTGCAACAAGTTTTTCACACCCGGATTTGGGGATCCTCTGCCATTCCTCCTTGCAGATCCTCTCCAGTTCTGTCAGGTTGGATGGTAAAGGTTGGTGGACAGCCATTTTTAGGTCTCTCCAGAGATGCTCAATTGGGTTTAAGTCGGGGCTCTGGCTGGGCCATTCAAGAACAGTCACGGAGTTGTTAAGCCACTCCTTTTGTTATTTTAGCTGTGTGCTTAGGGTCATTGTCTTTCTTCGGCCCAGTCTGAGGTCCTGAGCACTCTGGAGAAGGTTTTCGTCCAGGATATCCCTGTGCTTGGCCGCATTCATCTTTCCCTTGATTGCAACCAGTCGTTCTGTCCATGCAGCTGAAAAACACCCCCACAGCATGATGCTGCCACCACCATGCTTCACTGTTGGGACTGTATTGGACAGGTGATGAGCAGTGCCTGGTTTTCTCCACACATACTGCTTAGAATTAAGGCCAAAAAGTTCTATCTTGGTCTCATCAGACCAGAGAGTCTTATTTCTCACCATTTTGGAGTCCTTCAGGTGTTTTTTTTTTTTAAGCAAACTCCATGCGGGTTTTCATGTGTCTTGTACTGAGGAGAGGCTTCCGTCGGGCCACTCTGCCATAAAGCCCTGACTGGTGGAGGGCTGCAGTGATGGTTGACTTTCTACAACTTTCTCCCATCTGCATCTCTGGAGCTCAGCCACAGTGGTCTTTGGGTTCTTCTTTACCTCTCTCACCAAGGCTCCTCTCCCCCGATAGCTCAGTTTGGCCGGACGGCCAGCTCTAGGAAGGGTCCTGGTCATCCCAAACGTCTTCCATTTAAGGATTATGAAGGCCACTGTGCTCTTAGGAACCTTAAGTGCAGCAGAAATTTTTTTGTAACCTTGGCCAGATCTGTGCCTTGCCACAATTCTGTCTCTGAGCTCTTCAGTCAGTTCCTTTGACCTCATGATTCTCATTTGCTCTGACATGCACTGTGAGCTGTAAGGTCTTATATAGACAGGTGTGTGGCTTTCCTAATCAAGTCCAATCAGTATAATCAAACACAGCTGGACTCGAAGGTGTAGAACCATCTCAAGGATGATCAGAAAAAATGGACAGCACCTGAGTTAAATAAGAGTGTCACAGCAAAGGGTCTGAATACTTAGGACCATGTGATATTTCAGTTTTTCTTTTTTAATCTGCAAAAATGTCAACAATTCTGTGTTTTTCTGTCAATATGGGGTGCTGTGTGTGTGTGTGTATATATAATATATAATTTTTTATTTTAGAAATTGTAATTTTCGGGGGTTTGGCACCAAAATGTCCATTCGGTGCACCTCCTAGTAAACGTTATTAGTAGTTCATTCTGATTACAGATGTAGCATGTTACTAAAGGAGAACTTATCCTTTAAATTAGAAGTGTGAATTCCAGTTGCATCACAACAAAAGGTGTTCAAAGTTTTAGGCCTTGTTTACAAGCAGTAAAAACAGTTTTCCTGCCCGCCAAAATAAAAATATAGCATGCAGCCTCTCCAGTTTGTATACATGCCGTGACTGCAATACCCCCTGTTGCTTTCGCCAGGCAGTACAGCCACCAAAGGCAACCCATTCAAGTGAATGGGGCTACGCCGCAACCATGAGCCAAACACTTGGCTCATTGTTGCAGCGTGGTATATACGTTCAAGATATCAATTTGGCAGTCAATTAAAAAAAATTAAAATCCTGGTAGCTTCCCTGCTCTACTACCCTCTGAAAAGCAATCCAACATGGATTGTTTTCAGAGCCTATACACACAGCTGCCTCTACGTACAAAAATGTGCCCTGTGCTTAGTCATGCACATGTGCCCAGCAGATTTTACTCACACTATTAAAAGAGAACTTTAGGCATGTATTTTACACAGTCTAAACACAGCATTTATTCTGCCCGTGTGAATGAACCCTTAATGGGTATATGGGATGTCTGTGGGTAAGGGTTGCATACTTTAAGACTTCTTTTTATAGACCTATTCTCATGCTAGTTTTTGCTCAACCCCACTGTCACCAAACCTCCATGATGAGTTGCAGCATGACTCCATGTAAGGCCTCACACCTGCATGCAGTTTGCATACTCCAGGTGCACTTTGTGCTTTTCAGTACACGTTTTTGATCCATTGAAGTCTATGGAACCAAAAACACAACCTGCTGGTCCCTGGTCCTTTCCATAAAATGCACAAATGTGAACATGACCCATAGGAAACAATGTTAAGTTGATTGTAGCGTGTTTCTGCAAAAGTGAGAAATGCGCTAAAAAATGCATAGGTGTGAACCAGGCATTCGTTTTTGATAGCATGGTGATATTAGAACTCTAGTCCAGTTACTAAAATGCTGTCTGTGCCCCCTGTTGTGGAGATTCACCCTCTTTGTCCTGTTGATCATCATCCTCAAAAGTGAAAGTAAAAAAAAAAAAGCCAAATTTTTGGTTGACACCAGAACAGTAATAGAGGGAAATAATCCAATGGAGACACTAGTTATGGTGACACCCTGGGATTCCCTCACTTTGGAGGGATTTCCTCTCACTTCCTGTTTTGGTTATGTGACAGGAGGTGAAGGGAAATCTCTCCAATGGCATACAGATGGTAAAAAAAAAAATATTAGCCCTCCTTTACTCTATCCAAAAATAAAGAAAAATATTTTTTGCCTATAGTTCTACTTTAACCGCTTCCAGACCAGCTGCTGCAGTTATACTGCGGCAAGTTGGCTCCCCTGCGTGAGCCGTCATAGCTGTATGTCGGCTCTTTAAGACACTTTAGCGGGCGCGCCCGCAGCGTGTCCCCAGAGCCGATGCGTGTACCCGGTGGGCCCGTTGACCGACGGGCACCAGCTATCGCTCGTGACAGAGCGAGAACCGATATCTGTGTGTGTAAACGCACACATCCCGGTTCTCTCAATGGAGTAGAGACCAAATGTGTGCTCCTACTAAGTAGGAACACTGATCAGTCTCCTCCCCTAGTCAGTCCCATGCCCCCCCACAGTTAAAAAACACCTAGGGAACACCGTTAACCCCTTGATCGCCCCTTAGTGTTAACCCATTCCCTGCAAGTGACAATTATACAGTAATCAATGGCTATTTTTAGCTCTGATCGCTGTATAAATGTCAATGGTCCCAAAAAAGTGTCCGCCGCAAAGTCGCAGTCAAAATAAAAATTGCTGATCACTGCCATTACTAGTAAAAAAAAAAAAATGGCCCTATTTTGTAGACGCTATAACTTGCACAAACCAATCAATGTACACTTATTGCAATATTTTTTGTAAGAAAAAAAATGTAGAAGAATACATATCGACGTAAACTGAGGAAATTTTTTTTTTTTTTTTTTAATTTTGGAAAATTTATTACAGCAAAAAGTACAAAATTATTGTGTTTTGCTTTTTTTTTTTTTTTTCAAAATTGATGCTCTTTTTCTGTTTATAGCGCAAAAAATAATCGCAGAGGTGGTCAAATACCACCAAAAGAAAGCTCTATTTGTGCGGGAAAAAAAGGACATCAATTTTGTTTGGGTACAAGGTGGCATGATTGTGCAATTGTCAGGTAAAGCGACACAGTGCTGTATCGCAAAAAATGGCCTGGTCAGGAAGGGGGTAAATTCTTCCTGGGCTGCAGTGGTTTAGGCTCATGCACACTGGACATTATAAAAAAGGCAGTAGTGTTAGCTGTAGAATGAGTTTTTTTGCAGTAGCGTTTTTTAGCTGTAGTGTTATTTCACTTTTTTTTTTTTTTAACAAAAATATACTCCCACAAAAGCGTATGGCTCAAAAACGCTGATAAATGCAGAATAACCACGCTTTTCAGCATTTTTTGGTGTTTGCTTTTAGCAGAGTTGGAGCATTTGTTACAGCTGAAAAACTCTGCTCAAAACCCGTTAGTTCTGGGTTTTTTTTTTTTCCGGCCAAAAACTTCTGATAACAGCCTATGTGTGCATGGACACACAGGATAACATGCTGGAGATTTTATTGGCTGCAGAAAAAAAACATCTGAAGCCAAAAACAGCAGCTGTAAAAAACGTGCAATGTGCATGAGGCCTAGTTCTTCTACAGACTCCCCACCAGTGGACTTCTCAGGAAATTGTAATAGCCAACATGTGATGCAACCAGACAGCATTCGTTTTGTGTGCAGCTGACCTTTTAATCTACCCAAAAAAATCAGTAGAGGAGACCGTCCTCTTTTAGGCTCCATGCACACTACTGTTTTTTTTTAAGCTCCTAGAACACGCCCGCAGCGTGTACCCGGTGGGCCCGTTGACCGCCGGGCACCTGCGATTGCCCGACGTAATCCTTAGTGTCCATGCACACTACATTAGGCTATTAGCATTTTTGAGCTTCAGCGTCCTTCCTTTTTTTTTTTTTTTTTTTCTTTTAATAAAAAATACCAATAAACAGCTAATGCTATCGCCAGCATTTTTTATCCAGTGATTGTTTTCCAGGATTTTTTTTTTTTTTAGTTTAAAATAAACGCTAGAGTGTATGGAGCCTAAATCTGGCTTGGTTGGCCAGAATGTTGCTTTTTAACTGTATATAGCTTGTTGAAAAGCCAATGTTTACCATTCTGTTTTTATATTTCTACATACGCCAAGATCTATATAATGAGCTAGAACACTGAAATATTAAAGAACTCCAGGAAGCAGTGTCCATGTTATTTGTTGCCGTAATAAAATATTTCCATTCTAAAGAAAAAAAACCCTCTCTGTGAAATGATGCACTGATTTGGAGGCCACATGGTTATAATCGTGCCTGAGATAGTGTGTGTGTGTGTGTCTTCATCCCATCCTCTGTCACTATACACTGCCCTGAGCCATTGAAAAATGAAGACTTTGTTCCCTAATAATATGAATCTCTGCTTCAAGGTACATGTACTGAAAACAGAAAATACGTTGATTGGACTTATGGGTTATTTTGCAGTGCTTGTTTGAATCTTAAGCCGGCCATTCATGGATCTTCTCCCCTGTCAAAACAGCGATCTGCCTTGTTTACATAGGCAGACCACCATTCTGCCTCTCACGGGAAAGATCACAGGTGGCTGGCGGACATCGGGTCCGCCGGACCTGCTGATTGGCTCCACCTCTGGCGTGTGCACCACCTAGTGGCTATTGCGCAAAATGACCTATAGGTACACGATTTTGCGCAATAGAGCCGGCCTGCCTCAGTACATGTATGTTAGGCGGTCAGCAAGTGGGTAAAATTAACATGCCATACTTACCTGCTCTGTAATGGTTTTGCACAGAGCAGTCCTGATTCTCCTCTATTTGGGTCCCCCGCTAGTGCTTCTTTCTCCTCTCCAAGTCTCTTTCTACGTGGACACTAGTGTGTCCTCACTCCTGGGCTCTGTTCTATGCATCCAGCCGCAGCGTTGCCCCACCCACGCTCTCTCTCCTCCATTGGCTAACTGGCTGTGATTGACCAAACCAAAAAAGTCCTGCGAGCCACAATGGTCCAATGCCCAAAGTACACCAATACTCAGCTGCGAACGCAGATCACGTTTCATATACCGTGCACGCTAATAATGATGGAAAATTGATTGACGGCAGTGGGACCCAATGGCTCCTGCTGCTGTCTCAGCCAAGAGGAGCGGGAGTCCGAGGACGGCCAAGGCTCTCGTGCACATCGCTGGATCCAGAAGGTGGTTCAGGTGAGTATTAGGGGGGCTGTGAGGGGAGCAGCACACTGATGGTGTGTTTTTTTTTTGTTTTTTTTTTATCATGCATAAAGGTGCGAATTTTGGTGTGTTCTTAGCTTTGCTTCGTGGTTTGCTCTGTCAGCCCCCTTCCCAGCCGACATCCTTTGATCCATTTATTTATGATCTTTTACAGGGGTACCAACAAATCTGGGCAGGCCATTTTTAGAATGCTTATTCTACAAAAACAGTCCTCTCTTTTCACATTTTCCTTTACTTCATGACCTATCCAAGGCATTAAGATATAAAGGCAACAATATTGCATTACTTTTCACAAAGAACGAAGCAATGTTTCTATTTGACCATGTCTGTATATGCCTGTGGTTTTTTTTTTTTTTTTCCTTCCATAACAAAGATAGTTCAAGCTGACTATACTTATCATTGTGATCTGTTGCCATATTTATTGGGAACATTGGATAAATTAGACCTTTCAGCAACTTTACAAGCTTCAATGAACAAATTCCTGACATGCACATCATAGTGCAGTAAAAAAGTCCCCTTTTATTAGCAGTTCTTCAGCTCCAGTGTTTGGGGAGATGACTACAGCCTATCTTTGCTGGCCTTAGTTATTAGTGCCGGAGAAAAGAATGGTGCTTTGCCTTTCCTATCCAGTCAGATTGAAAATGAGAATTTGCCCGCTGTTGTTGACAGTTCTTGTTTTAGGTGCATTAATAACAGAACTGCTTCATTTTCCTCAGTCTAGTTGGAGACCTATTTATTTTGTTCTGGGGGAAAAAAAACAAACTAAAAACAAAGTAGCCAAATAACCCATAGCTACCAAATTGTACCGTCTGTGGGGCCCATTGAAGGAATCGGCCTATATAACTGCTGTTCAGAAGTATAAGAACACTTCCAGTTGCTAAGTGCTATGGGTTTTTAATTATGGACAGTTTACTAAAAAAAGTCCCAGATCTATTTAATTCTACATCCTTCACTTATTTCTAGCTGATGGTTCATATCCTGTGATACTTGTGATCAGCAGAAAGATGCCGTACGGGTGTGGGAAGAGTGGAGTGATTTACCGATTTCTGTGGCCTGATTTAAATGGAGACAAGCCGCTTATAGCAAAGTGACACACGGTACATTACGTGATCGCGGTTCACTTTAAGGTTTCATGCACATGTGCACATTAAAATATTCCTACCTACACCCTGTCTTTCTGCCAGGAGCATAAAATAATGCTCATTTTGGTGTTTATGAATATTGACAGGTATATGGCATTTTTTTTAACCACTTCAATACTGGGCACAATACGCCTTCTCGCCCAGACCAAATTTCAGCTATCAGTGCTCTCTCGCTTTGAATGACATTCAGTGTCATGCTACACTGTATCCAAACAATTTTTAGCATTTTTTTTTTCTCACAAATAGAGCTTTCTTTTGATGGTATTTAATCAACATTTCGAAGGGAACATTTTGGAAAAAAAAAAACTTTTTTTTTCAATTGTAAAATTTTGCAAATAAGTAATTTTTCTTCATAAATTTGGGCCAAGATGTATACTGCTACATATCTTTGGTAAAAATAACCCAAATTAGTGGATATTATTTAGTCTGCGTGAAAGTTTTATAGTCGACAAGTTATGGTGCAAATCACTGAAAATTGATCACATCTGTTGTACTGAAGGCCTATCTAAATCCAGGGAAGTACAAATCCCCCCCCAATGACCCCTTTTTGGAAAGTAGGCAGACCAAGGTATTTATTAAGAGGCATGGTGAGTTTTTTGAAGTTGTAATTTTTTACCACAATTCTTGGGAAAATGGAGAAATATTATTTTTTTTTTTTTTTTTACACAAACTTATCGTATTGACAGGTTATTTCTTGAACACAGCATATGCATACTTGCAACTACACCCCAAAATACATTCTGCTGCTACTCCTGAGTAAAACGATACCACGTGTGTGAGACTTTTACATAGCCTGGCCACATACAGAGGCCCAACATTGAAGTAGCATCTTCATGCGTTCTACGAGCATAAATGACACATCTCATTTCTCAACCACCTATTACTCTTTTGAAGGCCCTGGAACACCAGGACAATGGAAACGCCCATAAAATGACCGCATTTTGGAAAGCAAACACCCCATTGTATAATCTATGAGGCATAATGAGTCTTTTGAACGGTTCATTTTTTTTCCAGAAGTTTTCAGAAAATGTGGGGAAAAAAATGACACAAAGTTGTCAATTTATAAGATATTTCCGACACATAGCATGTACATAGCAAAAATGACACCCCAAAATACATTCTGCTGCTCCTCCTGAGTATGGCCATACCACATGTGAGACTTTTACGCAGCCTGGCCAAATACAGAGGACCAACATTGAAGTAGCACCTCCAGGTGTTCTAGGAGCATAAATTGCACGTATAATTTCCTGGCTACCGATCACATTTTTTTTAAGGCCCTGCGTATTTCTAACACATGGCATGTACATACCAAATAACAAAAGATTACCTGTGTTTTTAGTAGTGCATCGGTCCAGGCAGGGATGTGGTGAGCGACAGCAAAAGCAATTGTCCAGGCAGTAGGCAGGAATACTGTCCATAGTTAGTACAGGCAGAGCAGAGATGCTGTTAGCACAGCCAAAGCATTGGTGCAGGCAGAGATGTCCAGGCAGGTACTGTCCATAGTCGGAGGCAGCAGGCAGAGATTTGGTCAACACAGCCTAAGTATTGTTCCAGGCAGCAGGAAGAAACGTAGTCCATAAAGTCCTTGGTCTATACAGACAGCGATATGGTCAGCACAGCCAAAGTATTGGTCCAGGCAGCAGGAAGGACCATCGAGCTTAGGGCCAGGGGTAGAGGCTTCTCCCACCCAAATCTCTTTGAAGCCTCCGGGTAACCAGACCCGGTTCTGTGAAAACAGAAAACCAAAAACTGATTTTTTTTCTACTCTAAACGCTATTCTGAAGCCCCTCGCATATGTGAGACCCCTGTGTACTAAAGTAGAAGGGCAAAAGATCAGTCCAAGTGGCAAGCAAAAACATGGTCGATTTAACAGGCTGAGGTCGGTGCACGTGGAAGTCAGAAACGTGGTTGAAGAGGCAGGCAAAGACATTGTTGGTAAAAAGGCTAGGGTCAGTTAACATGGAAGGTAGAAACATGGTAGCAGG
This sequence comes from Aquarana catesbeiana, assembly GCF_042186555.1. NCBI lineage: Eukaryota > Metazoa > Chordata > Amphibia > Anura > Ranidae > Aquarana > Aquarana catesbeiana. The sequence goes on from NC_133324.1 coordinate 236,176,831, forward strand.
CAAATGATTCACACAGGTATTTGAAATGTGGAAATGGCAGTCTGTTACTAATAAGAACTAATATCTGATGTATGTGTGATTTCTGAAGCAATCACAGATACACAGGCCAGGTTGGGAGGGACATTGGGGACAATAATAGCTGGTATCTCTTCTAACTCCTCCACTGCTGCATACACATCTCTTTTGGCGTCTTCTTCAAGATTCTGCGTGGGTAATGCTATAGGGAAAATGTTGCTCATGAAGTCCACTCACACTATCAGAGCGAATGCTTCCTGGGGCGGGTCCTTGCTGATAAATTAGGGCAGTGACGATGTCTTCAATATATTTGAGGTAGGTGATGGGTTGGTTTTTGTGTGATTTTTTTTTTTTTTTTGATAGTAGACAAACGAATTGAACAGGGCCATATGAAACAGATAAAATGTAATTTCTTATACCAATAACAAGACTTGCGGGTTGACGAATATGGTTGTAGCATCTGATCATTTAAATCCACCCCCCATATACAGATTGTAGTCATGGACACATTCAGGCTTTATTACGGGGCCACATCTTCTCTGAATTTTCACCAAGGTGTCATTGTGGATGGTAGGCATCATGTGAACATCTTTCTTGTCCCGCCACTTCATGGCCAACACCTCCTCATGAATGCAGATTCCCCCTTTTGTAGCCATTTTGATAGTAAACTCTGTGGGAAGCCCTTCCTATTTTTTTGGAAGGTACCGCGGGCCAGGGTTTGTTTACGATACAGGTGACAGCAAAGGGGCAAGCTGCTGTAGTAATTGTCTACAGATAAGTGGTATCCTTTTTTGAACGGGGTATGCAAAGTCCCAGACAATTTTACCACTGGTTCCTATATATGTGGGGCACTCACGGGGCTGGGGCTTGGGAGTCTTTGCCTTCATAAATCCAGAAGGTGTGCACATATCCAGTGGCTCAATCATATAATTTATTCAATTTCAACCTGTACCTGGCTCTCTTACTTGGGATATACTGCTTGAACTCTAGCCGGCCAGTAAAGTGGATAAGGGATTTGTCTACACAAATATTTTGGTCAGGGATAAACACTTCAGAAAATTGTTTGATAAAAGAATTTATTAGGGGGCGAATCTTATACAATTTATCGTATTTGGGATGATCTTGGGGAGGGCACTGCGAATTGTTGTTGAAAAGTAGGAAACTCATAATCGTATTGCAGCGTTCCTAAACATGACAGCAGAATATATGGGCATGTGGTGGGTGGGGTTGGTGGACCAGTAGGCATGCAGTTTGTTTTTCTTTGTAAGCCCCATATTAAAAGTAAGGCCCAAAAACAATTTGAATTCGTCTAGTGTGAGACGTCGCTAATGGAACTTACAGGTGTAGGATGAATTGGGGTTGGCAGCAATAAATTGCTCTGCATAGAGCTTTGTTTGGTCCACCATGTACTGCATCAAATCTTCGGCGAAAAACAAATAAAAAAAGGTCCAATTGTGAAAAAAAAGTGTTGGGCTGCATGCCTGGCTGTGCAGTGAAGGGGGGGCAAGCAGGCAACCATAAGGGTTTTGCCAGGTGATTGGGCAGGTAGGACTGGGCCTGGATTCTTCCGGTTGGGTGTGTACTTCCAGTACTGGCACTGGGCTCCTCTTCCTGGGGTCTGGCGCTGCTGGTGGTAGTCAGGTTTTCTGATGTTGGTCCTGATCTCCCTGTTCTTTTAGGAGGGACGGTTTCCTCCTCTGACTCGGACTCCGATCCACTACCCTCTACTGGCTCATACTCCAAACCAGAATCGGATGATGGGAGCTCCCCGCTGCTCTCATCATTCGACATGGTAAGAATGTTTTATATGCCTCCTCAACTGTATAAACTCTTTGAGACATAATGGCGGTACTTTTGGCTGGCCTGTGTGACGGAACTGGTAGTGCTACTGATGGCCGGCCTGTGTGACGGAACTGACAAGTTACTGATGGCCTGTGTGACGGTACTTATGACGGGCCTGTGTGGCGGTAGTGATGGCGGCCTGTGACAGATGGGCTGCTACAGATTCAGATGGTACTAATGGGCTGTGACAGATTTAGATGGTACTGATGGCGGCCTGTGTGGCAGTTGGGCTGTTACAGATCCAGATGGACTGTTGCAGGTTCTGTCTCTCTCTCTAAAGATGTTTTTCTATTTCTATTCCCACAGTGCCTCCGTCTCTGACCCACTGTTGACTCACCGACAGTCCCATTCACTTTAATGGGATGGCTGGTGACGAGGCAGTGACAAAAGGTGAATCTTTAATATTTGTGAACAAAATTAAGGTTTCCTATTTTTAATAATAAGCTTGCAGGTTAGTTAAACGATGATATCAGAACCGATTCAATCATACAGTTTGTAGTGTACAGATTTGCAAAACAATGGGATAAAGGAATATTCCTGAACTTTGTTTTATCTTGGATTCATTGAATGAGTTTACCAAAAATGTAAATATTTCAGAATATAAAGCTACATAACTAAGCTCCATTTCATGCTGAATAAACTAAATTATTAGTTTTCTATTTAAGATTCTTTGTCCTTAGATTTTAAAAAACATGCTTTTGGAATAAAATTTGATAAAAATCATCAGATTTAAAAATCATTGTTTTTTATCCACCCTGCTCTGACCACAGGTTTGGGGCTGACTACTGCCCTAAAATTCAAACTGAAATGCCACAATGTGTATGGACACAGTGGGGGTTGATTTACTAAAACTTAAGGGTGCAAAATCCGGTGCAGCTGTACATTGTAGCTCGGCTTTTAACTTCAGCTTGTTTAAGCTTTAAGCTGATTGGTGCAGCTCTGCAAAGAAACCAGATTTTGCACTCCAGTTTTATTAAATCAACCTCATTTGCTGAAATAGATCTGTGTCCAGAGGCATAGGGGGGAAAAAAAGAAAAATGTCTCAAAATGGCGTTTGTTTCTTTTTTTTTTCCACCCATGTGCATTAGGCTCCATTCACACTTGCACTCCTGTGTTTGGATGTACTGACATTTTGCCTGATTTTACTCACCTTTTTGCATGCACGTACGGAAGGTGGCAGGGTTGGATGTGTGGGGAATGCAGGGGAGGGAAGGTGGCAGATTTGGGGGGTGTTGGGGAATGCAAGGGAAGGAAGGTGGCAGATTTGGGGGGTGTTGGGGAATGCAAGGGAAGGAAGGTGGCAGATTTGGGGGGTGTTGGGGAATGCAAGGGAAGGAAGGTGGCAGATTTGGGGGGTGGGGAATGCAGGGGAAGGAAGGTGGCAGATTTGGGGGGTGGGGAATGCAGGGGAAGGAAGGTGGCAGATTTGGGGCTTTGGGGAATGCAGGGAAGGGAAGGTGGCAGATTTGGGGAATGCAGGGAAGGGGAGGTGACAGATTTTGGGCTTTGGGGAATGCAGGGAAGGGGAGGTGACAGATTTGGGGCTTTGGGGAATGCAGGGAAGGGAAGGTGGCACATTTGGGGCTGTGGGGAATGCAGGGGAGGGAAGGTGGCACATTTGGGGGAGATGCAGGGGAGGGAAGGTGGCACATTTGGGGGGGGTGCAGGGGAGGGAAGGTGGCACACCTTTTGGGGGAGGGGGTGGGGAATGCAGTGGAGGGAAGGTGGCAGATTTGGGGTGTGGGAGATGGAGGGTAGGGAAGATGGCAGGGTTGGGGAATGCAAAGGAGGGAAGTTGGCAGATTTGAGGCTGTGGGGAATGCAGGGGAGGGAAGGTGGCACATTTGGGGGGGGGGGGATGCAGGGGAGGGAAGGTGGCACATTTGGGGGGGGGGGGATGCAGGGGAGGGAAGGTGGCACATTTGGGGGGTGGGGTGCAGGGGAGGGAAGGTGGCACATTTGGGGGGGGGGGGGGGGTTGCAGGGAAGGTGGCACATTTGGGGTGTGGGAGTTGCAGGGTAGGGAAGGTGGCAGATTTGGGGGTGTGTGGGGGATGCAGGGGTGGGAAGGTGGCAGATTTGGGGGTGTGTGGGGGATGCAGGGGTGGGAAGGTGGCAGATTTGGGGGGTGTGGGGAATGCAGGGGAGGGAAGGTGGCAGATTTGGGGGGGGTGTGGGGAATGCAGGGGAGGGAAGGTGGCAGATTTGGGGGGGGGTGTGGGGAATGCAGGGGAGGGAAGGTGGCAGATTTGGGGGGGTGTGGGGAATGCAGGGGAGGGAAGGTGGCAGATTTGGGGGGGTGTGGGGAATGCAGGGGAGGGAAGGTGGCAAATTTGGGGGGGTGTGGGGAATGCAGGGGAGGGAAGGTGGCAGATTTGGGGGGGGGGGGTGTGGGGAATGCAGGGGAGGGAAGGTGGCAGATTTGGGGGGGTGTGGGGAATGCAGGGGAGGGAAGGTGGCAGATTTGGGGGGGGGGGGATACAGGGGAGGGAAGGTGGCACATTTGGGGGGGGGGAATGCAGGGGAGGGAAGGTGGCACATTTGGGGGGGGGGATGCAGGGGAGGGAAGGTGGCACATTTGGGGGGGGGGATGCAGGGGAGGGAAGGTGGCACATTTGGGGGGGGATGCAGGGGAGGGGAGGTGGCACATTTGGGGGGGGGGGATGCAGGGGAGGGAAGGTGGCACATTTGGGGGGGGGGATGCAGGGGAGGGAAGGTGGCACATTTGGGGGGGGGTGCAGGGAAGGTGGCACATTTGGGGTGTGGGACATGCAGGGTAGGGAAGGTGGCAGATTTGGTGGGGTGTGGGACATGCAGGGTAGGGAAGGTGGCAGATTTGGTGGGGTGGGGAATGCAGGGGAGGGAAGGTGGCAGATTTGGGGGTGTGTGGGGAATGCAGGGGAGGGAAGGTGGCAGATTTGGGGGGGTGTGGGGAATGCAGGGGAGGGAAGGTGGCAGATTTGGGGGGGTGTGGGGAATGCAGGGGAGGGAAGGTGGCAGATTTGGGGGGGTGTGGGGAATGCAGGGGAGGGAAGGTGGCAGATTTGGGGGGGTGTGGGGAATGCAGGGGAGGGAAGGTGGCAGATTTGGGGGGGTGTGGGGAATGCAGGGGAGGGAAGGTGGCAGATTTGGGGGGGTGTGGGGAATGCAGGGGAGGGAAGGTGGCAGATTTGGTGGGGTGGGGAATGCAGGGGAGGGAAGGTGGCAGATTTGGGGGGGGGTGTGGGGAATGCAGGGGAGGGAAGGTGGCAGATTTGGGGGGGTGTGGGGAATGCAGGGGAGGGAAGGTGGCAGATTTGGGGGGGATGTGGGGAATGCAGGGGAGGGAAGGTGGCAGATTTGGGGGGGAATACGGGGGGGGGGGATGCAGGGGAGGGAAGGTGGCAGATTTGGGGGGGAATACGGGGGGGGGGGATGCAGGGGAGGGAAGGTGGCAGGTTTGGGGGATGTAAGGGAGGGATGGCGGTGGCAGATTTGGGTGTGTGGGGAATGCAGTGGAGGGAAGGTGGCAGATTTGGGGGTGTGGGGAATGCAGTGGAGGGAAGGTGGCAGATTTGGGGGTGTGGGGAATGCAGTGGAGGGAAGGTGGCAGATTTGGGTGTGCTGGGGAGGGAAGGTGGCAGATTTGTGGGGGATGCAGGGTAGGGAATGTGGCAGGTGTGGGGGAGGGAAGGTGGCAGATTTGGGGGGTGTGGGGGAGGGAAGGTGGCAGATTTGGGGGGTGTGGGGGAGGGAAGGTGGCAGATTTGGGGGGTGTGGGGGATGCAGGGTGGGGAAGGTGGCAGATTTGCGGGTGTGGGGAATGCAAGGGAGGGAAGATGGCAGATTTGGGGGTGCAGGGGAGGGAAGGTGGCAGATTTGGGGGTGTGGGGGGTGCAGGGGAGGGAAGGTGGCAGGTTTGGGGATAACAAGGGAGGGAAAGTGGCAGATTTGTGGGTGTGGAGAGAAGGTGGCAGATTTGGGGGTGTGGGCAAAGTGATGGCGGGAAGGTGGCAGATTCATAAGGCACCTTGCATTGTAGAATCTGAATTGTGGGAATGAGAATACATATTTATCAGCTCAAGGTGAAATCCCTGTTTGCTGAATTTTCTTTCAGACGCCTTCCCCAAAAATATTGATTAATGCTATTGAAGGTAAAAACTCTGGTGAATGTAGGAAATGGGTTCACATGTGCAGCTATACAGCTACCTGCTATGTCCCGGTTCAGCTTCACTGCTGTGTGTTAAATTGATGCTTATAGGACACGGATAAGAATGCAGATTCATTGTCCAATCATCAGCCTGGAGATAGGTGACGTAGGAAGTTGTAACTGAAGTAGGAATGGCTACTTGTGTCAGGAAAGTAAGAATCGCAGGATTCATTGGACAGAATTATAATTTTGTGGCTGATAAATTTCCTCATTTGTGGATGATGTTTGGTTTGTTCTGAACACACAGCAGACGGCACTTATTCCCACACTGTTTTTAGGGGTTCTGCAAAGTAGATACTGTTGTCTATCACCAAGTTGTGATGCCCGGCATCCATTAGCCTTGATGAGCCGCTGTGCTACATTGTTGGATCAGTGAATTACAAGGACAGCAGTGGGGATCGGATGAGTGTACCAGCCAGAGCTGCTTCTTCGTTTTTAGCCTGTGCAAGGGGTTGGAATTTTACATTTACACCCACGCTGGATTTCTCCTTCAAGGAATACAGTGCTGTCATCTGAAGCATGCAGGTCAAATTCGGATACGTACAACAGTTAAAAAAAATAAATATGTTTTAGTGAGTAACATTCTTTCTTTTATGTTTACATTCTAGATTACCTGGATAATGGCAATAACAAGATGGCAATTCAGCAAGCTGAGAAACTGCTGAAAAAACATAAAGACCTGCACTGTGCCAAGGTATTACCATTGGTGTACTTACATGTCTTGTTCACATGGGCTTCGGCATGTATATGAGCAGTGTACAGCAAGCTTTAAACAACTTTGTTTAGGGCTTTGAAGCACCCTTCAGCTTATCTAAACCCAAAAACAAAAATGTAATATATTCTGGAATACTGGTGCTACCAGGTGGAAATATACTAGAAAAAGCGCCTAAAAAGAAAACTGATGTAGGCCCACATTTAAGGTGTGATAATCTACAATATGTAAACAGTTTGCTATTGGATTTAAGGCTTGTGTATTATTTTTTTTTTTTTAATTTACTGAACATTAAAATTTGCGTTCAACCTCTTCATAGTGGAATGCATTTCCTTAAAATGTTCAACAAAGCTGTTTGAAGCTTACCAAAAGCTTCACAAATGCTTTGCAAAAGCTTGCTGTATACGCCCATAGACAAACCGTATATAGCTCAGCCCTTCCCACCGCTGCCTCTTCACATGATTTAAATGGCTCCCGTTGCTCTCAGTGAAGCCTGTACAAGAATGTACAGGAGAGAGAAGAGCTGCAGCTGGGCACAGCACTTCATCAATGGAGGACTCGGGTATGTGTTTTGTGGGGGGGCTGGGGGGCACTGCTATTGTAAGGTTTTTACCTTGATGCAGACTGCATTAGGTCAAAAAACCTTTTGCCTCTAGAACCTCTTTAATTAATTTATTCTCTGAAAATGTAGAAATCTATTTAATTAGTTTATGAAAGGGGTTGCATTAAAAACTAACCAGAGTCACTAAATTTCTGTGACATATCTCCTAGGTTCTCAAAGCAATTGGGTTACAGCGAACGGGGAAGCAAGATGAAGCGTTTGTGCTGGCCCAAGAGGTAACAGCTCTGGAGCCCACTGATGACAACTCCTTGCAAGCACTCACCATCTTGTACAGGGAAATGCACAGACGTAAGTGTAAATTTTTTATTTATTTATTTTTTTGCACAATTTCCAGGTTAACAGAATTTAATTTGTAGAAATGTAAACAATTGGAAAATCTGTGCAGCAGCATTCTCCACTTCTTGGCTAAGGGTGCTTTTTGGCTGGATTCCCTCCTTCCTTGTCCTTCAAACACTGAAGAGTGCTTAAACACATTACAGGTGTCTAATTCACTCACTGGCGGGAAAGCAGAGAGGTTTTTTCTTTTTTCTTTTTTTCTTATTTTCTTTCTGGAGTGGAGCTTTTAGGCAACACAACTTTGCTTGATGCTCACTGTAAGGTGAGGGTGGTCACCAGCTGGGATACAATATATCTGCAGTTCACACTGAAGTCTTGGTATTTTTTTTAAATTAAGGCATACATGCATTTAGTCCATATGAAAACTATTCCCCATTTTAGTGAGTCTTGTTTAAAAATAACAAACATGTTATACTTAGCTGCCCTGTGCAGTGGATTTGCACAAAGCATCCCAGATCCTCTAATCGGGTCCCTCACCGGTGCTCCTGCCCCCTGCTGGGTGCCTCCACAGCAAGCAGCTTGTTACGCGGGCACCCGAGCCGAGCCGCTGCTCTGTGTGTCCATTCAGACACAGAGCTGCAGCTTGGCCCCTCTTTTCTCATTTGTTCACTGACTTTGACAGCAGCGGGAGCCAATGGAGCCTGCTTCTGTCTCAGTCAATCAGGAGGGAGAGTCCCAGACAGCTGAGGCTCTCGTGCAACATCGCTGGATCAAGTTGGGGGTCAGGTAAGTGTTAGGAGAACTGCTGCACAAAGAAGGTTTTTTTATCTTAAAGTGGATGTAAACCCGAAAATTGTGAGCCAAGTCTTGCCACGAAGAGTTAATCCAGCTCTAAGCAATCCTTTTTTATTGTTCAGTGAGATAAATCTTGACAAACTGAGAAAAACTTTGTCAAATCCTCCCCCTTGCTGTGAGTGACAGGTGATTTACATGTCTTGTGCACTAGCCTAAGACATGCATTATTTTTTAATTCCCACCCCCACTCCTTTCTTCTGCTGCTCTGCAAGGATTAATTGCTCCACACCTCACCATGATTTGGCATGCTGAAGTCATGTGGTTACTTTCCTGTCTTTTCACTGGATGTTAGAGATCATAGCAGAAGTTCAGTGTAAGAAATACACAGGAGAAAATGCATATTGACAATGGGAGTGTAGAGGTGGGCGGGGAGTCTACTGACATCACAACTCCACCCACCGAGCTCCAGACAACAGACCCACCCACAGAATCTGCAGTTTTTCAGCTCTCATAATAGACAGAGGGGAGACATTTGACAGGTAAAGATACATGCAGGAGGCATTTACATCCTTATAGATAACCCCTATGGCAGTAGTTTAGAAAGGATGACATTGGGTTTACATCCACTTTAATGCATAGAATGCATTAAGATAAAAAAAAAAAAAAACTTTTGCCTTTAGAACCACTTTAAATCTTATGTACCTGCAGGTGCGCTGTGCTTTAAAAAGTGCTGCATCTTTGGTGCAGTTTTTCAAAAGCACACCAAAGATGCACCTTCTATTGTAAGTCAATAGGAATGCTTTAAAACCGTATCAGTGTAAAAGAGCTCTTAAAGAGGATGTGTTTACTTCCTCTGTTTCCCTGCAAAGGTAAAGCATAATGGGCTACTATGCATCGCATAGTAGCCCATTACGTGTCACTTGCCTGACACAGGAGCCTGCGAGGTCACCGCTGTCCCCTCTTCAACGAAGCGCCCATCTTTCTTCCGAGTATCTCTGCTCCGGCGCTGTGACTGGCCGGAGCAGCGATGACGTCACTCCGGCGCATGCAAGCGGGAGCCGTCAGTGACAGCATGATCACCTTCACTAACGGCACGCTCAGTGCACCTGCGCTGTTGTCTACGGCGCGCATGCGCCATAGACATCGGTGCCAGTTTGTAGGAAAATATCTCCTTAATCGTGTAGGTTAAGGAGATATTTCTTGCACCTACAGGTAAGCCTTAATCTAGGCTTACCTGTAGGTTAAAGTGGTCTGTAAGAGTTTACAACCACCTTAAAGAGGAAGTAAACTCTTATGCATAGTTTGCACCTATAGGTACTGTAAATCTCTGTAAACATACAGAAGTTTAGGAGATATTTACATTACATGCAGCCAATTATGTCATCGGTGCATGCGCTCTGAAGGAAGGCTACTCGTACCCGTCCTTCAGCTATGTGTGCCTTAAATGAAGGTTCCCGCGTGGGTATGACATCATTGTGGCTCCGGCCTGTCGGTCTGAGTCCACGGAACCGGAAGGAAGATCAGGAGAAGATGGACGCTGCAAAAGGGCTTTGTTTTCAGGTATGTTTCACATAAAGTGCTAGAATGCGATGCGTACTAGCATATTATGCCTTTACCTTGCCTTTTACATTGCAGGTCCTAAAAAAAACAAATAAAAAGAACAGCTAGTATGCATTATTGCGCGGGAGCCTCCGTTCACGGCACAGGCTCGGAAGGAATGGCACACGTGGGTTCGAATGCACCAGTGATGTCACTGGCTGCATGCACTGAAAATATCTCCTAAACTGTACAGGTTTAGGAGATATTTTCAATACACATAGGTAAGCCTTATTATAGGCTTGCCTATAGGTAAATCTGCAGGGGAAGTTTACTTCCCCTTTTAAGCCGCAGAAAAGCGCATCAGTGTAAAAGGGCCCTAACACAAGTACTAATGCTTTTTAGACACTAGAGGGTGTTAAACATACCTTTCTTGTCACTTAGTGTTTAGTAGATTCTCCGTGGAAATATAAGGAATCACTTGCCTTGAAACAACCACTTTTACCTACACGTAAGCCTATATTAAGGCTTATCTGTAGGTGCTAGAAATATCTCCTAAACCTCCATGGTTTAGGAGATATTTACAATAAAGCCGTGCACCGATGTTGACATCGGAGCATGCGAGCTTTACAAAGGGCAGATCGTGCTGTTTCTAAAGGGGGTCATGTCATGACTGGCGGCTCCCACGCGCATGTGTGGGAGTGATGCCCCAGAAGGAAGAGGGGTGAAGATGGACGCTCACTGTTAGTGGGGACAGCGGTGACATCGCAGGCTTCGTTTTCAGGTAAGTGACACATGATCGGCTACTATGCCCCCACCAGGGTTTACTTCCTCTTTAAAGAACTGAGCAATAGCTGACATGGCGAAGGTGGCAAAAGATTTTTCTGGATTTATCAGGGATTTAATTATTTAAATCGACTTCATTTGTTTTTTTTTTTTGTAGCGGAATTGGTGACTAAACTCTACGAGGCAGCTGTGAGAAAAGTCCCTACCAGTGAAGAATATCACTCTCATCTCTTCATGGCTTACGCCAGAGTAGGGGAATATAAGAAGATGCAGCAGGTATAGAAATCATTGCATTTTTTTTATATCCTTTTCAGTCTACAAAATGTAAGTTCACTGTATGTTAACCCTTATTAAAATGATTTAAATCTTGGTGTATTTTCCTTATTGTTTATTGTGCTTTTAATTTGGTGTAGATGCGTTTGATATCTGTAATGTATTAGTGATAGCTCTAGACTGTTACGCTGATGATGAATGATTACTACCTTGTCTTCTTTTGCAGGCTGGAATGGCACTTTATAAAATTGTTCCAAAAAATCCGTATTATTTCTGGTCTGTGATGAGCCTGATCATGCAGGTAAGCAATGAATATATCTTGAGATTGCTGTCACTTCAGTGTAAATATGTGGTCCATTTTAGTATGGTTTATTAGATGAATGGCACACTTCTATAAGGGTTGCTTTCATATTTTTTGTGTTTAACATCATTTGAAAACGCAACCAATTTAAAACTTGCATTTAGTTAGGTTGAAAAAAGTCCATATAGTTCAACGAATGAAGGGGAAACTTAAAAAAAAAAAAAAAAAAAATCATACAATCTCATATACACAATCCTATAGCCACAGTTGATCCAGAGGAAGGCAACAAAACCCCAGCAAAGCATGATTCAATTTGCTCCAGCATGGGTAAAAATTCCTTCCTGATCCCAAAAGAGGCAATCTGATATACTTTGGATCAACTTTACCTATAAATGTTAGTATCCAGTTATATTATGTACATTTAAGAAAGAATCCCAAGCCTTTTTTTAAAGCTACTGAGCTGGCCAGAACCAGCTCTTTAGTATGTCATCTTTTTGGAAGTCTGTATTAAGGTTATGGGACCGCCATGTTTGTCACATTGAAAAATGTGATTCCATATTGTTTAGGTTCTAATTACTTTTGTGCATTTTGATGCACAAGAGCTCACAAAAAAAATTGAAGGAAAGGATTGAATTAGAACTGATTAAAGTTGATAGAGGTTAAATAGGAACAAATGTTATTAAAAAATAGGAATTGGTACGGTTGCCTTAACTGATTTCATTTGCAGATCAAAGGTTGCTCCTCTTCAGATGAATGAAACAATCAATACAGTGTCACATTGTATTTCTAAATAAAGCTTCTAGACAGTGCTTTATAAATACTTTTCAGAAGCTCAGTTTTCGCAGAAGCGATCTGCACAGGAATGGTGTAAGAAGTGTAATTAGCAGTTCTGTATTAACCACTTAGCAATTTACTGCCACAGGGCAGCCCCCGTGCGCAGAATCATGTTTGTGTGATTCTGCATTTCCAGGCAAAGGGGTGCGTGCGCCTGTCTATGCTGTGATTCCTCACAACCCATGCCGATCACCGGGTCCCAGCCAATTATTGACCGCCATCACCTGGTGATCTGTTCTGAGCTTCCCTAAACACAGCTCCGTGAATTGTTTATTCCCTGCTTAGCACACAGTACATACATAAACACTTATTGGGCACACATTTAACCCTTTGATTGCCCTAGATATTAACCCCTTCCTGCCCTGTGTCATTAGTACACTGAAAGTGCATATTATTGTCCATTGCAGTATCTCAGTCCCATTTATAAATCGCTGATAAATTTCATTTGGATACAGCATTGCATGTCTGTGCAGTTGTCAGTTAAAGTAGCACAATGAATAGCAAAAAATGGTCTGGTCGTGAAGGGGGGATGAGCCGAACATGCGAACAGACAAAAAAATTTGTGCGAACACTGTTAAAGTCTATGGGACACAAACGTGAAAAATCTAAAGTGTTCATTTTAAAGGCTTATATGCAAGTTATTGCCATAAAAAGTGTATGGGGACCCGGGTACTGCCCCAGGGGACATGCATGTATCAATGCAAAAAAAAAAGTTTTTTTTAGGAGCAGTGATTTTAATAATGCTTAAAGTGAAACAATGAAAATTAAATATTCCTTAAATATCATGCCTGGGGGTCCCCTTGGTCTACCTGTAAAGTAGCGCATCTTTCCCATGTTTATAACAATACCGCAGCAAAATGACATTTCTAAAGGAAGAAATGTCATTTTAAAATTGGTCTCCGCTGTATTATACTGCTGGATCCCAGCCGGCAATATACATTCAGAATCATTGAACTCCCCAAGTCCATACCAGGCCCTTCGGGTGTGGTATGGATATTAAGGGGAATTCTAGGCCAAAATATATAAAAAAAAAAAAAAAAAAAAGGCGTCCCATGTGAATGGGTATTGGCCCTTGCCTATATACAGTATCTCACAAATGTAAGTAACACCCCTCACATTTTTAAAAAAAATATTTTATTATATCTTTTCATGTGACAACACTGAAGAAAGGACACTTTGCTACGATGTAAAGTAGTGAGTGTACAGCTTGTATAACAGTGTAAATTTGCTGTCCCCTCAAAATAACTCAACACACAGCCATTAATGTCTAAACCGCTGGCAACAAAAGTGAGTACACTCCTAAGTGAAAATGTCCAAATTGGGCCCAATTAGCCATTTTCCCCCCCGTTGTCATGTGACTCATTAGTGTTAAAAGGTCTCGGGTGTGAATGGGGAACAGGTGTGTTAAATTTGGTGTTATCGCTCTCACTCTCTCATACTGGTCACTGAAAGTTCAACATGGCACCTCATGGCAAAGAACTCTGAGGATCTGAAAAAAAGAATTGTTGCTCTACATAAAGATGGCCTAGGCTATAATAAGATTGCCAAGACCCTGAAACTGAGCTGCAGCACGGTGGCTAAGACCATACAGCGGTTTAACAGGACAGGTTCCACTCAGAACAGGCCTCGCCACCAAAGAAGTTGAGTGCCTGTGCTCAGCGTCATATCTAGAGGTTGTCTTTGGGAAATAGACGTAGGAGTGCTGCCAGCATTGCTGCAGAGCTTGAAGGGGTGGGGGGTCAGCCTGTCAGTGCTCAGACCATACGCCACACACTGCATCATATTGATCTGCATGGCTGTCGTCCCAGAAGGAAGCCTCTTCTAAAGATGATGCACAAGAAAGCCCGCAAACAGTTTGCTGAAGACAAGCCGAGTAAGGACATGGATTACTGGAACCATGTCCTGTGGTCTGATGAGACCAAGATAAACTTATTTGGTTCGGATGGTGTCAAGCGTGTGTGGCGGCAACCAGGTGAGGAGTACAAAGACAAGTGTGTCTTGCCTACAGTCAAGCATTGTGGTGGGAGTGTCATGGTCTTGGGCTGCATGAGTGCTGCCAGCACTGGGGAGCTACAGTTCATTGAGGGAACCATGAATGCCAACATGTACTGTGACACATTGAAGCAGAGCATGATCCCCTCCCTTCGGAGACTGGGCCGCAGGGCAGTATTCCAACATAACCCCAAACACACATTCAAGACGACCACTGCCTTGCTAAAGAAGCGGAGGGTAAAGGTGATGGACTGGCCAAGCATGTCTCCAGACCTAAACCCTATTGAGCATCTGTGGGGCATTCTCAAATGGAAGGTGGAGGAGCGTAGGGTCTCTAACATCCATGATGTTGTCATGAAGGAGTGGAAAAGGACTCCAGTGGCAGCCTGTGAAGCTTTGGTGAACTCCATGCCCAAGAGGATTAAGGCAGTGCTGGGAAATAATGGTGGCCACACAAAATATTGACACTTTGGGCCCAATTTGGACATTTGCACTTAGGGGTGTACTCACTTTGTTGCCAGCGGTTTAGACATTAATGGCTGTGTGTTGAGTTATTTTGAGGGGACAGCAAATTTACACTGTTATACAAGCTGTACACTCATTACTTTACATTGTAGCAAAGTATAATTTCTTCAGTGCTGTCACATGAAAAGATATAATAAAATATTTACAAAAATGTGAGGGGTGTACTCCCTTTTTGTAAGATACTGTATAGGCCTTTGTGTTTTTGTGTTTTGTTTGTTTTTTTCCCTTCTTTCTATTTTTCGGGTCCATCGTCGCAGTGATTGAAGATGGATGGACATCGCGGGACCCTTTTTTAAATTTTTTTTTTTAATAAAAGGAATTGTCAAACTCTCTCCTGTCGTGTTTTACTTTTTTGGTGAATGGGTAGGGGTACCCCCTACCCATTCACTTAGGGGGGCCTGGGATGTGGGGTCCCCTTGTTAAAGGGGCTTCCAGATTCCAATAAGCCCCCCGTCTGCAGACCGCCACAGCCACCGGGCAAGAGTTGTGGGGAAGAGGCCCTTGTCGCCATCAACATGGGGACAAGGTGCTTTGGGGGAACCTCAATACCAATTTTTTTTTTTATTTTGGTGCAGGGTTAACCACTTCTTCAATACACTGTGTTGCCTCACTGACTGAATATAGAGTCAGAGCGTGCTGTGATTGGCCAGAGCATGCTTTGGTCAATCATACAGCAATGCACTGCGATCTCGCAGTGCATTATGGGGCGTTCCACAGCGCTCAAATTTTCCACGAGCGCCCCATAATATTTGCTTTTCGGCGAACACCAGATGTTAGGGTAAAACTTACGTTTAACTCAAACATCGAGCTCATCCCTAGAAGGGGTTAAAAACTTCCAGAGCTCAAGTGGTTAAACATTTTTTTGAAAATACATACATACATACATATTCTATAATCTTTGGCAACCATCAACCTTGTCTGTGTATATCTGCTTTGTAAACCAGTCCATTTTAAATTCTTTATTTTCTCTAGTCTATTTCAGCTCAGGATAAAAAATTGTCTAAAACAATGTTTTTGCCACTGGCTGAAAGAATGGTTGAGAAGATGGTAAAGGAGGACAAGATAGAAGCAGAAGCTGAGGTATGATCACTTTTTTTATTTTTTAGAAAAAGTTTTTCCCAGTTTCCTATTACATGTGTGAGCTCATGGCTAATATTGGTCACATGGTAACATTAGTTAGAAAACTAATTTCTCTAACGGACAAAGAAATCAGATGTGCCTTGTGGCAGCAGTCTAAAGATTGTAGCTAACATTTCCCAGAATTATTATCCCCCACTCCTGTAATTGGCTCACTTTATTTAATTTTTCATACTTTTTCATAGCATAGGAAGTTTGCAGGGAATATGGCATCCCTGACAACATTATTTCCTGTGAGATATTTGCAATACATCTACAAGGATGTCAAGCATGCAGCATGTCTTCTTTTAACTCTGGGGAATGATATGTGATAGTATAGCCAAAAGTGCTACCAATGTTTAATGTAAATGGATGTTTGTGCCATGTGTTAGGAGCCCTTACAATTTTCTTCTTTTGGTCCCTTTTTTTTTTTTTTTTTGTTAAATATACCATTTTAGTGTGGTGTGTTTTTGAACAAAAAAAAAGGGCAAAAAGAGGTTTTGATGTTTTCTGTAGCCCTGTCCTAGGGTGACAGCGCTGCTTTGCCATACATATATGGTGTAAAGCGTAAGCATCTCTCTCTGGGCAATATGTCCACACCTCAAAATTGGTTGCCATGTCGGTGACTCCGACGGATCGAACGCAAGATACGCTACTCCAAACATTTTCCTTTTCAATGAAGCATGACTTAACTGTATCTTGGTATTAAACTGTCCCCCTCATATGATGGGCTCTACCAGGCCAATTATTCAGCATTGTTTATGCAATTTTCTGTCCTCTTAACCTCCTTGGAGTCATCTCTCACTGTCATGGTTTGGTAGAATTAATGCAGTTCGCATGACCTATCTTCCTAAACTCTTCTTTGTTTTCAGAGTTCCTCCAGTCCCCATACCTCCTCATATTATTGGAATCCACTAGCGGAGTGTTTTACAATTCTCCCTGGGGGTCTTCTTGCCCTTGCCGCGTATTATTCACCCACAAGATAAATTGTGAACTTTCAATCTTCAGGTTTACTATCTAGCAGGTAATATAGCTCCACTCTTAATACTTCATGCTACTTGTCTTCCGTTCTAGGCAACTATTGACATGATTGACTCTCATTCTATCTCAATATTTGCCTTGCCCTGGCTCCCTCCAGAGTCCTGTCCCTGTACCTTAGGCCCTGCTCTGCTCTATACTCTTCGACTTTGGGACTTCCCACCCCCCCACCTTTCCAATCTTGAAGATCCAACGCAGTTCCACTAGTGGTCCAAGGACTTTACGAATGTTCACTCTCTCCTCACGCCTACCAGGATTCTGACCTTTGAAACCCCCTAGTTCCTCACATGAGATACCTTTTACGCGAGCTTTTCCGTTACTTATAGCTCCGTCTCTTTGTTTCTGGCCTCCTTTGATCCCAACCCACCCCATATAGTCTGATGCCCTTTGAAAGTCTTTGTCGCTCTTGTCCACACTCACCGGGCCTTGTTTCTCTGGTTTACACCTCGATAATTTCTATCAAGCAACCCCCCTGTAAGACAATACAGGCAACGATGGGAACTGGGTTCAACGCTGGATCCTCAGGGCTGGCAGATCATGACTTTGGCTTTCTCTAAGTGTTCGATAAATGTTGTTCTTTAAAATGCGTATGAAATGGTGTTATATGCCAGCTCGTTTTGGCTTGCATTATCCTTCGACTTATTTTTGCAGTGGTAACAACCTAGGAACAATGGCGCATATTTAGTGGAATTGTCCAAGGGTGAGCAGACTATGCTTTGCTTCGTACATTGTTACGCTCTAAAGCCTAGTACACACGGGCTGAATGTCGGGCGACACTGGCCGGTTCAATAGAAACTGGCTGACATTTGTCCCACGTGTATGGCAGCCGGTCCGGGTCATTACCAAAAACAGTCTGCCGATCAGCACTCTTAACCAAAGCCACTGACAGATTTGCTGTCTGATTTATCATGACGAATTTCTTAGTTTGGCAACCTTGGATATCGCATTCTCACCTTTTGCGTTTTCATCATCTGTTGTTAGACATTTGATACACCTGCACCTCTGACCCCTGAGATGCTCTTGTTACTCTTGCTGTTTTTCTCCTCCCCTCTTTCCTCCCCTTTTTATCCTCCTTTTTTCTTTTTCTCCTCCTGGGTTTTTTCCCCTCTGGGTTATGCGTTAGGCATAGTGGTCCTTTTTTGGCTGTTCTTTTCTGGTTCCTTTTCCGTTTTTACTGTTTGACAACTTTCACTTTGTGTGCGACCATTATGTCTCTATTTGCATTATATGTGGACTCTTATCTGCCCATTGTGTACCCAATTTCATCTTCCTATATTGTTTTTATTTGTGCACTATTTGGTGCTAATGAAATATGTGCTGTTTTTTTGTATTTTTTTTTTCTGTTGCTATCCATTAATAAAACTTATTGTAACAGAAGTGTGAGCATCCTCACCCTAGGACAGGAAGTGTTACTTACAGAATCAGCAAGTGAAAATAGAGGCCTTTTAAAAAGCTGAAATATTACATTTTTTGTTTTTGTTCTTGGGCCATTAACCTTTTTATACATATGCTTGTTTTATACGATTTTTGTATTTTCTAGGTTCCAGATTCTCCTTTCTGAAATTTTCTTCTTGATCATGGTTTCTCAATGGTTATATTATGTACGCATTTATAAATATGTATCTAGTGGAGTGTGCTCTGTATAATGGTTCCAATTTTTGGATACTTTAAACTGTTTTGAGGTTGAAGCAAACAAGCCAGGGTGATTACTTCTTTGGCTTCACATACCACTTGGTGAGAAACCGAGTCCTAGACTTTGGAGCATCTTAAGTGCTTATCTAGCACACTCATCTGGCAGCAGACACAATTAAGCTGCTTGTGTATAGGTTTACTCCTAAGAAAGAGGCTTAAATTAAATTACATCTTTCACCCCATCAGCAATGATACACCTTGATACACATTTAATTGTTAGAATTAGTCAGATTATGGCTGCTTTAATTGCAGTAAATTGAAATTGGCTCATTTTACGTTTAATGAATTAATAAGTTGTGGCAGTTTAATGTTTTTTCCATGTAGCAATGGCATTTTCATTTATTTAGTTTCAGCAGTGTGATTGCTGTCTGTTGCAGGTTGAACTGTACTACATGATTTTAGAACGTTTGGGGAAATATGAAGAGGCACTAGAAGTTATCAGGGGCAAGCTAGGAGGTATGTCTCTAACAGGAGTCATTTTTACTTTAACTTGTGCGTATGCTTAAAAGATATTTGCAGAAAATTGTTCAATGGGATTTCCTGAGTTTGTGCGGTTATGGTTTTGGAAGCGGGTGACGAAGGAACTTATTTGGGAAGCCGCACAGTCTTTAATGCAATGAAGAGGGGTTTTATTCACAATGAAAGATACAGTTTATTTCTTCAGATACTGGAACAGTTTCAACCACCACTTTTTATGTTATTAAGTTCAACAGGTGTACAGGTAAGTAATTATCCTGCTTTTAACTCGCTGGGAAAAGGAAACCTGTCATCTGCATAACAACCAAGTGACCAATTTGTTTGCCCAGTTTACAAGGAAAGCAGAGTCCTATCAAAATAGATACAAAGGAGTTGATTTACCAAGGGCAAATATGCTGTTTACTTTGCAAGGGAAATTTCCCAAGAGCTTAGTGAATGTGGTGGAATTTCACCTTGTAAAGAAGACCCAATCGCAAGGCAAATGAGAATACAACAGCATTTTTACTTTTAACCGATTTGATGAAAGTCAGCAGAGCATTCACTAAGATCTAGGGAAACTTTCCTTTCAAATTGCAATTTCCTTTAAAAAAAATTTGAACAGTTCCCTTTAGTAAACCCACCCCAGAGTAACAAAAAAAGATAATGAGAATGGTCAAAATCCTTTGAAAAGAACCAACAAAGAAACTCGTACCTCAATCACATATACAGATAAAGATCATGATCCCTGTTTAATCCTTGGGGATACAGTGAGGAGAGCTTTCTCGACACGCCTCATATTTTTCTAAGAGCAACAATGGGGGTCTCCTCATCCTCTGATCATTTTGGGCATCTTCTAAATCACTCCAGTATGATTCTTTATGATATTTTTTTTTTTTTCAGTGAAGTGTCTTGTCTAATAGCATAAATTGGATGATGCGTGTTGTCCTTGTAGCTCCATTAGATGGGAAGAACACTTCGCCCTTGAGCCCAGGTTCACACTTGTGTGAACATAGACATCACATGTGATTTGCACCCGCACTGCGATACCGATCGCATGCAATGTCTGTGCAATACGAGTTCAGCCATACAGTTGTATGGCTGAACTCGCATTGGATTTGCACGAAAACAGTGCAGGATCACATTGGTGTTCTGATTCCTGTGTGGGTTCACAGTTCGCACTGTGATCTGTAAACCGATCATGGGGTGCCGTTAACATTGTATTGACACCCACAGCTGTTCGTAGAGGGCAGTGTGAACTGCCTGCAGGAGAGATGCGATACGGGAACCAGCGCTGTAATTGCCCCGGTTCCGGCATCGCATATGTGTGAACCTAGGCTAAACCTGAACTCCATCGGTATTTCCACTTTTGCAGGTAAATTTGAGAAAACCCCACTGTTTGCTTTCCCATTTACACAGCATACCTTTTAAAAAGATAAAATAAATGAAAAAAGCCCTTATAAGGTGCTCTCTGCAGGATGGTCTACACTTGAGTTGGTGTACTCCTTATGGACACGCTTACCCTATACTCTGCTCCCTACTCTGAGTACCTCCACAGGAAAGTAACTTCACTTGTAGCTTTGGCAGGCTACAGAACAGGCTAAAGGTAATCCATGCAAAATCATAGGCGAATATTTGCTCTGCCAAAGGCCTGCACAACACTCAGCCACATTGAGTGACAATTTGTCCCTTGTGTCGAAGCAAGAGCCAGCTCTAACACTGAAATCAGCATCTGGTTCTAGCTCTATTTCAGGCACACAACAAGCAACCTGTTTTACTAAAGCAGAATTCCCTGCATCTATTTCATGTTTCCTCAGACAGATTTATGAGCACAGCCCTCTTCTAGGGCCCAAAAATGCCACACTTTTATTTATTTATTTTTTTCCTACTCTATTTCTCCACTTAGGTCAGATTCCAATATGCCGGCCATAGAGGATGCAGAGATTCGGGATCTGAGAGGCTATTCAGGCAATATTGAGAGGAAGCTGTGGAAGATTTGTCTTCCCTAGATTATTGCTATATTGAAGAGGGAGGCTTCGCACAGCATGCTGGCTAAAGTTGAGAAACTCATTTCCTCATTTAACAAAAGCCTTGGCATTGTGCAACTTGACTCTCCTATCTCACCATGCTCATTTTGGGTACAAAGAATCCTGCAAAACATTCCCTGTTCTTGAACAGATAGAATGTTCTATTTATGACAACTGGATCACTCCAGAAAGGCTTTTCACTCCCCCAAAAATCGTTGCTGTACTCTTTCCAGTGGAAAAAGGTTTGCAAAGAAGTGGGCTATTCCTCTGGTTGATTCTGCGGTCTCTGTCCTAATCAAACATCTCACTTTACCTATTGCACCTATTCCTCCTTTCACAGATTTTGCAGAGAAAACATAGAGATTTGTAGAGGCTGGCTTTACTTTTTCAGGTCCAGCGCTGCAAGCAGTTCTTTCTATATTTTCAGTATATCAAACTGAAGCAAACTATGAACAACCAACATGACACTGTATTTCATGATTGTGCTGTTAGAGTAATTAAAGCAATTGCCTTGTCCGCTGCTTTTTTTTGTGTGGATTTCCTAGACATGCCATAAGACAAATATGTAGAATGACTTATCTCAGTTCACATGCGAAGAATCTTATGGCTAAAAGCGTGGATAGATGAAGCTACCAGTAAAAGGTACCTCACACTTATGCCTTTTCAAATAAGATGTCTGGTGATACATTAACCAATTTGTTTGAGGTTACGCTGAATCGTTTTACTTTCCACACTGGTAGGTCCTAAAACCCCCTTTTTAGGACTCCCTAGCTTCTCTAAAGCTAGAGCACCTGTCTGCTCTAACCAGGCTTCAGTTTCAAAGCCAAAGTTCAGCCCTTCCTTTTGTTGCAAGGCATGGCTGACTAAAGCCACCAAGCCTTCCCAAAGTCCTCTTCACAATGATGGGGTGTCCTCATTCTTAAAATTGGGAGAAGTCTATTACAAGTTATCTCTTACAGATGTCTCAGATGTACATAATAGAAAGTGGTGACAGGGTAGGGTTTTCAACTCTAATTTCAAATCAAGCAAAAACTGTCCAAGCACAGTTCGATTTGCAGAATGCCCTAAATCATCCCTTGTACAAGATAGTAGTTGTGCCAGTACTGCCACAAGACATCTTCAAAGGATTCTCTTCAAACCGTTTTATGGTACCAAGCCCTAGCTGGGATGTTTGTCCTATTCTGGAGTTAATATTCATTGACAAGTTCTTTAAAATTCCAAAATGTATTCTGCAAGTTCGGTAATTGCCTCTGAGACGAGGGGAATACGTGGCATCCATGGACATGCAGGATGCCATGTTCCCATTTAACCATGTCAGCGCTTTCTACGATTTGCAGTGGCAGGCAGTCGCTTCCAGTTTGTTGCACTGCCCTTTGACCCATCCTCTGCTTCCAGAGTAATTCACAAAGTTCTTATCACCTCTGCTTGCCATTCTCAGAACTTGGGGCATTCAAGTCACAAGCTGTCTAGATTACTTACTTCTGAAGGACTCCATCTCCCTCCAATCTATCAGAAAATGTTTGCAAGACAACCGAAATGCGCCAGGCCTTCGGCTGGGTAATTGCAACAAATCTGCTTTCCAGCCTTTCCTTCCTCCTTGAATACCCAGATAACCTCACAGACCAAAGGTCGCTATCCAGCATTCCCTGCAGTTCACACCCCAGGAGTAGACCGCTGGAAAGCCGATTGCCTCAGCAGCTATTGGCTGGATTAACAGTAGATGGGCCCTTCATGCAGATGTCTTTATTGGATATGCGTAAGACTGCTCCCAGATCTTCTGTTCATACTTTTTTCATCGTTTTACCTGGTGTAAAGCCTTGTACACATGATCAGATTTTCGGACGACCGTTCATCCGTTTTTTGTTGCATGCTAGCCTCCTGTCGAAAGCGAAGAGGGTTACTCACAATACGACCAAATTCAACTTCAGAAGCGACATAATGTATTGAATAGTTTTGTATGTATTCTTTAGTAACTGAGCATGCGTAGTCCTGCTCTTACGTTTTTTTTTTTCGTCCAAAAACAATACTAATTAACTGAAAATCGGACGTTGAGTTCACATACAACAAAAATTTTAGTGTCTGCACATCCAGCTTTTGTCGGACGAAAAATCGTAATCGGCTGTCGAAAGCACCATACAAACGACCTCAAAATCTTCTCTCACAGCAGTACTCTGAATTTAAATCATCTGGCCCTTGTTGTTTGAGCCTGTTGGAGCAGTTATTTTTGCATCATTGTTGCCCACCCTTCCTAATTGTTTGGAGAGGTCCCATGGTTGTGAATAACTCTGTGTACTGTACGATTT
Organism: Aquarana catesbeiana; assembly: GCF_042186555.1. Lineage (NCBI taxonomy): Eukaryota > Metazoa > Chordata > Amphibia > Anura > Ranidae > Aquarana > Aquarana catesbeiana. The sequence goes on from NC_133324.1 coordinate 236,200,157, forward strand.
AAGATGCAAGGCATTTTTTTTACCTGTTGTGACGGATACCCCGGCTGTGTGCCTCCACCAGACCTGTGTCTCCTGTTCTCCAAACACACCCGACAGACTCGCAATAACCAGCCCTTAACACTCCAATCACGAGGCAAACCACATAGGTGTTGAGACTTAAACATGCAGAGGATAAACTGTTTGTTAAGTACAAAACATACACCTTTAAACACAGGGACACTCCCCTTAGCCTTGTCATAGAGGGGGTAGGGGACAAGGAACCAATGGAAAATCAACACTTGTTCATTCAAACAGAAACTATAGTTGAAACACACAAAGGGATTATGATAAGCAGGCAGCCCCTCCTTACGCATCCCCCGCTGGGATGTGTCTCCACACCTTTTGTCTACGTGCCATGACCTAACCAAATGAAACACAATAACAAGAGGGGGAGGATGGGGGAGAAGGGATCCAACTTATAAAGAGACATCATTACATTATCCCAACGCCATTTTAGCCCCAAGTCTCTCGTTCTCTGCTTGGCCATAGTCTGTGGGTAGGAGGTCAGCCCACAGCCCCCTCCAAAACACAGTGACCGTGGGTTCTGTCACAACAATTAAGTCAAAAATTCCCCTTTTTCTGAGAATACAATGCATTGTCCGTAATGAGACAGAAAATCCTTTAATAGGGTTGTAAACCTCACCCTAATGCATTCTATGCATTGAGGTGAATAACCTTTGTGTTGTAGCTCAAAATTGGGGTTGTGATCTGTCCACTTATTTTGGTATGAATGCACCAACATGCCTCCATCCCATAAGGTACAGAAAAAATGGAGAATGGAGATGGGACTTTGTGTGAGGCATGTTGGTGAATAAGTCCACATTACAAAAAATGTTATGATGGGATGTCTAAAGTGGATCCTGTATCCAGTGATGATACCCACAACATATATAGCAAGAAAATGATATATACTTTAATACAAAAAGATCATAAAACCAAATACATAATAAAAGGAATACATTTGGGCTACAATGAAGCATGTTATCATACGTAGGTTTACAGACATGATTCGAATAGTGTTTATACATGTACAGGACATGATAAAATGGTATATTACATGGTACAGTGGATAAAAGTATGCATCAATAGATGTTAACTCTACGCGTTTCTTGGCTTGAAACCAATTGTCAGGAGTCTGATGCAGTGTAGCTGCATTGAAAAAATAGCTATGTGTCAGTAGAAGTATGGGGAAAATGGACGCATAAAAATGCAAATTTATTTTAATATACTCACAAAAGATGCATGGGTGGATGATAACCCATACATTATGGTGCAATGTTGGTCCGGGTACACTGAATCTCCCCCGAGGTTGAGGCAGAGAGCACGCTCCAAAGGACCGTCGGCCCCGACCGACAGGGTGGCCAGGGCATCTACAAGGGCCACCAAGCAGGGACAGATGACGAGGCCCAGGGGATGGGAAAACCACTGGGAATGAAAAGAGGAGATGTGAGTGTGAGTGACTTGAGTGAAAGGTGGGGAGTGAGTGTGGAGGGAGGACAAGAGGTAGGGCCCAAGGTGTGCATATGTATGGAATTGTGAAATAGCCCATCACAAAAGGAAGAAGTGTGTGAGACAAAATGTGAGTGTACAAAACGGGAAGCCACTGCAGGTGTCAGTGGAGAAGTGTGGAAGTGTACAGGGAGATTACCTGTGGTGAGACCGCCGGGCCAAGTGACGTGCCCCGAGGAGACATGGTGAGCGCTCGAGATGCCCGGCCAATGACGGCCGTTATAAAGCCGAGGGCTAGGGGCGCGCTCACGCCAGCGTCATGGGCGGGCATAGTGACGCGACGGGGGGCGGGCAGCCAGGAACCTCGTGCGGCCACCTCCCAACCCCTCAGCGTCAAGGCCCTAGTAGGTAAATCACCAAAAAAGCTCCGCCTACGGCAGCCGGAGGCGCCAGAGGCGGGACGTGGGAGTCATGACGCCGATGCGTCGAGGCCAAGGCCCGCCCCCGTCAATGGTGGGACGGGTGGCGGGTCATGGACTGGGCGCATCGCAACCCCGGGAGAGGACCAGATATGTCCCGGTACCGACTGCATGAAGAGAGTAGTAGAAAAATAATGTGAATGATCGAGAAGGATAAAATGTAAATATTATGGAAAAAGGAAAGTAAAAGGAAAAAGCAAAGTAAAAAAATAATAAACAAGCCTTATGAAGGCTAATAATCTCTGCCCTGATTATCAGCAATGGTTGGCAGAGAAAGTGACATAATAGCCACAGAATCTTGCAATGAATAAAATCATTAAGCAAGAGAGTGTGGAGGTAATTAGCTATAGCCCTGAATAAATATGTGGTATTACTAAGGGAAAAGCAGAAAAAAAGTACAAAATGGGAGACAAATTATGAGGGTAAAAGAATGAATAAAAGCAAAAACAAAGAACAGCTTTAGCCCTGAATTAAATCAGTTTATATTGTCTGACTAAAGGGAAAACAAATAAACCCAATAAACAAAGAAAAAAAAAACAAAAAAAAAAGAAAAGAAAAACAAAAAGGGAACAGCTTTAGCCCTGAATTAAATCAGTATTTGCCTGACTAAAGGGAAAACAATGACGATACAGATTTTCAGCCCTGAATTGAATTAGTATTAATTTAGCTAAAAAAGGGAATGACGGAAGCAAAGGAAAAGAATTAGATATACTAACGGTATCAATTGCTGTGTTAGTGTAACTCTTGCACTGAAGTAAGTCAGTAAGCGAGAGGGGGACCATAGGTGTCTATAACATGAAAGATACCAAGGAAAAGGGGAAGACGACAAAGACAAAACAAAAATAAGGGATAAATGATGAGACAGAATGAAGCGTAGGTAGGATGGGAAATGGGTGGGTATGGCGTAAGAAAAGTAAATAGGGTTGGGAGGTATGAGCTGGATAGGTGGATTGTCAGGTCACAGGGAACAGGTGTCTGCCACCCTGGTAGGTATATGTCAAAATTGGGGTTGTGACCTGTCCACTTATTTTGGTATGAATGCACCAACATGCCTCCGTCCCATAAGGTACAGAAATAATGGAGAATGGAGGTGGGACTTTGTGTGAGGCATGTTGGTGAATAAGTCCACATTACAAAAAATGTTATGATGGGATGTCTAAAGTGGATCCTGTATCCAGTGGTGATACCCACAACATATATAGCAAGAAAATGATATATACTTTAATACAAAAAGATCATAAAACCAAATACATAATAAAAGGAATACATTTGGGCTACAATGAAGCATGTTATCATACGTAGGTTTACAGACATGATTCGAATAGTGATTATACATGTACAGGACATGATAAAATGGTATATTACATGGTACAGTGGATAAAAGTATGCATCAATAGATGTTAACTCTACGCGTTTCTTGGCTTGAAACCAATCGTCAGGAGTCTGATGCAGTGTAGCTGCATTGAAAAAATAGCTATGTGTCAGTAGAAGTATGGGGAAAATGGACGCATAAAAATGCAAATTTATTTTAATACACTCACAAAAGATGCATGGGTGGATGATAACCCATACATTATGGTGCAATGTTGGTTCGGGTACACTGAATCTCCCCCAGCCAAGAAACGCGTAGAGTTAACATCTATTGGTGCATACTTTTATCCACTGTACCATGTAATATACCATTTTATCATGTCCTGTACATGTATAATCACTATTCGAATCATGTCTGTAAACCTACGTATGATAACATGCTTCATTGTAGCCCAAATGTATTCCTTTTATTATGTATTTGGTTTTATGATCTTTTTGTATTAAAGTATATATCATTTTCTTGCAATATATGTTGTGGGTATCATCACTGGATACAGGATCCACTTTAGACATCCCATCATAACATTTTTTGTAATGTGGACTTATTCACCAACATGCCTCACACAAAGTCCCATCTCCATTCTCCATATTTTCTTTGTGTTGTAGCACCCCCCCCCCCTTTTTTCTTACATGAGCCTTATCATTCCAGCAATGGGGACAAGCACAGCAGCTCTAGCCATTGTCTCGGGTCCTCATTGGACAGATGGATAGCAGGGGGAGCCAATGGCTCCCCCTGCTGTCAAATCCAGTGACATGGGAGCCGGGGGGTGGGGCCGAGTCCTGCTATCTGTGTCAGTGGAGGCAGCAACAGGACTCGGGAGCACGCCCGCACAAATGCCCCCTTGGAAAGCAGATCTACGAGGGGCACTCGAAGAGGAGGAGCCAAGACCGCCGCGGGGGGATCCCAGAAGAGGAGGATAGGGGCAATTCTGTGCAAAACCCTTGCGAAATTGTCGCCAACATTAAACAATAAAAAAAATCAGTCAATTTCATACGTAGTTTTGACGTCTCACGTACAAGTGGGGGCATCTAGTAGTTCCACTCATGCGTGATAATTTTCAAGAGATGTTTTACGGCCGACCTTCACACCAACGAATAGAATATCGTTCATTCGCAAACAATACAACACAATTTTTGTCAATGGGTTATCGGGTATTACTTGCTGGGCATCAACGAGTAGAAAATCGGCGATCATTCTCAGAATGGAAATTTTCACCCAATTTTTTTTTTTTTAAATGTATTTATTTTTTCTTATCGTGTATTCCTGCTATAAAACTATATAACCATGTTAAATTCCACACTCGATATAAATAAAAAGTGAAAGTGAGGACAGCTGCTTGCACATGTTAACAGATACAAACCTACTACAAATAATTCACACACAGTGCAGCTCTTATCACAAAAGCATGAATTAACTTCAATACAAGAAAACTTATAAAGTCAGTCCTTACAAAGAAAATCCATGCATAAGTGTTATTTAAAAAAATAAAGAATAAAAAGCCCACAAATGTGCGAAAAAATTACCTCCCATAATTATAAACCAGAATAAAAACAGTTCCAAAAGGGCAAGCTCCAAAGAGGAAAAAGCAAGAAGACGCCCCAAAGGTCCAGTGGAGTTGGCTGCTCACCAAAGGTTATTGGCTTTCAAATGAATGAAAAGCAAGAAGCACTTTAGGGGATAAACCACAAATGAATCCGCAAATTAACAATGTCATAAAGTCAGCAACCGGTTCCTGGCGGCCACAGTTCGTTGTGACGACATGTTGGGCAATGCCCTGCGCTTTTCTTCATACGTTTGACGTCAGGGGCGTGGCTGGCCAGAAGGAACCTGTTGCCGAAAGCAAATAACCTTTGGTAAGCAGCCACCTTCACTTCCACTGGAGCTTTGGGGTATCTCCTTGCTTTCTCCTCTTTTGGAGTTTGCCCTTTTGGAACTGTGTTTTTTCAGCGTTATGATTGTGGCAAGTACTTTTTTTGCACATTTGTGGACTTTATTCTTTCTTTTCTTGTATATCAACACTTTTATGCATGGATTTTTACTTTATTTTTTGTAAGGACTGATTCTTTTTGTGTTCTTGTATTTAAGTTCTTTTTTTTTTTTTTTTGTTAAGCGCTGCATTTTGTGTGAAGGATTTCCCTACAAAACCTTTCCATAGGTTACCAATAGCCATTATTACCAGTTGAAAAATCAAAGAATCTGATCTGGGATATATGGTAAATGATGAGCTGCCCAAAATGAAAAGGGGGAGGACTGCATTTTTTGTTTTAAGTAGTGTAAGGTGTGGTGGACCCACAAACTTTTCATTACATTCCCAAGGGTTAAATAGAAATTATAACATTTATGTGGATGATTAACACTTCATGCAGTGTGTTTTTCGTCTGCTTTTTTACAGAGTGCTTTGGCCCAGAAAGAAATCTATTTTTGGTTCTTTCTGAAGGATTTTGACCATTCAAAATATTCTTTATTACTTTAATTGGTTACTTGATTGCTATGCAGTTGATATATTTGCTGCCTCTTCCCAGTCTGTTGAATGTGAGATAGTTACTTACTTGTAACCTGTTGAACTTGGGTGGCAGCAGTTGAAACTGTTGTTCAAATAGACCATTCACTTTATAAGGAAAGTTGCACTTTTTAAGGGATTTTTCTAGGGTTGCACTGATACTAGTATCGGTGCCGATACAGAGCATTTGCACGAGTACATGTACTCGCACCGATACCTGGACAGTCGGAGATGCTCTGTGCAGGCAGTTACAAGTAACGATCTCTCCTATGTAGATTTCAATAAAGCATCTGACAGCCGCTTCCCCTCTCTCCCGCGGCTCTCTGCTGCTTTGTTGAAATGTATACAGGGGGATCGGTGCTTGTAACCCCTGCCCTATGCTGATCGTCCCTGACTGTCCCCTGTGTCCTCCTAAGGTCCCCCTCCATGTGCTCTTCCACCCTATCTGTCCTGCCCCAGATCAGTCAGGTTAGTCAGGATGGAGAGTGGAGGAAGGAGACGGTAAATATGTAATTTACTGGCTTCTTCCTTCTCTGAATGCACAGTCAGTGATCACTGCTTAGTGACTGAGGTGAAGCTCTAGTGACTTCTATCACCTAGTCATGTGCAAGCAAAAATACGTTTTTTCTACTTTCCTTGCACATTAATGGGTATTTTTTGCTAAGTGATATTTAACTACATTCACAAAAAAAAGTAGGAATAATTCCCTTGCAAAGTGTACAGTCTATTTGCCTTGTGTAAATCTACCCTTCTGTATCTTTTTGTTCTTGAATAAAACCTCTTTTTTGCATCAGAAAGTGTGCAGTGTCCTTTCTATTTATTTGATGATTGTTGGAGTCTACTTGAAACTTGTTAGCGCAGTTGTTTGACACCTGTTACGTGCACCTCAACCATTTGCTTTTGTGTGTGTGTGTGTGTATGTTCAGGTATGTATATAATTTATTTTCTTTTATTTTTCACAATCATGTCAGAGAATGGGGCAGCAACCGTTTACATTTCCATACATACCTTTTATTCTTTAAAATAGCAGAACTAATAATGGGGAGAAGATATTAACCTATAGCAGCCCAAATGCCTTTCGCTTATAAGTAACTTATAATTTTTATGGGTCGTTTTACATTAATTGCAGATTGCTATTCACCAATGATTGGTTCTTGAAGAATAACGTCTTTGAAAAGGAACATTTTAAGAATTGTCTTAATTTTTTTTGGGGGGGGGGGGATTTCTGCACAGTTTATAATGTACTAATCTACAGGGGCCTGTTGTGAAAATCTGTGTGACATTGATCTCCTTACCTATCTTCCATATAACCATCCCTCTGCTGCATTTACCAGCAAACAAGAAAACATAGCAATTGTATGAGTCAGGCGGGTGCTGTGGTGAACAGATGTTATAAAGTGGCATTGTCCTTTGTAAAATGAAAACTCTTATAGGTATAGCTAGTCTTAGCAATAGATGTGACATGGTTTGCCCAGATATGACCAAGAATGGACAACTAAGAAATATAAACTCTCACACTTATTGGACATTTAATATTTGTGTTTTGTTACTGTTCAGAGAAATTGACCAGTGAACTGCAGAGCCGTGAAAACAAGTGTATGGCCATGTACAAGAAGCTCAGCAAGTGGCCTGAATGTAATGCTCTCTCAAAGAGACTGCTTTTGAAAAAGTAAGTTCTGAGCTTTGTGTATCATCTCTGCCTTAATTTTACCAGCAACTCATCAGGACTGGGAAATGGAAAAGCTGCCATTGCCTACTAGTTTTTGAAGGTGCATACTACGAGGCTGCATCCTGATCTTCCTTTTCTACTTTTGTGAATTAAGGGGGCTCTGGGTTACTGATCTTCTAGGTATTGATGTCATGATCATTACCTGTGCCTTCAAAGATAATTTGGTGATGGTATCCCCACCTGGCATCCTCCTTGTTAATTTGTACATATTTGATTGTTGAGTGTGTGTAATAAAAAAAAATGTAATTTGTCTGATGGAAAGCCTACCATGTCTTTTGCTGATATTACTTGCCTTGTGTGGAGCACCTAGGTATTTACATGGCTTGCGTGCTGATACCACTTCACAGCTACAATAAATCTATACAGACACACACCATTGATAGGCCTAATTGTCCTGTAAAAATTGTAGATGGGTTGAAATTTTTCTTGTAGAAAAATATTTATTGCATCAAAATCAAATTCACTGGAATGGTTTTCCAAAAATATAAATAGAAATTCAAGTTTGGGCTTGCGTATATCAAGGGAGCAAGCGAAAAAGCTAGAGGATAGCACATATGTAGAAAAGAGTAAAAGGGAAGGAACAATCTGAAACACTCTTAAGTAATACACGTAGTTTCCTTAAAAGCTAAAATGAGTCTGGACCTCATTTCTGACATTAACTGAATAAACTGGCCTTGCAACCTATTACAGTGGTAACTTTTTCCAGGACTTGTTTGGAAAAGGTAGAATATAATTTACAACACCTAGGCCACCAATGTTACCTGCTGTAGACAAAAGCTTAGGGTTACGTTGTACATGGATAAGTGTTGAATATTCCTTTGCATTACTTTTTGTTGTTTTGGCTCCCTGGCACATGCAGATGTAACATATTCAACACTTAGCATACTTGCTCTGGGTCAGTGATTTTGGATCAAGAGTTCTGATGTGCGGCATACTTGTTCCAGGTCAAAGACTTGGGGCATCAGCATAATTGCCAAGCAACTGGTATTTTCGTAGTGAGGTGAGCCACTGCCATTTCTATGTTCAGTGTGTTTCAAGGTCTATTCACGACAGTCCTTGGACCGGGGAATTCAGACCTTTGTATCAAAGTGGAACCAGTTTCAAAGAAGGCACACGAAGATTTTCTTCCAAATAAATGTGACAGCTGTCATGTGTTTCATTTCATGCAGAGCTTTTAATTTTTAAGGTTTACAGTGAGTAGCAGGTTCAGCATAAAGATTTCCACTTTAGGACGTTTATCGTGTGCTTCTCTCAATTCTTCAGCATAAATGTTAATATTTTGTTTACTTGGCTTAATAAATATGTCATTTTTTTTTTGTAGTCCAGATGACTGGCAGTTCTATATTTCTTACTTTGACTCAGTGCTGCACCTTGTTGATGGATCATGGACTCCTCCAGTAGAGAGCCCAATGTAAGTCTCTGCATTTGTTCTTTACTTCTGCATACTTCCTTGACCTCAAAGATTTAGATCAGGTTGGTAAATTTAGGCATTGAAAATTGTAATGGGTAGTTGGAAGGGTATTAAACTGTTAAAAGTATTTGCTGCAGTACCCTGAATCTGGACTATTATGTCACAAAGCCCGCAGTATCTGAATATTTGCTGCAAACAGCAAGATTGCTGACATTGGCTGCTATTTCTACAACAATTTTCTGTTTGATATAGTATAATAGGATGTGGAAAGCTAGGCTTTAGTCTCGACTAAAGGCTATTGACAGCTTGATGATCAGGCAAATACATTAAAGTTTACCTGTCATGAGACAAATATGTAGGCTTCTGTTGCTGACCTGAAAATGCTAGTTCCCTGACTGTCTTTTGGCATTACCACTTCTGCATCTTTCGACGCAGGCCAAGCACAGATTAAACAAGCCAGAGAAAAAAGTCAGCATTTCTAATCCCCTATACTTGTTCCAAGATATTGGCTCATAATATTGAATTAAAAGTATAAATATGACAGCTAGTATTTTCAGGAGGAGCCTACATATTTTTCACAAAACATTTCTTTAAGTTGGAGGCTTAGTCTGTTTAGCTCACTTTTTTCCTCTGGGATCGCTGATATGATCAATGCATAAACATTGGTCCTGCCACTAGGGGGAGCCTAGAGCCCACATTTCTGCAGCAGAGTTTTATTACAACCCCTGAAAAAAGTTTGGAAACCTTGGAAAATGTTTATTTAATTCTGTAGAAAAAAGCTAATTAGACATGCTTCAAAACTATTTTCATTTAACATTTTAACCTTCTGGCTTTAAAAAAACGCTTAAAAAAAACAACAAAAAACAAACACCCGTAGTCAACTGTTGCAACTGTTTTTGAAGATCAAGCAGAGGGGAAAAAATGGAATCACTCAATTCTGAGGAAGGTATTATGGAATCACCATGTACTTTGCAGTTCTAAAACAAACATCTGCATCAGATTACATCTGCTAATTAGTCTGCAGTTAAAAAAAGAGTGCTTGCACACCTTGGCGAGCTGTTGCACCAACCTGATTGACATGAATCATGGCTCCAACACGAGAGATGTTATTTGAAAAAAGGAGTCGATTTAAAAAGCTTCAAGAAGGTAAAACATCACAGAATGTTGCAAAAGATTTTGGTTGTTCCCAGTCAGCTGTGTCTAAAATCTGGACCAAGTACAAATCAAATGGGAAGGTTGTTAACCTGTTGCCGCCCGCCCACCGTCATATGACATGATGGACTTTGAGCGTGGATATCTGAATGATGCCTGTAGCTACAGACATCATTCAGATATTGCTGTTTTCAGCCGGCGATTCCCTACACCATAAGAAGGATCATAGCATCTGTTCCGCCGCTTGATCATTCTTACGGGAGGCGAGAGGGGACGTCCCCTCCCCCCGCCTTCCGGTGCTTCTACTGACTCACCGCTACGATCTATGAGTCGAACACAGGATCCGCCGGCCCCGGATGTTGATCATGGAGTCTCTATGATCGTCGCAGGCCGGGCACGATGTTATGACGTCACGCTCGGCCTCTGCATTCAAGCCGTGATCGGTTTATTTACTTTTTTGATTTCAGGCTTCCCAGCCTAGTGGTGAGATGTGGGGTTTTATTGACCCCATATCTCACTGTAAAGAGGACCTGTCATGTCATATTCCTATTACAAGGGATGTTTACATTCCTTGTAATAGGAATAAAAGTGATCAAAAATTTTTTTTTTCAAAAAAGTGTTAAAACTAAAAAAAAAAAAGTATAATTAACAATAAAAAAAAAAAAAATGTTTTTAAAGCACCCCTTCCCCCGTGTGCTCGCACGCAGAAGTGAACGCACACGCAAGTTCCGTCCACATATGAAAACATGTAACCAGTAAAAAAACTTCAAGCATCGCCTATGGGGATTTTTAAGTACCGAACTTTGGTGCCATTCCACGAGCGTGTGCAGTTTTGAAGCGTGACATGTTGGGTATCTATTTACTCAGCGTAACTTCATCTTTCACAATATGCAAAAACATTGGGCTAACGTTACTGTTTTGTTTTTAAAGCACAAAACTGTTTTTTTCCCAAAAAAAGGCATTCGAAAAATTGCTGCGCAAATACCGTGTGAGATAAAAAGTTGCAACAACCGCCATTTTATTCTCTAGGGTCTTTGCAAAAAAAACATATATAATGTTTGGGGGTTCTATGCAAAAAAAGATGATTTTTACATGTAGAAGAGAAATTTCCGAATTGGCCTGGGTGGCAAGTGGTTAAAGGGAAGTGTACTGGTAGACCAAGGAAGACATCAAAGCATCAAGATAGAAAGCTTAAAGCAATATGCCTTGAAAACTTTCACAACATAACAAATGAGGAACGGTCAAACTGGAGTCAATGTCTGTGACCGAACTAAGACATCTCCTAAAGCAGTGGTTCTCAACTCCTGTCTTTAGGACCCACCAACAGGCCAGGTTTGCAAGATAACTGAAATACATCACAGGTGATATAATTTGCTGCTCAGTGATTTAAGTATTCTAGTCTGCATCTCCCCAAGGTAATACTTAAAATCTGACCTTTTAGTGCGTCCTGAGGACAGGAGTTGAGAACCACTCGACTAAAGGAAATGGGATTTACAGTAATAGAGATAAGCCAGGCGGAAACCATCATTCACTTCTAAACAGAAAAAAAACAGGTTACAGTGGGCTAAAGAAAAGCAACATGAACTGTGGATGACTGGATGAAAGTGATATTCAGCGATGAATTACGAATCTGCATTGGGCAAGGTAATGATGCTGGAACTTTTGTTTGGTGCCGTTCCAATGAAATGTATGAAGACTGCCTGAAACATGCAAGTTTCCACAATCATTGATGATATGGGGTTGCATGTCAGGTAAAGGTAGGGGGAGATGACAGTCCATTATATCTTTCAAAAATACAAGTTTTTATGTTGAGATTTTGGACACTTTTCTTCCATCAATTGAAAGTATGTTTGACATAATTTTTCAGGATGATAATGCATCTTACCATAGGGCAAAAGCCGTGAAAACGTTCCTTCAAGAAAGACATATGTCAATGGCATGGCCTGCAAATAGTCTGGACCACAATCCAATTGTAAATCTGTGGTGGAAATTAATGAACATGGTCTATGACAAGGCTCCAACCTGAAAAGCTGTTTTGGCAAATGCAATAAGAGAAAGCTGGAGCCGGATTGATGAAAAAAATGCTGATTAGTTTAAATCCATGCCTCAGAGAATTCAAGCTGTTATAAAAGCCAGAGGTGGTGCAACAAAGTACTAGTGATGTACTGTAGTGCTCTTTCATGATAGCATAATATTTTCTTCAGATTTGAGTGATTGCATTTTTCTCCTCTGCTTGATCTGCAAAAACAGTTGCCTACAGTTTTCTTTCTTTTTTATTTTAAGTGTTAAAACCAGAAGGTTGGAATATTAAATGAAAATAGTTTTTAGGCATGTCTGTGATTCGTTGTTTTTCTACACCATTAAACAATTGAATGAACATTTTTCAAGAATGGTGATTCCATACTGTTTGTCAGTTTGTATTTTACCTCCTACTTAAATGTATGAGCCTTGCAGTTATGGATTGTAAAAGTAAATTAGGCCTTTTTGGTGAGTCTAGTCCCACTTTAAGTTGGGACCTAAATATAAAGGTTTGGACTATAAAGTTAAAAAAAATGGTATCAAGCAATAGTGTTTCCCCAGGTCAGCGGAAGGAGACTTGGATCACACCATAGAGCAGGTGGTCAGGTTTGTGGAAGATCAAATAGAGCAAGATTCTAAAAATCCACGACCGCTCCGAGGACCATATCTAGCCAAGCTTGAACTGATTAGACGTCTAAGAAGCAGAGGCTGTAATGATGATTACAATCTGGGTAAGTGAACAGGCTATATATTGGGTGGTGGTGTGCAAAAATGGTGAATCCAAACATTGTGGCTGCCTTATGTTCATTAGCTATATCTTCAACTATATTTTTGCACAGCTTTTGGTCTTCGTTTTTCTCACTTATTTAATTTTACCTTGGATACAGTGTTTTTAAAATAAGTTGGGAAACATTGCCAAATTTACTTTGCTTTACCTGTATCTCTTTACATGAACAAAACTGAGGGTTGGCTGGGTTCGTTTTTCAATACAGCAAACCGTTTAGCAGCACTGGGTCTTTCCCTGTGGTATCCAGAATTACTAATGTCACACCCCAAAGGTTTTGAAATGGGATCAGGCATACTCAACAAGTTGAGCAATGCAGTAGATTCCCCATAACTACATATTGCCCTTGCATATTTTTCAATATTAAAACAAAAGAGATTTTGCTGCTTAAAATTAATAATGGAAGAGCTCTGAGACTGAAGTATTTTGGTGTTTTAGGAGACCCGGAAGATCTGATGTTCCAATTCTTTATTAAGTTTGGAGACAAGCCTTGCTGCTTCACCGATATTAAAGTTTTTGTGGATCTTTTCAGTCCAGCCCAGCATTCAAATGTAAGTTTTATGTTCTTTTCATTTTTGTGGTTTCGTATATCATTGCACATAACAGTAATAATGAAAATTCGAAGAATACTCCCAAGGCGAAAATACATGTCTCTTATTTCATTGAGGGACACGGCCTGCAAGAATCTTGACTATAGGGCTTTTGGCGCCACCTTCAGGAGTAGGACACTAGGCAGCTCATTTTTTTTTTTTTTGTCTAGTGTCTGAGTAAGAACCTAGCTCCCTGCTTGGGACTCTTAGTCCCTTTGTTTCTAGCAGGGTTTTTAGTTTTTTGTTTTAATTTTTCAATCTTAATCAACAGCCTAGATAGTATAGATCCTAGTAGTCACCCCAGCTTGGCCAGCAAGTGCATGCAGACCCCTAGCCACATGCCATCAAGGAGTAGCATGGCCCATGGGTTTTTTCACAGGAAACGCACGATAGAACAGTCTGGACTCTTGACACACTGTCCGCTCTGGCTAACAGACCCCCCTATGTGGGAGGCTGACTAGGACAAGGTTCCTACGCTATTCTGATAGGAGCGGCTGAGTCTGAAGTATGGGCAGCACTTCCAAAAGCGAAAAAAGTCTTTCTACTCCAGGTGTTTGAAACAACTGCAGAACACATCAGCTTCCCTCTGTTCTTTTCCCGGTACTGGTTCGGGGGAGTCCTGGAGATTCTTGTCTCTTGGGTGGAAGGGACGCTCAGCCATAAATAAGGTGAACAAAAAAAGCTTACTTCCCATCTCCTCTTCCTCGAAAGACTGAGGTAGAAGTTGATGTGGCTGTGGTTTCCACACAACCTGTGGAGTTGGATCCGACCCCCTTGGATGCTGAGAACAAATCTTCTGCAACTTCTTTAGCACAAGAAAAAGCCGGTGTCTGCCTTGATCTTCTCTGTGCAGGAGACCCTTGAAATTGAGGCTTGCCCCAAGGAATTCAGAGGTGGAGACGTTTTCTTTTGGCACTTACAGTGCCTTGAAAAAATATTCATACCCCTTTGAAACTTTCCACATTTTGTCATGTTACAATCAAAAATGTAAATGTATTTTATTAGGATTTTATGTGATAGACCAACACAAAATGGCACATAATTGTGAAGTGGAAGGAAAATGATAAATGGTTTTCAACATTTTTTACAAATGTGTGAAAAATGTGGCGTTCAGTTGTATTCAGCCCCCCTGAGTCAATACTTTGTAGAACCACCTTTCGCTGCAATTACAGCTGCAAGTCTTTTTGGGTATGTCTCTACCAGCTTTGCACATCTAAAGAGTGAATTTTTTGCCCATTCTTCTTTGCAAAATAGCTTAAGCTCTGTCAGATTGGATGGAAAGTGTCTGAACAGCAATGTTAGTCTTGCCACAGATTCTCAATTGGCTTTAGGTCTGGACTTTGACTGGGCCATTCTAACACATGAATAAAACCATTCCATTGTAGCTCTGGCTGTATGTTTGGGGTCGTTGTCCTGCTGGAAGGTGAACCTCTGCCCCAGTCAAGTCTTTTGCAGACTCTAACAGGTTGTCTTCTAAGATTAGTAGTGTAGTATTAAACCGCGCTTAGTGTTCAAATTGTGAAAATAAAAGCTAGTACAAAGCAGCCAGCACTACAAGGGACAACTTGTGCAAAAGAAAGAAGTATAAACAGTGCAGCGCTGAACTTGAATCTTATAGATATAAATAGTGATAATGAGTGGTGAATCATTATGTAAAAAAAAAAAAAAAAGGGTAATAACATAATAAGAGAACTCATAAACAGTTCATATATGAAAATAGTGAGTCCATAGAGTTTTGTGATGCCAATAGTAATAATCAATCACCCAAGAAAGAGGGATTACTGCTGTGAAAAACTTCTGCCACCAAAATATGATTTAAGGAGGCTTACCGGAACATATGGACCCCAGCTTATACCAAATGGGTCAAACAGGCAGTGGTGTCTCAACACCTAGATATAGACGATTCGCTGGAATCTCCTCCAATAGACCTTTTGATGTTAGGAAGATTTGCCAACAACCACAGGAGCCGATATGATATGTGTAGATGACCTATAGGGCCTTTCAGAGTCAAAACTGGAATCTTCTCATCAGTACTCCGTTAGGACATAGATCCAAAGAGAAAGGATAGAAGACTCGACATAGTGTAAAACCATAGATAAAATTAATTTTAAAAAAGGTAGATCACTCACATTTCAGTAAACGTCAAAAGCATGGATTGAACAATGCATGGAAAAATCGAGTTGTAGTGGCATAGACAGGACAGTAGAAAGTTTAATTTTTGTCTCATCTGACCAGAGCACCTTCTTCCACATGTTTGCTGTGTCCCCCACATGGCTTCTTGCAATCTGCAAACTGGACTTCTTATGGCTTTCTTTCAACAATGGCTTTCTTCTTGCCACTTTTCCATAAAGACCAGATTTGTGGAGTGCACGACTAATAGTTGTCTGGTGAACAGATTTTCCCACTTGAGCTGTGGATCTCTGCAGCTCCTCCAGGGTTACTGTGGGCCTCTTGGCTGCTTCTCTGATTAATGCTCTCCTTGCCAGGCCTGTTGGCTTAGGTGGATAGCCATGTCTTGGTAGGTTTACAGTCATGCCATACTCTTTCCATTTTCAGATGATGGATTAAACAGTGCTCTGTGAGATGTTCAAAGCCTGAGATATTTTTTTTTATAACCTAAGCCTGTTTTAAACTTCTCCACAACATTATCCCTGACCTGTCTGTTGTGTTCCTTGGCCTTCGTGATGCTGTTTGTTCACTAAGGTTCTCTAACAAACCTCTGAGGGCTTCACAAAACAACTGTATTTATACTGAGAATAAATTACACACAGGTAGACTCCATTTACTAATTAGGTGACTTCTGAAGTCAATTGGTTCCACTAGATTTTAGTTGAGGGTATCCGAGTAAAGGGGGCTGAATACAAATGCACACCACATTTTTCAGATATTTATTTGTAAAAAATATTTGAAAACCATTTTATCATTTTCCTTCCACTTCACAATTATTCACCACTTTGTATTGGTCTATCACATAAAATCCCAATAAAATACTTTTACGTTTTTAGTTGTAACTTGACAAAATGTGGAAAATTTCAAAGGGTATGAATACTTTTTAAGGCACTGTAACAGACTGTGCGCCACAGGAGTTTTTCCCTATCCTTTTCATTTTGACAGATTTGTGTAAACGGTTTTCATTTCCAAATTTCTTTGAGGAGGCTCTTCTCAAAAAGTGGACTTCTCTCCCAGTTGTGGGTCCACCAGTCTTCATGCGAAACAAGACTATTATGATTGAGGTGGAAAAATTGCCATCATTCAAGGACCAGGCCAACAGGAAGGCGGACGCTGTCATGCCTTCCACATATACCGTTGGCTGTCTGGCCCTTCACCCAGTTCTGCACACAGCCCTTGTTAACCAAACACTCATGGAATGGTCAAAACTTCTGCATCAGGGCTTGGGAAGGAACAGTTTGATCTAGAGCCTCAGGTGCGTGTGTGATGCATCGCTGGATGTGAGCCCCCTTGCTCTGAAAACTGTCTTGGTTGTAGTTCTGTGCCGGCAGAAGTCCTCTCTGGTCCCAACAAAGTGGTTAGAATACCTGTAATAGAATGAAAAAAAAAAGTTTTGGAAGTTGCACATCTCTGCAAAACCCTGTAAAGTGTATGAAAGCCTCAGTCCGGGCTCCAACCAAGCCACACCCCAACTCGTTTCACTCCGCCCACTGTTCCCTATGACTAAACTCTGTGGGCAGAGTGAAACACATTGAGGGCGTGGCCTGGTTGGAGGTCAGGCTGACATACACCACCTTACAGCGTTGTGCAGAGATGTGTGCCTTCCAGGACTTTTCTCTTTTGTATTAGAGGACTAGAGCTGGGACAAGCTCTCTTTGTCTGCACTCCAAGACTATATAAGAGGACCCAGTGGAGCCTTGAGCAGCACCTGTCAATTTTTGTTTGAGTCACGGTTACAATACCTGGGTCTGATTATAGACTTTACACAGCCAAGAGTGTTTATTCCACTAGAACAAGCTTCGGAAACTGCGAGCCTTGGTTCGGTTGTTGCTGTCTCGCAGGTGGTCCCCTGTGATTCTGCATGCTGGTTTTGGGCCTTGTGGTTTCCACCTACGAGGCATTCTAGTATGCACAGTTGTATACTCAAGTTTTGCAGAAGGAAATTCTGAAAATCTCCATTGGACAGTCAGTCAAGTCCCCCCCTTTTCTGGTGGCTTCAGTCTCCGTTTCTGCTTGGTGGCAAGATTTACCCCCTCTTTAGACTGTGGTCACAACGGATGCCTGCCTGTCTGATTTGGGGTGGGGGAAGAGGATCGATAGCTCAGCCCAAGGCCTTTGGACCAAGGAGGAATCTGTTGCTTATCAGCTGGAGCTGCGTGTGATCAGGTTTTGTCAGAGAAGGCCACGGTGGTGGCCTATGTCAATCACCAGGGCGGAACGAGCAGTTCGTCCGTGACACTATAGGTATCTCACACTCAAGTGAACAGAGTTCCAATTTCTGCTCTCTGTAGTTTTATATTTCAGAAGTAGTAAAACAGGCAGGTAGATTACCTCTGCCATCAAATTCTAGACCAAGTAGCGTGGGCCCTACATCTAGAGGTTTTCCAACAAATTTGCCTGCACCCTGTATGTGGATCTTCTGGAGCCTCCTCTTAACAGGGAGGTGCTAAATTTGTGGCGAGGGCAAGGGATCTCTGGGCAGATGTGACAGATGGCCAGGTTGAGTCTCTTATCTCTTCCCACCATTGAAACTCCTTCCAAGACTGTTGCAAAGGATAGAGGCTGAATCCTTTCCAGTGGCCTCATATTCGTGTCATGGACCCAGGAATGCCAACAAGATGCGCTTAGTCCTCGATGCCCCCTAGCGTCATGGTCTGTGAGAGGACCTGCTGTCCCAATGGTCGAGCTTCCACCCTGCTTTGCTGGCTTTGACCGCAGGTTCTGAGGGACAGGGGGTTGTTAGTGTCTGAAATCCCTACTATGTTGAAGACACGTAAATTGATTTCTTTAAAAATGTATTGTCGTACCTTACATTTTCCGGTGCAAATCTTCTGGTGTGTATCCATGCATCTTTTCAGTGGCTAGGATCCTGGCCTTCCTCCAGCGGGGCATTGATCAGAAGCTTGCTATAAGTACCATTTAGGGGCCAGGTTTCAGCCCTTGTGGTTTTCTTTCAATGTCCTCTAACTATGCATCTCTTTTTTTTTATACCTTTCTTCCAAGGGGTTAGACATGTAGCTCCTCTGGTGCATTCTCCATTGACATCGTGGGGCTTGAACCTGTTGCTGTCAGTCCTGCAGAAGCCTCTTTTTCAAAATAGAAGGGATATTTCTTTGATGACTCTTTATTAAAAGGTCACCTTTTTTTTTTTTTTTTGGTGGGTTTCACTACTTCTGCGTGTTCTGTGTTGAAACTGGCAGCTGTCTTGTAAATCCCCTTGGTCCTGCACTTGGTTTGGCCACTAGTAAAGGCTGCCCATAGACGGTGCTTGGGGGTTTTTTTGTTTTGTTTTGTTTTTTTCCTTCTGCCTAGTCTTGTCCTAAAGGTGGTGCTATAGCCATATGTCCAGGGTTCTTGCTAGGCTGTGTCTTTCAGTGAATGCAGAGAAAGGGATTAGAAGTAGTAGTGAGTAGATGTTTCGCTATGAACCGTACCTGTCAGTCCATTTTAGCTAACGCTTTCTTCTGTGTGAAGTTTATAAACAGGCTGCTGGGCTCGTTACCTCTGACTCCTCCTGTCGTGGGAGACTTTGCATTGCCAGAGGATATCAAGGGCATGCAGAGACACCTATGTGTGATTCAGCTTAGTAGACTGCTGGGGCTCCATGAAAAGATGGACAGAGCACAGAAACAGGAAGCAGTTAGAGAAATCATCTTTAGATACAGACATGGACTTCAGTTTGGTAAGTTTGTCCTGTGGCTAGTATATATATTTTTCATTTTGTTTTAACATGTCGCTTTAGAAAATCAAGTTTGGTGTCCTTTTTCATGTAAAACCAATTATTAAAGAGTCAATAAAATAGGCCAGGCTGTCTGCAGTGGTGTTAAATGGGTGTTCTTATTACATCAAGACTATGGAATGTTGTGTCCAAGAGCTGTGTATACCAAAGGGTTGTTTTGCACATGCCAAATGACACACATTTCAGTGCCAGCTCTGAATCTTTAATCTTTGCATTGAGATGAAATCGGTCAGGTGCATGTATTGTATATCGAATGAGCAAATACGTGACGCCTTAAGACCTACCTACAGTTGAATTAAGACATTCAATTGGTTTATTTGATTGCCAGTAATGTTGCTCTGTTGGGTGCAAGTTATTAAAAACTGAAAAAGGTATTTAACCGCTTGCCGACCGTATACTGTAGATTTACAACAGCAAGGCCGCTTTCCTGCGCAGGATCCATGTACCTAGTACATGATCCTGCACTTTTGGGTTTGGGGGACGCGTGCCTCTGCCAGCCCGCTCCTGCTATTAGACCCAGTGGAAGCTGATTATCGGGTACAACAGACTTGATGTCTACTGGCACCCGCAGATGCTTCAGTACACAGGCAGAACGGCGAACAAGGCAGATTGCTGTTTTGTCACTACAGAACACATGGATCCTGTGTCTCTGGTAAGCAGATGTTAACCCCTTCCCTGCCAGTGTCAGTACAGTGACTGCATATTTTTTTTATCATGGATCACTATTGGTGTCACTGGTCCCCAAAAATTGTCAAGTGTCAGTGTCCCGACTGTCCGCAGCAATATTGCAGTCGCTGTTCGCCGCCATTACTAGTAAAAATAAATGAATAAAAATATATAGCTTGTAGACACTATAACTTTTGTGCAAACCAATCAATATACGCTTATTGGGATTTTTTTTTTTACCAAAAATATGTAGCAGAACACATATCGGCCTTTGATGAAGGAGTTTTTTTTTTTTTTATTATTATTTTATATGTTTTATAGCAGAACGTAAGTAATGTTTTTTGTTTGTTTTTTTTTTTTGTTTATAGCGCAGAAAATAAAAACAAACACAGCTCTATTTGTGGGGGGGGGAAAAATACAATAAATTTTGTTTAGGTGCAGTGTTGCACAACCAGACAATTGTCAGTTAAAGTAACGCAGTGCCGTATCGCAAAAAATGGCCTGGTCATGAAAGGGGGTAAACCTTCCGGACTTGAAGTGGTTAAATAAAACAAGATTTTAAAAATAAATCTTAAACTATAAAATTATGAAAAACTTCTTTAGGCACTGGCATCTATAGGGACAGTTTACCTTTGCGGGTGCAAACGCAGCGGAAAGCGCTTTGCTTCGCAAAAGTGGCAAGCATGATCTCCTCCTGTCATGTTCAGCGGGTTGTACCACCGTCGAGTGTGACTCCGTGAAGTCAGTGGCACCGTGCTGCAATCGGGAGCCTAGCATTTGGCTTGCAGTTGCGGTACGTTATTCCTGTTCTAAAAAACAATTTGGCTGTCATAGAAAAACAGGCATTCAGAAGGTGGCAATATCGTCTTCTGAATGCATGGCTGAGCTATGACTAAGCAATGGTGATGCTGTGAAACGCGTCAACTGTTTGTTTGTCCTGCTTCTGTTGTCATATGAACGTTGACTATTCATACAACTAGAAAATTCATTTCCTGGAGAAAATGAGTGGGAATGCTGAATTGCTAAAGCTAACTGGATGAATAGCTTAAATCCGTAAGAAAAGGTTTAAGTGAGAATAGTTGGAAAAGTAGGAATTGTTTTAAAATAGACATGAATTTCATTAAAAAAAGTTTAACACCATCACTAATGTATGAAAGATGTGAAATATTTAAAAATTTTTTGAAAAGCTTTTTGATCATTAATCCCCACGCCTAATGAGTGAGAGACAGTGTGAGAGAACCCTTCAAACGAGCCTTAATAAATCCACAATGTACATGCTATGGAAACAGCGACTTCACCGTTAGAGCCTTTGTGAACGTATAAAATTTATGTTGATAAACTTAAAAATGTGGGCATGTCAGTGATTTAAAAAAGAAGTTGGCTGTGCGTTTCGCTGGGAAATGTGAAGAATTTTATACCGGACAGTCAATGGAAGAAAGAGTGTAGAACTCTTGTCATTTGGAAGCTCAACCAGCCAAAAGTATCACAAAACTGAGCACATTGCCCCAAATTAGACAAAAATACCTACGTTTTGATGTATAAATTGTGTGCGACAAGTAGATCTTGTGGGCATGAGAGCAATTTATAGAGAAGGAACTCAGATTATTTCTTTAAGGCTCTATGCTCTAGCTATGGCATCATCCACTCTAAGCAGCCCAATACACACTCTGTTTAATCGATAAAATTTCCTGAAATTATCACTAAACAAACAGCTTTTTCACAAAAACTGTAAAAGATATCAAACTGAAAAGATATAGCCAGATAGCTGAATATTTTGGCGTCTGTAGGTGAAAGTATGAAGGAGCTGAAACTTTTGGGAGCAGAAGCAGATTTTAAGGATTTGAAGCATGCTCTCATTGACTTCAATGTTAAAAAAAGTGTTAAAAAGCTTAATATTTTAAAAAGTATAAATAGTAGAAAAAAAGTTGAAAAAGTCCCTTCAGCTGAAAGAGCTGAACATTTTAAAAGTTGAATTGTTTTAATAGCTGAAAGTATGCAGAAGTTACACAGAGCCAAAAAACGTATGGAATAATAAAATTATAGTTAAAACTAGAAAATGCATTTCCTGGGGAAAATGCGTGGGAATGCTGAATAGCTGAATTGCCGCCATCAAAACGGCCCCCATAAAAACGGCCCCCATCAAAACGGCCCCATCAAAACAAATAACAATAGTGGGACTGCTGAAGCATTCCCACTGATAAAGGCTTTGATCGGAGTGCGGCTCTCAAGAATCCATTTCTTCGGTTGTGCCTGCACCAGTCTCTAAAGTGATCCACCACAGTTAGCTCTTCAGAGACCAAACGAGCAGTTACTGTCTTCAACTGCACTGTTAGTACATGATGCAAAAAAAAAAAAAGCAGCAAACTCCAATGAAAAACCTGGCAAAGACTCTAAACTCTCACTCTTATATTTTTACATAGATAAAGATCTGTTATGTAATTAACCCAATAGGTAAATAGAAGGCACATGTCCCACACCTGTAATGCAAATACAAAAGTACAAACATATTTTATTCACACAAATCTCACACAAATACGGTACAGTAAATAAAAGATAGAGCCAACATCCTCCATCCTCATCCTGGTTTAGGTACATCAATGGCGTCTTTATTTTATGGACAAGCTCCAGAGAAGAGGCTCAGTAATTTACGGCATGTCACTAACGCAATGTGTGATTCTCAGGTGACTTTTTTTGGGGATTTGAGTGTTGAAATCGGGCCAGGGGTTACAAACAATGCAAAACTGTAAAGGGGGATCCAGGCAGGTGCCCTTAAATCCAGATTGTAAAAAAGTGTATAGAGAGTTTAACTGGCTTTAAGCTTTTCAAAGAACCAACGAGCGT
The DNA here is from genome assembly GCF_042186555.1 of Aquarana catesbeiana. Taxonomy (NCBI): domain Eukaryota; kingdom Metazoa; phylum Chordata; class Amphibia; order Anura; family Ranidae; genus Aquarana; species Aquarana catesbeiana. The sequence continues at coordinate 236,223,096 of NC_133324.1, forward strand.
AACAGAGGGGATCTTCTATATGCCGGTAGAAAAACACAGGAGCAAACTAAAGTTACAAGTACGTTGAGTCCCTGGTATACACACACCTCTTAATGCAGTTCAAGGAGATACTGTATGTGCCAAATATTGGCATTTTTTAGCAAGGGATGAGCTGATCAAGAAGTTTTATACCAGCAGATCTAGAGTGGATATAAAGTCTACACACCCCTGTTAAAATGTCAGGTTTCTGTGATATAAAAAAATTAGACAGATAAATAATTCCAGAAACTTTTTCCACCTGTAATGTGACCTATAAACTGTACAACTCAATTGAAAAACAAACTGAAATCTTTTGCTGGGGGGGGTATAAAAAAAAAAAAACTAACTAAAATGTGCTTGCATATGTGTGCACACCCTCTTATAACGGTTGTAACTGTGTTCAGGATTAAGCATTTGCATCTAAGCTCATGTTAAATAAGAGTCATTACACCCCTGCCATCATTTATAGTGCCAGTGATTAACCTCAAATAAAGTTCAACTATTCTAGTAGGTCTTTCCTGACATTTTCTTAGTCGCATCCTGCAGCAAAAGCCATGGTCCGCAGAGAGCATCCAAAACATCAGAGGGATCTCAATGTTAAAAGGTATCAGTCAGGAGAAGGGTACAAAATCATTTCCAAGGCATTAGAAATACCATGGAAGACAGTCATCAAGTGGAGAAAATGTGGCACAACAGTGACATTACCAAGAATTGGATGTCCCTCCAAAATTGCTGAAAAGACAAGAAGAAAACTGGTCAGGAAGACTGCCAAGAGGCCTTCAGCAACATTAAAGGAGCTGCAGGAATATCTGGCAAGTACTGGCTGTGTGGTACATGTGAAAACAATCTCCCGTATTCTTCATATGTCTGGGCTATGGTGTAGAGTGGCAAGATGGAAGCCTTTTTTTTTTTTTACAAAGAAACATTTAAGCCTGGCTAAATTTTGCAAAAACACATCTAAAGTCTCCAAAAAGCATGTGGGAAACTGTGTTCTGGTCTGATGAAACCAAGGTTCAATTTTTTGGCCATAATGCCAAAAGATATGTCTGGTGCAAAAACACTGCACATCACCAAAGACACCATACCCACAGTGAAGCATGGTGGTGGCAGCATCATGCTTTGGGGCTGTTTTTCTTCAGTTGGAACAGGGGCCTTAGTCAAGGTAGAGGGAATTATGAACAGTTCCAAATACCAGTCAATATTGGCACAAGAGGAACTTCATCTTTCACCACCAGGACCCAAAGCATACATCCAAATCAACAAAGGAATGGCTTCACGAGAAGAAGATTTAAAGTTTTTGGAATGGCCCAGCCAGAGCCCAGAACTAAATTGAATTGAAAATCTGTGGGATGATCTAAAGAGGACTGTGCACAGGAGATGCCCTTACAATCTGACAGATTTGGAGTGTTTTTGCAAAGAGTTGGCAGATATTGCCAAGTCAAGATGTGCCATGCTAATAGATTCATACCCAAAAAGACTGAGTGCTGTAAAAAAAAAATCAAAAGGTACTTCAACAAAGTATTCGTTTAACCACTTAAGGACCAGCCTCGTTTTGGAATTTAGGTGTTTACAACAGTTTTTTTTGCTAGAAAATTACTTCGAACCCCCAAACATTATATATTGTTTTTTTTTTTTTTTTTTTCTAACACCCTAGAGAATAAAATGGCAGTCATTGCAATACTTTTTTTCACATCGCAGCGGTCTTACAAGTACGCTTTTTTTGGAAACAATTCACTTTTTTGAATAAAAAAATAAGACACCAGTAAAGTTAGCCCAATTTCTTTTATATTATGAAAGATAATGTTACGCCGAGTAAATTGATACCCAACATGTCATGCTTCAAAATTGCGCCCGCTCGTGGAATGGCGTCAAACTTTTACCCTCAAAAATCTCCATAGGTGACATTTAAAAAATTCTACGGGTTGCATGTTTTGCGTTACAGAGGAGGTCTAGGGCTAGAATTATTGCTCTTGCTCTAACGATTGCGGCGATACCTCACGTGTGGTTTGACCACTGTTTTCATATGCGGGTGTTACGTATGCGTTCGCTTCTGCGCGCGAGCTTGTCGGGACGGGGGTTTTTTTAAAAATCTTTATTTTACATGATTTTATTTATTTTTACACCTGTTTTTTTTTTTTTTTAAATTGTGTCACTTTTATTCCTATTACAAGGAATGTAAACATCCCTTGTAATAGGAAAAAAAAGCATGACGGGATCTCTTAAATATGAGATCTGGGGTCAAAAAGACCTCAGATCTCATATTTACATTAAAATGCAATAATAAAAAAAAAATCATTTAAAAAAAAATGAATTGAAAAAATGTGCCTTTAAGACGTATGGGCGGAAGTGACGTTTTGAAGTGTCATGGAGACGAGTGGGCGCCATCTTAGCCTCACTCGTCTCCAGGCACAGTAGGGAGACGGACGCAATCAGCTCCGGTATGCGGCGGAGGGCACCGAATTGTGGCGGGAGGGGGGGGGCCCTTTCCCGTCACCGATAAAAGTGATCCCGTGGAGACTCCGCCGCAGAGATCACTTTTATCTAAAAGCCGACCGCCGCACGAAAACGGGGATACCGGGGTTATGGCAGCTAGCTGCTGCCATAACAATATCCGCCACCAAACTTTGGATGTACATCGACGTGCGGCGGTCGGCAAGTGGTTAAGGGTGTGCACACTTATGTAACCGTATTTATTTTTTTACTTCCCTCCAGCTAAAAGATGTCAGTTTGTTGTTCAGTTGAGTTGTACAGTTTATAGGTCACATTAAAGGTGGAAAAACTTCTGAAATTATTTTTGTGGGGTTTTTTTACGTCGCAGAAACCTGACGTTTTAACAGGGGTGTGTAGACTTTTTATATCCACTGTATGTTTAGGAAAGCTCAATCACTGGGAGATCTACTTATGCATAGTGATCTTACCTGAGAAATGAAGAGAAGTCATGGCGTTCCAGGTGGTATGTCCAGATGTAGAATCTGATATTTGTGGATAGATGATAAAAGGTCCCGCTCTTGGTTCACCAGAAGGCACCCAAGGAGGGTGCAGGCAATGCATGGAGTGAAATACAGAGCTGGTGGACAATGTGTTGACCTGCCATTAACTTTGGCAAAACTATTTAAATATGTTCAGAGATGCAGGGTCACGTCTGACAGTCTTGTCTTCAATTTGAGATCTGCAGTGGCAGTGCATTTAGATTTGGAACAGAAATAGGATGTTACTGTATTGGACAGGTGATGAGCAGTGCCTGGTTTTCTCCACACATAATGCTTAGAATTAAGTCCAAAAAGTTCTATCTTGGTCTCATCAGACCAGAGAATCTTATTTCTCACCATTTTGGATTTCTTCAGGTGTTTTTTTTTTTTTTTTTTTTTTAAGCAAACTCCATGCGGGCTTTCATGTGTCTTGCACTGAGGAGAGGCTTCCGTCGGGCCACTCTGCCATAAAGCCCCAACTGGTGGAGGGCTGCAGTGATGGTTGACTTTCTACAACTTTCTCCCGACTGCATCTCTGGAGCTCAGCCACAGTGATCTTTTTGGTTCTCCTTTACCTTTCTCACCAAGGCTCTTCTCCCCCGATAGCTCAGTTTGGCCGGACGGCCAGCTCTAGGAAGGGTTCTGGTCGTCCCAAACGTCTTCCATTTAAGGATTATGGAGGCTACTGTGCTGTTAGGAACTTTTTTTGTAACCTTGGCCAGATCTGTGCCTTGCCACAATTCTGTCTCTGAGCTCTTCAGGCAGTTCCTTTGACCTTATGATTCTCATTTGCTCTGATATGCACTGTGAGTTGTAAGGTCTTATATAAACAGGTGTGTGGCTTTTTTTAATCAAGTCCATTCAGTATAATCAAACACAGCTGGACTCAAATGAAGGTGTAGAACCATCTCAAGGATGATCAGAAGAAATGGACAACACCTAACTTAAATATATGAGTGTCACAGCAAAGGGTCTGAAAACTTAGGACCATGTGATATTTCAGTTTTTCTTTTATTTTAATAAATCTGCAAAAATGTCAACAATTCTGTGTTTTTCTGTCAATATGGGGTGCTGTGTGTACATTGAGGAAAAAAAGTAACTTAAATTATTTTAGCAAATGGCTGCAATATAACAAAGAGTGAAAAATGTAAGGGGGTCTGAATACTTTCCGTCCCCAGTGTATGCCTAGAGGTGTTGACCACACGTTTCCTACTGCTCACATGAAATATTGTGGAAGATTGACTCTATATTGATGAAACTCAGTTGTTATAAGGTCCTATATTGGAATGAAAGCAGTTCTATATATGGGAAGTGCTTTTGTGCCAACAGAATATATGAAATTTGATTACCTATTGAATTGTATAGATTATACTGTGAGATTTTTGTAGAGAAATCCAGTGGCATTTACTCAATAGTGGGAGCCCTTTGAAGCACAGGAGGACACTGCCCTTTTTTTTCTCCTTTCTACTTGGCCAAGTATTCTGGTGATGATTATGTGAATAAATTCTGTTTTTTTTCTGCTTTTGTATTGGTAGAATTAGGCATGAGTGTATGTTCCTTCTATTTACCTTTATTTTTTGTTTGAAAACATGAGATATTTGGTATATATGAATAGGAGTGTGCGTTTAAAGTCTTGGCCAGGTTTTTTTTATGTGAGTTTGGATAATGAACATTCTACCAGAGACTCCTCCACTCAAATGTTCTGTTGATTTGATACAGTCTATGATTGTTAGGAACCTTGAGATTTTTTTTACCCAGTGTTTCCATTGTTCTTCCCATTAGGAAAGTCCTGTCTGAAAACAGAGCTGCAATTCTCTGATTACTACTGTCTCATAGGAGCCCACTTACTCCTAGATATGTGGCTTAGTGGTAAGTATATGCTTTATTTGGGAGTACTTGCTGTTTATAGAACACTCAAAATAAAATGCTTTAGTGAGATTTTTTTAATGAACCACAGCCAAAAGTCCATTTTGAAGTGAAGAAATCTTTGTCCCAGTGAGAGATATTTTCCCTCACTTCCTGTTCTGGTGACACAACTGCGAGTGAGGGGAAACCTCCGTAATTTGGCATAGACAGCAATAAATATCTGGTAGTGCAGAAAAAGTTTACAGCCGCTATCAAAAAAAAAAAAAAAAAAAAAAAAGTTTGACCTTCATTTTTTGACTGATCTATCACCTCTTATCTCCACTTGTAGCACCTGATGCTTTAAAGGTTCTGTTCCATTGAATTGCATGTACTTCACATTTGTTTAGCTTTTGACATAAGGGAGTACACACCTGAAGGCAGAATTTCACTGGGCAGAATGGATGCGGCATATACCATAGTAGTGGTCATTTTTGAGAGTGTCACGGTATTCAGGCTTATTGGGAGCCTGTACGGAAAGAAATACCGGTGCTGGCATTGCTTACCACCTTCTGAAAATGCTAGTTCCCTGGCTTTCTATGGCTTTAAGACTTTTTTTTTTTTTTTTTTTATCACTGACCAAGAACAACATGGCAAATCCAAGTAATGTCGGAACTCTTGATCTGCATACTTGGCTTTCGGCAACATCTCGAAGCCCATGGACCAGCAAGACAGCTGCTGTTTTCAGTAGGAGCTCAGCAATGGTGGCCCAAGTTTCTCTAAGCACTAATTTCCAGTGCAGACTTTGTTTTAGTAGCCTTTTGTGGAAAGAAAGCTCCTAAGCATTCACTTAAGAGAATTCAAAAGTCTTTAATTTGATTTCTTTGTGCAGGTGAAGACTGGGCAGTTTGGCACGCTCTTACTTTATTAGAAGAAGGATTAAATAACAGTCCTTCTAATGCCCAGTTTAAACTGCTGCTTATTCGCACCTACTGCACACTGGGAGCATTTGAGCCAGCTATGGAACTGTATAGCAGCCTGGATGCTAAACACATACAACATGACACAATTGGGTAAGTGTTGTGTTTTGTTTTTTTTTTGTTTTTTGTTTTTTCCCTGATCTTTCCACCTATATTGCAGTTTGAAAAATATTCCAAAGTACCAGTATTTTTGTTAACGTTTATATTGGAGATTTACTGGAACGGGTGCAGCTGTGCATAGTAACCAATCGTAAATCTTCCTCATTGTGTCCATATATATTTCCTGTGTTCATAAACCAGCTTTCTATATTTTTTTTTTTCTGACCCCATTGTTCAATTCTCTAATTCTCTCTATCTATGTCATAGCACCTGCTTTAACTCTAGGAGTGCTTCTTTTATAATTGCTGTATACATACAGTATCTCACAAAAGTGAGAACACCCCTCACATTTTTGTAAATATTTTATTATATCTTTAAATGTGACAACACTGAAGAAATTACACTTTGCTAAAATGTAAAGTAGTGAGTGTACAGCTTGTAATAACAGTGTAAATTTGCTGCCCCCTCAAAATAACTTGACACACAGCCATTATTGTCTAAACTGCTGGCAACAAAAGTGAGTACACCCCTTAGTGAAAATGTCCAATTATGGCTCAAAGTGTCAATATTTTGTGTGGCCACCATTATTTTCCAGCACTGCCTTAACCCTCTTGGGCATGGAATTCACCAGAGCTTCACAGGTTGCCACTGGAGTCCTCTTCCACTGCTCAATGACGACATCACGGAGCTGGTGGATGTTGGAGACCTTGCGCTCCTCCACCTTCCGTTTGAGAATGCTCAATAGGGTTTAGGTCTGAAAGACACGCTTGGCCAGTCCATCACCTTTACCCTCAGCTTCTTTAGCAAGGCAGTGGTTATCTTGGAGATGTGTTTGGGATCATTATGTTGTAATACTGCCCTGCGGCCCAGTCTCCGTAGAGAGGGGATCATGCTCTGCTTCAGTATGTCACAGTACATGTTGGCATTCGTGATTCCCTCAATGAACTGTAGCTCCCCAGTACCGGCAGCACTCATGCAGCCCCAGACCATGACACTCCCATCAACATGCTTGAGTGTAGTCAAGACACACTTGTCTTTGTTCTCCTCACCTGGTTGCCGCCACACGCGCTTGACCCCCATCTGAGCCAACCAAGTCTATCTTGGTCTCATCAAGCCACAGGACATGGTTCTAGTAATCCATAGTCTGCTTGTCTTCAGCAAACTGCGGGCTTTCTTGTGCATCATCTTTAGAAGAGGCTTCCTTCTGGGACAACAGCAGACTAATTTGATGCAATGTGCAGCGTATGGCCTGGGCGCTGACAGGCTGATTCCCACCCCTTCAACCTCTGCAGCAATGCTGGCAGTATTCATACGTCATATCCCAAAATCAACCTCTGGATATGACTCTGAGCACGTGCACTCAACTTCTTTGGTTGACCATGGCGAGGCCTGTTCTGAGTGGAACCTGTCCTGTTAAACCACTGTAGTCTTGGCCACCGTGCTGCGGCTCAGTTTCAGGGTCTTGGCAATCTTCTTACAGCCTTGGCCATCTTTATGTAGAGCAATAATTATTTTTTTTTCAGATCCTCAGAGAGCTCTTTGCCATGAGGTGCCATGCTTATCTTCCAGTGACCAGTATGAGAGAGTGAGAGCGATAACACCAAATTTAACACACCTGCTTCCCATTCACACCTGAGACCTTGTAACACAATTCACATGACACCGGGGAGGGAAAATGGCTAGTTGAGCCCAGTTTGGACATTTTTACTTAGGGGTGTTCTCACTTTTTTTTGCCAGCGGTTTAGACATTAATGGCTGTGTGTTGAGTTATTTTGAGGGGACAGCAAATTTACACTGTTATTCAAGCTGTACACTCACTACTTTACATTGTAGCAAAGTGTCATTTTTTCAGTGTTGTCACATGAAAACGTAATAAAATATTTACAAAAATGTGAGGGGTGTACTCACTTTTGTGAGATACTGTATGTTCCTACATACTTACATCATGGTTCATGATGATGGCTAAAATATTGATATAAATCTGTGTTCAGAACTTTTTCCTAGCTCATGTAATAATGCCACTGCTGTGTGTAGTAATTGTTCCAAGAAACATGATTGCTCAAGACCAACCTAAAACCATGAACAAAAATGTAATATCTTAATCGTACAATACAGCACTCAGGACCTGTATTGATATTTCATAGTTTATATGCAGACTAACTTCAGGTGATTGGACAATGCCAAAAAAATTGCTATGGCCATCCCTAGTGTGCAGTCGTATAACCCTGACAACTCTGTAAGACTCCAGTTTTTTTTTTTTTATAGATCCACCACCCAATGACACTATCATTCTGGAGGAGGTTTAACACCTAACATTTCTATCAGGTTTCTGACTTTTTATTTCCCAGGTTATCTAGCAGTTACTGAATCTGTACCCCTCAGTGTTACCACAAGGATTGGGCCCCGTGGTGTCAGCCAGTTGACCAGCCTGTAATGTTTCTTTGGACAATGGATACTGCATTAACCTTGGCACAAAGTATGTGTATTTAGCTGCAGGGTGCTATACAGCTATGAGGGTAGTTCCATTGTGACGGATGAAACCTTTACTTCTTCTGGTAGGCCCAGTGTTGTAGATAAGGAAAGACGGGGTTTCTCTGTATGTCCACTCTGGTTCCTAGCTTTTAATAAGATACTCAGTGGCATTTAATTGATGCTCAATAGGTACTAAGGGACCCAAAGTGTTGTGCTAAGAAAATAGCCCCCACCACAACATGACACCACCAACCTGAGCTGTTGATACAAGGCAGGATGGATCCATGCTTTCATGTTGTTTACACCAGATTCTGACCATCTGAATGTCGCAGCTGAAATCGAGACTCATTAGACCAGGCAACATTTTTCCAATCTTCTGTTGCCCAATTTTGGTGAGCCTGTGCGAGTTTTAGCCTCAGTTTCTTCCTCTTATCTGACAGGAATGGCACCCAGTGTGGTATTCTGCTGCTGTAGCCCATCTGCTTCAAGGTTTGATGTGTTGTGCGTTCAGTGATGGTATTCTGCATACCTTGGTTGTAACGAGTATTTGAGTAACTGTTTTTCTCAAACCAGGCAGATGCCCATTTTCCTCTGACCTGACATCAACAAGGCATTTTCGTCCACTCAACTGCCGCTCACTGGAACAGACAGCGGTGACTGACATGTCAACAAAAATCCGATGGAGCAAAGTCCAATCGTGTGTACACAAAGGCATCAGACTTTTGTACAAACTACAGTACGCAGCCGTGAGAATGTTTCCAGCATGATCTGATCGCGCTGGTTCTCGGCGACAGGGTACTGTACATCTCACGCTGGCTGCAATAGAAAAACCATATTTTCCTACTGCGGCGGGCGCGAGGGGGAATTCCCCTCTGGGGGAATACAGGCCCTTCGGTCTGGTATGGATTGTAAGGGGAACCCCCTACGCTGAGAAACGGCGTGGGGGTCCCCCCCAAAATCCATACCAGTCCCTTATCCGAGCACACAGCCCGGCCGATCAGGGAAGGGGTTGGGGACGAGCGAGCGCCCCCACCCCTCCTGAGCCGTACCAGGCCGCATGCCCTCAACATGGGGGGGTGGGTGCTTTGGGTGAGGGGGGCGCCCTGCGGCCCCCCCACCCCAAAGCACTTTGTCCCCATGTTGATGAGGACAAGGGCCTCTTCCCTGGCCGTTGGTTGTGGGGGTCTGCGGCGGGGGGCTTATCGGAATCCGGGAGCCCCCTTTAATAAGGGGGCCCCCAGATCCCGGTCCCCCACCCTTTGTGAATGAGTATGGGGTACATCGTACCCCTACCCATTCACCTAGGGAAAAAACTGTCAATAAAAAAACAGTACACAGGTTTTTAAAGTAATTTATTAGGCAGCTCCGGGGTCTTCTTCCTTCTTCGGGGGTCTCTCTGGCGTCTTCTCCCGGTGTCCGGATCTTCTGCTGGCTCCTCTGCTATCTTCTGCCGCTCTTTTGCTAGCGGTTGCCCAGACTTCTGGATCGTCTTCTTCCCTCTTCTCTTCTTGCGATGTTGACACAACGCTCTCTCCAGCTGGAATGCTCTCTGAGCGCTCCGCAATGGACTTATATAGGCGTGACCCCGTCCCCTTTTGAGGTCGCAGTCCCGGGGCATGCTGGGACTGTGACCTCATAAGGGGACATGGTCATTGGATGTCATGACCACGCCCCCTTATGAGGTCACAGTCCCAGCATGCCCTGGGACTGTGACCTCATAAGGGGGCGAGGTCACCGCCTATATAAGTCCATTGAGGAGCGCTGAGAGAGCGTCGTGTCAACATCGGAAGAAGACGATCCAGAAGTCCGGGCCACCGCTAGCAAAAGAGCGGCGGAGGAGCCGGCAGAAGATCCAGACACTGGGAGAAGATGCCGGAGAGAACCCCGAAGTCGGAAAAAGACCCCCAGAGCTGCCTAATTCCTTTAAAAACCCATGTACTGTGTTTTTTTTTAATTTTTTTTTTATTGACACTTTTTTCCCTAGGTGAATGGGTAGGTGTACGATGTACCCCATACTCATTCACAAAGGGTGGGGAGTGGGATCTGGGGGCCCCCTTATTAAAGGGGGCTCCGGACTCCGATAAGCCCCCCGCCCGCAGACCCCGACAACCAATGGCCAGAGTTGTCGGGAAGAGGCCCTTGTCCTCATCAACATGGGGACAAGGTGCTTTGGGGTGGGGGGGCCGCAGGGCACCCATGTTGAGGGCATGTGGCCTGGTACGGCTGGGGGGGGGGCGCTCGCTCGTCCCCACAACCCCTTTCCTGACCGGCCGGGCTGCGTGCTCGGATAAGGGTCTGGTATGGATTTTGGGGGGGACCCCCACACCGTTTTTCGGCGTAGGGGGTTCCCCTTAAAATCCATACCAGATCTAAGGGCCTGGTATGCCCCTGGAGGGGAACCCATGCCGTTTTTTTATTTAAAATTTGGGGTGGCGTTCCCCCTCAAGATTCATACCAAACAGTGCCTGGCATTGGCGGGGATCCAAGTCGGATCCCCGCACCAGTGTGAACCCAGCTCGCAATTTGTCAATCTCAACGATAAAAGTGGCAAGATTGACACAATATCAGACAACAATACAGAAGTTGACCAAAGGGTGGTGGTAAAGAGCTGAAAAACCACGTGATTTAGTGAAAGTTGGCTGGAAAAGTCCTGCCGTCTATATGAAATACAAACTTATGGCCAACGCCCTTTGTACAAAAATCCAAGGGAAAGTTTGTACAAAGTCCTATCGTGTGTATGGAGCTTTAGAGCCAGCGGGGGACTGATGCTGCATCCACCTAGGTAAGTATGATTCTAAAAAAAAAAACTGACCAGCCAGAAGAGATCTGGAAAAAAAAAATGTATTTAGGGGCATCGTTTTCAACAAACATGTACACTGTGTAGGATGACTGGATAAAAGAGAGGGTCTGGCAGTTAATATTTTTAAGGTTACGACCACTTTAAGGTACACACATTTTCAAGTGTGGGGCCTTGTGCATCATGTTCAATCCTCCTAAACCTTTTGCTGAGATTCATCCTATTGAAAAGGATTTTTAAAGCCCAACCCCCATGCAGTGGCACTGTGCCTGGAGTTTGGTTTTATACATAAAATCCCAATAAAATTAATTTACGTTTTTGGTTTTGGTTGTAACATGACAAAATGTGGAAAATTTCAAAGGGTAGGCAATGTACATCACTCAACAAACCCCCACCCCCCGCAAAAAAAAATTGTGCCCCGCTCAACATACATGGACGCACAAACAAATGTAATTGGCATGCTGGGAATGTGCTTTACTTATATGCGTGTGCTTTACTTATATGCGTGTGCTTTTCTTACATCCGTGTGCTTTTCTTACATCCGTGTGCTTTTCTAATATTAGTGTACTCCCCTTATACTGTGTCTGACTACCTGTGTACCGACCCCAGCTTCATTTATTGTCTGTGCTTGTTTGCTGCCCGCCCTGGCCTTGGCTTGTCTTCTGGATTTGCTTTTGTTTACTATTGTACTCGCGAGTGGTCTCTGCATCATCAGCTAGGTGTACCTGGGGGCTGCGACCTGGTTTCAGCTTGCTGCAAGTCCATCCCCACCATCAGGGGCTCTAGTAAAGAAGCAGGTTGGGGCTTAGACTCCACACCCTGGGGAACCCTGAGTTGGCGATTTACAATTTTTATCACCAGTTAATTCCCGATTACTCCTCTCTGGTGACCCCAATCACTTATTTAACCCGGAAGGGCGCTAATGCAAGAACCTGGCCTCCTGAAACAGTTGAGGCTTTCTACAAGCTCAAAACAGCCTTCCTCTCTGCATCTTTCAGAGCTTATGCCCTTGAGGAAAAGGTTCCTCCCTCCTCAGAGCTCATTGCAGCAGGATTGTTGGTGTCTTGGGCTTTTCAGCTGTATCCCACATATGCAAGGCTGCCACCTGGTCCTCTGTTCACATATTCTCCAGGTTTTACCAGGTGGATGTTCAGACCATGGTTAATATAATATACATCTGCCAGGTGCTTCAAGCATTTATCTGAGTGAATTCTGTTAACTTAACCCTTGTTTTCTCATTGTGGACCCATTGGCACTTTTGTTTGCTATATTGTTGCCAACCACTCAGTTTATTGTCTGGGGATGTCCCATGATCTTTGAACGCAAACCACTTGTATTGTACAATTAGGATAACAGAATTTTGACTTACCTGTAATATCCTTTTTTTGAACAACAATACATGACACAGGCCCCTCCCTACTGCCTTGGTCACTCCTTTATTGCTTGCTGATAAACTGGAGCCTTAGAGTGAGTTGAGTTATGAGTGTACACTAGGTGTGGCCCTGGCAAGCTTTTTTGCCAGAAGAATTGAACAGAGCTGATGGGAATGTTCGAGATAACTGTATTTTTTTTTTTGTGCACCTATTGAATGCTGTAACAAAGTATCCAGTGGTATATTTAACAGACGAAAAGGGAGCAAATAAGCACATTTCATTGTTAGATTTTACATTGCCTTTTAAGTAGCTCTTCTAAATCAGAGGAGCTCATTGTTGCAGTTTCCACACACTTTAATGTTGGAAAATGGCTGCATTATGCAGGAAGGAATGTAACCGTAATTCTTATTTTGCAGTTATCTGCTGACTCGTTTTGCAGGACCGTTGGGTCACTATAACTCTGCATCACAAGCCTGCAATGCCGCACTAAGGTTTTTCCACTCAAACCAGAAAGATGTGAGTATTTTATTTAGGCATTTTAGTCTGCCAGTAAAAAGTGCTCCCAATCATGGATCGAGAGCATCTCATGACCTTTTAGTTGCGTTCCCTATGGATGCATATTTACTGACGCTCGTTGTTAAAGCCCATTGGCCCAGAGGCCACATATATGCATACAGCCTGTGGGAACGAGTTAAGCAGTAGAGCCTTATTCATTTTTTTTTTTTTACCTTTTTTGTATTTGTGTTTTTCATTTGTTAATTTCTCCTGGTTTTAACCTTTTTTTTTTTTTTTCTCTGATTTTTATAGACCTCAGAATATATTATACAAGCTTATAAATATGGAGCCTTTGAGAAAATCCCAGAATTTATTGATTTTAGGAACCGGCTGAACAGTTCTCTGCATTTTGCACAAGTTCGCACTGAACGAATGTTACTGGACCTTTTACTTGAAGCACATATGTGAGTAGTTCTTTTCTTTCTGGCTAACACTGTTGCATGTTTCACAGCTTGTATTGCCTTGTATTGTGTTGTGTTCCTTTTTGTTACTGAAATATTTTTTCCATCAGCTCCAGCAGTCTGGAAGATAGTGTCAAGTCAATGTGTTTGATTCCAGAGGAGGATGACATTCCATGGAAGGACTTAAGAGATAACCGGGATCTGACTGTTCTTTTCAGCTGGGACGCACCAAATGGGTAAAACAAAAAACTTCAGAAACCGTGTAGTCACAGTTTAGAAAAATGTGTGTTTCCTAAAGCTGGCCATACATGGATCAAAATTTGGCTGGTTCAGTGGGAAATTTCGATCCATGTGTGGGAAGGCTGGTTGTACAGAAGTTTACCTACTGAAATTGGAAAATTTCCACATAATCATAACCGACAGCATTGATTAATTGATCAGTGAATTCTGACTATGGATAAGTCTCAAATTAAAGCAGAGCTCCACCCAAAAGGGATAGCTCCACTTGTTTGCACCCTCCCCTGCCACCTTTGGCACTTTTTGGGGGGGGGGGGGTGCGGGTACCTGTTTTTGACAGGTACCCACTCCCACTTTCTGTTCAGATCGCCACGGTGAACTGAGCTGGAAGTTCAGCCCCCCCCCCCGCAGTCTTCTGTTTCACATCACAGGTCCCAGAGGACTACGAGACCATTCACAAGGCGCATCGCGACTTGGGCATGCACAGTAAGAAACTCTCTGTGAAAGCCGCAAGGCTTTACTTCCGGTTTCCCTTATTATAGTTTTTGGCGCCTGCAGCCAATTGAAGAATCGGCTCCGATGAGGACATTTCAGGATCCCTGGACTAGTGAGTGTCCATATATTAAAAGTCAGCAGCTACAGTGTTTGTAGCTGCTGACTTTTTACCTTTTTTTCTGAAGGAGCTTGGAGCTCCTCTTTAAGATGAAAAGAATTGTAGAATTAAACGTAATGCTTTTAACTTAACTTGACAGGTCAGTAGATAGAGATAATCTGGCTTGTTCTGTGACCTTTATGCAGTACAGAAGACTGAATTTGCAGTTTTATTTTTGGTTTGACAAATTGAACACGTCCTCAATTGCCTTGTAAAATCCTTGCAAAAACTAGTGAACATGTCAGTCCATCCAAAAGTATTCTTTTAATTCATAGGAGGGCTTAGTCAGCCTCTGGCACGCCAACAGTGACATCTCCCTGTCATAATTTTCTGACTATTTGCTCCAACTCTTCTTGTTGCATTTTCCATAATGTAAAATAAGCAAATCCAAGAGTGTGGAAACCCAACAAGCTGTCAGGTGGTTTAACTTTTAGATCTAACCAGTTCTGAAAAATCACTTTTTGGTGGAATGGCCTTTAAAAGTTTATTGTAGATTCAATCCCGCTTCTGTTCTAAATAGTATATTTGAAACAGCATTGATTATTGGCACATATTGAAGTTTCAGTTAATACAAAATTTGACAGTGAACCACACATCTCCTAGAAACCTAAATGTGTAATATCTTTATCGTGCAATACAGGACATGGGTTATATGCTGCTACCTTAAGGTGATTGTTTGCTGGCAAAAGCTTTCCTGGTTCTGCCCACTAGTGTCCTCGTATAACTCCAGACATTTCATGAGGATCCAGTGTCCTCTTTTTGGAGAAGAATTTCGTACTATTTTTCACCAGATTTATTTTACCTCGTTTGACACTTGTCAAGATTTGACTGCTTGCTGCATTCATGGTTCACTAGCAGTTTCTGGATAGATGAATGACTCTTGTAAGGTGACCCTGGGAACCGTACCTGGATCCAAAGTGGGGCCAGCTTGTAATGTTCGCTTCGGCACTGGATCCTGTGTTTGAGTCTCACCTTGGCATGTGATGAAATGAGTGTTTTTAACTGCAGAGTGCTAGGGCCATGGTCCATTCCTATGGCAACCAGACCCGGAAGTTCCCTTTTGAGGGTATGTCCACAGTGACGGGTGAGGCCTGGATCCCATCGCAGACTAGGTAAAGACATCCTTATTATGCAAGTGGTTTATAGGACAGAGGTATAAGAGGACTTGCACATTTTTCACTAGTGTTATTGTCTCACTGTTCAATCTAATGGACAATGTTATAATATTTATTCTAATTTGGCAGTCTTCTTCCACCTCACCAATTTTGCATCTTGGAGTACAGTACAAGAAACATGTCTCTACCCTCTCTGTAATTTCTTCCTTGCTAACAAAACCAGATCCTCACTGAGTGGGCGGGGTTATATAGGGACATCGGGAAGCGGACCCTGCAAAGTTTTTGCCAGTGTCCAATCACCTGAAGGTAGTGGCATATAACCCAGGGTCTATGAATCGATTCCCATGTCCTATATTAGACTTAAAGATACAGATACAGAATTTACAGGTATGTTAAAATTCCTCTCTCTTTGATTTAGAGCCTATACCATAAGGCATATCTAAATCCCCCTTTTTAAAGCAGTGTTCATGCCATACTGCTGCTTTATAAATGGGACATTAAGCATTTCTGTTTCCAAAGATGGAATTTTACTTGCAATTACTGTTCTGGTATTGCTGTGTTATAGAAATCACGGTTTCCCTTTTTCTAGACACCATACGGAGGGTTACAACCAGCTCTCATTGGAAGAAGAACGTATCTGGCTACTTATCCGATCATTGACTTTAAGATTGGTTACTGGTCTGACCACTCTCAACCATACTGAGCCCAAGAATTCTGAAAAGGCTACAGAAAATGGGGTATCCTCCAAGATTGACACGGTGCGCACCTTGTTACAGCAGTATGAGGAGACAGTGGATTCTGGGAAACGATTTAGTGAAAGGAATATTAAGGTACAGCTATTTTTTGCACCCCTTCTGAAGTGTTTTTTTTTTTTTTTTGTATGCTTTTTATCTTTAGCTGTTTTTCGTTCTTGCCTGAAGATTCTGCTATGAGGTGTATTTATAAAGACACATGCTGCGTTTTCCTGCATTTATAAAGCATGTTTTGTAGATACACCTTCAAGTTTGGATAATACAAATTTGCTTACCTCTGTTTAATGGGGAAATAGTGTTCGTTGTACAGTAAATTCTGTAACGTTGTCAATATTACATTCACAAAAAACCCTGCACCTGTCACTCTGAAAAAGCACGGCATTGCATTTTGCTATGGACATTTTTGTGATCATCTGTGGAGAAGACCGATTTGTTTATCATACCGAACCTCTGTGTTTTACAGCCAGAGGCTGAGAAGTGTGCAATGTGGGGCCTTTTCTTTGTTTGTTGATGGGGAGAGGATGGTATACCCTTTTTTAAGAATCCCCATTGTTAAGGACATACATGTTGATATTAGCATGGCTGGGAGCACTGTCGTCTCATTATCCTACACATTGATACAAAAATTATTTTACTCTAAATATAATAATTTGTCAGCGGCTCATTTATTGCATTCAATATGTTAACAGATGTACATAAAGTCCAGCATGGTCTATGGATTTGCCAGGTTTCTAAATTGTTTGCTGTTCTCTTCACAGTATCCTTTCCTTGGTCCTCCAGCTTCTCGGCTCAGTGGATTCTTAAGCAGTGGCTGCTGTCAGTGTCAGAAGGAGACTTTTCAGCTGGTGAATGATATTTATCAGCTTGATTCATGTGGCATAGGTACGAACAATGCTACTCATTAGATGCGGTTGTAGAAAGGGAGGTGTGCTTCAGAATGCACCCTCCTGATACTAGAAGCTTGCAAGTGTTCTAAAATGGCTTAGGTGTGTTAGGGTGGAAATAAACTGAGCCCAGCAGTGAGCTTCTTTAGGGATGATCCTTAAAGGATATCTAAAGGTTTGTTTTTTTTTTTTTTTTAATAAAAATGTCATACTTGCCTCCTCTGTGCAGTTGGTTTTGCACAGAGTAGCCCTGATCCTCCTCTTCTGGGGTCCCTCAGCGGCGCTCCTGGCTCCACCTCTTCTCGAGTGCCCTGTTGGAGAGCCGCTCTCCCTCGGGGCCCTCGTGCAAGCTCACACCCGTGTCCTGCTGCTGCGTCCATTGACACAGACAGCAGGACTTGGCCCTGCCCCTGGCTCCCTCGTCATTGGATTTGATTGACAGCAGCGGGAGCCAATGGCTGCACTGCTGTCTTGGGTCCTGATTGGATAGATTGACACCAGCTGGAGCTGGTGTGCTCGCCCCTGTAGCTGGAAAGACCGCTTTCAGGTAAGTAAAAGGGGGGCTCTGGTGGGCAGCTGAATTACAGGAGGTTTTCCACCTTAATGCATAGAATGTATTAAGGTGAAAAACCTTGAGGGTTTACAACCCCTTTTAATGAATCAAATAAGCAGTTAACTTTTAACGAACAGCACTATTATTCAAAGTTTCTTTAGCGTGCAGCATGTTTTATCGCTTTTGTCCCGGTATGAGTAATTTTGTGAATATTCTTTCACTTGTACAGTATATAACTTGCTGTAAATTTACTGTCTTATGATTGCAGTGTTTCATAATGAAAACCAGCCAGCTCCCATGTTGTGCTAAGTTTCTGTTAGCAGTTTGTCACTCCCACTCCCCTTTATACCTACTTGGAGTTAATCATTTACCATCTACTAGTGCAATCAACACTGGTCACATTTCTTGTTTAACTTTCGCTCAGACTTTAGTTTCAGACAGTAATACTACAGAAATCCCAAACAGCTTGATCACTTGATACGTACATGAAATCGGCAGATGCACTCTAGATTTATAAGCCTTTTTAAAGAGCATTGTTAAATCACCCTCTTGGGGATCGCACTTCATTTCTCTGATGTGCTAGATTATGCTAGATGCAGATCAGACCAATTGCAGTCCTTTAGTTTTTGTTAAAGTGCCAATTTCCATTCCAAATTCTTTGGATTTGAGAATGCTGTGACTTACCGTGGATCTTGGAAATGAGCAGGTGCTTATTGAAAAGATTTTCTGTAAATGCATTTGATTTGTGGACTTTTTTATGGGATGAAATAATAAATGCATATGTTTCTACAATTAGAATTACTAGAAACACTAGGTAATGTGGTGTGCTTGCAGTGCATCAATGTGCTCTTGCCTTTTGGCCGCCATCACTTCCTGGTTACCACAGATTCTTTGCAGCAAGGTGAAAAGGGAGGCTGATCTGTGGTTCAACTGCAGGTATAGCCTCTCTGTGAATTGCCTCCTTAGCTGGTTGATTTAAACTCTGATTTTACTCTGATTTTGAGGCCACATGCCAAATTTTGAGTAACTTAGTAGAGGTCCAGCCCTAAATGTCCCCAAATAATTTAACCCTTCTATGGGTAATTAACCGTACTTCTTTCTAATGAATGCTTCTGGAGAGGAAAGGGATAGTTGGGAAGTAAATTTTGCACAAATTTTGAAAAGTGTTTGAGCCCCTAAGGTGATTGCATGTGTACATCAATACTCTTCCAACAGCACCTACACCCAAATTGGAACATTCCCTGCACTCCTTTGGGGCACACTAGTATGTTACTAATAGTGAACTGGCCATGCAGGATCTCTTTCAATATCACATGTTGGGAGTCCTAGCCCTCAGCTTCAAGAATGTCCCTGAACAGGACATAAGGCCACATGGCATCAGCCCACAGATGGTAGTGATGACTGACATTACCAAATGGTGTGGAGTGGAGGCATTTAGTCAGATTAGGAAAAAAAGGAGATTCACGCTTGAAAAGCTGAAAGTCAAAACTCAAGTTTTAGCTGCCAGTACAGTACATGGAGCTACCCTGTCTTTCCAGTTTCAATATTATTTGTTTTACTGAAAAAAAAGCTAACCAGCTTTAGAGGTGTCTTATCCAGGTTTGCAGACCACTGCTAGGAGGTCGTAGCCTGTAAACCCATGCAGTGATTAATGCCATCCCTTTTAATACTTATTGATGGAGTACTCACTTTATCTCAATCGTACAGGACTCAGGAATTGATTTTTAGACTATTGGCTTTTTGCTGCTACCTTCAGGTGATCGGACATTGGCAAAATCTTTGCTTTTCTCCACTAAGTCACCAGGACTCAACTCACTGTGTGGGAAGGTTAGCTCTAGTACCTAGAGCCTTTACTCTCTGTTGCTATAACTCCTATCTCCCTGGCTTACAACCCTCAGACTCTGCCTTGAATTTTTATTTGCCCCCCCCTTCCTGAATCAGTTTGCAGATTACAAAGTCACTCGTTTTACAGGCTGAAAAGCCATTCTACTTCAGTCTTCTCAAAAATACTGGCCTCTTACACCAGTCCACTCCATTTGCCAGTTTAGTATTTGAAAAGTTGAATTGCCACTGTTCTCAGTGCTTCCCTTATGTGTGTTTTCCCTATCCACATGTGGTCTGTAGGTACCCAGGCACTCGCCTGCCTCTCACTAGATATCTTCAGTTATATGACTGCTTCACAGAAATTTGCCCAGAGATCTCCTTGCATCTCTGATTCACTAACGTTCACCAGTTAGACACATTTCACCCTCTAGGTCGGGTGCCTCTCTTTCATTGGGTATTGGGTATGCAGATTGCTTCCCCCATACTCTGCATTCTATCATGGGAGGTAGTTCTCATCTAGTGATGGTGAATCCCATTCCAGAACCTGTTTCTGCTCCTCATCCTGCAACTCCTTCCTCTGTTTTGTATCACCAAACAACTATAGCCCTTGGTACTCTGCAGGTCTTGGTTGGACCTTCTGTATCCTCTTCCTAACACTCTTGCAGTTCTTATGCACTTTTTGCAAGAATTGGCTCCTCTTCATGGCCCCACTGCAACCTTTTGTTTTCCTCTGAGGCCTTCTTTAGGTGCTCTTGCCCAAACAGAGGAGCCCCCCCTTGTATCCAAGTGGACTACTCCCTTTGAAAGATCCTCTGTAAGATGGAGCCGCCTTCACTCTGTTTCCCCTGGCAGCTGTGGCTCTGCCTTGGCTCCTATGTTCTTGAGAGCAGCCCTTGTTTTATTAGGGGGGGAGGGGATCAAGTAGCCTAGAAGTCAGTGGTTCTTGCTTCCCTGGTGCTCCTCTATCACCTTTAATGGAAATGTCATTCTCCCTCCCCTTGTCCTTCCTTAAAGGCATATCAAACAATTTTAACTTGACTTATGGGTGGGGTCGGGATTGTTATCTATGGCTACTTGCTACTTCTCTTGGGAAGATGTCCCTGTGGGATTCCTTCCTCCTATTTTAAGTGGCTGGATGGTTATTTTGCCCCCCCAGGCCCTTGCCATCAGTGAGCGCCTCCTTACCTACATGAGCACGTTCTTCAGAGATGTCAGGGTTTTGGGGCTTTTTACATAATCCAGCACCTGTTTTTCTTGCTAGTTGTTGGGCCACCACCTGATGCTCTGTTCGTGTGAGATATATATATATATATATATATATATATATATATATATATATATATATATATATATATATATATATATATATATATAATTTTTTTTTTTTTTCTTTCTTTCTTTGCCAGGAGGCTGCTTGAGCCTGTGCTGATGCGTACTTCGGCTGTAAAGGTGCTTCTGCTGGCAACTGTTCGGGTCATTGACCCTTTTTCTTTTTCCCATGGGCCTGATGCTGCTATTTTAAATATTGTTGCCCATACCTCAATTTATTGCTTGGGAACATGCTGTGGTTTAAGAATCAATTCCTGTGTCATACACTGTACGATTTAAGATAATAGGAATTTTGACTTGCCTGAAAATTCCGTGTCTTGGAGTAACAGAACTCCAGTCTCTCCCCTCCTTTCTCTGTGATGTCCTGAAGCGTGATCATTGCTGCCTTGTCATTAGCATATCCCCACACACAGTCACCATATTCTGTGTGTGTGCATTCAGGCACTTCACTGGTAACGGCTAAACCTGACACTCCAGCTAAAGTGGCAGGTTTTATAATCTTATCAACAATATGAAAAATGTACATTTTAATCCTTCGTTATCCTACATATTTAAAACAGACTGAATATTTAAATTACTGATAAAGACTATTAATTAAAAAAAGTCATCTCTCTCCAGATGATAGCTGTGACATTCAAGAAAAAATTGGGAACAGATTAAACTCTTCTCTAGGCAATTTAAAAGGTACGTGCTGAATGTTTAATATGTATTAGTGCTGGCAGTACATGCTTTTTCACAAATACTAAGCTAATTTTTTTGATCTCTTCAGACCTTTTCAGCCAGTGTAAAGGAGATCTTCTGTTTTATCGAGAAGGACACTGCAAGACATCGCCTCTTATAATTGAGAACTTGGTCTTCTTTGTGGAGGTTTGTCCATGTATAATTTGCCTTCTGATTTCTTTCAAGTTTTGATTAAGAAAACTTGTGAAATAATGATTGGCTAATCGATGGGCAGCTCAGGAAAATGTAGTGTTATTTACCTGATTGTGAATCAATTGTATTTTCCATTGTTTGTAGCAGTCTACTGCTGGGCATCCACTTAAACTAATATGAAACCCACATTTAAAACGTCCGTTTTGCTGCGTTTAAATGCTGCGTTTAGAAGCGTTTAACAAAAACAATTTTATATATATATATATATATATACACACATATATATATATATATATATATATATATATATATATATATATATATATATATATATATATATATATATATATATATATTGCACTTTCCAGCTTTAGTAAATAAACCCCATTGTGTACTTAAAAGTGGGGTATGCCTGTTTTTTTTTTTTTTTTTTTTCAAAATAGCCAAAAATGAAAAAGCCTGTAAGTTAAACGCAGCTAAATGGCAGTTACCGCGTTTAGAAGCGTTTGGTGCTTGAAATGCCTCTAAATTCAGCTTCTGAACCCATTTTTTTGCGTTCCAAAAAAGCCTCTAAACCCAACTGCCTAGAAACGACTATAGACGACCCTGTGTTACATGGACAGATAAGATGACATTGGATGAGTTCAGGAGCAGATGAAAAAAATGCCCAACTGCTCCTAAACGTCAGTTTACTAGCTGCAGTGTACATGAGGCCTTAGGCTTCATGTACACGGGACATTTTTGCAATCTCTCCTGAACGATTTAACTCGACAGATAGTAACTCGCGTTTAAAACGTCAGTTTTGCTGTGTTTACATGCCGCGTTTGTGTTTAAATCTTTTTTAAAAAAATGGGTTCAGAAGCTGAGTTTAGAGGCATTTCAAGCGCCATACGCTTCTAAACTAACTCGCATTTAGCCGCGTTTCGTTTACAGGCGTTTTTCATTTTTGGCTATTTTGAAAAAAAAAAAAAACCTTTAAAAAAAAAAAAACGCTTCTAAACGCAAAGTGGAAAAACGCAGCTAAACGCGGCAAAACTGACGTTTTAAACGTGTGTTACTATCTGTCAAGTTAAATCATTCAGGAGAGGTTGTAAAAACACCCTGTGTACATGAAGCCTAATGGGGAAATGTTTTTGGGGTGGGACTTTCAGAATACGCATTAGGTGTCAACACCTCCTCCGTTCTTTCCGAATGAAGAAATCTATTTCACAGCAGCACATTTGTAAAATGCTATTTTTTTTTTTTCCTGTCTGTGCATGCGAGCTTGCCTGTTTTTTCAGTAAAGTTTGATCTGTGTTTCAAGAGCCATTTGTTTGAAAAGGGTTGTGGTTTAAAAGTAATGTGTTGATTTTACTGTTTTATTTTTTTCCTCCTGCAGACTATATCTATTGTTCTCTGGGTATCGGGATATTTTGCTGCTGTTCTTAGACCGTTCAAGTCAAATCTTCAAAAGAAGAAAAAGAAGAAAAAAGAAAGTAGTACTACCGTAAGTAAAGATGGGTGTAGAGCACTATTTCTGGAAAGGGTATTGTTGAAAGTTAAGGCTGCATTCTCACCTGAGCGTTTCAAAGTCGCACGTTTTTTGCCGCCATTTTGCACAGGTCACCAATGTAAAAAGCAGAAAAACGCCTGTAATCTGCCCCAAAGAAGCTCATGTTCTTTTTTGAGCTTAAGGCGTTTTGCTTCAGGTGACAAAACGCTCAGATGTGAACAGGTGCTATTGAAATGAATAGGGCTGCAACTAACGCTTATTTTCATAATCGTTTAGTTTGCCGATTGTTTTGATTAATCGGTTAATAACCTTAAAAAAAAGTGTGGTGTATAATTTGGTTAATATGTAAAGTTTTAAAAAGCAATTTATTCTTAAATATCTCTATGCAGTGGTAAATATAAATAACCAACTATATGGTTCGGGAGCAAAATATCGAATCCACTCTGAGAATAACAGAAGAGATATACCGTATATTGTATACTGTAGATATACTGTAGATACTATTAGAGGAGAGATATACTGTATATATTAGAAGAGAGATATACTGTATATTGTATACTGTAGATATACTGTAGATACTATTAGAGGAGAGATATACTGTAGATACTATTAGAGGAGAGATATACTGTAGATAATATAAAAGGGTGAATCTGGTAAATATCATCAGACTCGGATCAAATTTTTTTTATTCAAAAAACAAACTAGGTCTTACTTTTAAAAAAAATGTCATTTTAAGAACGTTCGTTCGATTTTCTAATGGTTAGTGGGGTCAAATCGACGTCGTTTTCAACCACAGTGACGGGAAAATTTGGAAATAGAAAACTTCTTGGTCAAAGCAATTTTCAGACAGTGTATGTGGTTTTGGTCAGAAATTACATTCATTTTAAAAACAAATGAAAATTTCAAACATTCTTTCAGCGAATGTACAAAGATTTTTCGTCTGAATATTCTCGTCTGAAAATTGATCGGTGTGGCCAGCATAAGGCTCGATAGACACCTATGCAGTTTGGTTTTGATTTGCTTCTGCAGTGCTTTTTGCTGTGCGTTTTGATTCCTGCACACATGATTTTGCTGCGATTTGCGTGTTTGCAATTCATTTTGGCCAATTTATTGGCCAGATTAAAAAACACAAATTGCTGCAAAAACGCATTACATGCTTTTCTGCAGCTTCTCCATTGAAGTATATTGAACCAAAAAAGCACCATTTTGCGTAAAAAAAAAAAAAAAAAAAAAAAAGTCCCTGACACTTTTTCCAAATATGCAGCAGCTGAAAAAGCATAGATGTGAATGTGTCCCATAGGAAACCATGTAAATGAACTGTAGTGCATTTCTGCAAAAAGCACCAAAAAACACATAGATGTGAACAAGGTCTAAGACGTTTAGTAACATTAATGGGGTTAAAAAAACTAAAATTAGCCCTTTATAGTACAAAAAAAAGCAGATAATCACTACTGTAAGGGGTTCATTTTTTTACTGTAGAACTGTGAAAGTAATACTTACAGTAGCAATTTGCTCTTTGTACTGTAAGGGGCTCATTTTAGGTTTTTTTTTTTTTTTTTTTTTAAACCCATTATGTTACTGGCCGATTAATCGATTATGAAAATAGTAATTGATTAATTTCATAATCGATTAGTTGTCGATTAATCAATTAGTTGTTTCAGCGATAGAAATTAATGGGATGTTGCTTGTTGGTCGTTTTTTCGGGCGTTTTATGAGCTGAAAACGCGCAGGTGTGAATGCAGCCTAAAACAAACAGCAACGGTTCAGAAGTTCATAAACAGCAATAGGTTCTCAAAACCAAGTAAAATTCTAGTACTGTCAAAGATATTGTAATGTCTGTTTGCTCTGTTTGTTGTGTACAATGATATCAACTTGGTTGATACTGTATATGATCTTGTTCAAATCAAAAAATTGATTACTAGAAACTGTTTTAAAATATTGGCTGTATATGTACATGGGCAATCTCATTTGCACATTAGGGCTTTTTCACACAGTAATGTCCGTTTTCGCAGACTTGGCTTGATCAGCAGGTATCGATCCATTGATCCCCGCTGTACCGGCGGATGACAGGTCCGTCTCAGCTCACTGTGCTGAAACGGACCTGTCAGAGCCGAGCTCTCCTCTATGGGGGATCGGATGAAAACTGATCCACCTGTCCGTTTTCATCCGGTCCGCCAGACGGATGGAAAATAGGGTTTCTATCCGTTTGGATTTAGCGGATCGGATGTTGGCGGACATGTCAACACTGATATCCGTCGTTCCATAGGGGTACATGGAGCATCCATTCAGGTCCACCTGAAAAACTGACAGGCGGACCTGTCAGTTTTGGGGCTCTGTCTGTGTGAAAGAGCCCTTACATAAGTAGGCTTTGTGTGTTTTGTTTTTTTTTTTTGCTTGCTTAACGCCGAAGGCTCCTTTTGAGATGGGCGGACTCCGCTATCTGATTCGGCTGCTCAGTGGGGTATCTGTCCGCTGATGCCTGCTGAGCAGGCAGATGACAGGTCTGCTCTGCTTATCCAGAGCGGACACAGTTTGCTTTCCTCTATGGGCTTCGGATGGAAACGGACCGCTGGTCAGCTTCCATCCAACTGTCATCTGATCTAGTCCGCCAGATGGGTGGGGAACAGATCCTCCATCTATCTGATCTTGGTGAATAGGATCGGATTGAATGTCGGCAGGTGTCAATGTGCACATGTCCGTTGACACTCACCGTTCCATAGAGGGCAATGGATGGTCCAATCGCGTTGGCCTAAAAACTGACAGGCAGACCCAATCGGTCCGTCTGTGTGAAAGGGGCCAAAATTAGAAGTCTAGTCAAAAACACGATAGCCCCAGCAGTTGGCTTCAGGGGAGAGGAGAGATCAGACAATGGCCGCAATGCCTATGTGTTGATGTCATCTGTTGTCAGCTGTACCTCCTCTACATTGAAGCTGGCGCTGGAAGTTGATCATGTGACCGGACCGGCGCACCCTTGGAATAGGTAAGACCTCTTTTTTCACATATAGCTAGGGCTTAGAATGTAGGTGGGAGCAGGTTCAAGTTTAGACTTCTACTTTAAACACTAAACTAAACCATACCTGACCCCAACACTTTACCTAATGCCTATAGTTAACAATCCTTTTTTCTACCTTAATCCTTCACCAAACAATAACCTAATGTCTGACTCTAAACCGCACTAGCATAGTGCCTATCTGACTCCCAAAGCATTATTGTTGATACTGAACAGTACTCAATTAAAAAAAAGAAAAAAAAAACCTGTGGTGCTGACACTGAATCCTCCTGATCTGCAAAATGTGTACTACCTGAAAAAATACTGTAACTGGGTGGCATCCACTCTTCTTAAAGTGTTTACATACATGGTTACAATGCTAACATTGCTCAATTGTTCTTTATAAAGGTTGGTTCTCGGTCTAACATTTATATCGGTCTCACTGTCCTTACTCTTTCCTTTTCCAGCCCCCTGTGTTTACTGGCTTCCATGACTTCATCACTGGGCTGCATACATTGCTAACAGACTCGAATGACTACATAAAGGAGTTGGAAGCCTCTTTGGTTGCACTGAAACTTGAAGATCTCTCCTTAGAAAATATAACACTCAGTGACGTTAGTATTTTTTTTATTCTTTTTTTTTTTTATCCTTGGGCATGTTTTCTTCAATTAGCAACTCAAGGTGTAAAACATCTAGTCACAAATTCTCACTGACAGGTGTAACATTCCTCACACCTGTCTGTTCTGATTGACATGTACCGATCTCACGAATTCTAGAACTGTGAGGGAAAACTTTACACGTTCATAGAAAATGTAGAAGTCGCTGCACAAAATATTTAGCTGAGATAATCATGTCTTGCAGTCACTTTTCTTTGTAAATTCGGGCGTGTGCCTTGAGTTTCTTGCAACATGACATTGTATTTGGCCTAGATCAGATTTTGGTCTTTACTGTGAGTACTTTATAAAGTTATTTGGCAACATAGTTTAAACTTCTGACAAGAATCTGTAATTTTTTTTTTTTTTTTTTAGCACTGTTTTTAACAAGTCTTGGTGTTGTCACACATTGCTGTTACTAATATATGTATCCCATGTGTGTTTATACATCATGCCACCGAGAATACTGAAAATATATTTTTTGCTTGTAGAGTTTGGGACACAGGAAAGTCGGCACTTACCATAGATTATATGCAGCTATCTTCAAAAAAATGTTGCTATTGTCCTTAGGAGATGGACCCCCTCCTCTCTACTGAAAGAATTATACCTCTTTCCTAGCTTAGGTTCAGCATTCAATTCCAATGGGGGTTGTAGTTTATCCACACAAGGCCTTAGTACCCTTTATTCTGATGGTTGCTCTCAATATGATGCCTTGTTCTGGCCATTCTGCTAGTTCATCTGCCACACCACCTTCCTCTTCCTCTAAAAAATCGTAATAACCTTGCTGGTACTATTTGCATTCAAATGGTGATCTGTGTTGGTGCTATCTGCATACAATTAGTAATCTGCTTGCTGTTGCCAGCTATTACCTTGTAAAACTTAAATTCCAACATAAATGTATATTAGGTTTTAGGCTAGGTTCCCACTATTGGGATGTCAGACATTGCATGCGATTCGCACCGCAGTGCAAATTATTTGCAATGTCTGTGCGATGCGATACAGATGCATACAGATTGTTTGGCTGAATTTGCATCGCATTCGGACAAAAATGCTGCAGGACCCTTTATTTGGTCCACACTGGAATCAGATGTGAACACCCATGCGATTAGATTCCTGCACCATTTGGTCGTTTGCACTACGATCTGCGAACCGATCTGGGGGTGTCATTAACTTTGTATTGACGCCCGCAGTGGTTAGCATAGGGCAGTGTGAACTGCTTGCGAGAGACGTGGTGCAGGAACTCGCACTGGAATCGCGCTAGTTCGCGCATCGCATATGTGTGAACCTAGCTTAAGGTTCAATATGTATGATGACTACAAATCCACTTCCACCAATCCTTATTATAAAGTGCTTGTGCTGTGTAAAACTTCTCAATGTCCAATATATAACCATTGCAAACAACGTGCTTCCATTAATTGTGCTCTTCTACCATATCAAAAGTGCTCTCCACCTCTCCCTTTTGAAAAGCCACTCGCCAGATCTTTATGACCTGTTATATAAACATGTCCACAACGTTTTATTAACACCCTTTATTTCCTCCAGTTTGGCTCCAAATGGCAACTTCTCTAGCTCTTCCGCACTCCGCTTCCGGTTACATGGCAAGGAATTACGAGGATAGAGCCTGCAGTAGTGTGTGTTTTATTAAAAAAATATCCCCACACATTAAAATGCACTTACAGGCTGACAAATGCGGTGTGCTATGAAAATCAATAGCACCTCCAAGGTCCCAGGCAAAGAGGCCGTGTAAATAATAAATAATTTTTTTAAATAAAACACACTACACTATCCCTTTTAAATTTTTTTTTTTTTTTTTTTAATCTGGTATCTTTGAGCATACTATGTTTTTGTTGAGCACTGCACTAACTCAACTATATTTTTGTACTGCTTTACTGTTTTCCATTTGGAAATAGGTGTGTAGCAGTTTATAACACGCTATTTGACACATTTCCAGAGGCACAGAGGTTCATTGTATTCTATTTAGTGCCCTCTTTTACTTAGGCCCTGCCAGGCAACCTACAGTTTTGTCTATTGCAACTTGATATAGACCATTGCTGTTTGGACTAAACGGCTCAAGATCCCAGATACATCCTAATGGATACCTCAGTCCAAGGTGAGTTAGACTTTTTACCTACAGCTTTGCGCTACTGTGTGAATGGCTTTTGGTAGACACACTTCATTAGATCTACAGGACAGGTCTTCTTTCCATCCATATGCTCAGGATCCTTTTGGCTTAACTGCTGATTAGCTGGGCTCTCCAGAAGCACCCCGAGCCCATGAAGGTGAATGCCTGTTGGTACCACCTCAGAAAAGTACTTCAAGGAGATAAAGGGGGTAAGATTACTCTTCTCCCACAGAAAAAGGCTTGTGCCTCTGCTAGTAGGACTTCAACTCTGAGGTTAGGAATTGGCCTTGCATTTTTGAATCCAAGGCAGCAACATACTTTCATAAAAAGCCATGGCCCTCCAAACCCACCAAGGCTAGTTCCAAGGCTTCTTCTCAGTGATGGGGTGTCCCTACTTCTCCAAAGTCCCAGAAAATCTCTCACTTGGGTCCAGAGTGTCCACTCTAGGTTCTACAAACTGGAATTTTGAACGGTTTCTCAAATGTTCAGGATCACCACGTGGTCTCCTATCCACACATTTAATCACTTGCCTACAGGGCTTTACACCCCCTTCCTGCCCAAGCCATTTTTTAACTTTCAGCGCTGTCACACTTTGAATGTTCACACAAATAGAGATTTCTTTTAGTATTTAATCACTGCTGAATTTTTTATTTTTTACAAAAAAAAAAAATTGAAACAATTTCTTTTACTTAGTTTCTGTTAGTAAATTTTGTAACCAAGTATTTTTTCTCCTTCACTGAGGTGCGCTGATGAGGCGGCACTGATGGGCACTGATAGGCTGAACTGGTGGGCATTGATGAGGTGGCAATGATGAGGCGGCACTGATGGGGCGGCCCTTATGGGCAGATCTGGGTGGGCCCGGATGGGCGGCGCTGGTTGGCACTTGTGGGGAGTGGTGGGCACTGATTGGTGACGCTGTTGGCGCTATAATGTAATCAGGGCACTGATGATCAGTGCCCTGATTACATGTTTTGTTGCCCCCTGTGAGGAGATACTGCTGATTGGCTCTCCTCGCCACTCACTCTGTCAGTGTGAGGCGAGTAACGCCGATTACCGGAATCTCCGTGTTTACATGTGACCGGCTGTGATTGGACTTAGCCGATCACATGGTTAAAGAGCCGCGGACGCGTGCCCTGCTAGAGCGCCTGTTCTGGGACGCTGTCATATGACATCCCAGAATGAGAGCCGCCCTGCTGTCATTTGATGGTGGGCGGGCGACAATTGGTTAAAGTGGAGCGTCACTCTCTTAATCCAGATTGACTGTTTTTTATCCTTATGCTGCTAGCATTAGAAAATGGTTAGGAAAGTATATTTTATATTTAAACTTTTTTTTCTCTTAGTCATCTTCCAGGACGGCACACCTGAGAGATGAGAGGCTCCTCCCTACAGGAAACACAATCAATCGACAGCTGTTTTAAGTCCACAACCTTCCCCTTGATCCTCAGTTTTTGATTGTGTTTCTCCCTACATAGCGAAACCGTTTGTTTTTTTCCGAATGACCCGAAGCCTGGGGCTGGTGGTCCCCCCCTGGGAGCCGGACCAAATGTCTGGGAAGGCCTACGGCCACATCACCCTGAAAGTGAAAGAGGGCGCCGCCTGCCCGATCTCGTATGATCTCGGAGGCTAAGCAGGGTCTGGCCTGGTTAGTACCTGATGGGCCTCTGGGTCTGGCCGGATATATTTATCCTTCCTGGGGGGTTCCTGCCTCCTCAGGGGGGGCAGCAGAAACTGGAAGAGCCCCCCTGAGAGCTGAAGGCCCCTGGGTACAGTGGTGTCCCCAGAACTTCAGGGGCCTTTTTCCTGTCTCCCCCCCCTTACCTGTCTGGGCGTCCGTTCAGACAGGGGTGCTGGCTGTCAGTTCTTTCCAGGGCCCCCGACTCCTGGGCCCCTGGTAGCTCACATGGGCTGCTGGGGAGGGCGCCGCCTGAACGACCCGCGTTCTTACCCAGGAGCGAAGGCTGAGAGTCAGCAGGAGCAGGCGCCCACATCCTCCTTTCGAGGAGGCACCAGTTCACTACGGTGGATGTCTGCCTAAACCACCTCAGAATGGAATGAGGAATGTACGGTATTGCCCCCCCAGGTGTGTATACTGACTGGCAGGACACAGCCCAGCCTTGCAGCTCCCTACGGGGACAGCAGTTGGGGGGGCACTTTGGCGGCTATCCTCCTTGCGTGTGGACCATAAGGATGGAAAAGCAAGCCCGGTGGCTGTGGCAAAAGGGGAAGACAACAACGGTGAGTACTTTCCTTTACCTTGGGAATTTAGCTGCAAAATCCCCAATCCCAGCCAGATGGTTTCCGGGCATTTGAGATAATCTCCCCTGGGGTCTGGATTCAAATAGCCCAGAAGCTTCTGCTAAAAACACCAGCTACAGCTCCCTCTTACATCAGAGATGCTGTATGGTGGACAAGTGGTGCAGAGGAGCGAGTGTGCCTAAACCACCTCAGATGGGAAAGAGGTAGGTAAGGCATTTCTTCCCCTTCCCCCTGTATTTACTGAGTGGTACCGTGCAGGACCTGGGGTCTGCATAACAAAATAGCCCAGAAGCTACTGCTAAAACCACCAGCCACAGCTCCCTCTTACAGCAGAGACACTGGTTATCACAACAGTAGGTTGCCAGCCTCTCCCTACATGTCCGGTTGTGGGACATTAGTAGGGATGAATAGAGCGAAGTGGGGGGGGGGAACCTGGTAGATACAAAGAGTTCCTTACAGGCCAGGTATACCACTGAACAATTTATGGATTGTGCAATGGTTGAAGGATTCGGGAGTAAGCTCTACTGGTCAGCAGGTGCACTAGGTTGTATGGCCCCATTAGCCCAGCTGCTAGGAATCTGAAGTCATAAGCTCCAACCTTCCACTCCACCTTTACATTGTGGTTATATTATAGTGCAGGAGGTAAGAAAAACCTTTTTGTTGGTTTGGGCTACAGTCAACTCAGTGACAGATCTAAAGGCGATTTACCATAAATCGCTTCCTATATCCTTTAATTAAGGATTTTCTGTGCAAACATATGCAAGAGCTAGATAGATACATGATTGCTTGTTTAACCACTTAAGGACCAGCCTCGTTTTGGATTTTAGGTGTTTACATGTTTAAAACAGGTTTTTCTGCTAGAAAATTACTTAGAACCCCCAAACATTTTATATGGTTTTTCTTCTAACACCCTAGAGAATACAATGGCGGTCATTGCAATACTTTTTTTTGCACAGTGTTTGCGCAGCGGTCTTATAAGCGTACTTTTTTTGGAAAAAATTCACTTTTTTGAATAAAAAAATAAAACAGTAAACTTATCCCAACATTTTTTTATAATGTGAAATATAATGTTACGGCAAGTAAATTGATACCCAACATGTCATGCTTGAAAATTGCGCCCGCTCGTGGAATGGCGTCAAACTTTTACCCTCAAAAATCTCCATAGGCGACGTTTAAAAAATTCTACAGGTTGCATATTTTGCGCTACAGAGGAGGTCTAGGGCTAGAATTATTGCTCTCGCTCTACCGGTCGCGGCGATACCTCACATGTGTGGTTTGACCACCATTTTCATATGCGGGCGCTACTCGCATATGCGTTCACTTCTGCGCGCGAGCTCGTCGGGACAGGGGGGTTTTAAAAAAAATTTTTTTTTATTATTTATTTTACAATATTTTATTTATTTTTACACTGTTTAAAAAAAAAAAAAAATTGTGTCACTTTTATTCCTATTACAAGGAATGTAAACATCCCTTGTAATAGAAAAAAGCATGACAGGTCCTCTTAAATATGAGATCTGGGGTCAAAAAGACCTCAGATCTCATATTTACACTAAAATGCAATAAAAAAATTAAAAAAAAAAAGTCATTTAGAAAAATGACATTTGAAAAAATATGCCTTTAAGAGGCGTGGACGGAAGTGACGTTTTGACGTCGCTTCCGCCCAACAGTGTCATGGAGACGAGTGAGCGCCATCTTGGCCTCCCTCTTCTCCAGACACACCACGGCACAGGACGCGATCGCCTCCGCCGCTACCGACGGCTCCGGTAAGCGGCGGAGGGCACCGGATCGCGGCGGGAGGGGGGGCCCCTCTCCCGCCACCGATAAAAGTGATCTCGCGGCGAATCCGCCGCAGGGACCTCTTTTATCTGAAAGCCGGCCGCCGCACGAAAACGGGGATACCGGGGTTATGGCAGCTAGCTACTGCCATAACAACGATATCCCCGTTCAAACTTAGGACGTACATAGTCGTGCGGCGGTCGGGAAGTGGTTAAGGCCTGCAGGTGGCTATTTTCCTCCAGGCTAAATGGGTGACCACCTTTTCTAGAGGTTGTCCTAAATTGGTCTCTAGGGCTGGGCTCATTGAGACTTTAATATCTGATCAGCCCCACGTGTGTGTGTGTGTGAGCTGGCCAGCGTTTGCTCAGTCTACGGAGGTAAGGTAGGACAACAGCTACTATAGTAAGGTGTCTAACCATTTTAGGATTTGTTCCTTCACTGGGGGTGAATTGTTAGTATCTACAGCCCAGGCTATGCCTAGGGATCAAATTGCTTTGTTGGTTATTTCATAAAGGGATACACCATGACTCCTCCTTGGTTGCACACCAGTAGACCTCAGTAGTGAAGGTTTGTCCTTGCTGGGATGTTTTGTGGCACAGCAGAAATGCACATTGAGATTTGTGACATTTCTGCTCATAAGGGGTATATTGCTGTACATCAGAAATGCACTGCACTGAAGCTTGGTTGTTGTCTGTTATATCCTAAAGGTACTGCCTTATTTGGCTACAGATCAGAAAAATACAACAGGGAAGGTGGTCTGTACTTTCTGGTCTTGTGAGGCATGGCGGAAATGCACATCATTGAGTTTTGTGACATCTCTGCTCATATTTGTTATATTGCTGCACATCAGACATACTCAAAATTGAGTTCTGTCTGGGGTTTTTTGTGTCCTGTATTACTGCCTTATTGGTTGCTTATTAGAAAGGCAGTAGTGAAGATTGATGGTCCTGAATTTTTGGGAAATACAAATTGAACCTGTGCCAGGGGTAGTACTTGTACTGCCTTTGGTAATCGGTGCAGCCCCGCAAAGTGGCGTCGGGCTGACAGTGCTATTAACGGCAAAGGCTGCCGATTTTAGGCATGCGATTTGACATGTTGAGTCGCATGCCAAATCCCTTCAATATGGATGTGCTATCTCTATTCAGATTGTTATATTGTTGCACATCAGATATATACAAGATTGAAGGTTATCTGTCCTTTTATGTCTTACATTTACTGCCTTATTGGCTGCATATCAGAAGGGACACAGCAGTGAAGGTTGCTTGTCCTTTTCTGATTTGTTTTTGCTGCCTCAGCAGGGAGACACATTGAGGGTGGTGGCGTCTCTGCTCAGTCTTGGTATATTACACATCAGACATACACAAAGATTGAAGATTGTTTGTGTCCTGTATGTTCTATATTTACTGCCTTATCGGCTGCATATCAGAAAGGCACAGCAGTGAGGGGTGTCTTTTCTGTTTCTCATTGTTCTACCTTGCTGCTTCTTAAGGATACACAGCAGGGGGTTGTTGGCTGCACTCCTCCAGGGAGATACAGCATTGGGGACCCCTCGCTGAAAATTGCAAGTTACCTGCGACCTGTGTAATCTTGAGGTCTGTGGATCCAGAAAGCAGGGTCTGCTTGGTGGCGCTGCGACCTGGAGTTGCACAGACACGAATGGTTCCCATTGGAAGCCATAGTGTATGACTTTTCTCTTGCGTTTTTGCGGTTGCAGGTTGGGTCGCACAGGTGTGGGAGCCCTAAGTTTTATCTGTCCCTTCTGGTTGAGGTTTTGCTACACAACAAGAATAGACATCATGGAGTTATTGCCTTACTTTGCAATACACCAGAAAGATCGCAGCTAGGAAGGCTGTCTGTTTTTATGTGGCTGCACAGCAGAAATACTCAACATTGAAGCTTGTTGGTGCGTTCTGTTTCAGATTCCCTTACCTTACTGCACTTCAGAAAAACACAATGCTGCAGGTTGCTTGGGTCCTTTCTTTGTTGGTTCTATGTGACTGCACTACAGTACTGCATAACAGAAAAGATATTGTCTTGTGTGCCATATTGATCTTATAACTGTATTTGGTGGTTCGTCAGAAATACGCAACATAGAAGTTTGGGTCTTTCTGTCTTATATTTATGGCCCTGTTTTGCTGTAGATCAGTAAAACTCCACCGTAAACAGGACTCCCGTCCTTTATGTATATATATCAGTTATGACCTAGCTAGCTGCACTTCAGAAACACGCAGCATTTAGGGTCGGTTCACACTGAGGCAGCACGACTTACAGCGCGACTGCCTCAGGCGACCCAGGACACGACTCAGCGGCGACTTGCGAAACGACTTCTGTATAGAAGTCAATGCAAGTCACCCCAAAGTCGTACAGGAACCTTTTTCTAAGTCGAAGCGACTTGCATCGCGCCGATTAGAATGGTTCCATTGCACAGAACAGGACGCTACTTGTCAGGTGACTAGGTCGCCTGACAAGTCGTCCCAGTGTGAACCAAGGCTGAGGGTTTGCGTTTGTCTTAATGTTTTTACATATTGACGGACTGTTTGTCTACATTGAAGTTCAGATTTGGGTCTCTCCCATATTTGATATGTTGGTTTAGCTAGTCACACTCGGATACACATTATTGTCTATGCTTGTGTCCTTTCTGTCTAAATCTATTGTGCTGGGTCCACAATCTATGATCTTTTTTAATTTGTGATATTAATAATGCATGTATCGCCTTTTGTATTTCAGCCCTCTTTTCCGTGGAGGGGCCTGGAGTTCTGGCTGCAGACGTCACATGTCAGAAAGCCTCAGCCCCTTACATTCGGGAATGCTGGAACCATTTCCTAGGGTTGAAGCCCAGTAGGGTTATAGGACACTGGAGGAAGGCGATAAAGAATCACCCTGCTTAGTAAGAACTTGGGAAGTTCTGTTCAGAGGAGTATTATGACCTGAAGATGAAGTATAAAGATGTATACCAGACCGAATAGGTTACGGCTCGGTGCATGGCCTTCATCTCACCCTTCTAGCAGAACTAGATGTAGCAGTATAAGTGTTATACTCCTGCTATGAACTTTATTCTCCTGAAGTAGGCACTCAGGCGTAAGTAAAGCCACAGAGTGGGCATGCCTTAAACCCAGGGATCAAGCCTCGGTTAATCTATTACCCTTAAGTAGGCTTCCCTTTAGTCTTTGCTGATGTAAAGATAAAAATGAACAAAAAAGGTTGTCTGTTAGGGGCCCACCTTTTTTTGCAGTTTTAATTCCATGAAACAGGGTAGTGTTAAGACAGGCCCTCTTAGTGATCAATGAGTGTCCTTGTCTTACAACACAGGTCTCTGATTAATCTTTAGGGGTTCTAAGTAGCACCTACAGGCACAATAGGCCATGGTTGTTAGATGTGTGAGACAGGCAATATTGCTAACCTACAAGTTTAACATGTTTTCTGATTCCATCTTTAAGAGCCCCACTCCACCTAGGTCCTGCATCCGAAGCGGAGAAGGCAGGGACATCGGTGGAGTAGACCTGCAGACCAGCCGCATGATCCAGCTATAATACCTTCATCAAGCATATGGAGTGGAGGTAAAACTCACTGCAGAACCAAGGTCCGCCAAGAGGGTCTTGCAGTGGTCCCACCCTAAGGTAGGCCTGAGGTAGCTTGATTATCCTCTCAGGTGTGCCGTCCTGGAAGATGACTAAGAGAAAATTGACAGTTACTTACAGGTAACTGTTTTTCTAGGATATCTTCCAGGACGGCAGGCCTACTTCCTGCCCGTTGGAGGAGGGAAAATGGTAGAACACTAGAAGGTGAGTACATATGAGGAATGATTTCCCTTGTGAACCAGGTTCAGGAGTTACTTCTCTACAAACTGAGGATCAAGGGGAAGGGTGTGGACTTAAAACAGCTGTCGATTGATTGTGCTTCCTGTAGGGAGGAGCCTCTAGTCTCTCAGGTGTGCCGTCCTGGAAGATATCCTAGAAAAACAGTTACCGGTAAGTAACTGTCAATTTTTTTTTACATTTAGTTACTTCTTGGTTTCCATGCTTAGGCAAATGTCATACATCCCAGCAGTCTTCAGTAGGGGAGGAGGGGCTTTCTCAGCTAAGCACACCCTTTCCTGCTTGCATGCTTGATCTAAGGGCAAATGGATTTCAGGAAGTGAATGCTACATGAATCTGCCCTTATTCAAGATGACCGGAATGCTAGGGGATGTTTTCCCAATAAAAATAAAGTATGAAGACATGGATGGATGGGGGGGTTTGATATGAATTAAATCACATTTTTGGTTTGTGGTGCTCGATTAAAGTATAGTTTCAGTTCTAACAGATGGAAGTTCAGGCCTCCTTGGATGCCAGTTTTGGGTGTAAGGTGCTACTAGCTGCTGTCTGAATCTGTCAAGCCTTTCTTAACCTTTTCTTTGTTGGGCCTGTTGGCATTGTTTGCTGTGTTGCCCACCCCACATTTGGACTGATTTTGGATGTTCCATGGTAAAGAATAAAGTTCCTATGCCCCCATACCTTAGAAATAAGATTTTTGACTTGACCGTAAATTCTGTTCCTTGGGATACGGAACAGATACAGTCCCTTTTTTTGATCTCCCTATTGCTTACTACAAACCTGAGGTTAGCTGCGAGTGGGCAACTTGTATAGGAGGGTGGCCCTGTAGCATTCTAATTTTTGCCTGAAGGTAGCTGCAAATAACCCATAGTAAAGACTTCATTACCTGTGTCCTGTACTGTATTACCTCACTAGCCAAACCAGCAATGTGTTGCTTTGTTTCTAGTTCCTTTCTTGATGTTGCCGGAATGAAAAGGGTCCTAAATTGGCTATAAACCAGTAGATTTTTCCTGTTTCCATCATTCATGTGCATACTCTTGACACTTTTCGATGCA
Source organism: Aquarana catesbeiana (assembly GCF_042186555.1). Lineage (NCBI taxonomy): Eukaryota > Metazoa > Chordata > Amphibia > Anura > Ranidae > Aquarana > Aquarana catesbeiana. Next base: position 236,260,976 of record NC_133324.1, read on the forward strand.
TTATAATACCATATATAGATAGCTTAAATAATCAGTTTGTATCTGTGTAGGTTTATAGTAAATTTGCTATATCGTATAGCTTGCTGTGGTCTGCTGTTTTTGAGTACTGTTCCTTCTTACTTACGTTAAGATCTTTCTATTTCAGGAAGAAAAGATATTTACAAAGCAATCTATGGACAAAGTTCAGAACAGCTATCTGCACTCTTTGCAAGAGGTTGGAGATCTTTTGAGGAAAAAACTCGAAACCATTAAGAAACTCAAGCTCTAGAATGTGAATAGGAACTATATAACTATAGATACTTTGCTGGGCTCCTGGCAGACATCTTAATCCAGAACTTCCCAAGAGGATGCATGAATGACTTAAAAACTGATTTTTTTTTTTTTTTTTTTGATTTTTTTTTTTCCTCCTTTGTTTTTTAAAGGTGTTGAGAATGGAATTTATACAGCTGATTTAAATTATTGTACATAAACTAAAAGCAGGAGCTGCCACCTGCCATAGACCACTTTTTATACATGTCCATGAACTTGCAGCAGTGAGGTTTTCATGCTTTTTTTTTTTTTTTTTTTTTGATTTTCATGCAACCTTGGAAACTCTGTACCCGCAGCAATAGAAAATTGGCTTAAAACCAGCAGCTTTTCTTATTCCTTGCCATTTAGGTGAATTTTATTTGGGGTTTTTTTTTTTTTTTTTTTTTTTTTTTTTTTTTGGCTCGTTAGGAAATCTATTAATCTTTTATTCCACACTTTATTTTTTCCTCTGCTCTATTAGCTTTGCAGTTTGTCCTTTCTGATGTCCCCTCTCCTCCTAGCAGCTTTTTTAATTTATAGGAACTGAAATATGTCTGAAGATGGCACAGAATTGAATAGTTGGTTCCAGATCATTGATGTGGTGGATATGCAGTCTAATCTAATGATGGCTGACTTTAAAGTGAGACTTTCAATGCTGTAGTGTCGGATCGCCGGCGGAGAAAGACCTCTGTTTAATCAATCATAGTTGGCAGCTAGCCACTGTAATTTGCTCTGCATTATTACACCAGTGCGGCTGTGTATACTATATTATAAATAAAAAAAGCCTAATGCTGCTTGGTTACACCACCAGTCTAAACAAGAGACTAGTTTTTGAACGTAACTGTTTTTAGGTTACCCAGATGCTGTTACTTTGCTTTCTACTGCAGAAGGAATATTTAGAAGCAACTGGTTCCATTTTGCTAAAAAAAAAAGAAACATTTACACCATTTTGTATGCTTATTTATGCAGCCCTGTCACCGAGTACTGGTGTATATTTATATAAATATAGATGTATGTATATTTGTATAGTATAATATGATGTACATACATATATGCATACAGTCAGATACACATGTAATTAAATGGCTTAGCTATACATGCAGAACAAACCAGCATGGAAGGAAAACAGTTCAACTTGGCTTGCCAGGTGAATGTAATATTTTCACAAATCTTCTACTTACTCTGACATTTTCAAAAGCTAAATATGAGATTTCTGAGACCCTGACAGTCAGGGCATTGTCATATATTACAGACTCGTTTTGTTAGTGATGCTAGGTGGTTGATGAGAGTATTTTTAAAATAAATCCCTACATAATAAGCAATGCGTATGTTTTCCTTTTTGTGGTATACAAATTAATAGGTACATTGCTTTTCAGTTGAGCTGGAAAACTAGTTTTAGTCGTGGAAAAACATGCTTTTGAAAATATATAGAACCAGTCATTTCTTATATTTCTGTAATGTTAAAGCACAATTCCAGCCAAACACCTAAATACACGACTGAAAAGTAAGTGTATTGCATTACTGGCTGAAAGAATATTGCACATCTATTCAGCTTGAAATGTGTACACTTCTGCAAAATTGCACAACAAGACTGGTGACGCACTTTTATTACCGGATTCAGCAATGCAGATTCTGCCTTCAGCCAGCTCACTTTCCAAAACGAAGAATGTTTTGGCTGGACTTTAAACTTAAACACGTCAGTGTACCTACTGGCAAGTCTGGAAGACCTGGCTTGTCACTTGGCCAAGAGCTAAATGACATTCATATGTTAAACAATATCTGATACAAATGGACATTACATTTTCCTTTTCTGGGCTTGCTAATAGAAGATGCTAAAGAAGCTGTTCATGACCTACTATAGCTCTGAAGCCCTTTTGTGTAACTTCTGAAATTCTTATATAAAACCAAACATAATCAAAATTATGTAACTTCATATTACCTGGTGACATTTTGCTTTAGTGAAGGTCTCCTATGATTAGAATGCACACTGATTTTGTCTGAAGCCTGCATTGTTTGTGACTGCTGTAGAGTGAATGTGATAAACATGAAATACATTGATTCAGATGCTGGTAATATGGTTAATAATATGACTTCTTATGTACAAATATCAGACCATATGTGTTTTTAGTGTCTGTTTCCCCATTTCAATTTTGTATGATGAAGATGAGGAAAAACAAGAGGATGTGGGAGAGTCCTTATGTTGTAGTATTTAAGTGATTCATTAGATATTGCAGAAGTGAAAAATTAGGTGAGGTCTCACATTACATCTGTAAAGGTTGCTAGAACTCATTGGAATGTCTGCAGCATTAAATGGCAGTTATAGAGAATATTTCGGTCTACATGAAGACCTTTCCGTTTGTTGTCTGGTCACACTATCGTCGTGGAGATCTGGTGCTGTTGGGTTACTGAAAGTGAATTTGTGGATCTCTAAAAGGTATATAATCTAGTGGCTCCCAAGTAAAGCGGATATCAAGAAACCATCTTAGAATGGGCACAGTGTCTCATAGATTAAAGATATGTTTTATTGTAAGTGAACATTGTTCCGAAACAAAAAATGCGTTTTGTGGTGGACATACAGCCACTTCTTCTGCCAGGGTGCATCAAACACTAAACACCACCATATCCACTTCCAGACCAGGCCTTTTCTGGCACTGTAAGAATCAATATTGCTAGAAAATTCCTTTAGGCTCCATGTACACTAGTGGCTCCTAAACTTGAGTGTTGAGGAGCTTTTGGTGTTTTTTTTTTTTTTTTTTTTTTGGCCAAAGCTCCTATACTCCACTCTATAAAATCCAATGTGTCCATGAACAAATAGGCTTTTAGAAACGTTTTGGAGCTGCTGCGGTTAGGGGAGGTTCAAATATTATATATTTTTAAAACGGAGGCCCTAGAGAATAAATTGGTTTCGCAATTTGTCGCACAATATTTGCGCAGTGGTTTTTCAAACGCAATTTTTTTGGGAAAAAAAAAAACTTTGAATCTCCATGCTAAAAAAAATACATAACCCAATTTGTTTTTTTAAAATATAAAAGTTGATGTCGTGCAGAGTAAATGGATACCAAACATGTCACACTTTAAAATTGCACACGTCTGTGCAACAGCAACAAATTACATACATTTTACTATCCATAGGTGATGACTTTACAGGTTACCACTTTAGATTTACAGAGGAGGTCTAATGCTAGAGCTACTGCACATGATCTGACGTTTGCAGTGATATCTCACATGTTTGGGACGATCGCTGTTTGCATGCGTGCGTTAGCCTTTGGACAGGGGGCAGATTCATTTTTTTTTATTTGATTGTTTTATTTTTACACTGTTCCTTTTACATTTTTTTTTTTGGATCACTTTTATTGCTGTCATAAGGAATGTAAACATCCTTGTGGCAGCAATAGGCATGTCCAATGCAATACTCCAACACACAAGTTCCTGCACAAACGGCTGTATCTTAAATTGGGTGCTGAAATTACCAACGGCTGGAACCGACTGCAATTATGAGAAGGAAGTGTCACCAGCACACCAGGATCTCCAAAAATGGGTCCAAAACTTTAATCACATAGTATCAAAAAATAAAAGCGACGTTCCGGGCCACGCAGGGCCCCTTTGTTGCCACATGACTGATGAAGGGGACGCTTTTATTTTTTGATACTATGTGTTTCAAGTTTTGGACCTAATTTTGGAGATGCTGGTGTCACTTCCTTCTCATGATAGCAATAGGCATGTGACATAGACCCCAGATCTCTCCATGAAGAGTACCTAAGACCCCAAATCCCTCCTCTGCCCTTTTAAAAGCATTAAAAACACCAAGATCGGGTACGTTGCTGGTCCGGAAGTGGATATTCTGTACAATGTACTTTCCACTGTTACCTGTAGGAGATTGACACCAGGCACAAAAACTGTGGACCAGCTCCTAGGAACATAATCTCTCTAACCTTTTTGCTCAGTTTGGTGCCCTCATGGAGGTTTGATTCATTTATTCACAACTTTACTTAGCCCAATGCTGCTGGTAGATGCATACCGGATCTTCATATCCCAGACGTCTCTTAAAAGAGAAGTATGTTTTTTTTTTTGTTTTTTTTTTCTGAATCGTACTTGCCTTGGTGGATGCAGCATCGGTCTTATGCTGCTTCTGTCCCCCGGCGCCTCTACACTGAGAGCCGAGCGGTTGAACACCGTCGATTGCTCAGTTCTCACAGTTCCCCAAGCAGAGAGCTGCAGACAGTCACAGTTCTCTGCTCTGCTCATTGTAGCACTGGGTTGTGGAGGGGATGGGAGCGGCCGGCTCAGGCTCTCAGCAGCTCGCTGAGCCGGGTGTTGGTCCAGGAATCTGGTGGATCCAGACTCTATTGTCATGATGATGCAGACCCTGGACCGACTTCTGTGATGTCAGCAAAGAGCGGACTTCAGCCTGCTCTCTGCTGAAAATAGGTCACAGGAGTGCAAAATGAACTGCACTCCTGTGATCCACAGGAGAAGTACAGCCAAACGAGCTTTGGCTGTACTGCTCCTTTTTAATGTGATTGTAAGGCTTCGGGTTTTTTTTTGTTTTTTGTTTTTTTTAAATAACAAACCATGTCATACTTGCCTCCACTGTGCAGTTCGTTTTGTACAGAGTTGCCCCGATCCTTGACTTCTGGGGTCCCCCGGCGGCGCTGGTACCGCCTCCCCACATTGTATAACCCCATAGAAGAAGCGCTCTCCCAGGGGGTTACCTTGCCTGCGCTCTCCCGAGTCCAGCATTTGGCGTCCATAGACGCCAAATGTAGGACTCGGCCATGGCACCATTGGATTTGATTGACAGCAGCGGGAGCCAATGGCTGCGCTGCTATCAATCTATCCAATCAAGATCCGAGAACCTTGGGCAGAGAGGAAGAGGCGGCGGAATACAGGGCTCAGGTGAGTAAAACAGGGAGGCTGGGGGGCCGGTCAGTGACAGAAGTTTTTTCACCTTAATGCATAGGCTGCATTAAGGTGGAAAAAAACATGAGGGTTTACAACCCCTTTAAGTCTGACACTGAATCCAGGTTTTACCAAATTCATATGATGGTAAGCTTACTGTGGTATGCCTGGAAGTGCCTTCTCATATACTCAGGACTTTGCTTTAAGTGTCCTGTGTAGCGTTGGTTTGCTCCATCTGAGAGCTTACCCTTTTTTTTTTTTTTTTTTTTTTTTTTTGTCAGGGTGAGCCGTTTGCAGCACCTCATTTATTCTTAGGGCCCATGTGCTTTGTTTGTTGCTACTGGCCCCAGTTTTACCACCCTTGCAGCTGTTTCCTCCCTTTTATGCTGCTTTCTCAACCCTGAGGTATTTTTTGCTGCAACTTTCATAGCTTCTGTCGCAATCCTGGTCATCAGGGTCAGGACACAATAAAACTGATAAGATGCCTTGGCCCCTTTCTCTAGGGCAGTGGTTCTCAACTCCGGTCCTCAGGACCCACTAACAGGCCAGAATTTAAGTATTACCTTGGGGAGATGCAGACTAGAATACTGCAATCACTGAGCAGCAAATGAGATCACCTGTGATGTATTTCAGTTATCCTGCAAACCTGGCCTGTTAGTGGGTCCCGAGGACAGGAGTTGACAACCACTGCTCTAGGGAGATTTAGGGTCTTTGCTCTCACAGGTTTTGATTGTCCATTACATTTGTTCTCTTTTAAGAACTTCCTTTATGAGCTTTGTAAACATCCAGACAGGTCTCAACTTCCTCCAAAACATTTTTCTGCCTGATTTGCCTTTGGGACTTTTGGACTAGGTCTACCAAGTCCATGTCCTAACATGGGTATTGCTATTACAGGCGATGAATCTCCTCTCCTTCAGATCCTATGGATCTCACTTCCACTCCCTATGTTCCCTTGGACGAAACCAGATGAAAGGGAACCACAGCAAAAGGGTAAACAACTTCACTGTGAGGCTTCCCTTGCACTGGTGAAGGATCCATTTTTTTACACCAGTCTCTGCATTCTGACTTAAGCAGACGCTTTTCTGCAAATAGGGTCCAAAAACACCAGGTTCCTTCTCCAGCTCCACGGTGTCTACCTGATTTGGATCCCAATATGCCTGCCCTTAAGGTGGTGGACATAGAAGGGAATAAGATGACCTGGAGGTGGTAGAAGAGTCTGTGGAAGATTTCTCACCCCAAGGCGCTGTGCATCTGATGTTATGGGTTTATGCAATATGCTTTCAAATGTGGATATGCTTACTTCTGTGTGCAAAAGCCTCCTACATTGTCGCACTTAAATCCCACCCCATCTTGCCGTTCCCCTTTATGGTACAAAGAAAAATTTAGAAAGATTTCCTGTTTATGAACATATAGAAAAATCTATTATGATTGGGGTCAACCCAGAAAAGATTCTCACCTCTCCATAAATCATTGCCAGGCTCTATCCATTGACAAAAAGTTACCAAAAATTAGTGTTATGGTAGTAGACAGAAAGTCTTCAGTTTTACAGTCTTCAGCATCTCAACATACCAACGGAAAATGTTTGTTCATTCAAAGAATCTGCAAATAGAAAGTTTGAGCGATATTAAACCACAAGGCAATCATTTATTATATTGCAGTTTACCAATTCTTGTGGCTACATTTGTTTTATCAAATTTATTTATTTTCACCTAGTGATAGTAATATGCTGGTTAGAAAAAAAAAAAAACACCTGTAAGGGTGCTTTCACCCCAAGGCGTCGGCAGTAAAGCGCCACTATTTTTAGCAGCGCTTTACTGTTGTTTCCGCGGTGCTATTTGGCTGCTAGTGGGGCGCTTTTAACCCCCGCTAGCGGCTGAGAAAGGGTTAAAACCGCCTGCAAAGCGCTGCTGCAGCAGCTCTGCCCCATTGACTTCAATGGCCAGGGCTGCTTGCAGGACTTTTTTTTTACCATCTTGCAAGCGCACTGCTCCAGTGTGAAAGCACTCAGGCTTTCACACTGGAGAGGCTCTTTACAGGCACTATTTTTAGCGCTGTAGCGCCTGTAAAGGGGATCTAAGGCCATTGCATAATGTGCATCGCATACTATCAAAATATGAAATACTTACCTTGGAATAAAGCCTTCCAGTGGTGCGCTGTCATCTTCCCCTCTGCACTTTCTCTCGGGTTCGCCTGCACCGGCTATGTGATTAGCCAGAGCCACGATGATGTCACTCATTGCGCATGCGCGCGGGAGCCCTCGGCTCTGGCAAGGTATGCTGGTCCTTCAGAGCACATGTGCCAGTGACATCACCAGCTGCATCTAGGGTGAATATCTCCTATAATGGTGTACATGTTCATTTTGCATATAAGTAAGTGTTAAAGGCTTACCTGTAGGTAAAAATCATTAAGTGGGCTTTACTACAACTACTCACTACTAAAAAGTGTGAGCTGGAGTTTGATTTAACTTTGTTAGTGTATTGACATCTGTTAGCACACGTAACATTCCCCTTCTCCCAGATTAAAAAAATGCTACAGTCCAAAGGTGTGTCTGTGTTGCTCCTTCATTCATAGTGTAAGCACTATAATAAGGTAAAGTGTGTTATTGGCCAGATCACTAAGTGAAAACAGAGGGAAAAAGGCAAAAAGAAAAAAATTAATGCAGCCACATCTGAGGATTGTTAACCCTTTCACGTGGAGCGGATCTGTTGGACAGACTCCGCCGGCTTAGTGGGATCTCACTCTGTTGATCCCTGCTGAGCAGGTGGACGACGGGTCCATCTCTGCCAACTGTGCAGGGATGGACCTGTCAGAGCCCCACTGATCTCTGTGGCGAGATCAAATGAAAACGGACAGGCTGTCCGTTATACATCCGATCCGCTAAAGAGATGGCGAACGTTTCACCAGCCGCCTGCTGATATCCACCTGCCAATATAAGTCAATGGGTGGCCCACTTGGATCTGCCTAAATGGGCAGGCAGATCCGAGCGGCCTCTTCATGTTAAAGGGGCCTTTAAGGGTAAAACAAATCTTCATGCTTAAGCACAATTTTGCAACTTTGACATGTGTTGTTAAAACTGTACATATCACAACTACTATGTGCATCCAGGTGGATTATACCTTGCTTTTGTCAGGACAAATTGGGCTTTCATTTGGATGCAAATAGTTATGGATACCCTTTCCTTTTTTATCATCAAAGGAAATCTGGCCCAAAATAGTAATAACATTTTTTTTTTTTTTATTTAGCTGTATTTTTCTTGTTACTACCAAAGAACAACCCAAAACAAAATTCTGCTCATGACGATCTCAGCTATACCACATATGTGATACAAGATATTATATATATAAAAATATATTATCCGTGCTCCCACATATATGCATAAACATTAGCGAAACAAAACTTATAAGGTTGGCACCAACCTGTGATGTGAAAAGTGTCACTAAATTTGACATACAAAATTCAGATAAATAATAAATTGGCAGTCCATGAAGTCCAAAGTAAATCTAATATGGTGCATATTCAATTCACGCATATGTGAAAACAAAGTAGTGTTCCTCCACCAACATGTAGATGCACACTGCACTCATCAGACTCTATTGAACCCTATTACAGGGAGTCAAACACAGCAGAGAGATAGGCTTGCTAGCTGGTCAACAGTTCCACATCCAGATTGCTGCTAGTGTCCACCCACATCTCATGGGTGTAATCCCATATGGTGTGTAACACAGCGCTCCAGCACTTTAAATTATGGCTCAGCATAAGTGGGCAAAGAGAAAAGGGTTCTCATGGTGTAGTGTTATAAAAGTTTATTTTAAAACAACAAGTTACTTACTTTGTAGTTGAATCATAATTAAAATCACTGGAAATGCCGGTTTGCGTTCCAACTACTGGATATGACGTGTCTTAAAGGCTATGTCCAATGCGTTTCATCAGCATACGCCTGATGTCATCAGGATTTTTAATACTTTATATCATACTATATTTTTTACTTTGTATGTTTTACTTTCCAATATTTTTATTGAATATAGTGTATAAAAAATATACAATATTTATTGCTCAAATATAAACAACAATGTAGAAGAGATTAAGAGAACAGAACTCGGCCAACATGGCCTACACACAGTACATATAGCAAAATGTAACATTTTTACTGGTGAGTATATCAGTTCTACATCTGTCTGTCCTTACATTTTAGTTGCCCCAGAATCGTTACCTTATCACTTATGTATTCCTTGTAGAGAGGTTGTGGCGCCGGGAGTCCACCCCAGATGGGATCTACTCTGCGGACGAGAGGCTCCCAACCCCCCAATCCCCCCCACTTTCAAGCAGCTATGCTACTATCGCTTCTTGATTCTTTGCTAATATTGCGAGGGCAATAACACCAGACAGGAGAACCTACATAAACTAATAAATGTGGAGAGAGGAAAAATTAAAGAGTAAGGGGGCAGAAGAAGAAGAGAAGAAGAGGTGGGGGGAAGAATTGGGGTTGAGTGCGCCCCTAGGGATCTTCTCTGAGATCCATTAGTTATCAAAGCCCGCAGATAGGTATGTCAACCATGGTTCCCAGATCCTGTCGAAAGCCTGTTGTTTATCCGAAAGGATCGCCGACAGGCGTTCATTAATCATGATCCATGTCAGTTTAGCTTTTACCAGTTCAAATGGGATCAGAGGTTTTCTCCAGGATCTAGCAATCGCAATTCTAGATGCTGTGAAGACAAAGGATATGAGTTTTTGCCTGTACCGAGGCACACCTTCCACTGGACTTCCCAGTAGTGCCTGTTGTGGGGATTTGGTTAGGTTAACTTGGGTCAGTGAATAGATAAAATTATAGATGCGTATCCAAAACCGTCTAACCTTAGAACAGGACCACCAAGTATGATATATCGTGCCCTCCCCTCCACACCCCCTAAAACACAGTGGGGATGCGCCGGGGATGTATGTAGCAATTCTCGCCGGAACCGTATACCACCGTAATAAGACTTTATAATTCGCCTCTATTAGGGAGGTATTTATATAACCTTTTGAGGCTAATTGAGCCGTATTAAACCATGTGTCCGTTTCCATCATTTCCTCCATATCTTGTTCCCACTTTTGCATGTAAAATCATTTTTCTGTCTTGGAGGAAAAAATACCATAAATGTTGGATATGTGACCTTTATGTTTATCGAAGGACCTGCATAGATATTCCATTGGAGTGAACGTCATAATGTCAGATTTGCGCTGTAGAGTTTTCAGGAAATGTACTATCTGGAGGTAGTGATAGAATTCTGTATTAGGTAATTGGTATTTTTCTATAAGGAATTGTTTCGATACTTTGTATGATTTAAGATTTGTATTCACTAGATGACACTGGTAATCCAATTGCACGGGTTTGGGAACCACTATAAGCAATAGTGTGTGTTTTTGCTTTTTTTTTTTGGTCCTAACTAAAACACACTGATGTTAATTAAAAAAATAAATAAAATCCTGCCCAAAATATACTGACTTTGACCCAAGCACTAACCTAAATCAAACCTTGATCTAGGTATTTTTTTTTTTTATCCCCCCCCCGTAAGGAAAGAAATACATTGTATCTTTCCTCACCATTCACAAAGAAACACTGGGACTGGCTTCACAGTGACTGATCACTGTGGTAGCCAATTAGAGGCTACCACAGCGATCAGGTGATCCAGAGGCTAACGCCCTGTGAGGCCATGTCAAGGTGGTGTTGGGCATATTATAACCAGGCTTTTTTGTGGCATTGGCACAGTAAGCCTCGGTTCACACCAGAGGCGGCACGACTTGCAGGTCGCCTCACCGAGGCAACCTGCACACGACTGCCAGGGCGACTTGCAAGACGACTTCTGTATAGAAGTCTATGCAAGTCGCCCCCAAAGTAGTACAGGAACCTTTCTTCTAAGTCGGAGCGACTTGCGTCGCTCCGATTAGAACGGTTCCATTGTACAGAACGGGAGGCGACTTGTCAGGCGGCTAGGTCGCCTGACAAGTCGCCCCCGAGTGAACCGGCTCTAAAGGATTCTTTCTGGCAACTCAACCATGCAGCTAATTTTTGTTCATATTGTTCTTAAAAACAACCATGCCGTCTTTTTCCAAAGCAGCCTGTATTTTTCATGAGCTTACCTGTGGATTTTTCTTTGTATCCTGAACAATTCTTCTGGCAGTTGTGGCTGCAAACTTTCTTCGTCTACCTGACATTGGCTTGGTATCGAGATTCCTGAATTTCCCACTTCTTAGTAAGTGATTGAACAGTAATGGCCAGCATTTTCAAGGCTTTGGATATCTTTTTATATCCTTTTCCATCTTTATTAAAGTGTCACTAAACCCAGGACCCTGCATTCACTATAGCTGGTCTCCCACAGTACGCATAACATGGAAAGGCAATCATTTTAGTAAATATAAACTGCTAAAAACCTTTTGTCATCAGTAGTATATAGCAGCCTTGTGACTTCTATCACTGCCTGGTACAGCTTGTAAGAGGAGTTTTCATTTTCCCACAACTGTCTTATCAGGCTTCAGGACCCCTGACCCTCTGTCTGGGTAGTGCTGATTGGCCCTGTGCTGATCCCATGCACCCTCCCGAGTATAAAAAATAAAAAAAGCAATATACAACTGAAGCATGTGCAGCCTAACTCCACTAACTCTGTCTTATCTGGACCTGGTTTGGAGTCAGTGGAAGAACAGCATTTTTACACAATGCAGAGGATTAACCCCTTCACAGTGAGTATAACAAGCCTGCTTTATTACATATACAGACTGATTTTACTGTTGTGGGTTTAGTAACACTTTAAGTTCCATTACCTTGTTATGCAGGTTTTTTGACAGTTTTTTTTTTTTTTTTCTGTTCCCCATGGCTCAGTATCTAGCTTGCTCAGTGCATCAATGTGAGAGTTAACAAACTCATTAACTTTTTATAAACAGACACTAATTGCAAGTTAAAGCGGTTGTATACCCCGCTTTGTGATTTTTACCTACAGGTAAGCCTATAATGAGGCTTACCTGTGGGTAAAACGAATATCTTCTAAATGGACACCGTTTAGGAGATATTTCCCCCTGCATGCAGCTGCTGATGTCAGCAGCACATGCGCTCTGAAGGTCCGGCGCATTGTGCTGGAACTTCAGAGCTTCTTCCCAGAACCGAGGGCTCCCATGCACATGCGTGGGAGTGAAGCCATTGTGGCTCTGGCCCCTCAGCACCGAAGCCCACGAACCAGGAAGAAATGCTGGGGCTTGGTGCCACTGCGGTGGCTTCGTTCTAACGTAAGTATGTCATAATGCGCTAGTATACAAAGCATACTAGTAAATTATGCCATTGTCTTACAGGTTTTTCTTGTGGGGTTTTTCCAGCGGTTTACTACCACTTTAAAAAGTCACAGATGTGGGAAGATTAACCCTTTAATTGCCATTTTATATCCATGCCAAAATGTCAAGATTTCTGCTAAAATATGCAAATAGGATCCCCACGTGTCCCGTAATGGTGCAGGGCCGCAGAGGCAGAGCAACAAAGACGGCAGCAGCGGCATCTTGAAACCGCAAGCAGTACGAGGTTGGCTAGGACCTGCTCAGGGGGGAGTGGGAGAAGACTTCACCGTCACCCTGACCTGAGCAGCATAAGCGCAGCATTCCTGGCACCGCCTAGAGCCTGCACTCCGAGCTGTCACTGTCATTAAGAAGGAAGGGCTGACCGGCAGGCAGGGCTAGGTGGTCTTCCACCCCCCTCTCTCTCCCCCCTCTCTCTCTCCCCTCTTTCTCTCCCACTCCCCTCTCTTCTACCTTCCTCTCTCTCTCCATCTCCCCCCCCTCTCTCTCCCACCTCCCCCCCTCTCTCTTTCCCACCCCTCCTTTCTCTCTCTCTGTGTGAGAAAGGGGTGGGTGAAAGAGACTCCCTAGCTCTGCCTGCAGTCCCACCTGTGCCCCATGTCTGTGGGTAGGTGTGTGTGATGCATCTACCTCCTGCCCATCTTCGTCCTGGGAGAGAGAGCACAAGCCCCTCAGAGCTGAGTATGTGACAACCCCCCCCCCCCAGGTAGGTCAGTGTAGGAATTGAGTAGAAGACCTCACCGCCACCCTGACCTGAGCAGCAGTGGACGCAGCATCCCTGCCACCTCCCAGAGCCTGCACTCCTCCAGCGTCCACTCCCAGCTGTCACTGTCATCAACAAAAGGGAAGACAGGCTGACCAAGGGCCCAGATGACGAAGATGGGCGGGAGGTAGGTGCATCACACACACCTACCCACAGAGGGGGGCACAGGAGGGACTGTAGGCAGGGCTAGGGGGTCTATTTCACCCCCCCTCTCACCCCCACCTCTCCTCTCTCTCACACCCCCTCGCTCTTTCCCCTCCCCTCTTTCACGCATCCCCTATGAGCCCCTCAGAGCTGAGGATGTGACACCCCCCCCCCCCCATGGAGGGGGTAGGAATCGGGTAGGTCAGTGTAATGGTCAGTATAGGAATCAGGTAGGTTAGTGTAGTGATCAGGTAGGTCAGTGTAGTGGTCAGGAGTCAGGTAGGTCCAGGTAGGAATTGGGTAGGTCCGTGTAGTTTTTAATCCAGATTCCTCAGGTCATTTGTATTCCTTTTGCAGTATAAAGTATGGGGGGTGGGGGTTTTATATACAACTTTAGTGCCTTAGATATAAAGAGCATTTGTTTCATGTATGTTAGCCCAATATTGTAAAAACAATTACACTCTGAATCTAAGTGGTCGCCTGCAGCTGCAATGTTTGGCTAACATACATGAAACAAATGCTTAAATAGGTAAGGGGCAAGGCCACCCAGCGACGTCACGTGGCACCGCCCCCTTGTGACATCATTGACTGCTGCATGCTGGGGGGTGTCCACGAATGGCAGTTTGGAAATGTTATCACCCTATATGCAAACTTTTATGAGCACAACTGTATACACAGGCTGAAACTGGTCAGTGCGTCAGGAACTGGACGACTTTTGGCTCGTGTATACAACTGTCTGTCCTACAGAAGTTGGTCTCACAACTGGTTTATGTCAAACGGGTATACTGTAAAACCAGCATTCATGCGGCATCCCATCAGCGCTGGTTCTGGTGGGGGGGCGGCAGTCACCCTGTCAGACCCTAAAGGCATAGCGGGGGAGACTGCCTTTGTTCGTATGGCGATTTTGTTTTTTTTTGTTTTTTTCGTTCGGCCCCTGGATTGATCAATTAAAAAAAAATCCTTCTAGTGTGTGTTATGAAGTAACTCTTTGTAGGTATAGTGAAAGTGACCTTTTATTTGAATAAAAGTCGTAATTACCTTGACAATGTCCCTTTTTAATTTGGTAAAACCTCTCAAACTAAATTTGAGTTTGTTTACATTTTTTGAGCTGACCAAACTAGTGATTCCTTCTCACAAGTGTTAAAGATACACGGCTGACAATTTAGTCATGTATGCTCAGAAAGTGCTGTGTGAATAATCAGACTTCAAATATAAATCCACAATGGTCATGTAAAATACAAAAATATTTGCCTGGCTAAATCTCTGGCCTTCAGTGGCCATACTACATTCTGTGAATGCTGAGTTTCCAGTACTGTTTTCTTTTTCATACATCATGGGACACAGAGTCAGGCTAATATTCATTACCTGCTGGGTTATACGTCATCTCCAGGTGATAGGACACTGGTAGACCAAAGGTCTTTAGACAGGAAGTGATCCCCAATATAACCCCTCCCATACATGAAGCACTTACGTTTTTTACCAGTGTCTGTAAGGTGGATGGCATGGTTTGTTTGAGCTCTCTGACCTCCAGGTCTCTAGTCTCACAAGCGGTTCTTAAATGAATCAAGGGATTAACTGATCGGATCCATTTGACACAGGCTTTATATGCTTAGATAAATGGTACCTGCAGGGTGCTGTACAGGTCCAAGGAAGTGGACCCTAAACATGAAAACGGTACCCAGTCTTTGAAGGTCCTGAAGTGACAGGAACCCACCGTGATGGATGAAGTTTGGGCTCTTAGTTTCTAAGCTGCCCTGCGCCTAGACTGGTAAGTGAAACCCCTTTACTTATTATTGTGGGGTGTCCCAGTGATTGTGACGATCAGTCAAGCTAGCTAGTGGCTGGACACCTGTGTGCGGTGACCAAACGGGGGATTTTTGGGCTAGCTGTGGGTGTTTGAAAAGTGTACCTTTTTTTTTTTGCTTGTGTCTGGCTGTTTTTTTACCTGTATAATGGTGCGCCATTTCGCCTTGGTTCATCATGGCGCACGTGCATTCGCAAGATTGCCACTGTGCTCGGCAGTTGTTTGGTGGCTATGGTGCACGTGTATTTGCAGAAGCACCGCTGGACTTAGTTTGTTTGGCGGTCATGGCACATGTGTCTTCGCCGTACATGTGCAGTAGCCTTTATCTGGGCGCACGAAGATTTGCCTCGTACGCGAATACAGCCACGCCTGTTCGCCGGGACCGCGTACATGCGCACAGAACGCTCCAGCGCACACCCAGATTATTTAAGCTGTATATGCCAAGCATGCGGTGCTTCCAGAAGGCAGCTGTGGGACACAAATCAGACTCTGAACAGGCAGTTGCAGTGGTTCATTTCTCCTTACCCGGGTCACATGAGTCACTAAGTGTTGCTTGGCAGGCTAAGGTGCTTAGCAGGCTTGTTGCATGGGGGCTTGGTGAGCCCTACTAAAGGGTCTCCCTTCTGAAATGTTTTAATACCACACCCAAGTACTCTCTTTTTGTGGCTAGTAAATGTCTTCAAAAAGAGGAGTGGGATTTATGTCGTCAGTAGTTCCTAATGAACCTAGCCGTATCCCTAGTGTTGTATCCCCTGAAGGACCTGAGGCTTCCGGGCAATCTGAGCTGCTGCACCTATCTGGTATTGTGCGTACAGTCAACGCTGCTGCTTCACCCTTTATCACCAAGGATGAACTGTCCTCGGCCCTAGCCTGGTTAGAGCACAGGATTGCTGGCATGTTTGCCTCCATCCCGCAGGGTGGCAAGAAGTGTGACAGATCCCCCTCCCCGGAGTCTCGTAGTTTGGAGAAGGAATGGGTTGAGAATGGGGAAGAGCTAAAAGAGGATTCTGTGGAGGGCCTGGCGGATGAGTCTGCTTCCAAGCAATCTGGACAAAAAGATATCCAGTTGATGTCTGCCTCTCAGTCATCCTGACCAAAATGGTTCGTTCTGCCTTTAAGTTGCCTCTTGCAGAGGTGACTGAGAGCCCCCCTGGTCCTCTTGGGATCCCTGAGGCCTCTTCAGGCCGTACAGGCTTTCCCCCTACACCCCCCTGCTGGAACAGGCGGTATATGCTGATTGAGAACATCCTGCCAGGATTTTGTTCCTCTTAAGAGGTTTTCCCTTTTATAGCCCATGGATGAAAAGTTTATTAAAAAAGGGAGCATGCCAGCCGTAGATGCAACAGTCTCTTCCTTAAACAAGAGCTTAACTTATCCAGGTAGATAATGCAAAGGGCTTGAAAGACCCTGTTGACAAGAAATTGGAGTCCTTATTAAAGGCTTCCTTTTCTTTAGCCAGTTCCACTATTCAGTCAGCTGTTGCAGCAATTGGTATTTGCTAGTCCGTAAAGGATCAGGTTAAACGGCCTGATATGCCTAACCAGGAGGATGATCTGCCTGAAAATAAGACAGCTATTCCTCGAACGCTGGTGTTTTGCTGTTGACGCCATAATTCAATACAGCAGGTTTCTCGTTTGGCTCTCTTGTCCGTACATATGCACAGACTTTTGTGGCTTAAGAACTGGTCAGCTGAGCTTCCTTGTGAAAAGTTATTGACAGGTTTCCCTTTTCATGGGGAACATTTATTGGTGATCATTTGGACGAATATATCCAAAAGATTTCCGGAGGGAAGAGTTTCTGTGAAGAAAAACACCAGGCATCCCCCGTTTAAAACTTCAGGGACTGCTTCCTCAAATGTCTCAGCGCCAAGGCAGTTCCGCTGCCAACAGGGCGCTAGGGCCAGGGGCAAGCCGCAAGGTCAGGGCCAGAAAGCCCTGGGTCCAAAATTCTTCTAAAGCCAGCACCAAGCACTTCTTTTGAGGGGACGCCCCTACTCCATCGGGTGGAGGGAAGGCTGCTGCACTTTGCAGACATTTGGAGAACGATCATTCAGGACAAGTGGGTCACCTCAATTACATCCCGCAGTTACAAGCTGGAGTTGCGGGTGGTTCCCCCTCAGAGGTTTTTAAGATTCAGCATTCCTTTGGATCCTTCAAAAAGAGAATTATTGCTTCAGGCACTACATCATTTAGTGCATCAAGGAGTGATTGTACAGGTTCCTGTATCCGAAAGAGCGAACCTGTTTTACGGTTTAAAAACCAAACTGGGTCACAAGGCCTATTTGTGGACCTAAGATCCCTAAACCAGTATCTACTAATCCAGTCCTTTCAGATAGAGTCTGTCCACTCAATTGTAGCCACGCTCCAGATGGACTTTTTAGCCTTCATCAATATTAAAGACGCGTATTTACACATACCTATCTTTCAGCCTCATCAGAGGTTCCTGTGATTTTCAGTAAAGGAACCTCGTTTTCTGTTTGTGGCTCTACCCTTCAGGCTTGCTACAGCTCCCTGGCTGTTCACAAAGGTCCCAGCACCAGTGCTGGGTCTTTTAGGGGCCCAAGTGATCCTGGTGCTTGGGTATCTGGACGACCTACTGCTCAGATATCACTCATTACAGGCTCTAGAACAGAGCATAACATGCACAGTGCGGTATTGAAAAGCTTAGGCTGGGTCAGAAATACCAAAAAGTCAGCCTTGAAACCAGCTCAAGGTCTAAAGTATTTAGGTCTGATCCTAGATACGGTCCAAGCAAGAGTATTCTTTCCACCCGCAAGGATCTGTGTACTGAAGAATCAGGTGCGTCAGATAAGGGGCACCAGACAACCCTCCATTCGGCTCTGTATAAGTCTTCTAGGGAGGATTGTATCCTCCTTCGAGGTGTGCCCTATGCCCAGTTCCATTCCAGACCTCTACAACAAGACATCTTGTTGGCCTGGAACAGGAGAGGACAAGCCCTGGATTATCCAATGTTCTTATCTCCTCGGGCACGCTTAAGCCTAAACTGGTGGTTGCAGGATCAGAAACTGAGAAAGGGAAAATCTTTTCTCCTGGCAACTTGGAAAGTACTGACTACAGATGCCAGTCTCTCAGGCTGGGGAGCGACCCTAGAAGGACTCACAGCTCAGGGGAAATGGTCAGGGACAGAACAGATCCTGCTCATCAACGTCCTGGAATTACGGGCAGTACGTCTGGCCCTACGGTCCTGAACGGTGGAGCTTTAGGACGGCCCTATCAAGGTTCAGTCCAACAATGCCACTGCAGTGGCCTATATAAACCACCAAGGTGGTACCAGGAATCGTTTAGCTCTGAAGGAGGTGAACCACATACTAGCCTGGGCAGAGGGACATGTGCCGATTATTTCGGCAGTCCACATCCCGGGAATAGAGAACTGGAAGGCAGATTATCTCTGCCGCCAGCAGATCGGGGGAATGGTCCCTACACCCGGGGGTGTTCCAGGAAATTTGCCAGCGTTGGGCATGGCCAGGGGTCGACCTATTGGCATCCAGGTTCAACAACAAGCTACAGCAATTTGTGCCCTGAACAAGGGATCCTCTGGCAATCGGAGCAGATGCTCTGATAGTTCCATGGAGCCGGTACTAGTTTTATGCTTTCCCTCCATTCCCTCTCCTTCCACATTTGTTGCGCAGGATTCAAAGAAAGGGAGTTCCAGTCATTCTGTTGGCATCAGCCTGGACCAGAAGGCCCTGGTTCCTAGAGATTGTGAGACTGACAATAGACGGGCCATGGACGCTTCCACATCGCCCAGATCTACTGTCTCAAGGTCAATTCTCAGCTATGGAAATCAAATTGGCTTTGATTACAATCAGAGGTCAAGTTTTGGCTCTATCCGTATTCTTACAAAGGCCTTTAGCCTCCCATTCACTGATCAGAAACTTTATGCAGGGGGCAACCCACTTGCCTCCCCCCATTAGGTCACCTTTGTGTCCTTGGGACTTGAACTTGGTGCTGTATGTGTTACAGAAGCAACAATTTGAGCCTATTAAGGAAATTCCATTAGACGTGCTGTCACACAAGCTAGCCTTCCTGATGGCCATCACCTCGGCTAGAAGGGTGTCGGAGTTGGCGGCCCTTTCGTGCATGGAATCATACTTGATCCTTCACCACGACAGGGTCGTGTTACGACCTGTTCCATCCTTTTTTCCAAAAGTGGTGTTGGCCTTTCATTTAAATCTGAACATTATTTTGCCTTCTTTTTTCTCTCAGCCTCGTTCGGCGAAAGAGACGACTGCATTCTTTTTTTTTTTTTTTTTTTTATTTATTTCAGAAAAAAGTTGCATAACAGAGCCTCTGGGCATTCCCCGGCTCAAGGTGTATAAAACATTAGACAAGGCATACCATACCTTAACTACTAGCCTAAACTAGTTAAACAAACAGCAAAACGACCCCATAGCTTGCTGCTAAAAATAACAGGATAAGTGTAATGCTCAGCAAATTACATAGATATGTGATATACGACAGGTATCACCCAAAAAATAAATACATAAAAAATCTACCACCAAGTGGGTTATTATAGGCACATGGTTAGTCAGAATGCACCCCCCGTGGGGACAGTCAGAGGAACCATCATCTCATTTGTGAGATCAAATCAGACCGGTAGTCCCATAGGGTCCTCTCGTTCTACAGTTGTCGTCTCTGACTCTAACCATATGTTCCAAACCTTTTGAAACTTCAGGGGACATCCTCTACTAGAGTATGTTTCCTTATATAAGGGTACTGCAAGGTTGACTAACGATTTCCATGCATTCAGGGTGAGGGCAGACGTGGGAGCTCTCCACTTGAGTATGATGAGTTTCCTGGCATAGAAGAGAAGCAATCCTAGTAGTGTACGAACCGCCCTCAAAGAGGCAAGAGCATCTACCAGGCCAAGTAGGCAAATAATGCTGTACATCAGGGCATGACCAGATCATATGTAAGAAACCAGCAGAGTCAGCTCGACAGCGCCAACACTGCGACGTGCAGTCTGGATATATTTTGTGAAGCCTGTATGGAGTATAATAAAACTTGTGTAGTAATTTAAACTGAATCAACTGATCTCTAGAAGAGACCAGGGTGACCAAAGGGGGAGTCCCAGATATCCTCCCAGTCCTCCCCATTCAACTCCAGCTCCGAAGCCCAGGAGTCACGAAGTCTCTCCAGACCGTGATGCACGGTAGGCTGCAGAGCCTTGTAAATTGTGAACAGTGGTTTAGTTAATGTCTCTTGACGTAAAAGCGATTCTGTGTTTGACTGACTGGTAAAGGGTCAGGGGAGAGCCCCCGAACTGTGCCCTGTAGGCGTGACAGAGCTGCAGGAACCGGAAGAAGTACACATTGGGTAAGTCAAATCTAGATTTAAGTTGGTCAAATGTCAGCAGTGCACCATTCTCAGATATGATGTAAATACCGAATACCCCGTGACGCCCATATGACCCGGTCCGGGATGGAATAGAATTCAGGTAGAGAAGGATTAATCCATAGTGGAGTATTTGGGGAACGCACCTGGGGATCCGCCACCCGGGAGCCGGCTGCCCCAGACCATGCTCTAAGCACCGTTTTCGTTGTGGTAGTGAGGGGATGTGGAGCCATAGTACCTCGAAATAGAACATTCCGCAGTGCTTCGAATGACCCCACAACGGCTGCCTCCAAGGCAACTGCTGCATTGGTGGCATTCAATATGAGCCAGTTTTGAGTATGGGTAAGCATCGCCACAATAAAATAAAGGAAAAAATCAGGGAAGGCTAGCCCCCCCTGGATCCAAGGTCTTTGGAGAATAGACAATCGGAAACAGTGGGGGGCCAGAGCCCCACAAAAAGCTGGATATATGAGAATTTAGCCGCTTAAAAAGTCACACGTTGACTAACCACATTGGAGAATGGCGCACTACATACAGAAGAGGGGGAAGTAATTTCATTTTAATTGAATTTATCCTTCCAATCAATGTAAGGGGGAAGGTTAGCCCACGCTTTCAACCTATTTTGAAAAATTTGTAGGAGAGGGAGAGGGTTAAGCTTGCAGAAGTCCTGTACTCTGGGGGAAAATATGGATGCCAAGATATTTTATACACTCAGCCCATTGTAGTGGAAGTGACAGATCTGCTAACTGTGTAGCACCCGGATCCACTGGCAGTATCTGGGACTTGTCCCAGTTAATTCTTAATCCTGACATGTCAGCGAAGCGTGAGAGGAGCTCTAACGCTGCCCGGAGGGAGGGCCCTGGATCCCGGAGGAAATGGATGATATCGTCGGCATAAAGTGCTATTTTTTCCTCCAGGGATCCGACCCGTACCCCCCCAACAGCATCCGAGGACCGTGGTGCAACAGCCAGGGGCTTAACCATCAGGGAAAAGAGGGCGGGTGTAGAGGACACCCCTGTCGGGTGCCTCACTCCACAGGGAATGAAGAGGATAACACCCTTCCATGTTTAATCTGTGCTGTCGGTTTCTAGTATAAGAGCTGAATCTATTTTCTAAAAGTGGGGCCAAAACCATATATCTTGAGTACCTCCTCCATGTAAGGCCAGGCTACAGAGTCTAATGCCTTTTCCAGGTCCAAGGCAACCAAGACTCTGGTACTCTGTTCTGTAGGAGGAATTTGTAAATGGGTGAACACCTTACGAATATTAACATTCGTCGACTTTCCTGGCATTAAGCCTGTTTGATCCATATTTACCAAGAACGGGAGGATCCCCATCAGTCTGGTGGCTAGCACTTTCGTTATTATCTTTAAATCATAATTTAGAAGGGATATGGGTCGATATGCTGAACAGTATGAGGCATCCTTCCCTGGCTTTTGTATCAGTACTATATGAGCTTGCGACATTGAGTCAGGTAGGCTTCCTGCTTCTAAACTAAGGGAATACAACTTTTGGAGTCTACTGGGAGACCATCAGGGCCCGGTGTCTTGTTAGGGGGAAGTAAACGAATTGCCGTTTCAATCTCGGTCACCGAGATCTCTGTGTCAGACAAGGTCTCGGAAGGGATCTGCTATTGGGCACTCTGGTGTGCGCTGGTTCGCGCTGGTGCCAATTGCCCTATTTAGCTTGCTGGAACCTGCTGCTCAGTGCTGTCCGATCTGCAGCTCCCAGTTCCTGAGTTCCTGTTTCCTGTTTGCTTGTCTGATCTCCTTGTGGCCCCGGCCTGTCTTTGGACTCCTCAATGTCATCTGCCTGCACCTGACCCCGGCTTCCCTTGATCACGAATCTGCCTGCTCCTTTGTACCACTTGCCTGATTGCTGCCAACTCTGCCTGTGACCGGACCTGCCCTCTCTGCTCCTGCTCTGCATCAGCTGCCTAGGCCCCTGCCTTCTAAGGACTTCTAGACCATTCGCATCAGGATCCTGGGCCTTACCTCCGCAAGTCACCCGCCAGACTCTCTTACCACTCTGCGCTCCTGTGCCTTCTGTTTACACTACCAGGGGCTGGGAACCAGATACGTACGGGAGGCCTTCCCCTGCTATATTGGGTTCCTCAGTCAGGTACGTGCAAGTCTGACAGTATCGGACAGCCATGTCCGAGCCCGAGCAGGGATCCTCTCCCATGGAGGAACTATGCAGACACCTGGCGGGTCTCACTCAAGCTGTAAAGAGCCTTCAGGATGGTTACACTAGGCTGGAAGAACGAGTCCAGGTGCTGTCCTCACCTGCTAACCCTCAAGCTGCTTATGCTGCCGGACTCTCATCTCCTCCCTCCGTGGTTATGCTTCCTCCTGAGCCAGGGTTCCTACACCCAACAGATTTTCCGGTGAGCGTAGCAAGTTCCTTCCGCATTGCCTGTGGATTTTACTTTGCTCTGCTACCACGAACCTTCTCCTTGGAAGTGACTAAGGTGGGCTTCGTGATTTGTCTTCTGTCTGGTGAACCACAGACCTGGGCCCACCGTCTCCTGGAACAAAAGTCAGCATCTCTAGACAACCTGGATGCATTTTTTGCCGCCATGTCCCAACTATATGAGGACCCCCAGTTGAAAGCCACCGCTGAGTCCGCTTTGCACGCCCTACAACAAGGGCATAGACCCGCAGAAGATTATGTCCTGGAATTCAGGCTTTGGAGTTCGGACACGGATTGGAACGACGCGGCCCTGCGTTACCAATTTTGCATGAGTCTTTCCGATTCGCTTAAAAATGAGTTGGCGTGAGGGGGCGTGGCCTGACACTGCATGGAGTAGGACGTGTGGACTCTGAGCTCCGTCCATTACTCCTGTAAAATCATTAATCCTGGACCTATTCACTGACCAACTGGCTGGACTACCTCTCTAGGACACCTGGGACAGCTGGCCCTGACTCCTGAAGGAAAAAGACGCACGGCGGTCCGAACGGAGCGGCGATCTCCCGCTCGGCGGGTGAAAAACTAATTGAGACCACGGCTTCGGCCTACAACCGGAGGCCGCGGCCATCTTGGTACACCCTAATCTCGGACCTGCTTGGATCCAGCCACACAACACAGGTACCTGGCTGTTAGATAACTCCCTGAAGGAGCTGCACTGTGCTCATCCCTCCTCCTCCTAGCCTGCTCACCCATCTGAGGCCCAGAGAGACTGACACTCACAAACGGCCTGGCTGGAGGCCTGGGCCTACATGTGCTGACCGGCGGCCATCTTGGCACACCTGCCCCCTATACCTGTGCAGTACACATAGACTGCAGCCCTGCTATCCCCCTGTAAGGGCGGTTTATCCTGAGGACGTGGCCTGACAGAGGAATAGGACGCATTCCTGAGAAGATCTGCCCATTACTGCTGACTTTACCTCATCCTGTACCCGCAGACCCCTCTAAACAAGCCTAGTAGCTCTCCTTTCGTGACCGCTGAAGAATCCAATCAAGATGTCTCCCACAAAGGCTCAGAAAGCAGCGACGGCGGCAAAACTAGCTCAGTACCGCCGGCAGGAAGGAGAGGAGATGGAGGAAAATGATACAGCGGAAAAGCCTGAGGAGGAACGCCCGGCGGGAGATACGGATCGGCTTCTCGAGGCAATCACATTCTGCAGAACTTCACTAACAGCCCAGATAGAGGAGGTAAAGGTAGATATATCTCTGATCCGACAAGATTTACATAAACTCCGAGACCGGGTTAAAACTACAGAAAACCGAATCAGCAATGTGGAAGACGCCATCCCGCCCCTGCAAGAGGGGACAGAACGTATACAGCGCCAAATCCAGCAACTGTTCTCCAAGCAAGACGAAATGGAGAACAGACTGAGGAGATGCAACCTGCGATTAATCGGCCTCCCTGAAGGCGCTGAGGGAAAGGACCCCACCACGTTCCTGGAGCAGCTACTTATCACACACTATGGCAGAGAGGCTTTCTCTCCAATGCTAGCTGTGGAAAGGGCCCACCGAATGCCTGCCAGACCGCCTCCGCAGGGAGCACCCCCGCGCACCTTTATAGCCAAACTCCTTAATTATAAGGATCGGGATGCGGCCCTGAGAATGGCGCGAGAAAAAGGCAACATTCAACTAGGGAACAGTAAAATCGCCATATTCCCTGACTTCTCAACAGAAGTACAGCGCCGCAGACAAGGGTTCACAGAAGCCAAACGCAGGCTGAGATCAAAGCAAATTAAATATGTCATGCTATTTCCAGCCCGACTCCGAGTAGAGCAAGATGGCAGAGTTCACTTTTTTGAGGACCCCGAGGAGGTGATAACCTGGCTGGAACGCCAAGGGGCACCGGAGAGAGCAGACTGATACCGCTGTAAGTACTTTTTTTTGCTACCACTTACCACAATCAATACAGCATACAACTCCTGACACTTATTGCAGACCTGATTAGAAATTAACAGATATGCGCTGTGCACTGAAGTGGACATATACAGATCAAACTGCTAGATTTAAATATTCTTTGCACTAGCCCATTTATTCGCTCAGTGAGCCAGATGGAAGACCCGCCAGGGAACTGTGAGTTGTATCCTTACCACGAGAGTCAAGTTTAGCCAAACAGTCAACAAGCTGATTTTTTTCCCTTACCCACATTTTTTACTTTAATTTGTTTTCCCCTGACATCTGATGTGGCTCAATATGTTTTTTGAGAAGACGGAGCCCCGGAGAGGGCACAGTCCTGCCCCTCTATTGCAAAGTGCAGCGAGACTTTACCCCACTCGACATCAGAGAATATGCTAGTGGGATTGGGGACCACTGCAATGAACAATTATATACCGCTCCTCCATTACGGAGTGTAACCCGTCAGCACTCTCTTGTGCAGTGGCCCCAATTACTCACATGTTTATGGCTTCACCATGCAAAGTTTTGTATTTCCTTGTTGGGGATTTTCAGTCGGTTTGGGGATGATGCCTGCAACGGTTGGGGAGGTTGCAAGGCGTGGTGGGGGGGATAGTTCAACCGTTGAACAGATTTATATGTGTCATAACCAGATGGTACACCAACCAAAGTTGGACATTGTTGTTGCAGACATTAAACGTTATGCTATACTTAGTGCAATGCACGCTAAATATACATTACAGACATCTGAGAAGGCTAACCAAAAATCTAGATGTATATATGATGGCTGAAATACGTTGCTGTATAGAAGAGAACACATGGGGACTCTAAAGTTTCTTACCTGGAATGTACGGGGCCTGCGTGAGAAGATAAAACGCTCGGCGGCCCTCACGTTCCTTAAAAAACAACACGCTGACATCTTAGTCTTAGTGGAGACTCATGTGGAAGGGAGATTGCAAATGGCTCTTCGCCGACCATGGGTCGGATGGGCATTTCATTCAACCTACACATCACACGCACGTGGAGTATCAGTTTTGGTGGCCAAATCGGTACAATTTGAACTTATAGAGGTTTCCACAGACCCGCAGGGACGGTATGTCTTTTTATCTGTCAAGCTGTATGGGGAACCTTTCCTTATTTTGGCTTTCTATGTACCCCCCCCATTCTCCATACCCATAATCTTAGAGGGCTTCACATATATGACCAAACACCCCACAGTCCAGGCGGTCTGGCTGGGGGATTTTAACACCACACTAAACCCCTCGGTAGATAGACTTCAACCCTCGAATCCACAACCAATAACCAACAGAGAAACCAAATTTGCCAAGCTAATTTCCTCCTTTCACCTTGTGGATTCTTGGAGATACAAATACCCACACAAACAATTATTCTCTTGTTTCTCTTCCTCCCACGGCTCTATGTCTAGAATTGACATGATACTGTTATCACAAAGTCTCACACCCCGACTACTAGAGACGGCTTTTTCTCCCAGGCTGTTGTCTGACCATAGCCCATACTGGATTACACTAAGCGTGCCCACTGACAAACCAAAGCGGAATTGGCGATTAAACCCGTTCTGGCTCTCACTACTCCCTGAGGATGATGAACTTATGAATGAGTGGAAGTCGTTCTTCAGGAACAACGACCGCTCAGCTTCCCTGACAACAATCTGGGAGTCTTTTAAATCTCATGTCCGCATGATACTCTCAACCCGCATCAACAGAATTAAAACAGATTCCTCTGGAGAGCTTGATAGAGCGATAGCGGTACTATCCCAATCCGAACAAAACTATATAGATGATCCCTCTCCCGCAAATGCAGACTTACTTAAACTTCAGGCCAGAATAGTAGCCCAACTCCAATATGGGAAAGAAAGACACAAACTGTTCTTTGCTAAACAAAAACTGTTTGAGCACGGGGAAAAGGCTGGCAAGCTCATAGCATACCTGGTACACAGTGAAGATAGACCCCCTGTGGTAATATCTTTACACGGCCCTGGCGGTGAATCCATCACTAATCCCCTCACAGTAACCTCTATGTTAAGGGATTTTTTTATTGACCTCTACACCTCAAAAAGTCCTGAGGATAAGGGCCCAATGAACTCCTTTTTGGAGGAGACGGCATTTCCCCAGTTAACAAAAGACCAGGTTGACCTCCTTGAGGCACCACTCACTGAGGAAGAAATAGCGTTGGCTATTGCTGGATTTGCCAGGTCCAAATCCCCGGGCTCGGACGGCCTACCTATAGAATTTTACTCCCAATTCGGCGATTTTTTGATCCCAAAACTTCTAACCTTATATAATCACCTATTCGAGACATTTACACTCCCCGCTTCTATGAGAGAGGCAACAATAGTCCTCATACCCAAACCGGGAAAAGATCCAGGATACCCCGAATCCTACCGCCCAATCTCCCTATTACAAGTAGATATCAAGATATTAGCCAAGGTACTCTCCCTCCGACTCAATCAGGTCATTCTCTCTCTGATACATACGGATCAGGCGGGGTTCATGCCTGGTCGTAACACCTCGTTCAACCTACGAAAATTGTTCATAAATTTACAGGCCACACATGAAAATGTGGGATCCCGGGTGATTGTGACGCTTGACACGGCCAAGGCATTCGACTCCGTGGAGTGGGGATACTTATGGCAATGCTTGGGAAGATATGGCTTTGGCCCCAGATTCCTTAAGTGGATCAAACTGCTTTATCAAAACCCCACAGCTAGAGTGGTGGCGAACGGATGGCCGTCTCAAGAGTTTGACCTCAGTCGAGGCACGAGACAGGGCTGCCCTCTTTCCCCACTTCTCTACGCCTTAGCTGCGGAGCCTCTGGCTGTGTCAATCCGTGCAGACCCCGAGATTGTGGGTCTACAAATGGGAACCTTAACTGAAAAAATTAGTTTATATGCGGACGATACCCTATTATACCTCGCTGACTCAGGCCCATCCCTTCAAAAAGCACTACAGTTGATCGAACATTTTGGAACGTTTTCCGGTTTAAAGATGAACTGGGAAAAGTCCCAGATACTACCTATAGACAGTTTCCCACCATCTGAATCATGGACAGATACCCCACTAAAAAGAGCAGACACAATCAAATACCTGGGAATCCATATATCCAGAGATCCGGCTGATTATATTCCCCTTAACATTGAACCCCTCTTTTCACTAGTCAAAACCAAACTACGCACTTGGACCCGCCTACCACTAGGAGTATGGGGTCGCATAAATCTGATAAAAATGGTCCTTCTCCCAAAAATCCTCTACATATTGTGGCATACCCCACTCTATCTCCCATTAAAACACTTTAAGTCTCTTGAAGCTTTACTCAAACCCTTTGTGTGGGGGACTAGCAGACATAAAATCGCATGGTCAGCGCTTAAAAACCCGACAGACATGGGGGGAATGGCCCTACCGGATCTGAACCTCTATTACATTGCATCACAACTATCACAACTATTCCACATAGACAAGACAGACAACGTACGCTTCCTGACCCTTCTTTGCTCCAAAAGTGTGCAACTCACAGGTGACTCTCTGTACACAATATCGGCGGGATCCAGGAATACTGAAATGGGGGGAGACAAGAAGTCCTTGCTATACCATTATAGACGTATTTGGGACCTTGCCTCCACCAAATTAGAAATACCAAGACTGCACGATCATACACCGATATGGCACAATAGAGATATGTCAGAATTCATTAACATACCGGACTCGGAGCTGTGGGAGTCTAGGGGAATTTATTATATACATCATCTGCTGTTCAATGGAACTCTCAAAACCTACGATATACTCAAAGAGGAATTTTCTCTTCCACACTTCATGTTTTTCAGATACCTGCAAGTAAGACATGCAACCCAAACACAATTCTTACAGGTTGAGGCTCCTCCTGCTCTTCATCCCGTTATGGCTATTGTTAAAAGTACAGACCCACGTGGACTAATATCCACATTTTATAATATGCTTCTAACTCCCACCTCGTCAAAAATAGCGTTTGATTTGAAGCCTCGATGGGAGAGAGAGGTGGGCCTGATGGAAAATGAGGAGTGGGAGGAAGCCCTCGAGACATGCAAAGCAGTATCACCAAAACTCTCGGACAGACTCTCTCAGATTTACATAACACATAGAACATACCTCACCCCAATTCGAGTAGCCAGATATAAGCGTAATCAGTCCACTCTATGCCCGATGTGTGGCCAAGAAACAGGTACGTTCTTTCATTTAATATGGACATGCCCCAAGATACAACTATGGAAACAGGTCATAACATTTCTACACGACACCATGGGCTCCCCAATAGCATTAGAACCAAAACAATGTCTCCTAGGGATATTTCCAGACACAGTTGACAAATTCACCAAGGTATTCCTACATGAGACTCTATTCTCCGTCAGAAAAATTATTGCAAGAAAGTGGATGAGACCATCCCCTCCCAGTGTGATGGAGTGGAAAATAGAAGTTAACAATACCTTGCCATACAAAAAACATATTTACATTAACAGAGGATGTCCGACAAAATACAACAAAATCTGGGATCGATGGTTGCAAGAACCTGAAACTTGCACTTAACCATAAACTCGCTCAGTAATACAGCATGTGGATCTCTGTACCTAAAACTCTATTCCAGATACATACAGAGAAAGTATAAACCAAAAGATACCATGGTCCATGTTGTTCCCCCAAAATGGTCATGTCTGTACTAAACACAATATATCCCCTATAGACTTAAAGGTATATAACAGTGTCACATTATGCACATACATAGCACGTGTACTAAAA
Organism: Aquarana catesbeiana; assembly: GCF_042186555.1. Classification (NCBI taxonomy): domain Eukaryota; kingdom Metazoa; phylum Chordata; class Amphibia; order Anura; family Ranidae; genus Aquarana; species Aquarana catesbeiana. The sequence goes on from NC_133324.1 coordinate 236,290,681, forward strand.
TAAAATACAATTAAACCAAATATGTTCAACGGGGGGGGGGGGGTGTGGGAGGGAGATAATATTACACATTATGATGATAGTAGTTCATGGTGGTATACATTTATTTTACATTAACATATACTACCTCTAATGTTGATTATATTAACAATGTATACTGTCCTTGTTTAATGCGCTTTTTTTATGTATATGTATATACATATTGGTAATACTATGTATTTATATGCATCATCTTTGCCTAATAAAACCCTGTTTGATGAAAAAAAATGAGTTGGCGTGGGTTGGAGTACCACAAACATTGGAGGACCTTATCAATCTGTCTGTCCAGATAGACCAGCGCCTCAGAGAGCGCCGCTCCGAAAAAAAACACCAATCAGTTCCGTCCCACCTGGGTCCTCCCAAAGGTCCCTAGTGCCACCAGCTCTGTCAGCCCAAGCCCTCATGTACCGCCTACCTCGGTCCTTGATTCCCCTGAGCCAATGCAGCTTGGCCTTCTTCGACCATCTCTCACGCCTGAAGAACGAAAGCGTCGACGTGTCAACAATCTATGTATGTACTGCGGGGAGTCAGGTCACTACGTGAAATCTTGCCCTAACAAGACACGTAAGTCTCTTTCAACCTCTACTAAGTGTGCACCTGCCTTGCATAACCCTGCTAATCATCTTGCTCTCCCCATTGTTCTACAGCTTCCCGGACAGGATCTTACAGTCTTGGTCATAATTGACTCCGGAGCTTGTAGCTGCTTCATGCCATTAAGGCCGCATTGGAAGAGTGGCGTTATCTTTTAGAGGGTGCTGCACATCCCATTTTGGTCTATACCGACCACAAAAACCTTGAGTACTTGAGAACAGCCAAGAGACTGAGACCTCGGCAGGCAAGATGGGCTCTGTTCTTCTCTAGATTCCAGTTTCACATCACGTACAGGCCTGGCTCCAAGAATATTAAATCGGACGCATTATCTCGCATGTTCCAGGATTCTGAGGAACCTTTACCTTCAGACACCATCCTTCCTGCTGGAAATTTTCTGCTGCTACAGGGGAATATCATATCCCAAATTAAACAAGCCTCCAGGAATCTGTCCCCACCTACGGGAGTCGACATAAGTTTGCAAAATGGTTTGTTCTTGTACAAAAACAAGATCATGGTCCCAGAGAGTCTAAGAGTGGCAGTACTGGAACTCTGCCATGACCATAAATTGGCTGGGTATTTTGGCGTACTGAAGACGAGAGAGCTGGTGCAACGTACATTTTGGTGGCCTCAATTGGTAAGAGATTGCAAAAGCTATGTGGAGTCCTGCACCACCTGTGCTCGGAACAAGAATAGTCGGACAAAGGCCCAGGGGCGGATCCAGAGTCTAGTCTCGGGAGGGGCACTGCCAGAAAATATATTTTTTTGGGGTACATCTATCGGGGAAATGGCTGGTGTTGGCGCTTCAATCATCACGGCACCATGGTTGTTATGGTGTCAGGATGATTGAAGCGCATTATTACTATTATTACATTGTTATAAAAAATTAAATAACTCACCATAATGCAGAATCAGTGGGAGCCCCGAGTGTGTCACTTGCTACGTCACCTGTCACCAGATGCAGATTGTCACTTGCCACGTCGCCTGCCACATGTTGCGGATTGTCACTTGTCACGTTGCCTGTCACCAGATGCAGATTGTCACTTGCCACGTTGCCTGTCACCAGATGAAGATTGTCATTTGCCACGTCGCCTGCCACGTTGCGGATTGTCACTTGCCAGGTTGCCTGCCACATGTTGCAGATTGTCACTTGCCACGTCACCTGTCACCAGATGCAGATTGTCACTTGCCACGTCGCCTGTCACCAGATGAAGATTGTCACTTGCCACGTCGCCTGCCACATGTTGCGGATTGTCACTTGCCACGTCGCCTGTCACCAGATGAAGATTGTCACTTGCCACCTGCTAAGGTGGTCTCTTGTGTCCCAGAGACAGGCAGCAGAGAGATGATGTAATCTCTCTGCTGCCGCAGCTGCCTGCAATGTTGGGGGGAACTGCAGGGATGCAGGGCGGGCGCCGGGCAGTGAGAGATGATGTCATCTCTCTGCTCCCCCGCCCGCCGGCTCCCTGATTGGCCAGCAGCCCGCCCCCTCTCACTATGGAGCCGCCTGGCGGCTCTCTCACTCACGGAGCCGCTCAGCGGCTCTCTCACTGACTCACGGAGCTGCCCGGCGGCTCTCTCACTCACGGAGCCGCTCGGCGGCTCTCTCACTGACTCACGGAGCCGCCCGGCGGCTCTCTCACTCACAGAGCCGCCCGGCGGCTCTCTCACTCACGGAGCCGCCCGGCGGCTCTTTCACTCATGGAGCCGCCCAGCGGCTCTCTAACTTACGGAGCCGCCCGCCGGCGGGCTCTGTCACAGTCACCCGCATTTCTCGGAGGGGGCAGTTGCCCCGTTGCCCCCCCCCCCGGATCCGCCCCTGCAAAGGCCTGGGGTCTACTAAAACCCTTATCCGTCCCAGAAAGACCCTGGAAGATGATTGCGATGGACTTCATTGTAGAACTCCCTCTGGCAGAAGGTTTTTCCACCATTTTCGTCATTGTGGATAGGTTGTCTAAGATGGCTCATTTTCTACCCATGAAAGGCACGCCTTCTGCCATAGAAACTGCAAAAATTTTCGTCAAAGAAATCGTGAGACTACATGGAGTACCATCAAGTATAGTCTCTGACAGAGGTGTGCAGTTCACTTCCAGGTTCTGGAAGGCTCTCTGTGGCTCACTTGAAATTGAATTGGCGTTCTCATCTGCCTACCACCCCCAGACAAATGGGCAGACAGAGAGAACTAATCAAACTCTGGAGCAATACCTCCGATACTTTTCCACCTTCTCACAGGACGATTGGGTCTCTCTTCTGCCTATTGCTGAGTTTGCATATAACAACTCTGTGCACTCAGCAATCAAACAGACACCAATCTTCGCCAATTATGGCTTTCACCCGTCATTCCTGCCTGAATCCTTACCTGAGTGCTCTATTCCCGCAGCTTCTGAAACAATGGACTTCTTCTTCACCAACAATAAACTACTACGTGAAACCATGGCTAAAACCCAAGACTATAATAAAAGAATGTTTGATAGGAAGAAGCGTGGAGAACTCATTCTGGTGCCTGGCAACCAGGTTTGACTGTCTACCCTTAACGTAAAGATGACCTGTCCCTCAAAGAAGTTGGGTCCCAAATTCATGGGTCCCTTTCCAATCAAGAGGAAGATTAATGACGTGACCTATGAGCTGGACTTACCCAATACATTAAAGGTTCACCCAGTCTTCCATGTATCCTTGCTGAAACCCGTTATTCCCAATTCCTTTTCGGGTCGTAATACCGGCCCACCTGAACCTGTAATCGTGGAAAACGAGACAGAATTTGAGGTGGAAGCAATCCTGGACTGCAGGAAGAGACACAATCAAGTCCAATACTTGATCAAATGGAGGGGGTATGGACCAGAAGATAATTCCTGGGAACCAGAAAGCAATCTGCACACTAAGGAACTTTTAAGAGATTTCTGGAGTACCCACGCTGATAGACTGGCCCAGATGGGCATCAGGAGGCTGCCCTTTAGAAGGGGGCACTGTCAGAGAAGGTCTCGGAAAGGATTTGCTATTGAGCACTCTGGTGTGCGCCGGTCCGCACCGGCGCTCGCCCGTTCGCACGGTGCCAATCGCCCTATTTAGCTTGCTGTAACCTGCTTGGTGCTGTCCGATCTGCAGCTCCCAGTTCCTGAGTTCCTGTTTCCTGTTTGCTTCCTGTTTGCTTGTCTGATCTCCTTGTGACCCCGGCCTGTCTTTAGACTCCTCTCTGTCATCTGCCTGCACCTGACCCCGGCTTCCCTTGACCACGAATCTGCCTGCACTTTTGTACCACTTTGCCTGCTTTTTGCCAACTCTGCCTGTGACCGGACCTGCCCTGCTCTGCACCGGATGCCTAGGCCCCTGCCTTCTAAGGACTTCCAGACCATTCGCATCAGGATCCTGGGCCTTACCTCTGCAAGTCACCCGCCAGGCTCTCTTACCACTCTGCGCTCCTGTGCCTTCTACACTACCAGGGGCCGGGAACCAGATACGTACGGGAGGCCTTCCCCTGCTATATCGGGTTCGTCAGTCAGGTACGTGCAAGTCTGACACTCTGCCTCCAGGGAGGCAACGTCCTCCTCTGTCAAGGTTGCCAGAGTCAGTTCGCGGAGATACAAGAGGTGGTCAGTGGACATCTGCGAGGTGGTAGAGCTATACAACGCGGCGTAAAAAACTTCATCAAGGATGTCAGACAGGTTTGAAGTGACCCCCCCCCCCCCCGCAGCAGTATGTATTGTGGGTATAACTGTTTGAAATTTGGGGTCGGCCACCAGACTGGCTAGGAGCCTCCCGTTCTTGTCCCCAGACTCAAAAATTCTGTCCCTGAGCAACCTTTCTGACGAGGTAGTTGAACCAGAGAGGTGTAAAGAGAGCGCCCTTCGAGCCTGTGCCAGGGAGGAATATGCCCCAGGAGAAGAGTCCGACACAAACACCTCCTCTGCCATACTCACTCAAGACTCTAGCTCTTTAGTCTCGGAGGCATAGTCCACCCTGGCAGCTTTAATTGCAGATATATAATCCCCTCTTATAGTTGCCCTAAAGGTTTCCCAGGTCACCTGTGCACTGGCCACATTGTCATTACAGTCCCAATATTGGGCAATTTTCCCTTGCATATTCTCGTCTTCTTTTTCATCCTGAAGCCAGCGTGTTGCCAGCTGACAGCTGACAGCAACATTTGCGCCCCCCCCCCCTCCAAGCTGCAGAATGACCTCTAGGGGGGAATGGTCTGAAATCCCCGCCGGCAGGTAAGTGGCTAAGGGAGAGCAAAAAGCCAGGTGTATTCTGGAGCCCGAGCGGTGAACCGCAGATAAGTGGGAGTAGCGCTGTGCTTGGGGATTTTTCCATCTCCATACCTCTGTAAGCTGCAGGGCCATGGCCCATTGCCCCAATTCGAGGTCCGGTAACCTGGTTGGGTTAGAGGTGTCCAAAGTCTGGTCCAGAATGCCATTAAAATCCCCTGCTATGATGATTCTAGTGACCATATAAGGAGCCAGCCTGTCATACACCGTATAGAGTACAGACGTGGAAAAAGGGGGCGGAACATATACGTTCACAAAGGCAAACATCTGGGCCTCTATGGACAACAGTAATATGACAAACTGTCCCCCAGGGTCTGAAATAACGTGTTCCACCAGTTCAGGGATCTGTTCAGGAGAATGGACACCCCTCTGGCATAGTTAGAGTATGTGGCCTGGAAAGATTGTCTCATCCATCTCTTGCGAAGGACCAAATGTCTATTGTCCGTCAGATGGGTCTCCTGAAGAAATAGGATATGTGGCTTATGTGCTTGTAAATACTTGAACATAAGTGTTCTTTTGAAACGACTGTTTAAACCATGCACATTCCACGATAACAATCTAAGCTCCATCTTGCATGTAAATGTGGAATGGGACGGCCCCCGGGGGGGCAACCACTCCGCCCCCCCCGGGCCATCCACCCCCGTAGAAGGATAAGATAAAAATCACCTGTATGTACCCATTGTCATAATCACATGTGCAGATAAACAGTATCAATGAATAGTAATATAGCAGCAAGCAAACAACCCCTGCCAACCCACCAGAACCCTTAGGACGGGTTAGCTTCATCCCTAAACAAAAAAACTGGAACAGTCTGTAATCCAAACTAATCTCTAAGATAAGAGAAACTAGTCAGTCCTATTTCTTCTATACTTTTGTGGTGCGACAACAGTACTTTGTAGTGGAGACAGATTCAAAAGGGGGCAACGTCCAAGAGTGTAAAGATCCTCCATTCTGTATAGGATGACAAAAGCAGTATACAGGAGAGTACCTAATTATGCGGCAGAATGTTCAGACCTGTTAGGGTAGGAAAATATATTAGTCAAACACCATGGGACATTTCAGGCAACCACAGCTTACCGCAGAGTGGAAAACCATGAGTCGGCCTCCTCCGGGGAATCAAAGAATTTTGCAGTGCCAGCATGTACAACTCTCAGGCGGCTCGGGTATAGCATGCTGTAGGGCAGGCCTTTTTCTCTGAGGCATCTGCGGATGTCTTGGAAGGTTTTTCTCTTCTGTAAGTCCGCCAAGAAGTCAGGGTAAAAGTGGATGTTAGCATTTTCATACTTGAGGTGAGGATGTTTCCTGGCTTCACTGAGGATGCGATCATGATCCCGATAATTGAGGAACCTTACCAGGAATGCACGAGGTGGTGCCCCAGGGGGTCGACAACCAGTGGGAACGATGTCCTCGTTCGACCACGTAGGTTGGCGGAACAGGCGCCAGCTCAAGGATGTCCTTGAAAAAAGCCTCAGCAAACTCTGCAGGTCGCTCGCCCTCCGGCAGACCAAGCACTCTCGCGTTGTTCCTCCTGAGGCAATTCTTGGCATTGTTGGATTTAGCTACCAGTGATTTGACCGTGTTCTCTAGCACTTCAATGCGGTGGTCATGGCTGGTAGTCAGGTCCTCTGTGGCTGATATGCGTGATTCAGATTCTGTGAGGCGGCCTCTGAACTTCCGTGAGCTTATCAATACGGGTCAGCAGGGAGGATATACTGTTTTTGATGGCTAGCAGGATCACCGCTGTGTCTCCGGAGGTGGAGGACACCGGGGTCGCCGGAGCCATCGGGCCCTCCCGGCTCACGGCCATGTTCAGCTCAGCCAGCAGCACATGGAGCCTGTCAGCTAAGATGGCGTCTGGGCGCTCGGTCGGCGCCGGCGGGTGCTTTTTACTGGAGTTCAGGGCCACGGTTTTTCCTTTTGCCGGCATAAATGGAGGCACAAGGGCAAGTGCTGTCTGATCACACTGTGTACAGACAATCCGTGCTCACCAGTAGCCTCCCCCCCTCACAGTAGACATACAGGCAGGGGCAAAGCAGTCAGGATGCTGGGCTGGGAGTGCCAGGGTGTAGAGGGCCCAGAGCAATGGGACACAGGCAGCAGTAGAGAGGGCACACCAGGCCACTGGATACCCCAGCTCAGGCAGAGTCTGTGGTGGCACCCCAGGCTATGGAAGGGATCCAAAGGACCGGCAGCATGGGTGAAGAAAGGAGGCCCGCACCTCCAAGTTAGGCCGGACCAGCCGCAGTTCTCCCTGCGGGATAGCAGCCGCAGGAAACAGCGGGGATCCATAGGCCGCACTAGGCCAGACCAGGCTGCGGCCGCCACGGACGTCCCCGGAGCCAGGGCAGGCCTCCGGATTGTACCAGGTGGGTGGATGGGCAGTATTTGGGGATGGATGAGAGAGTCCCTTACCTCCAGAGCCGTTCTGAGTAAGTTTCCCCGTAGGCCTCAGATCTGCAAAATGGCGGCGGCCGCGGGTGTCTGGAGGCTATATACCTCAAGTGGTCACAGGCAGAGCTGCTAAGAAATATTGGTGCAGGACACTGCGGGGCACCTGGATGGGCAGATTGGCAAGGTGTTTGGCTCCTAACAGGTATTTATATGTACAGATGTCGGCGGAATAAAGTCAGGATACTCGGAGCTCCTTGGAAAGAAGTCCACCGCCGCTCACATCAGGACACGCCCCCCGACAACTGCATTGTTTGGACATTTTCCGGGCAGTCAAGGATTATTTGTCTAGATCCGAAGATCAGACTCCTTTTTTGTTTTACCAAAAGTACCCAAGAAGGGGCAGGCAGCTTCCAAGGCTTCCATTTCCAATTGGGTCAGTCAATTGATCATTGAGGCCTACAGTCTGAAACATAAAGCTCCTTCCTTTAGGGTGAGAGCTCATTCTACCAGGGGTGTAGGAACCTCCTGGGCTTTTCACCATCGGGTATCTGTGGCTCAGATTTGTAAGGCTGCCACCTGGTCTTCAGTGCATACATTCACAAAATGTTATCAAGTGGATGTTCGAGCAGCCGAGGATTCGGCTTTTGGCCGCAGTGCACTGTGGGCTGCCGTATACGTTCCGATGGCTATTGTTTGGCAGGGTGTCTCCCCCCCCCTCAAGGCTATTGGTCTTGGACGTCCCAGCAAGTAATGAATATTAGCCTGACTCTGTCCCATGATGTATGAAAAGGAAAGTAGGATTTTTTTCGTCATACTTACCTGTAAAATCCATTTCTTTGAGTACATCATGGGACACAGAGATCCCTCCCCTCTTTTTTGAGGATTCAGTGCTTGCTACAAAACTGAAGTGCTTCCTGTATGCGAGGGGTTATATAGGGGATCACTTCCTGTCTAAAGACCTTTGGTTCACTAGTGTCCATTCATCTGGAGATGAAGTATAACCCAGCAGGTAATGAATATTAGCCTGACTCTGTGTCCCATGATGTACTCAAAGATAAGGATTTTACAGGTAAATATGACGAAAAAATACTATTTTCCCATAAGCGGAGTTTTCCTCAGGCATACTGTTTGTGGGAAATCTTCCAATGGGGACACTACTTTTGGTAACCTAGGGATCCCCAAGGATTTTCTATATCTGCAGGGATTTCCCTCTCATTTCCTATTGTGGCTATGAGACAGGAAGTGAAGGTAAGTTTCCACAATAGGACACAGAAAAAAAAATCCAACAGGGGTAATAACCCACTCTTGCTCGATCCAAAATTAATAAACTTTTTCCTGTAGTTCTACTTTAAAAACAAGATGAAATGTTTTAACACAAACACATAAATACCTCCTCCCTTTAGAATTACCAAGGGAAACAAAAATCCCCTGTAATTTGAACACTTAAATGTTTGTATTAGGTCAGGTAACTTTCGATGTCTGCCTAGGTGTCTTAAACGTGGATAAATCATCTCAATGCATTTTGTGGGAAATCCTGCTTCTTCAGGAGAAGTGGGGAGTGCAAATACAACTAGAATTCAAGCAACAGATATAGTATACAAGTGTGCACACAAATTATACAAATTCCTAAATACAGCTACATTTCAAGCTTACCAGACCGCCAGCAGGGCCACAACCGGGGGGGCAGGGTTGGCAGCTGAGACTGTCAACAACACTCCTTGGGGCAAGAGTGTAGGTACCTTAAATATTTAAAAAAAAATGACAAATGAATTGCAACCCTACAGGGTTTATTCCATATGTCACATAACAAACTAAAAAAAAAATGAAAAATTACTGCAGCCCTGGACTAGAATTCAAAGTACCATGGTAATATAGAATCAACGAAGACCTGACAAAGGCTAATAAACAAATGACAATTGTAAATAAAGGCTTACCACATGTTTCACTGATGGTGTTTCACCAATTAAAATAAAGCTGAAGTGATATAACAAGTGCTAAAATAAACTATATGATACCTAAGGAGTCAATGTTTTTTTTTTTTTTTTTAATTCTTTTTATTGTTTTGCAAAAAGGAAAAAACAAACACCAACAACCAGACGGGCAACGTACCCATCCTCGAATCTGCCTTGCAGGGCTATTTGTCTAACAAGTTCTACTACTACTACTACTCCCTTGAACTCCCTCCCCCCCCCTTAACCCGACCAACCGTCACGGCTGCAGTGTTAAATGTAGTATTTATACCCTGAACATATACAATTATATTGTCCTCTATGATACACAAAACCGTCCCCACTATTATATATGAAACACATAACAGGAGATACTGACAGCTTCTATAGAATTAGGACCTCAAGGACTTATGGCTTCATCTCTCCCCCACCAGGCCTATTTTACAATGCCAATTCGCAAACCTACAGCATATTTGTTATTTAGCCTACCGTTACTGTTGAATCCAACCATGGTTGCCATACTTTTGAGAATTTCTTTGGGCAACCTCTGATTCTATATGTGGCCTTATATAAGGGTATGACCGAGTTGACCAAACCCTTCCAAAAGGAAAGTGTGGGCGCCGCTGCATTCTTCCACTTCAGAAGGATAGCTTTTTTACCATAAAATAGGCCTATATTCAACAGGGTGCGGTGTGCCAAGGATGGCACCACTTCCTCCACCAACCCAATGAGGCACACTCTGGGCGTCAAGGGCACTGGGGTACTAAGCACCTCCGTCAGACAGTCTGTAACCTCCCTCCAAAATGTATGTATTTCCGGACAGTCCCAAAAAATGTGTTTCGCATCTGCCTGGGGAAACCTACATCTCCAGCACTTTCCATCTGTGGATGGAAAAATTCGCAACAGCCGAGCTGGAGTTAGATAGATGCGGTGGAGAAATTTGAATTGGATTAGCCGATCACGAGCTGATACTAGGTTTGTAAATGGGTGGTCCCACATATCCTCCCAATCCTCTCCTTGCAATTCCGGGACCTCTCTTTCCCATTTTTCCCTACATTTAACTACCCCACTCGGTGTTTCCTTGAATAGAGATTTATAAACAGTTGATAGTGGCTTGGCCAAGTCTTCATCTTTTAACATAAGCTCCAGTGAGGAAGGGAGATATTCCACCCTTCGATTCCCGAACTGCGCTCCAAAAGCATGGCGCAGCTGGAGGAATCGAAAAAAGGTAGAGTTTGGAAGGTCGTGTCTTGCCTTAAGCTGATCAAAAGGAAGCAGCTCTCCTTCTCTGACAATATCCTCCAGTTTCTTTACACCCCTACCAGACCACACAGCAGGATCTGGAATGGAGCAGAAATGCGGCAGATTTGGGTTAAACCATAGTGGTGCAGATGGTGTGACTCCCACATAACTAGGGGACACCATGGCAGTAGCCACCTCCCATGCTTTAATAGTGGCTCTCATAGAAATAGTCATGGGTAACCCCGACCTTGGCCCTCTGTATAGTGCTAGACTTAAACTTTCATACGACCCTATATAGGCTGCTTCCAGAACATTAGCAGAGTCCCCATCCTCCGCCATCAGCCAGCGTCTGGCAAAAACCATTTGCCCTGCCAAGTAATATTTTTGCCAGTCTGGAAGTGCCAAACCTCCCTGTCCCCAAGGTTGTTGAAGGGACTTTAAACTTATCCTTGGTGCCCGTGGGTGCCATAAGAAGGACCCAATAATACCGTTGAGAGTGGAGTAAAAAGATTTCGGAATCCAAATGGGGGAATGGCGCAGAAAATACAGTATGACAGATAAAAATGTCATCTTTAATAGACTCACCCTCCCCATAAGAGACAATGGTAGCCTCTGCCATAGTTGAACTTTGTGTTTAAGTCTAGACACTAGGGGGAGAAGATTTAGTTTCATGTAGTCGTATATGTTATCCGTGACCTTAACCCCTAAATAGGTGATATTGGGAACCCATTGTAGCGGGAGGGTAATGTCTCTTACACCCTGTGCCCCATGTCCCAGTGGCAATATAGACGACTTGCCCCAATTCACTCTCAAGCCAGAGAAAGTTGCAAATCTATCAAGAATCTCAAGAGCAGCCTTTAAGGAAGGCCCCGGATCTCGGAGGAACAACAGCAAGTCGTCAGCGTAAAGTGCTACACACTCCCGAATTGTCCCCACCTGAATTCCACCTACGGCTTCAGATCTCCTTAGTGCCCTGGCTATAGGTTCCATCATCATTGCGAACACGAATGGGGAGAGTGGACACCCCTGTCTAGTGCCCCTGTTAATTTTAAAGAATTGTGAGGTTGACATTCCCAGCCTTATTGCCGTTTTGGGTTCACTGTATAACATTGCTAACCAACGACAGAACACGGGACCAAACCCCAGAGTTTTTAGCACTCTATGCATATACCCTCAATCGACTGTGTCAAAGGCCTTTTCAATGTCTATAGAGACAACAACCCTTGCTGGATACTCAGGTGCCTCCAACTGAATATGTGTAAATAGTCTTCTCAGGTTTGTGTCTGTTGACATACCAGGCATAAAACCTGTCTGATCAATATCAACTATTGTTGAGAGGACCTTTGCTACACGCATAGCTAAAATTTTTGCAAGAATCTTTAGATCCGTATTTAAAAGTGCTATGGGGCGATACGAGGAACATTGCAGAGGATCCTTTTCCGGCTTCAGAAGGAGCACCATATGTGCCTCCATCATGGATGCCGGCAAAGTACCCTGTTCGCAGCAGAAGGCAAAAAGCTTTGTCAACCTAGGGGCCACTTGGGATAAATATGACTTATAGAAGTCTGCCGGGAATCCATCCGGTCCCGGCGCCTTCTTAGGAGGAAATGCCAGAATGGCGGACTCAACCTCCAGTACAGAGATAGGTTCATCTAAGGATGCAGCATCAGCTTCTGATAATTTGGCCATATGGAGAGACTGTAATAATTTGTCCAACTCTTTAACATCATACTTTGGTATAGGAGAATACAATTTTGTGTAAAAACGTACAAATTCCTCTAGAATGCCTTCTGGTTCAGTTATGAGAGTCCCACCCTCACCTTTCACTACCGGAACACTAACCGGTGCCTTTTGGTCAGCAACCAGATTGGCCAGAAGCTTACCATTCTTATCACCTTCAGCAAAAATGATCTCCGCCCTCTGTTGAATTTCTTTACTAGCCATAGCTTTAAAATGTAAATCAAGCGAGCGTCTTGCTTCTAGAAGCGATAGATACCCCTGCTCTGAAGGTGAGTCCGCCTGTACCCGTGCCGCCTCCCTTTCTTTGGCAAGCAGAGCCTCTCCCTCAGATTTTTGATCTTTTCTTGCTGAGCTGATAGCAGAGATGCATTCCCCCCTAATCACTGTTTTGAAGGCATCCCATTCAATGATAGGGTTCACTGAACCTTCGTTACATTTCCAGTAAATTTCTACTGATTTTTGAACATGGGCACACACCTGTTCCTCCAGTAACCAGTCAGGTGATAGCTTCCAGGACCCTTTTTTAGATCCCGAAGGAAACTTCATAGTAAGTAGAAGAGGATTATGGTCAGAAACTCCCCCTGACAAGTATTCCGCTGCACACACGTACCTCAACAAGGTTGCATTCCCAAATGCTAAATCAATCCTTGCGGAGGACCTGTGCGCAGAGGACAAATGCGAGTAGGCCGTACCATCAGGGTTTTTCCACCTCCAAACCTCCGCCAACCCGGCCATATCTGCCCAGGAGCGTAAATCCACTGAGGCCGGTCTGGCGGCATTGGAGGAATCCAGTCCCCCGTCCAGAATGGCATTATAGTCACCCATTATAAGAACTGGCAAGTGAAGAAACGGAGCCAGTGTTACCATAAAATCATACAGAAACCTCACCTGGAATGGAGGAGGCATGTATATATTTACCAATAGGAATTTATGACTATGTATTTCTAAGGAAACCGCCACATACCGTCCCCCCGGATCTGTAACCACCTGGTGAATTGTACAAGCTATAGCTTTACTTATTAGTATCGATACTCCTCTTGCATAAGTGGAATAGGTAGCATGAATCGCCCTCTGTATCCATGGTTTTCGCAGGGACAGAATTTTACTGCCCTCTAGGTGAGTCTCCTGCAGGAGGACGATATGTGGCTTCACCTGTTTTAAGTATTGGAAAACGGTTGCTCTTTTAAATTTGCTGTTCAAGCCTCTGACATTCCATGAGAGAATACTTACTTTACTATCCATCTAAGGATGTCAAGAAATAGAAGATTTGAAATATAACATGTAGTTGAGCATTGGTTGGTTGAAAAGCCCTATATGAGGACATGTGTAACCTTAGATACATACATGCAGCGTTAATAAAGCAGCCGTGACAATGGTCTAACAATACCCCCCCCTGCTATCATACCAGAAACCAAGGAACCTACAAAAAGGTTCCAACCAAAAAACAGGTAGAACAACCTTTCAGTCTCAATTTGAAACTGAAAAAGAAAATGAGAAAAAAGAAAAAGAAAAATAACAATTGTCCGGTATGCAGCTTGATCCCAAAAACACATAACCCTTGGAGAGTTCCACCTTGGAAAACGAAGGTTCGGCATCCGTTGAGTAAAGAAAAAATGTCCGTGCATTTCCAGAAGGACTCCGGCAGTAGTTCCAATAAGGAACAGCTTGCACCCGACCACCCGTGTAAAACAAATTGATGCTAGAGAAAACAAAAAAAAAAAACGGAAAAAAAAAAATATTTCAGGAAAAATCAATCAGGATCACAGCTGCAGTGAAAGTTCCATTCCCTTCTCATCTTGAAAGTCACAGGATCAGTTTGGGAAAACAGAAAAAGTAGACAGAGCATGTCTCTCTTTGGTATCCGAAAAGGACGTATCAATTATCAGGGGGTCACCCCCCCTCAGCTATCCACGTTTGCCATGTAGTCTCACTTCAGTTCAATCAGGAACATTAAATTGGACGATGATGAAATTCGAGAAAACTGACAGTGTTTGAATAATCATGGGTTTGCATCTAACCAATCACACGCCTCTTGTGGGGTATCAAAAAACTTTACAGAGCTTTTATATTGCACTCGGAGACGACTTGGGTATAGCATGCTGTATTTCAATTCTTTTTCTCTAAGCCTTCTCTTCACATCCGTGAAAGATCTACGCCTGCGTTGCGTTTCCGCCGAGAAATCTGGAAACAGCATAATTCTGGCATTTTCATACCTGAGATCCTGGTGCTTCCGTGCTTCAGCCAGTATCATGTCCCTGTCTTTATAATTTAGAAAGCGTACCAGGAACGGACGGGGAGGGGCTCCAGAAGGCCTGGTTCCCGTAGGGACTCTATGAGCCCTCTCTGCCACATACGTTGGTGGTAGGTCCTCCAGTGATAAAATTTGCTTGAAGAATTGTTCTGCAAATGTCGATGGGGATGACCCCTCCACCCCCTCAGGGAGCCCCACCACTCTTACATTATTTCTGCGTTGGCGGTCCTCAGCGTCGTCCGCTCTATGTTGCAGCGCCCTGACCATAGTTTTCAATTCATGTATCTTGGAGCCATGTGTATGGGTAGTATCCTCCACTTCGGATATACGGTCCTCCGCCGTTGTTAATCTGCCTCGAATTTTGTCAAGGTCATGGCGGATTAAATTACACTCTGATGCCAGGCAGTCTATGCGGTTGACCAGCTCAGACTTAGATGCGGCGATGGCTTCCAGAATAGGACCTGTGATTGCAGCAGTATCCAGTTCGATCTCCTGAGGCAGAAGGGGAGATGACTCCGGAGCCTGCTGTGAGAGAGACTCACGCTGCACCATCTTCCCTGCCTGTGTCTTGGCGCGCTGTGTAGCCGACACAGGGAGTGTGATGATGTGGGAGGAGCCAGGCGCCATGCTTTCTCGGGACCGCAGCTGCCTCTGATCTAACGGCAGCTGCGAATGCTGTTTAGCCTGCTTCTTCTGGCTCGAGGATGGCATCGCTGCGTTCCCCTTCCTTTCCCCTTGATTTTGAGCCGTCAGGCGGCAAGAATTGGGTAGTTAATCGGGTACAATCAGGATAGTAGAACGGATACAAGCCGGAGCTCCTGGAGATCACGTCCTACCGCTTTCACATCCGGCCACGCCCCCTAAAGAGTCAATGTTGACATTAACCAGTACATAAAAAAAATTCCAGTGCCAATTCCACTGTTTGTATATATAAATAAAAACTGCAATCTACATCTGTGCCCACTACATCCAGAGGACCAACCTTCACCATAACTGACCTCTCAAGGCCAAAAGCGCTCATAGTCAGAAGGAATCCTCCTACAACATAACCTTCCTATCTTAATTGTACAGTAGAGGAATTGATTCTTAGACCATGGGTTATATACCGCTACTTTCATGTGATTGGACACTGGCAAAAGATTTGCTGGTACCACCCCCAGTGTATCCACATAACTCCATCGATTTTGTGAGGCTCCAGTTTGTTAACTTCAGAAAGGAGTTCAAAGAGAGGAAGGACCTGTGTCCTTTACTGTATTCCAAAATATAGAATTTACAGGCATGTCAAGATTCCTAATTTCCTCTCCAACCGGTAGCATCAAAGTTTCTTCAGATAACTAAATCAAATAAATTCCCAAATATTTATTCCAGCAACTTAAAGTGAGCAATATAAAAAAATAAAGTATTATTTAATAAAACAAGATTTTGAAAAAAATGACTGTGCGTTCATACTGATAATTCTCTACAATCAACATCTCTGGGGCGTCAGTGGCACGCAGCCATTAATCCTGCAAAAATGTGAGTTTGTTACTCGTGTCTCCAAGCTACTTGGCAGTGTAGCATAACCTGTGGTGTATATCAGCACGTGGTACTAGTAGAGACAGAAGACAATTGGGGAGGAGCAAGGTGGATCAGCAGGGGAGGCACACTGCGAGGGTGGAAATTTCCATTTCCACTCCTGTAGCCTATGTGGATACAATTATATGTTGCACACTGTTTACACAGCAGTCAATTTATATAATCAGTCTAAATCATTGGCCAGGTTATATGTTTTTTAGTAATTCTTTAAATTATTAGATTGAATGCATAATGCATCCGGTGTGAACCTTGCTTAAATTAATTCACCCGACTCCAACTGTGTTGGCCATCTGTAAAAATAAAAATGGGATTACCTACTAATTTGCAAGGATGAAACTCAGAGGCAAATTGGCCTTTGATGTGATTTATACAATAACGCTTCTTCAAAATCCATTTTGTGGCTGCAAAGGATCATCTAGGATTAAGTTGTGTAATGTTGAGCAGACATCCAGCACCAATAGGTAGATTATAGGATCAAAGATCTGCAGGCTCAGAGGACTTCTGGATGGCAAGTGTAATGAAGGCCAGATTCCACAGTTATTGGAAACATCTCACAAATAGCCAATAACTGAAATGTCTCTCAAACAAAATCCCCAGATAAACAACATGTTTTTTGGTGTGCTTTAGGTTCCTCTGCACATGGGGTAGATAATGTGGCTAATTTAATCAGATTACTATCTGCTGCCGTGCAACAGTGACAACCTTAATGCATACCTTGGAACCCTGGCCCATAACAAGATTTGCTAAGACAGCCATGAGCTGGGTTCTATTTTTTCCAGAGATATTATTATGGATAAAATAATATCTTTTTCTGTGACCAGACCAAATATTTCACATTGTCATGCCTTGCTTCTTTCAAATGTTTGCTGGAGGAAAATATCTGGAGGAAAATATCTTTCAATAAATCAACATTTCGTTAACATCTGAAAGACATTCAATGCCTGTTATTGCAGTGGAATTTCATATTTGAAGATTTAGATATTTTGCCTTAGGTTATCATCTCAGACATTTTACCTCAGTCACATACCTTATGTGCATTGCTTTTAAGGTCACTGATAAAGATCTTGGAGCCTGTTTACCTCATGCCATTAATAGTTGCACTCAAGTGAATGAAATGCTAAACCATATATATTGTATATATTTCTGTATGTGTGTGTGTGTATATATGTATATATATACATATATATATATATATATATATATATATATATATATATATATATATATATATATATATATATAGTTAGGTCCATATATATTTGGACACAGGCACAATTTTCATACTTTTGGCTTTGTATGCCACCAGAATAAAATTAAAACAAAACAATCCAAATGAATTTGAAGTGCAGACTTTCAGCTTTAATTCAAGGGGTTGAACATAAATATCAAGTACAACTTTTAGGAACTGCAACCATTTTTATACACCCCCCCCCCCCCATTTTCAGGGGTTCAAATGTAATTGGACAAATTAATATAATCATAAATAAAATTTTCATTTTTAATATTTTGTTGAGAATCCTGTAGTGGCAATGACTGCCTGAAGTCTGGAACCCATGGACATTACCAAAGACTGGGTTTCCTCCTTTCTGATGCTTTGCCAGGCTCTAACTGCAGCTGTCTTCAGTTGTTCTTTGTACGTCTTTCTCCCTTTTTTGTTTTGCCTTCAGCAAGTGAAATGCATCCTTAATTGGGTTGTGATCAGGTGATTGACTCGGCTATTGCAGAATATTCCACTTCTTTTCCTTCAAAAGCTCCTGGATTGCTTTTGCAGTGTGTTTTGGATCATTGTCCATCTGTACTGTGAAGCACCGTCCAATCAACTTTGCTGTATTTGGCGGAATCTGGGCTGACGGTGTGAAGGAATGTAATGTACATTATAATAATCAGAAAATGTCTATTTTCTTATGTGTATACATGTGATATTCAACTCTTTACTAATTATATATAGTATACAGATTGGCTTTGTTTGGAACTAAAGATGGCGGGTACCCCCTGCTTCCCACACAATAGAAGAATGCGGAAGAGAAGAGAACCAGCTTCAAGTTTCTCCATTTCTCTTGTATTTTAACCAATAAGATGTACCTATTAGACTAACATTGTAATGACGTATGTTTGTGTATAAAGCATTAGCACCGCCCTGGAATAAAGCAGAACTGTAAGAAGTAACCAAGCTGAACGTGTGTCTGAGTGTTTGCCTCTAGAATGCATGCATGTACACACTTTTTAATTAGAAACAGCAGCAAATAACCTTGAGCTCAATTGAAGTTCTTAACCTTATCAGGTGGTGCTGAAACAAGGGAGCTCCAGGCTACAGACGAAGGGAGACCGCGAGAGGGATCGAGTGGCTAAACGAGACAGAACAAAGGGAGTTAGCGCAGCCCTAACAATACAGTAAGCATGTTTATTCTTACCACTGTACGACTTGTCCTGTCTGGGCTAGCTGGTTGATTTTGTTGGCTCTCTAAGACTGTTAACAAAGTTGTAAAAGGAGCGAAGTTACGTTGCTAAAGAAACAGGGAGGAATCCTGTGTGATAAAGAAAATTGGATAAAGGAAGTTAAGAAAGCTGGAAATTGTATTATTTATCACAGATTTGATGATATGCTGGAACCACTGCGCTATGCAAAAACCTTAAACAAGGGAGGGGCAACCCTGCCCTCCGCCTAACGCCCACTCCCTTCTCACGACTCCAGACCAAGCACAACCCACTCTGACAACTCCGCCCGGCAGCCATCTTAGTGCTCCCAAGCCTTCACTTCCTGCCCAGCCCAGTGCACTTCCTGCTGGCGGCCATCTTGGTACACCCGGAAGGGTCAAACGCAGCCTATATCCAGTTCTCTCTGTTCTAAACCAGGATGGTTCCTATCGCACATCTGTCTTCCCCAATACGGAAACCTTCACAGGGTGGATATGTTATTGATGAAGAAGCGTCCGAGTGGGAAGACCAACAACAGATAGCAAGGCCACCTGCTGATTTAACCCCCAATCCGCCTCCGGACTCACAGTTCCGAGAGGATCTCAAACATATGCTGGCAACCGTAAGGAACAGTGCCCCTTTCCAGCCCCCGCCCCAACACCAGTCTCGATTACCAGAAGGGGCACCAGTGATGTATGTCGCTTTTACCCCATCACAAGCAGTGGCCTTAGTGACAAGTCTGCCTGACCCAGAGAAACAGCCAATGCCCTTCTACCGCAGGATACTGCGGATACAAGAGACTTGATCAGTCTATGCCAAGTTAAAGCAGGACATGTCTTTTGGCCGGTCATGCAGGCAGCCTTCAATGATGCCTGCCTGACAAGTGCCACTTCCTACACCTCAGGCGTGGAGTTCTGTGCACAACTCCGCGACTGGGCAAAGGAGAAATTGATGGATCAGACTACTACAATCCAAGATATTGCCCAAGATAAAGGGGAGTCTATGAAGAAATATCATGCTAGACTCATACAGGCCTTCCCTAAACTACAAACCTTGCTAAAAGGCATAAATTGGGATAAAATATTAGGAACAAAGAATACGGAGGAGAGATGGGTTTGCTTTAAGAGCATATTAACCACTTGACGACCACCTCACGCTGATATACGTCAGCAGAATGGCACGGGCAGGCAAAATCACGTACCTGGTACGTGATTGCCTTCCCGCAGGCGGAGGGGTCCGATCGGCCTGAGGCGGTCGCCGTTGGTCTGGGAGCGTTCAGTGATGAGGGGGAGGCCATCCGATCGTGGCCCCCCTCTCGCGATCGCTCCCAGCCAATGAAAATCCTCCCCTGCCTGTGTGTAGTACACACAGGCAGAGGATGTGATGTCATCTCTCCTCGACTCGGCAGTTTCCGTTCCGGCGCCAAGGAGAGAAGACATCAATGTGAGTGCACAAACACACACACACTCAGTAGAACATGCCAGGCACACAAAACACCCCCGATCCCCCCAATCACCCCTCCCCCCCCCCCCCGTCACACTGACACCAAGCAGTTTTTTTTTTTTTTCTGATTACTGCATGGTGTCAGTTTGTGACAGTTACTGTGGTAGGTTACTGTTAGCCCCCTTTAGGTCTAGGGTACCCCCCTAACCCCCCCTAATAAAGTTTTAACCCCTTGATCACCCCCTGTCGCCAGTGTCGCTAAGCGATCATTTTTCTGATCGCTGTATTAGTGTCAGTGGTGACGCTAGTTAGGGACGTAAATATTTAGGTTCGCCGTCAGCGTTTTATAGCGACAGGGACCCCCATATACTATCTAATAAATGTTTTAACCCCTTGATTGCCCCTAGTTAACCCTTTCACCACTGATCACCGTATAACTGTTACGGGTGACGCTGGTTAGTTTGTTTATTTTTTATAGTGTCAGGGCACCCGCCATTTATTACCTAATAAAAGTTTAGCCCCCTGATCTCCCGGCGGTGATATGCGTCGCCCCAGACAGCGTCAGATTAGCGCCAGTACCGCTAACACCCACGCACGCAGCATACGCCTCCCTTAGTGGTATAGTATCTGTACGGATCAATATCTGAATCGATCAGATCTATACTAGCGTCCCCAGCAGTTTAGGGTTCCCAAAAACGCAGTGTTAGCGGGATCAGCCCAGATACCTGCTAGCACCTGCATTTTGCCCCTCCGCCCGTCCCAGCCCAGCCCACCCAAGTGCAGTATCGATCAATCACTGACACTTACAAAACACTAAACACATAACTGCAGCGTTCGCAGAGTCAGGCCTGATCCCTGCGATCGCTAACAGTTTTATTGGTAGCATTTTGGTGAACTGGTAAGCACCAGCCCCAGGCAGCGTCAGGTTAGCGCCAGTAGCGCTAACACCCACGCACGCACCGTACACCTCCCTTAGTGGTATAGTATCTGAACGGATCAATATCTGATCCGATCAGATCTATACTAGCGTCCCCAGCAGTTTAGGGTTCCCAAAAACGCAGTGTTAGCGGGATCAGCCCAGATACCTGCTAGCACCTGCATTTTGCCCCTGCGCCCGGCCCAGCCCACCCAAGTGCAGTATCGATCGATCACTGTCACTTACAAAACACTAAACGCATAACTGCAGCATTCGCACAGTCAGGCCTGATCCCTGCGATCGCTAACGTTTTTTTTGGTAGCGTTTTGGTGAACTGGCAAGCACCAGCCCCAAGCAGCGTCAGGTTAGCGCCAGTAGTGCTAACACCCACGCACGCACCGTACACCTCCCTTAGTGGTATAGTATCTGAACGGATCAATATCTGATCCGATCAGATCTATACTAGCGTCCCCAGCAGTTTAGAGTTCCCAAAAACGCAGTGTTAGCGGGATCAGCCCAGATACCTGCTAGCACCTGCGTTTTGCCCCTCTGCCTGGCCCAGCCCAGCCCACCCAAGTGCAGTATCGATTGATCACTGACACTTACAAAACACTAAACGCATAACTGCAGCATTCGCAGAGTCAGGCCTGATCCCTGCGATCGCTAACAGTTTTTTTGGTAGCGTTTTGGTGAACTGGCAAGCGCCAGCGGCCTAGTACACCCCGGTCGTAGTCAAACCAGCACTGCAGTAACACTTGGTGACGTGGCGAGTCCTATAAGTGGAGTTCAAGCTGGTGAGGTGGCAAGCACAAGTAGTGTCCCGCTGCCACCAAGAAGAAGACAAACAGGCCCGTCGTGCCCATAGTGCCCTTCCTTTTGCATTCGCCAATCCTAATTGGGAACCCACCACTTCTGCAGCGCTCGTACTTCCCCCATTCACATCCCCAACCAAATGCAGTCGGCTGCATGAGAGGCATTTTCTTTATGTCCTCCCGAGTACCCCTACCCAGCGAACCCCCCAAAAAAGATGTCGTGTCTGTAGAAAGCGCGGATATAGGCATGACACCCGCTATTATTGTCCCTCCTGACAATCCTGGTCTTTGCATTGGTGAATGTTTTGAACACTACCATTCACTAGTTGAGTATTAGCATAGGGTACAGCATTGCACAGACTAGGCCCACTTTCACAGGGTCTCCCAAGATGCCATCGCATTTTGAGAGGCCTGAACCTGGAACCGGTTACCGTTATAAAAGTTACAGTTACAAAAACAGTGTAAAAAAAAAAAAAAAACCACAAAAAAAATATAAAATAAAAAAAAATAGTTGTCGTTTTATTGTTCTCTCTCTCTCTATTCTCTCTCTATTGTTCTGCTCTTTTTTTACTGTATTCTATTCTGCAATGTTTTATTGTTATTATGTTTTATCATGTTTGCTTTTCAGGTATGCAATTTTTTATACTTTACTGTTTACTGTGCTTTATTGTTAACCATTTTTTTGTCTTCAGGTACGCCATTCACGACTTTGAGTGGTTATACCAGAATGATGCCTGCAGGTTTAGGTATCATCTTGGTATCATTTTTTTCAGCCAGCGGTCAGCTTTCATGTAAAAGCAATCCTAGCGGCTAATTAGCCTCTAGACTGCTTTTACAAGCAGTGGGAGGGAATGCCCCCCCCCCCCCACCGTCTTCCGTGTTTTTCTCTGGCTCTCCTGTCTCAACAGGGAACCTGAGAATGCAGCCAGTGATTCAGCCAGCTGACCATAGAGCTGATCAGAGACCAGAGTGGCTCCAAACATCTCTATGGCCTAAGAAACCGGAAGCTACGAGCATTTTATGACTTAGATTTCGCCGGATGTAAACAGCGCCATTGGGAAATTGGGAAAGCATTTTATCACACCGATCTTGGTGTGGTCAGATGCTTTGAGGGCAGAGGAGAGATCTAGGGTCTAATAGACCCCAATTTTTTCAAAAAAGAGTACCTGTCACTACCCATTGCTATCATAGGGGATATTTACATTCCCTGAGATAACAATAAAAATGATTAAAAAAAAATGAAAGGAACAGTTTAAAAATAAGATAAAAAACAAAAAAAAATAAAGAAAAAAAAAAAAGCACCCCTGTCCCCCCCTGCTCTCGCGCTAAGGCGAACGCAAGCGTCGGTCTGGCGTTAAATGTAAACAGCAATTGCACCATGCATGTGAGGTATCACTGCGAAGGTCAGATCGAGGGCAGTAAGTTTAGCAGTAGACCTCCTCTGTAAATCTAAAGTGGTAACCTGTAAAGGCTTTTAAAGGCTTTTAAAAATGTATTTATTTTGTTGCCACTGCACGTTTGTGCGCAATTTTAAAGCATGTCATGTTTGGTATCCATGTACTCGGCCTAAGATCATCTTTTTTATTTCATCAAACATTTGGGCAATATAGTGTGTTTTAGTGCATTCAAATTTTAAAAAGTTTGTTTTTTCCCCAAAAAATGCGTTTGAAAAATTGCGCAAATACTGTGTGAAAAAAAAAATGAAACACCCACCATTTTAATCTGTAGGGCATATATAATGTTTGGGGGTTCAAAGTAATTTTCTTGCAAAAAAAAAAATTTTTTCATGTAAACAAAAAGTGTCAGAAAGGGCTTTGTCTTCAAGTGGTTAGAAGAGTGGGTGATGTGTGACATAAGCTTCTAAATGTTGTGCATAAAATGCCAGGACAGTTCAAAACCCCCCCAAATGACCCCATTTTGGAAAGTAGACACCCCAAGCTATTTGCTGAGAGGCATGTCGAGTCCATGGAATATTTTATATTGTGACACAAGTTGAGGGAAAGAGACAAATTTTTTATTTTTTTTTTTTGCACAAAGTTGTCACTAAATGATATATTGCTCAATCATGCCATGGGAATATGTGAAATTACACCCCAAAATGCATTCTGTTGCTTTTCCTGAGTACGGGGATACCACATGTGTGAGACTTTTTGGGAGCCTAGCCGCGTACGGGACCCCAAAAACCAAGCACCGCCTTCAGGCTTTCTAAGTGCGTACATTTTTGATTTCACTCTTCACTGCCTATCACAGTTTCAGAGGCCATGAAATGCCCAGGTGGCACAACCCCCCCCCCCAAATGACCCCATTTTGGAAAGTAGACACCCCAAGCTATTTGCTGATAGGTATAGTGAGTATTTTGCAGACCCCACTTTTTGTCACAAAGTTTTGAAAATTGAAAAAAGAAAAAAAAAATGTTTTTCTTGTCTTTCTTCATTTTCAAAAACAAATGAGAGCTGCAAAATACTCACCATGCCTCTCAGCAAATAGCTTGGGGTGTCTACTTTCCAAAATGGGGTAATTTGGGGGGGTTTGTGCCATCTGGGCAATCCATGGCCTCCGAAACTGTGATAGGTAGTGAAGAGTGAAATCAAAAATTTACACCCTTAGAAATCCTGAAGGCGGTGATTGGTTTTTGGGGCCCCGTACGCGGCTAGGCTCCCAAAAAGTCCCACAAATGTGGTATCCCCATACACAGCTAAACGTATTTTGGGGTGCAATTCCACATATGCCCATGGCCTGTGTGAGCAATATATCATTTAGTGACAACTTTGTGCAAAAAAAAAAAAAAAATTGTCACATTCCTGCAACTTGTGTCAAAATATAAAATATTCCATGGACTCAACATGCCTCAAAGCAAATAGCTTGGGGTGTCTACTTTCCAAAATGGGGTAATTTGGGGGGGGGGTTGTGCCATCTGGGCATTTTATGGCCTTCAAAACTGTGATAGGTAGTGAGGAGTAAAATCAAAAATGTAAACCCTTAGAAATCCTGAAGGCGGTGATTGGTTTTTGGGGCCCCGTACGCGGCTAGGCTCCCAAAAAGTCCCACACGTGTGGTATCCCCGTACTCAGGAGAAGCAGCTGAATATCTTTTGGGGTGCAATTCCACATATGCCCATGGCCTGTGTGAGCAATATATCATTTAGTGACAACTTTTTGTAATTTTTTTTTTTTTTGTCATTATTCAATCACTTGGGACAAAAAAAATTAATATTCAATGGGCTCAACATGCCTCTCAGCAATTTCCTTGGGGTGTCTACTTTCCAAAATGGGGTCATTTGGGGGGGTTTTGTACCGCCCTGCCATTTTAGCACCTCAAGAATTGACATAGGCAGTCATAAACTAAAAGCTGTGTAAATTCCAGAAAATGTACCCTAGTTTGTAGACGCTATAACTTTTGCGCAAACCAATAAATATACGCTTATTGACATTTTTTTTATTAAAGACATGTGGCCGAATACATTTTGGCCTAAATGTATGACTAAAATTGAGTTTATTGGATTTTTTTTTATAACAAAAAGTAGAAAATATCATTTTTTTTCAAAATTTTTGGTCTTTTTCCGTTTATAGCGCAAAAAATAAAAACGGCAGAGGTGATCAAATACCATCAAAAGAAAGCTCTATTTGTGGGAAGAAAAGGACGCAAATTTCGTTTGGGTACAGCATTGCATGACCGCGCAATTAGCAGTTAAAGCGACGCAGTGCCAAATTGGAAAAAGTCCTCTGGTCCTTAAGCAGCATAATGGTCCGGGGCTGAAGTGGTTAAATAAGGGCATTAGCCAATGTATCCCATTGGGTAATAAATTTAAAAGAGCCAACAAAAGTCCTGGATGGCTTTACTCCAATGTAAAAATGCATATAAAAGCAAAGGAGAAGGCCTTCAAAAAATACAAGGTTGAGGGATCATCCTCAGCATTCAGATTTCATAAAGAATGCAACAAGAAATGTAAGGGTGCAATTAGGGCGGCTAAGATAGAACATGAAAGACACATAGCGGAGGAGAGCAAAAAAAATCCCAATAAATTCTTTAAGTATGTAAACAGTAAAAAAGGGAGGACAGACCATATTGGTCCCATAAAGAATGAGGAAGGACATCTGGTTACAAAGGATGGGGAGATGGCGAAGGTATTGAATTTATTCTTCTCCTCAGTCTTCACGAGTGAATCGGTCTCCTGGAGACACACCACATGAGGACGGCATTTCTTTAGGACTGAAAAAACGAGAGACCGTTTTTGAGGGGCATTCAAACCTCTAGTGTTCCATGACACTATTTTTAAGGACCCTGTCACTGCAAGATAAACAAGATATCATGATCATAGGGACAAGTAAGCACATTCTTATGTAGTACCTCACAGGCCGCGCCAGGCCACATGCATTCAATTATATCTATACCACATTTCAAATATCTATGTTTACTCGAGTCTGTACTGTCAGTATACAGACCAGAGTAAACCAATAAACCGCTCCGAGCAACATCTATATAAACTGTAAAAAGGAAAAAAGAGAAAAAAAGTATAAAAAAAAGAGAAAAAAGCACAAAAAAGAGCGAACTGTGCTTGAAAAACCCATAACCCCCACCCCGCTCGGCCATCCCCAACTTAGCGAGCCTTGGATCCCAAAACCCAAATAGACCCCTCCTACCCCGTAGAAAAAAAAAGGGGGGAGAAATGTTATTGAGGGTCCAACTATTCCGTGGTCACACCCCTGTCTGGTGGGAAGGCAGAAAAAAAAATAAAGTTATGTCCTGATCCAGGATGTCTTTTCTGTATGTTTTATGGGAAGACAAAAATAAGATCAGTCCTTCTTAATAGCTGCCACAGCTAGGGTTACCATCGTTGACCCAAGACACAAAAAAGGCCATGCGCCCCCCAGGAGGGAAACACAGAATGCCACCTAATGGCATCAGTGGGGACCCAGAGGGAGCCAAGGAATACAAGACATTAGCGCGGTCCCAAACACGCATGACATGGGTTGTCAGTGGAGAAACCGACGCTGAGAACCCTCTGTGTTCCCGGGACACCAATGGGCATATGCAGACTGCAATACCTCATGGGACTTGTAGCTTTGCAACAGCTGGAGGGCCGCCAGTTTGACACCTGTGATCTAGTGTGTGTGAGTTTAAACAAGTGTGTTATTTGTTCATCTGAGAACTCTAACTCCAAGTCACACTCCCAGATAGCCAGGTGAAGGTTGTCTTTGTCCAGCTTTGCAGGTCCCTACGCACCCTGTTTAAAAATGCAGGGTAATTGGCGGAGTACAGTGTTTCAAAAATGTCAGTGAGTTGAACCCCAAGATGATACTTGATGGAGGATTTAGCCCACGTAAAAGAGAAGGCCTCCCGCAAGTAAGAAACCAGTGTTTCAGATAAGGTAATAGGCAAGACCTCAGATTTAGCGTAATTGATTTTAAAGTTCGACAGTCGTCCAAAAAGCTGAAGTTACGCATAAGGTTTGGCAACGAGACAAGGGGGTCCATAAGATAAAAGAGAATGTCATCAGCATAAGCTGAGAGTTTGTGTTCAGTGGACCCTACTGTTATCCCCTTAATGTCAGTATTTGCCCAAACTGTCCAGAGAAATGGCTCCAGGACCAGAGAAAAAGAAGGGGTGAGAGGGGACACCCCTGTCTCTTGCCATTCCGTATTGGGAACCTAAGGGAGAAAAGGCCGTTTAATCGAACCATCGCACTTGGAGTTGTATAGAAAGCCATAATCCACTGTAGCATGTGGGGGCCTAAGCCCAGGGCCTCTAAGACCGCTCTGAGGTATGACCAGTCGACCCGGTCGAATGACTTTTCGGCATCAGTAGACAAAATGAGATAGGGTAAAGAGTCTTGACGAGTACGTGCCCAATGAATAAGCTGCGTGGCCCGGATGGAGCTATCCCTAGCTTCCCGACCCGATATAAAGCCTGTCTGATCTGGGTGTATAATGGATGGTAAGAGGTATTTCAAGCGGTTCACCAAACTTTTCGCAAAGATTTTCATATCCACATTGAGCAATGATATCAGATGGTAACTTTGAGGACAGAGTAGGGTCTTTACCCTCTTTTGGGAGCACCGTGATATGAGCCAACAAGGCTTCGGGTGGAAACGCTATGGTGTAACCATCCAGACCAGGGCTTTTTCAATTGGGCAAAGATTTTACTGTTGCAGCAATCTCTTGGAGGCAGATAGGAGGTTCAAGATCTGATTGTTCTGACGTCAGAGAAGGGAGGCCCGCCGACGCGAGATATTCACTAATAGCGTGTAGCTTGGAGGCTTTCTCTGCTAGGGAGACATCTTTTTCAAAATTATACAG
The DNA here is from genome assembly GCF_042186555.1 of Aquarana catesbeiana. Taxonomy (NCBI): domain Eukaryota; kingdom Metazoa; phylum Chordata; class Amphibia; order Anura; family Ranidae; genus Aquarana; species Aquarana catesbeiana. The sequence continues at coordinate 236,318,597 of NC_133324.1, forward strand.
ATCTGTGTAATAATCCCAAAATAACAAGGCAATCCTGAAAGAATGTAGGGGACTGGGGTTTATGTATGTGAGTGTCTACGTGCCTTTTCCGAAGCACCCTGGCAAGCATTTGACCACACCTGTTGCCATGATATATCATAATATCTGTGGGATAGATAGCGTAGTTGGCTACGGGTGCGACAGTCTAGACGCGAGAACAACTCCCTGAGATCTGTCAAACGTTTGAGGGCCTTAGCATCACCTTGGTGTTTATGCTTGAGCTCTGCCTGCTGTAGAGCGGATAGTACTCTCTGAAAGTCGATCTGCCTTTCTTTTTTGAGTTTAGTTCCTAACGAGATCAGCTCACCCCTAATCACAGCTTTATGGCCCTCCCATACGACTCCCTCCGATAGATCATCGGATGCGTTTTCGGTAAAGTAGTGCAAAATGGCATCAGTCACTCTGGATACCACTGAAATATCATACAGCTAATTTTTATTCAATCTCCAGGACCAGGCCCTAGGCAACCCATCCGGAACCTGTATTATAGTGATAGGTGCAAGGTCAGAGATACATAGTGATATTCCCTACCTCAGCCGACTACAACAACTCCAGGGTGTCATGATTCACACACAAAAGGTCTATGCACATATAGACATCATGCACCCTGGAGTAGTAACTGTTATCTCTGTCTGAAGCATGTAGCGCTCTTCAGGTGTCAATTGGAAAGTTGTTCTGCAATGACTTATGGAAATGTTTAAGGAGGGTATAGGAGTGTGTCGGGCGGCCATGAGACGTATCGAACAGGGGGTCAGGGCTAACATTGAAGTTTCCCCTCCTAGAATCATGAGGCCGTCACGGAAGTCTGCCAGCTTCGCCAAGACCATATCTATAAAGGAGAGCTATTGAGCACTGGGTGCATAGAGAGTCGTGAATGTAATTTTTTTGTTAGCTATGACTCCCTTCACAAAGACAATAGCGGACCTGAGGTTCTAAACAGCTTTCTGAGGGATGGAACGGGCATGATTTATGAAATGTAATTGCCGTACTGTGGGATTTGGTAACGGGGGAGTTGCTAAAGAACCATTGGTTATAAAGATGTGTGGGCATCTTGGGAAGGGACTGCTACCTGAAGTGTGTCTCCTGCAAAAACACTATCTGGGCACCTAGGAGTTTCAGGTCTAACCATAGTTTGTTGTGCTTGTGTGGAGAGCAGAGAACCCGTACACTATAGGACAGTACCTTAAGTGAAGCCATACCATCAGCCAAGGGCGAACAGGCCGCCTCTCCTCTCCAGCAGATTAGGTGTGAGCGAAGGTGAACTAGAGCGACCTAGGATCAAAACAAAAAGAAATAAATAAAGAAAAAAAAAAACAAGAAAAACAGTAAAACATGAGAAGGCAAAAAAATTTGTACATAAAACAGGCCAGACCTACCAGGTCCAGCACAATGATCAGCTACAGGGCAGAATTCAAAATAGAAGACCCCCAAACACAAGGGGCGGTTACCTAAATAGGTAAGGCCTATATGGGGTACCTGGGCAACAGCAAATGGAACGTGGGGTCCGGTGCCTTGTCCAGACCAGTCCGTAAGGCTGAAAAAAAAAGGAAGGGGGATCCCAACATGTTCCAATCGAGGGTGTGGGATGACAGACACAGGGTTGCAGTTCTAGTCTAGTAGTGAGATTGGCTGAGCAGGGTTAGCTCAACAAGGCTGCAGACCTTGACCATGCAGTTCGGTGATTGCCATTAAATCAGTCAATAGGCCGGGGGTGCAAACTCTCGGAGGGAGAGAGTCAAGGTCCCACTAAAAGACAGCAGGTAAGGAGCGCCCAAATGTCATCATTCTCCAGACATCGAAGGACTGGGGGAAGAGCCTGCAGCCAGTCGCTTCCGACCATGGGATCGTCTCTTGCAACGGACAGGAAGCCATGGTTGAGGCAGCGAGAGGATCGTGATATCCGGAGTGCAACGCCAATCCGGGAAGTCAACAGGCTCTAGCCCCAGGGTTTGCAAGAAGCTAGGGAGATCATCCTTGGTGTGCAGTATGACCCACCGTTCATTTTTGGACACCTGGAGGCTGAACGGAAAGCCCCAGCAGTAAGGCCAGCGGTCTGAATTGTAGCCAGCAAGGAACGGTGGGCCCTGCACTGCATGAGGGTGCATCTGGAGAGATCCTGGTTAAAAAAACAGATGAGCCCCATCAAAGCCAAAGAACGGCCGATTATGCACTCTTTGAGTTTATACTTGCAGATAATTTCTCTAGGGTTGTCAGGGTGATCGGATGGAGGCCTGAGCGCCCTGTGGGCTTAATCTATTTCAACTGGGGTCATGGCTGGGAGATCCAGAATTTCACAGAACACCCCCCGCAGCATGGGGATTATATCCTTAGGAGCTGTGACCTCTGGTAGTCCGCGAATGCTAATGCTAGCAGGCAAAGCATCATCAAATTTTTGCTCTCAAGCCTGTGGCCCACCTCTGTAGTGTCAGTTTTCAGTTGCTCAATGTTCCGTGTAAAGACCCGCTCAATCCTGCTAGTGAAGCACTCTAAATCCTCTTTAGTGGGAAGAGACCATAGGTGTTGCCTGATATCCCTGTTCCCAAACAATTCAGCAATCTCAGAGCCCTGATCTTGTGATGTGATGGAGCGGGGAGAGACAGGGGGGTAGAGCCGCTTACCACCCTAAGAGAGGAGATGGGGACAGTGCAGGCTGAGTCTCGTCGTGTTGCGGGGCCGTTCGTTCTGGCACCATCTTGAAATTCCCACTCTGCTGCTGATGACTGTAAGGGAAGAAGGATTCCGGTGAGCCCTGGCGAGTCTGGTACGATCGTTGTGGCTGCAAGGATTCTGTGACATAGCCTGTACCAAAATCGGGCGGGAGAATCACCCCTGTAGCTGCTGATAAAGCTGCAGACTGGACAGAACTCAAGAGCAGCATGCCCTCACTCCTCCATAGTCAGACCACACCCCATATTTACTTTTTTTAAATTTCTTCAGTTACTTCCTGGTTTCCATGCCTAGGCAAATGAGGTCATACATCCCAGGAGTCTTCAGGAGAGGAAGAGGGGCTTTCTCAGCTAAGCACATCCTCCTGCTTTCATGCCTGAGCTAAGGGCAGATGGATTCCAAGTAAAGGCTACATGAATCATTTGCCCTTACTCAAGATGGCCACAGCCAAAAATGCTAGGGGGTGTTTTTCAAAGTGATTTCTCAACCAAATAAGCTAAGCATGGCGATGTGAATGAATAGGGGAGTTTGCTTTGAATATTAAAAATGAATTAAATATGGTTTTTGGTTTGTGGTGCTCAGAATGCAATGTTGTTCCGCTTTAAGGAGCATAATCCCTATCTAACATATGTGTGTGTGTGTGTGTTTGTATATGTATATATATATATATATATATATATATATATATATATATATATATATATATATATATACACACACACAGTAGCTCAAAAAAGTGAGTACACCCCTCACATTTTTGTAAAATATTTTATTATATCTGCTCATGTGAAGAAATGAAACTTTGCTACAATGTAAAGTAGTGAGTGTACAGCTTGTATAATAGTGTAAATTTGCTGTCCCCTTAAAATAACTCAACACACAGCCATTAATGTCTAAACCGCTGGCAACAAATGTAGTACACCCCTAAGTGAAAATTTGGGCCCAAAGTGTCAATATTTTGTGTGGCCACCATTATTTTTCAGCACTGTCTTAACCCTCTTGGGCATGGAGTTCACCAGAGCTTAACTGGTTGCCACTGGAGTCCTCTTCCACTCCTGACATCACAGAGCTGGTGGATGTTAGAGACCTTGTGCTCCTCCACCTTCCGTTTGAGGATGCCCCACAGATGCTCAATAGGGTTTAGGTCTGGAGACATGCTTGGCCAGTCCATCACCTTTACCCTCAGCTTCTTTAGCAAGGCAGTGGTCATCTTGATGTGTGTTTGGGGTCGTTATCATGTTGGAACATTGCCCTGTGGCCCAGTCTCTGAAAGGAGGGGATCATGCTCGGCTTCAGTATGTCACAGTACATATTGGCATTCATGGTTCTCTCAATGATCTGTAGCTCCCCAGTTCCGGCAGCAGTCATGCAGCCCCAGACCATGACAACCCCACCACCATGTTTGACTGTAGGCAAGACACACTTGTCTTTGTACTCCTCACCTGGTTGCCGCCGCTCACACTTGACACCATCTGAGCCAAATAAGTTTATCTTGGTCTCATCAGACCACAGGACATGGTTCCAGTAATCCATGTCCTTAGTCTGCTTGTCTTCAGCAAACTGTTTGCGGACTTTCTTGTGCATCATCTTTAGAAGAGGCTTCCTTCTGGTATGACAGTCATGCAGATAAATGTGATGCAGTGTGAGTGTGTGGCGTATGGTCTGAGCACAGACAGGCTGATCCCCCCACCCCTTCAACCTCTGCAGCAATGCTGGCAGCACTCATACGTCTATTTCCCAAAGACAACCTCTGGATATGACGCTGAGCACATGCACTCAACTTCTTTGGTCAACCATGGCGAGGCCTGTTCTGAGTGGAACCTGTCCTGTTAAACCGCTGTATGGTCTTGGCCACCGTGCTGCAGCTTAGTTTCAGGGTCTTGGCAATCTTCTTATAGCCTAGGCCACCTTTATGTAAGCGCAACAATTCTTTTTTTTAGATCCTCAGAGAGGTCTTTGCCTTGAGATGCCATGTTGACCTTCCAGTGACCAGTATGAGAGAATGAGAGCAATAACACCAAATTTAACACAACTGCTCCCCATTCACACTTGAGACCTTGTAACACTAACGAGTCATGACACCGGGGAGGGAAAATGGCTAATTGGGACAAATTTGGACATTTTCAACTAGGGGTGTACTCACTTTTGTTGCCAATATGGGCTGTGTGTTGAGTTATTTTGAGGGGACAGCAAATTGACACTGTGTTATACAAGCTGTACACTCACTACTTTACACTGAAGCAAAGTGTCATTTCTTCAGTGTTGTCACATGAAAATATATAATAAAATATTTACAAAAATGTGAGGGGTGTACTCACTTACATATACATATATATATACACACACACACACACACACACACACACACACACACACACACACACACACACACACACACACACACACACACACACTAGGACCTTGTGGGAGTAAACCTACACAAGTACAGGGACAACATGCAAACTCCATGCAGATAGCATTCTTGCCAGGATTTGAGGACCACAAAGCCACTGTCCTTTTATTGTATATCCAGTTTGCCGCATTTATGTGGTACAGAAAACGCATCACAAAGGTATAACAGTAACATATCATCAAAAAAGTATATAATATCACTAATGTTTACTAGACAATGTTCTGTTATAACTGGCAAGGCTGGATTTCCATCACTGGAGCCTGTAGGCATACAATCATCCCCCACTAGGATCCCCTCTTTTCCACAGAATGTACTGCTCCTAACCTGGCCACAAATATTGTGTAGTTATGCATACATGGTGATACTGACTTTCTATAAGCATACACAGAGTAGCATTCATCAATTAGCATCAATGTATTTGGTTTCCAGCCTGATCACGAGGAATACAGTGCACGTAGAAGCACTTGCATACCCATTCATTTGTAGATAATTACATTCATGCTTGTGTGCATGTGTGGGAAATAAGAGCAATCGTCCAGCAGACAAAGGGCCTATATACCTTCAAACTGCACATGTGTATAAGGATTCATGACCTGTACAGTAATCATGCACGGCTGATTTATCAGCAAATCTCCATTCATCGTGAGAAACAACAGCACAACTTCCACATTCTTATCCCGGTCAGAGCAACAGATCCATCCTATTGACAAGGATTTCTATAGCTCAGTTGGAGCCGTCATGCTTCGGTTTATGTTGTAGTAGTTTAGATTAGTCTTTCACAAACATTTCTTTATGAAAGGTCACAGGTCATTCTGGAACTAGCGAGATTAATAGATTAACAGCACAGGCAGCAACAATGCTAGTTTGAAGAGTTCCATTGATAAAGTGCATGGAGGATGTTTTTAAGCATATAAAATATTAGCACCTACTCAGGTACTTTATATTAGTGTACTGAATGGTGTTTTTTCTGGTGTCATCTGGCTGTCCTTGTCATGATCTCTGAGTATGCTACTTTTGTCTATTCAAATAAAGTAACCCATTGATGGAGCCACAGACCCAAGTATTGAGCAGATTATGCTTTTCTAATTGGATTAGTGTCTGTGGCCCAGGGGTCAATCACAGCTGTGTGCGCAAAGATGTTGTTAGACATACTTCTGCATGAGGGAACATATGACAAGCATCCTCACCCTAAACTAGCATGATTGTATGCGTGTTTTACCTGTGGTTTTACAAATGGTCCCATTGACTTCTATTATACCATGCATTTAATGAAAGCACATCAAAGTCCTGCATGCTGCATCTTTGATGCACTTCCAGAAACTACACAGTCTAATTGAAGACAATAGGATTGCACCTAAAACTGAGTGTAAAACGGGCAAACAATCACACTGGACCCAAACCACAGTGCACCAATGTAAACACAGCCTAAACCCCATTTATACAAAGTCGTAGGTAAAAGACAATAGATTTTATGCCTTGATATCCTGTGCCCTCTACTCGCTATATATTGCTGCAGTTGGCAAGAAAGTAATGATGGAGGTGGTAATGTATGGTTATCACTAGGTGTTGTCATTTTACCAGTGCCTCTAATGGATGTCACCAGGAATAATGCAAGATGATACCTGGCAGACTGCTATTTCAAAGTGTATGGGTAGAGTGTCAATTGAGTGACAGGTGAGACTGCAGACATCACATCAAAGATAGTAGCACCCATTAGCAGTCTCAGGACTTTTAGAAGTCTACATAAAGAAGGCTTTCATGCTTCATGCATACTGGGTATTTAACCCCAAGCCTCAGATTTCTTCTATTCTGGGCATACATCCCTAGGTGCATATGGCCCTAAATGTTAGTACCACTTGGTACAGCATCCAGATGCTGCATTGCTCAGCATCTCACAGGCTTTTTCAGGCTGCTAGCAGCAGGACTGGACAATACACCTACCTAACACTACAAAAAAACACCCCTTTATAGATAAATTAGCCCTAAGGCCTGTTTGACACTAGTGTGATGCATTTTTGAGGCGAGGTGATGAGTCTCATTGATGTGAATGGGTACTATTGAAAACCATCTGATGTCCATTGTTATGCGATTCTGTGAGACTCAGGTTGCATCATAAATCGCACTAGTGTGAACCAGGCCTAAATGTCTGCTGATAGTCTGCCTAGGAGTTAATTACAATTCACCATTTGAACAATATCTACTGAGATATCAAATAAGCAGAACAGAAAACTGGTTTCATGGAGACATTGGCTTTCGTATGGAGGGGTTGTTTTTTTTTGTTTAATATGGCTGTAAAGTTAAATGTGCAGTTTAACATAATCAACAAATAGTGCAGCACAACCCCTTCAAAATAATCAATACGTGAATAAATAAAAGTAAAAGGACTGTAAAGTGTCCTTGATCAACACCCTAGACTGTTTCTCACAGCTGAAATTTTGTTTAAAGTGGAACTCTAGCCAAACCCCTCTTTTATATTGGATGGTGTTTGAAAAGTATATTATTTATTTAAGTTTTTATTGGTATTACCATGTCCAGCTCAACTATAAAAGTGTTTTTAATTTTTAAGTTTTATAAGCTCACATTTCTTTTTAACGTTTTTTAATTGCTAATCTATCCAAGTCCTTTTGGCAGCATGAATGATAAAATTGTTCCTACAACACTCCTTGGTTTGTCGGCACCTAAAAAGGCCAATAGTGACCATACACACTTCAATAAATGATTGATTTTGTTTTATGATCAATCTCTGATAGGATCTATAGTCCACAATCCATATGAGTGATATGCCCCACACAGGGGGATAGATTTAGATTGAATACAATTATAACATATGATGTTATACCATCAATCGCGTGTCTGGTTCCATCGTGCAATCTCATAATCTGATGGTAATACGATTGTATTCAAGAGCAAAGTGTCTCAGTGCTGCCAATCCATGCAAAACGACTGACTATTTGCCGGCCTGGCCAATCGATTCAATTAATTGGATTAGATCGAAAATGAGTATAAATCAATTGGAACATTTAATGAAGGTACAACATTTAGCAAGCCACATGGTTGATGATTAAATCAGGCACATCTAAGTACGCAGGCATACGGGTAAAGTTGTCCACATAGACCATCCCCCACACCACCATTAACGTCATCCCTTTCACACTGCGTGCCTCGCTTTCAATTTGCTCTACTGCAGGGTAGTCTTCCTGGTCACGATTGCAGACCGACAGCGGTGAGAGACGGCAGTGCGGAGGATGGTCTATGTGGACAGCTTTACCCCAGGTGTCTGCATACTTAGATGTGCCTCTTTTAATCATCAACCATGTGATTTGCTAAATGTTGTGCCTTCATTAAATGTAACCATATTGCTACACTTAGAGGCGCCTCTCTTCTCTTTTATACCCTGTAGCTCCTGCTGGATTTAGCTTCTAATCCCCTTGTGGATGGACGTTTTATGGTTACGCAACCTGGTTATAATCTTTTTATATGAACTATAAACTGTAGGACTTATGAATAAATGGTTGTGGAACGAATCATCTGAGTTTCCATTATTTCTTATGGGGAAATTCACTTTGATATACAAGTGTTTTGGATTACAAGTATGTTTCCGGAACGAATTATGCTTGCAATCCAAGGTTTTACGTTATTCATACTTACCTAGGTAGATACAGCATTGTTGCAATGCTGCATGTGTCCCCCGCTGGCTCTAATACTGAGAACCGAGCTATCAAACACTGCTGATCGCTCGGTTCTCAGAGATCCCTAAGCAGAGAGCTGGTGACTGTCAGTCACCGCTGTCTGCTTTGCCCCCCCCCCCGTGCTCACTGGAGCGCTGGGCTGTGGAGGGGACGGAAGCGGCCGGCTCAGACTCTCAGCGGCTCGCTAAGAGGTTGAGCCGGATACCGGTCCAGGCATGTGGGCGGATCCCGACTTCATAGTCGTGGATTTGCCCGAGCCTGGTCTGGCTCTGTGACATCAACAGACAGCGGGCTTTAGCCAGGTGTCTGCTGAAAATGGGTCACAGGTGTGCAGAACTAACTGCACTCCTGTGATCCACAGGAGATGTACAGCCAAAAAAGCTTTGGCTGTACTTATCCTTTAAAACCTAAGTGCAGCCAAAAAAAAAAATGAAAATCAGAACAAGGGACATAAGTTACAGGAAGGATCCAGAGGAGGATTTCACCCAAAATAAGAGACATCAGCACAAGGGACATATCCATTTTTAGGCTTTAATTGTAGCCAATTTGCTTATCTGTGTACTGGCAGTTAATCTTTTACTCACAGTCATAGCGACAGATTCTAAAAGTGTTTGTAGTGAGAACTACTTTATGTCCGGCTGGCGCACATGTCTGTACTTGTACCAAAAGCGGCACAAGGCTTTCATGAATTAGGTGCAGGCCGTGTTAAAGGGGCCATACCCCCAGAAAATTGATGATACTGCTTTATTGAATTCCCCTGAATGACTTTACATCCAACAGACACTGAATTGGTAACAACAGTCTCATACAATTACTTATTAGATTTTGACTTCAACTAATGGTTATATAAGTTACATGCTGAAGCCTTCTAAAAACATGTTTAAAGATAGAGTCAGCACTCAAATAGATGGATCTGTATTTGTCATTCTCAGAAAAGAGCTGGAGGGTGCTTAAACAGAGCTGCTTAAACTTTTGAAAGGCTCTGTAGAGTGCTCTTTAGACTAGTATTTACAAGCAAAGATTAACAAATGCTCTTTGTAAGGGTCCTGGCCCAAAGGACTGCAATGTTTGAAATATTTTATATATTTTTTACTGTGGGCCAGTCACCTTGGTATAATAAAAAAAATATATTAACATTCAAAGGCGTTATATACTCTGCATGTGTGCCAAGACACCAGTGGTACCTGTCTATAAGAGTCTTGCTCAACAAGTTAGGTAACGTTCACTTCTGTTTACTTATGTGGGATGGTGTGTTTTATATGCCAGGGCCGTTTCTTCTTGCTCTTAGTGTTGCCCTGCTATTGCAAATGAATGAACAAATGGGACCTTTGAGCTAATAGTAAATTATAGCAGATATTAAATGATTTCCACCTAAAAAATCATCATGATAGCCAACTAAAACTGCCAGCATGCTCTTTCAGGGCACTGATTCACTAATAATGAAATCAAAATAAGGATGCCTACATCTTCAGAAAGAAGTCAGCAATCCCATCTTGAGGTCCTAACAGGTTCCCGTACAGCTCTGGAATGATACATTTATTACCCTAAAGTTTCAGTGGCTGGAGATAATTCTCACACAAGTGATTCTTTATATCAGGAAAAGTGCCTGCTTTTATATTGATGCAGCCAGTAGGTTAGTTCAGCTATATCGTCAGCACTTGCAACTGCATAGATGTCCAAAAGATGGCTGTGAGTCCAGCAGGTCCATAAGCTGCTCCTACACTGCACATAAGGAAAAGCTTTATGTTTTAGAAACACTGGTTTTAGGAACAAGGTGAATACTCTTCTAAAAAAGACAAGGATTCCATAAAATGTCTTTCAATAGACATTGATACTGGATTATGATATTACTATAAATAAAATATCAGACAAATTACAAAGACTCTAATCTAATAGGTTTCAAATGTATAAATATGAAGATGAGATTGGGAATCAGCACTAGGATATGCAGGGAACATTACCAAATGCACTTTTTGAGGATCACCCTCATAGCTGGCTTGTATTGTGCTGGAAGCTGGCATGGAGTCACCCCCAGATCCCTTTGATACATTGGATTACCTTTATATAGGCTATCACCCTTTAGGCCTGATTCACACCTATGCAGATTGCATATTGCAGGTGCGATTTGCATTTTTCAATACACATTTTTGATCCATTGAAATCTATGGAACCAAAAACCAGAACAAAATCTGTGGCCCTTTCCATAAAATGCACAGATGTGAACTACATCCATAGGAAACCATGTTAAATGGACTGTAGTATGTTTCTGCAAAACTGAAAACGCACTAAAAAATGCATAGTCTGAAACAGGCCTAAGTCCATCATGAATGCTGCTGCCAGGCTCATCAACGTTACCAACCACTCAGTGTCTGCTACTCCTCTCTGTCAATCCTTCCATTGGCTTCCGATCCCCCAACAAATTGAATTAAATATACTAACAACAATTTACAAAGCCATCCAGAACTTGGCCCCCAGCTACATTACTAACCTGGTCTCTAAGACCCCTTTCACACTGAGGCGCTTTACAGGCGCTATAGCAAAGAAAGACCCGCTCCAGGTGTCTGTTTCCAAAAGATCTCCTTCCTCTAAGGTGCGGGTGACGCTCAATGGGTCCTCAAGGTGCTTACTCATATTTTACTATAGCGCTAAAAATCGCCTCTCCTTTCACTCCAATGTGAAAACCCGAGGGCTCTCACACTGGTGCGGTGCGATGGCAGGACGCTTAAAAAAGTCCTGCATGCAGCATCTTTGAGGCGCTGTAGGAGCGGTGTATGCTCCTAAAGTGCCCCCACCCATTGAAATCAATGGGCAGCACCGCCAAAGCAGCGCTTTTAACCCTTTTTCGGCCGTTAGCGGGGGTTAAAAGCGCCTCGCTAACGCCCGAAAAGCACTGCAAAAACTACTGTAAAAATAGCGGCGCTTTACCATTGACGCCCGGCGCTGCTCAGTGTGAAAGTGCCCTAAATACCAACCTAATAGTTTTCTTCGCTCCTCCCAAGACCTCCTGCTCTCTATAGTTCCCTCGTCACCTCCTCCCCCTCCCATGCTCGTTTCCAGGACTTTTCCCGAGCCTCACCCATCCTATAGAACTCAATAACTCAATCTGTCCAATTATTGTTTGCTTTTAGACGATCCCTGAAAACCCTCCTGCTCAGAGAAGCCTATCCTGCTCCTACCTGTCAACTGTACTTTTATTTTCTGCATCAGATCATCCCCCGCAGATTGTAAGCTCTAACGAGCAGGACCCTCTGATTCCTCCTGTATTGAATTGTATTGTAACTGTACTGTCTGACCTCATGTTGTAAAGTGCTGCGCAAACTGTTGGCGCTATAAAAATCCTGTATTATAATAATAATAATACCCCAAATTCTATTATCTGATCCTTTCCCCAACTTTTGGCTCTCTTTTTTTTTTTTGACCATTTCCTCAAATTGTTTTATTGCCATCTGTAATCCTCCTCTTTGGTCCTCGCCTTACAGCGGGGGTCCACAACCTGTAGATCGCGATCTACCAGTAGATTGCAGACAGATGACTGGTAGATCGCGGTCTGGGCTTACTGAACCACCATTCCAGAACATCAAACAGAATGCAATGGAGAGGGATTACATGTAATGTTGGGGATGTAGTAGGGAGCAAGAGTCGCATAAGCTGAGGCCTCCTCTGTAGCGTTGGCTCCTGTCCCATCCTGAATACAGAAGTTTTGGTGTGCTTTCAGAAATTGCACCACACCTGCAGGATATAATAAAAGTCTATGGCAAAGTGCAGCTAACCCAGCAGCTTATAGGGTGCTCAGAACAGTAAGGGTTAATTTACATTTTTAGTTTGGGCGGTGTTGTTTTTACCACCCCTGCCCCAATCGCACTCCCTTTGGAGCAGGGAGTTACATGCCCTGTCATGGTTGGTGGGCATAGCACCTGCCAAACATGACCCATTCAAGTAAATGAGGACGCTCTGCAACTTTGTGCAGTACAGAAAATACAGAGATAAAGCAGGCAGTGTTGTGTTGCTTCCTCACCACCTGCTTTAACCCCTTGAACCCTGCAGAAGCATGCAGTTGCGGGGTGCTTGCAGAGTGGCCGCATTTACTTGAATTGGTCATGATTGGCAGGCGGTAGCACCCACCAAAGCAACAGAGAGTTTAATTCCTTCTGCAGCATGTGTACACCTTTGGCTGCTGCCGCCTCAGCATCACCTGATTTAAACCCTTGATTGCCACGCACTGCACGTGATTGCGCCGCAGTAGTACGGCAATTAGAGGTTTATTTAAGTCAGGTGTGAGGAGGTGACACTGTATCCAGAGATCTTTGACTTCTCCCATGTTGTTCAGGTAGATCTCTAGCTTTTTAAGGTTGCCTAACCCTGCCTTACAGGTTCATTCATTAGTTCACAGACACTTTGACAGGTCCAAATTGCATGACAAGTCGCACCCTATTGTCAGCAATGGAACTGTTCAAATCGTGGGCAACTCTGACTTAAAAAAGATTTCTGCACTTTTTTTTGCGATTTCAGGTGCAACTTGCATAGACAGCTGTGCATGCAGTCGCACAGATGTCAGCCAAGTCGCACTGACCTGCGGCTTTGAAATCATGCAACTTCAAGTAAAGTTGCACGATTTCAAAGACAGATTAAGTATAAACGGGGAGCTTAGTAAATCAACCCCACAGTTTTACTTTTCGTCACTCAAAAAATTCCCCCATAATGTTTTTTTTCCTCCAATACTGAAGAGAGCCTTTTCTCTCCAAGCTGAGCTAATATAGGTATTTATTTATGTCTCTGTAATATCTGCGCATCTGACAAGGAGTCACATGGCTGTATGTCTTCATTCTTTGAGGATAACCTATTTCACCTGGTATGACAGTTGTATGTTTTCACACTGCTAAACCTTTATTAAAAATTTATTGAAACAGAAAATTGACTTTTCTGGGATATAGAGCAATATCATCTTTGGAATTTCAAATGAATGGCACATTGGCTATAGTATACCAGATTAAGAAGAAAAGCTTGAGTACAAGTGCTAAACTTTACACATTTATAACTTTATGTTAAACAAATACTGAGACAGAAGCATTTACAGCTTCTATTTGGAGTACAACATTGGTATTCAGATTGACGTTTGTATAATGCCAGGTCACAATGAAAGAATACTGTTTGGATGGAAGCATATTACATTATTCTGTGATCAAAGTTCCTCCTTCTCTTGACTTTTAATCTGAAAGCTGCTAATAATGTTAAGTCTTTTCTGAAGATCCTCCTTCTTGGACTCACTCATTTTGTTCTTCTCAATCAGTTTCGTAATACGCTCAAACTCGCTGCTGGCAAAGTCCTCCCCCTGGTCAATGATTTTACTCATTATCTTGAGATATTGCTCTGCAGACTTTTTTTCCATTTCTCCGACATTTGCCAGCATGGCCTGACCTTTCTTTAGGAGTTCGCTTCTCTCTTCAATACTGGATGACTTGATGAAATCTCCTGCCAGTTCATCATATTCCTCAAGGCATCCTGGCATCCCTAAGTATACCCCATAGGTCTTCAACCAATGCTGGATGGCACTAGCCTTAACCACTCCGGTGTAGTGTATAGGATTGTCAATGTCGCCATCCACAAACAGGTAGAAGTAAGGATAGTTTTCTTTATCCAGCTTGTACCTCTCTCCTAACTCCGTATTTAGCTTATCTCCATAATCTGTAAAATATGAAAACCACAATTCAAACAAAAAAAGGATCTTAACAATATTTTTTGTAGCATTTTCATACATGATCTAGTACAGAGCAGCTACAAAATGCAACTAAAATTCTTGTTGATGCACATATACTATAGTAATGCATTGGATCAGATTATGGTTTTGACATATAATTAAATAAAATAATCCAATTTATAAGTAGATTGCCTAAAACACAATCAGTATATGGCTACGTAATCACAAAATCCCTCCTTGCACTTAACTTAACCTCCTAGACGTAAACTCTAAACTTCTGTCCTAATACTCAGGGCCAGCACAAGAGGTGGGCTGGAGGGCGGTTGCCCTGGGCACCGTTGACTAAGCACCGATGAGGGTGTAAAACGTGCCAGCTGCTCTTGTACCTGTACCTCTGTTGTCATCTATGGAATTGATTGATTTTCCACAATAAAGGCATTTAATTGGCGTGCGGCTGTCCAGACATTTCCTTTTCACCATTGTCCTGGGCACTGTGGTTTCATGTGAGGTGGGGAGGGGGGAGGTTATGGGAGGAGAGGATACGAATTGCTAGAAGTGGCAATTTAGGGGAATTTGTGTTAGAAGGGAAGGATGGGGAAGAGGATTTGTGCTAGGAGGGGATATATGGGGGGTTTGTGCTAGAAGAGGTGATATAGTAAAGGGGGAGGGGAATTGTGCTGGGTGAAGGAAATTTTTGTTTAAAGGGGGGTGTATTTTTACTAGGAGGGGGATTTGGAGTGGGGGGGGGCTTGGTGTACTTGGAGGGGAAATTTGAGGGGAATTGGATTTGTGCTAGGAGGGGTGACTTTTTTTTAGTGGGGAGAGGTATTTGTGTTGGGGAATGGGGGGGGGGGGGGGGGCAAAGATTTGTTCTATGAGAGGGGATTTCAGCAGGGGGGTGGATTTGTACTCTGAGGCTTTATGCTTAAGCATGCAGATTAGTGCTCAATTTTTTGGGGGGGATTTTTGCTGACACATAATGCCCATACATCTTGAGGGGGGAGGTTGCAGTTTGGCATGTTCTCCCTGGGCTCTAGATTACCTTGTCCCGGCACTGCTAACACTAATTCTGACCCTAGTACTCAACTTAATCGAATGCTCCCCCCATAATTGTTGACATGACTTACCACCGAAAACCAAAAATCTTTTTTTTTTTTTTTTAATCAGGTAACATTTTATTGAGATGTCAGATCCAAATACATTCGAAATGTACTGTCATATTAGTACAATTTCCACCAATCAATACAAAACATTTCCGAAAAATATTTAACTTTACAAATACACTGGAGTCCCCCCACCAAATATGAATCCCCAATAGTATCACATACAACCTAGATGTCAGATCACATGTCAGGTCACATAAAGGAACTGCAAACCACCTCTCATGGGGGAGAACCCACCTTTCCCTCACGGTATATAGCTAAAAAGTATTCCTCTAAATCAAGAAAAAACAAACAAACAATCTGTCAGTGTAGTATTCTATCCATAATTAAATCATCACCCCGCCTCTATGCTGGTATATATGTTTTTTGTAGTGCAGCATTGTGCCCATTTGTTCAAGCCACATCTGGGCTGTAGGGAGAGCCGGTGAGATCCACTGTGTTATGCCGCGTACACACGGTCGGACTTTCCGGCATACTTGGTCCGGCGGACCAGAGTGTGCCGGACAATCCGCCCGTGTGTGGGCGCCGGCGGACTTTTCCGGCGGACTTTTTCCCAAAAGCCCGCCGGACCTAGATTTGAAGAAAGTTTTAAATCTTTCCGCCGGACTCAGTTTCGGGCGGAAAGTCCGCTCGTGTGTGTGCTGGTCCGACGGAAAGCCCGCTCGTGTGTATGCTGGTCCGACGGACCAGATACGACACGAGGGCAGGGTATTGCATCTCGCGCTCGCTGCAATAGGAAAAACAAATTTTCCTATTGCGGCGAGCGCGGGGCATACCAGGCCCTTAGGTCTGGTATGGATTATAAAGGGAACCCCCTACGCTGAAAAAACGGCGTGGGGTCCCCCCTAAAATCCATACCAGACCCCGATCCGAGCACGCAGCCTGGCCGGTCAGGAAAGGGGGTGGGGACGAGCGAGCACCTCCCCCCCTCCTGAACCGTACCAGGCCACATGCCCTCAACATGGGGGATGGGTGCTTTGGGGGAGGGGGGCCGCCCTGCGGCCCCCCCCCCCAAAGCACCTTGTCCCCATGTTGATGAGGACAAGGGCCTCTTCCCGACAACCCTGGCCGTTGGTTGTCGGGGTCTGCGGGCGGGGGCTTATCGGAATCTGGGAGCCCCCTTTAATAAGGGGGCCCCCAGATCCCGGCCCCCCACCCTATGTGAATGAGTATGGGGTACATGGTACCCCTACCCATTCACCTAGGGAAAAAGTGTAAATAATAAAACACACTACACAGGTTTTTAAAATATTTTATTAAACAGCTCCGGGGGGGGGGATCTTCCTCCGGCTTCGGGGGTCTTCTTCCGGCTTCGGGGGTCCCTCCGCTTCATCTTCTCCCGGCGTCCGGTTGGTTCTTCTCTGCTCTCTTCTCTCCAGTTCTTCGGCCGGCTCCTCTGCTGTCTTCAGGTAGCTCTCTTGCCAGCAGAGGTCCGGACTTCTTGTCTTCTTCTCTTCTCCAGATGTTGACACGACGCTCTCTCCGGCTGGACTGCTCTCCGAGGGCTGCGTTGTGACTTATATAGGCGGAGACCCCGCCCCCTTTTGATGTCACAGTCCCTGGGCATGCTGGGACTGTGACGTTTTAGGGGGCGTGGTCATTGGGTGATGTTGACCACGCCCCCTAAAACGTCACAGTCCCAGCATGCCCAGGGACTGTGACATCAAAAGGGGGCGGGGTCTCCGCCTATATAAGTCACAACGCAGCCCTCGGAGAGCAGTCCAGCCGGAGAGAGCGTCGTGTCAACATCTGGAGAAGAGAAGAAGACAAGAAGTCCGGACCTCTGCTGGCAAGAGAGCTACCTGAAGACAGCAGAGGAGCTGGCCGAAGAACTGGAGAGAAGAGAGCGGAGAAGAACCAACCGGACGCCGGGAGAAGATGAAGCGGAGGGACCCCCGAAGCCGGAAGAAGACCCCCGAAGCTGGAGGAAGATCCCCCCCCCGGAGCTGTTTAATAAAATATTTTAAAAACCTGTGTAGTGTGTTTTATTACTTACACTTTTTCCCTAGGTGAATGGGTAGGGGTACCATGTACCCCATACTCATTCACATAGGGTGGGGGGCCGGGATCTGGGGGCCCCCTTATTAAAGGGGGCTCCCAGATTCCGATAAGCCCCCGCCCGCAGACCCCGACAACCAACGGCCAGGGTTGTCGGGAAGAGGCCCTTGTCCTCATCAACATGGGGACAAGGTGCTTTGGGGTGGGGGGGGCCCCCAGGGCGGCCCCCCTCCCCTAAAGCACCCACCCCCCATGTTGAGGGCATGTGGCCTGGTACGGTTCAGGAGGGGGGGGCGCTCGCTCGTCCCCACCCCCTTTCCTGACCGGCCAGGCTGCGTGCTCGGATCGGGGTCTGGTATGGATTTTAGGGGGGACCCCACGCCGTTTTTTCGGCGTAGGGGGTTCCCTTTATAATCCATACCAGACCTAAGGGCCTGGTATGCCCCGCGACGGGGCTCGCAAGGTGTCAATCTCGCCGATAAAAGCGGCAAGATTGACATCCTTTTCTAGTCCCGTCGCACCTGAGTCACGTTCAAAATGAACGGACTTGTCCGTGTGTGGGCAAGTCCGTTCATTCTGAAAGTCCGCCGGAACTCCGGCGAAAGTCCGTCGGAAAGACGGGCGGACTTAGCCCGCCGGAAAGTCCGGGCGTGTGTGGGCAAGTCCGTCCGTTTTAAAGTCCGGCGCACCTGGCGGACAAAGTCCGTCGGAAAGTGTGCCGGACCAAGTAGGATAGAAAGTCCGACCGTGTGTACGCGGCATAAGGATAAGCCTGAAAATGAAAATCTTAACCCAAAATAATACAACATATCTCAGAAATCCCTGAGCCTGAAGCCTTGTACACACAATACGATTGTTGGCAGGGGATTGTCTGTTGACAGACTGTTGTCCTAAAATCTTACCGTTAGAATGCTCCTTTTGACAATTGTTGTCCAACTTTCGGCCAACAAATGTTGGATGACAGGCTAGTAAATTTTTGGCGGACAACGCTTTGATGTCAGATTTTCATATGGTCAGTACACAAATCCGTCACACAAAAGTTGAAAGTACAAACACGCATGCTCGGAATCAATGCTCACCAAACACAAAATTAGCAGAAGGGGCGGCGCTAATGCTAAGTATATTGCTCTATATCAGTGGTCTCTAAACTGTGGCCTGGGGGCCGGATGCCGCCTTTTGCTTGCCTTTTTCTGGCCCTTGAGGCATTATTCCTACCACTGACACCAAAAACTTGGCATAATTCCTGCCACTGACACCAACAATGGGACAGAACTCCTTCCACTGACACCTACAATGGAGCACTATTCCTGCCCTTAATACCAAAGATGGGGCATTATTTATTCCCACAGTCCGGCCCCACTAAGGTCTGAAGGACAGTAAACTGGCCCTTTGTTTAGAACGTTTGGAGACCCCTGATCTATATTCTTACCTAGCCGTGTGCCAGGAGCAGCCTCACTGAATCATCTGCACTGAATTATATTGCACCAAGCTGACAGGAACCAAAACTATCTAATTTATCTAAACTATCCAAGCTATCTAAAACTATCCATTTGCAGCGGTATGTACAGAACACTGATGTTAGAAACATCAGTACAGAAATGTTTGCAAGCACAAGGCTTTAAAAACAGAAAAATAATGCAGCATCAGCAAATCAAAAATGGGCTTGCAGTGGTGCAGAGCGGTTTGCA
This sequence comes from Aquarana catesbeiana, assembly GCF_042186555.1. Classification (NCBI taxonomy): domain Eukaryota; kingdom Metazoa; phylum Chordata; class Amphibia; order Anura; family Ranidae; genus Aquarana; species Aquarana catesbeiana. The sequence continues at coordinate 236,337,949 of NC_133324.1, forward strand.
TCTGCTATACCTGGTATGAGCCATTGGTGAACTTTGCACATTTTAGAATACTAATTTTGTGCTTTTACTGTTGTGCTGCTATTCTGTTCTTTGGACTTGTGCTTGCAAATGCTACTGTTACATACAAAACACGGCTACTCATAGACTGGAGCTTTCTTTTGTATATACTGCTGATGGTGCTGGCTATCGCTTTAGAGTTTAGACGGATGTTACTGACCCTGCTACTACTACTGTTGGTCTTTTGTGGATTAAAAAAAAAAAAAAAGTTTCGTTATTTAGCCACTGCTTTCTTATCAGTTTAACCCACTGAGGTGGAAGTTGATAATCTGTCACATCTTGTTTCAATATCCTGGAGGCAATTTAAAACATCTTATCCTAGAATAGAAAAGGAAAAGACTGCAAAATATCATTGTGTTTGTTAATCGAACCATAAAATCTACCTTTCACACCAATAAACGCATTCACTCAGAGGACTGCTGTCTAATGTAAAATGTGACAGCTAATATATAAATAGAGTCAGAGTGATACAATTTCCCAGCAACCTCCAGTTTGTCGGTTTGCTTTATTCTCTATATTTATTATTTACTTTGCAAAGCTGTATGTACAATAATGCAGAACTAAAGATAAAACTTTTTATTATTTCATTTTGGATAAAGTTAAGCCTCCATAAATTGATCGAATCTCAGCCGGTTCAGCAGGGATTGGCTAAGATTCGATCCATCTATGGGCAGGCTTGTTGTACTTAAGTCAATACATCAATCGACTTCAGTAGAACCACCTTGTTGGATTTTGTGAATGCGATCACTTCTGGTGACTATAGCCACTAGCAGTGGTCATTGTGTCTTGCTGGTAGGGAAGGCTCCACCCCAGTAGAACACAATAGCGCTGTGGGAGGGATTCACCCCATCAACATTGACTGTGTTGATGGGGAAATCAAGCAATTTTCCTTCCACCTAAAATTGTATAATCTATGGCTTGCTTAAGGGATGGTTATCACACCTGTCAGAGATTTTTGCTTGAATAACTGCTTCCCCGGCTACAGTATCCAGGGAATGACAGCCCTAAACCCAAAAGTGACTAAATGCTCGTCACTTCTGGGTTCATTAGTCACAGAAGAGACCGGGAACAATTGTTCTTCGATCTCCTGCTTGGCATCCATTTATTGCAGTCATGGGCTCTCTGGAGGCACAGGAAAGCTTGGAAATCACGACAGATGGCACAGGGATGGGAGGGTAACACATTCGCTGCCCTGTAAAAATGATCAGTTGCCTCCACAGCAGCCTTCCTCAACCTTTCAACACAGAGGAACCCTTGAAGTACCTTTCTGGTCTCAGGGAACCCCTGCTAAAAATGACTATCTACAACTCATGATACATTAGTGTGATGGTCAGTGGGAAGAATGCTCCTTACACTTGTGGTCATTGGGAAGAATTACCCCCTTACAGATGGCTAAAAAGATCTTTGGTGTCAGTGGGAACTTATCGAAGAGGCAGAAATTGCTCAAGGAACCCCTAGCAACCTCTGGAGGAACCCTGGTTGAGAAAAAGTGCTCTACAGCCTCCCGATTTTATTTTTTTTGCATTAAAGCTGCAATAATGCCCACATGTTATGTTGAGCATCCATGATCGAAAAACTGAAATCCAGGGGCAAGCCAAGGACAGTATCACATATCACAGGGGAGGAAAAGCCTGGATGAGTGTCCTTCAGCCAGGAAACAAGGCTTGCTCCATGTGACTTGCTGCATTTTTTAATGCACACTGTAAAAGGCTAACAGCATGCAGTGAGGTAACTGAAAACCGTGCAAGACTGAAGCACAAACATTTTAAGAAACATTTGCTATTAAAACATTACTACTGTTATATCCCCAATAAATGAATTTCTCCATTTAACTACAAAAGGCACTTCTGGTTATTCTGTATTAGTGCTATTGGTAGGCTAATAGGGCCAGAAAATCACCGATAGCCGTGAGTTTATGAATACAGATACTAGAGCTTAGATGTTTGGACTTGTTCAGTTGAATGTCATTAATAATTTAAATGTTGCACGATCCCTGGGGCTAGCTGAATTTGGTTACAGCTGCCAAAGTTAACTGAAAACTTATAAAAAAGGAGGTGAAGTATGACCTTTGTGTACGTACAAAGGTAAATCCACAGTCACATCCCGGATTGACGGTTTCATTTTGTACACAGATCGCATGCTAGTTTTTCCTTTCTGCATAGTCATATATTTACAGTTTTAATCTCTGTTCTTGATCTATACCAAATGGAATTTCCACTTGAAGAATAGTCAAGGAAGTCATTCTTTCCTTTAGAAAAATTCTGTTTGCATATCCATATTTATGTTTTAAACACTGGTTTAATCTACTTTTACAATAAGCTGGAAAAAAACTTTCTGGCCCTTAAAGAAGGACTACATTATCTTTATTTATAATAATATAAATTATCCGCATCTAAACTTTCCCCTTACTAAAAAACACTCATGTTTTAAAGAAACAACAATCATGTCTTTTGGAAAACATTTTCTATAATATATATAATATAATAGGATAGAGGACCAACAGCAGAGGACCTTGTAACAGGGATGCTGTAGTTTACATAACTCTTGTTCTTCTTCGTTTAGGCTCCAATTATTGTGGTTATCAAGTTCAGTATTTAAACTACATTTTCAGAATGTAGGAAAAACTCAAGAATGTTAAATGACCGGTTTGGCATGATATTTCAGCAGCCTCACAGTGTGTGGAGTACCATTCTTGGCAAACTGTGTTGTTGTGGATTTGTGTTTTTGTTAATGATGGCACTCATCTCCAGCAAACTGTCTATCATAACAACACAAGCTGACAGTTACTACTGTAATCTCCTTTTCCCAGAAAGGCTAGTGGGTGATTCTGGGCTAAGTTCTGGCTATAGCTCCCCCATAAATCGGGCTGCAGCTTGGGGTGAAGCTATAGCACAAACAGAAATAAAATGTTTTATTTGAAAACTACTGTTTGGAGCTAAACTGGACCACACTTTGTGCACTGGGTTCCCTAGGGGAGTCAAGAATGATTTCCAACTTCTGATGATAAGTTTTCTTTAAACTAGAACCACCCCACCTTGAAATTCTGATGGATGAAATAAGACATCCTATCTATAAAAGACCCAATTAGAGGCTTGCTATCTTTTTCTAAAGTACAATGGATAATGGAGGATCTCACTGGTTCCTCAGGTAATGCATAGTTGGCATTTCACATAAGATGGTTAGTGGATGTTACACAACAAAATAATTAGTGACATTTCCTACCTTCCAGAACACAATCATTTTCTTCATGCCTGCAGGTACTCTCAATAGGAAAATCTGACTCTAATCACTGAAATTTGGTAAAGAATAAAAGAGGATCTCCACCAATCCATTCACATTTTAATTTGACAAAGATGACTGTTCTGGAAGGGCCTACCCTCATCTGACTCCTTATTATATCTAGTGACAACCAGAGACGCGGTACATATTTACCTGAAATCCCAACATCGGCCACTAGAAGTTCTTTACTAGAAGATGAACTTTCAGCTAATTGTTTAAATTCATCGTGTTTTTCTCCATAAGGGTACTGAGTGTCAAATTTAACCAGCACAAATTTACTCCTTGGAATTACCTGCGGGAGAGAGAAAATTAAGAATGTGTTATACATAAAAAAAATATATATGTAAATCCCCATTCCCATTGTACGATTTGACATATATTGGCTGACATGTGACAATACATGACAAGAGGATTGCCATTATTTTCTATGGAGCCCATTCACACTTGTGAAGAAAAAAAAAAAAAAAAACGCAGGAAAATGTGCAGACCCACAAGCATGAACTTAGTCTTATGACACTATAATTCATATAACATCTGATTCCGGAGTGCAAATAGGCAATGGATATTTTTCTGAAACACTGTCAACAAAAATCTTCTCATTATGTGTATGTATTACATCTGTATATAACATATTTTGGTCATGTTATTTATCTGTAAATGCCTTCTGTGTGTAGTCATCAAAAAAAAGCTTGAGACTGCTGCTGGGCAACACTATCATACATGTGATGTCAGAAGTCTAATGCCGGCCATAGACGGGGCAAAGTTCTTTCCTGAAACCACAGACAGTGTTGACAGGGGAATCCCTCCCGCCAAGCGATTGTGTTTGCCCAGCAAGGGGGGGGCAGGCAAGCCCCCCGAAAGAACACAGTGATTTTTGCTAGCAGCTATATTAGCTGCTAGCGATAACTGCACGTGAAATCTGGCAGGCTGTTTGTACCCTAGTTGATCGATCAATTAACTTGGGTACGTTCAGCCGGCCCATACATGGTTTGAATCTCATCTGAAATGATAGATGTATGCTCCAGGTGTTGGCCTTGGTCTGAGCGAGCCCAAGGACACTCTGACTGACACCGGAGTGCGGTATACATCTAAGGGTAGTCTTCCCTTGTATACGGCTGGAGGCTATGAGGCCTTGGGACTGATCTGTGGGAAAACTTCCGGTTTGGCCACGCATCTGAGGCCTTGCATCATCTGTGGACGCTGCGGGGAACCCCTACTTGAGGTAGTCTCACCAGCCCAACCTCTGCGGATACTGCAAGCGGATTGGAATAAGAATGTCGCCGTCCCGGCTGGGAGCGGCATTGAGAGTCCACCTGCTATCACCTGGCTTACGAGAGAAGCTGCTCCTCTTGTTTCTGTAGCTGCTCCAGGACCCAGTGCTCCGGTAATCCCACGAGACCGGAGTCGGGCTCACCAGCTCTCCTTGATGGCGGAGCCACCGGGGAAAAGGACGCTGGAGTTGGGTAAGCCTGCAAAGGGTGAAGGTAGTGTTCCAGTGGGGGAGATGATACCTGTGGCCATTAAGAGAGACAATGTGGTTGTGCCAAATAAAGCCAGCTCCACACGCACCTATCTCCCGGCTGAAGAATGCGCTACTATATACGATTCGGACATCCCATCCGATCGGGTCTCTGAACCCTTTTCAGACGTTTTATCATGGACTAGGAAGTGGACTGATAGTGATGATGGGCAATTGTGTGATTTAAAGGAGGATGAAATTCCCTCTGTGCCAGCGGCCAGTGTCAAAGTTTAATGGTCTGGCAGTGCAGCTCCCTTCTTAGGCATTACTAAGCCCTCTGAGGAGGATCGCTGGGCAAAATGTGTTCCTAAAGCTGCATTGAACAAACCGATCCAGATGATAAAGTCTGATTGCAAGCCAGATATCGTTGACGGATACCCAGTTCAACATGCACCAGATGCACGGGTCCTAGCCAGGTACGGAGATCCTAAAGCACTGTCTAGGCTGTCCAACACAGCGTATAATTATTAAGAAAGTGGCTGAGGAGTATGGTTATCTGTATCCCTACATACTGGCCCATCTAGAGGAAGCGATCCAGGACAAGGAAACACAATGGTTAGATGAAGCTGTGCGGAGCTTCCTTCAGATCCCTTTGCGGGTGGATTTCCAAAAGTTGTCGCCCAAGATAGCTGAGAGGTACACTTCAGTGTTGCAAACTTGGGGTTATGGTTGCAAGATTAACCCAGACCATGTGATTGCTGCCCTTGGCTGAGGGTAATCAACGTTTACTCAAAATTCACTCATGTACACATTGCACTGTGTTATCATAGGGATAGGATGCATTTATTTGCTGTCCATTGTTTCTCTTTCAGGTGTTCCTGCACCCATTGCATCTTGGACAAGGAGACAGTGATTTGATGTGGATAGCAATGCTAACCTTTTATGTCTCTTACTACTGTATATATTAGATAGATAGTTAGGTGGTACACCCAGTGTATTGTTATTTTTGTTCCTTTCCTGTTTCCCCATCCCCACCCGTCCCAGTTTTTGCCAGGACATTCATTCTCAGGCTTGGGAGTTCAAATCATTTTTCTGCAAACTCGCAGACGTAGTTTTCCCTAGGCAGGGTGAGGATGTAGTACCCTGAAGTTTAGGCAGGGTTGCTATGAAATTTAGTTGCCAGGCGATAGTTGTCTTAGCCAATTGTTAGGAGATCAATTGATTTCTCCCTAATGCTGGAATTTCTGTACTTCTCTCCTCTGTCAGTAGATGGCATGGTAGCTGGTGACATTGGGTAAGACGAGGACATAGCAAGGACAGATAATGAATGGGGTGTCTCAGCCAATTGGCAGGGGTTTCTTTAAGTCCCTTGGTCTGCTGGGAGAGCCTATTTATTTAGGTGGAGTCAGGTGATCGGGGTTCTGTGCCACATGGATGGCTGTCTGGGTGGACATGTGTTATACTGCCCCGGGCTGCTAGGCCGGAAGCCTATCCCGGGGCATCTGGCTGCTAGGCTGTCTGAGGCCTATCCAGAAGTAGGAGAGCAGCGTAGGGTTGGGACTACTGGCCTGCAGTCCAACCAGAAGTAGCAGCTCTGCCGGACAGGGAACCAGCTGTGGTGGGAGGTGGAAGGGGAAGCTGTCACCACTAAGGGACCATCCACCTTGTTACCGGAGACCACCGTGAATAATCTGAAGTCAGTACCTGAGCAGTCTTCTCATCAGCCGGGGACAGTAAAGAAGTGGGAAAGCTTCAGTGAGTACCAAGCCAGGGACCCAGTGGGACAGCAGAGGGCACACTTGAGGAGCATTAGTGGGTGCCAAGCCAGGGACCTAGTGGGTCAGCAGGGGTGACTCTTGAAGAGTACCTGTGAGTGCTAAGCCAGGGACCCAGCAGGGAAGCGGGGTTGACGCTTGAGGAAGATATTGAGTGCTAACAGTGAAAGAGTTCAGGGGATCCAGTGGCTATCGGATCTGAAGTCTAGTGAAAGACTGGGAGTTCACTGAGCGAAAATCCACAGTTAGTGATTGTGGAATAAACTGAGAACTGTTTGTGTTTTTAATAGTCAAATATACTACCGTTAGCAACTACTACAAGACTGTTGCCATAGGAGACAGTGGTCCTACTTATACAGAAGCGGTGTCCGGCTGGAGGCCTTCATCTGTATAGCTGTCTTTCTATAGAAGTTTCCGAGTCTGCTAATTATCATTGCATCTGCTTAAGGGTGTCCTGACCCTAACCCTCTCTCCCCCAGTTCTGTTCAAGAGACAATAAATCTCTTTTTGCATTCTAAAAGTGTCTGAGCCCCACCATTTCATCTTGCATTACACCCACCATGCCTTGTAACCCACTCTACACAGAAGGATGTCAGCTGTCCCTAACTCTGGAGGTCACCATTAGGCCTCAGGGGCCCCTGGACTTTGCTGCACTTTTATTCATAATGTTTGTAAGTTGGTGGCAGGGTCTCATTCTTTCACCCCTTCCTCTTTCCCCTCCTTCTATCCTACCTTCTCTCTTACGTCTTCCTTATATTCCATAGGCTCTCACGTAGCTTATGGCAAACCTCATTTACCATCTAACAGTTCATAGTAGAAGTCAACCGATATACCAGCCGGCCGATATATCAGCCGATATTTGGCATTTTTATGTGCTGATGTGCTGATAAAAAAGGCCGATTTAAAACTTCAGTGCGACTTGCAAATGACTTCTGTAAGGCCCCTTTCACACTGGGGCGGGAGGTGCGTCGGCGGTAAAGCGCCGCTATTATTAACGGCATTTACCGTTGTTTTAGCGGCGGTATTCGAGAAAGGGTTAAGAAGGGTTAAAGGGTTAAGAACCACTGCAAAGTGCTTCTGCAGAGGCGCTTTGCCAGCTGTATAGCCGCGCTGCCCCACTGATTTCAATGGGCAGGAGCGGTGAAGGAGCGGTATACACAGTGCTCCTTCTCCGCTCCAAAGATGCTGCTAGCAGGACTTTTTTTCCCATCCTGCTAGCGCACTGCTGCAGTGTGAAAGCCCTCAGGGCTTTCACACTGGAGACACAGCAGTGGCTGTTTAAGGTCAGTTTGCAGGCGCTATTTTTAGCGCAATAGCGCCTGCAAACTGCCCCAGTGTGAAAGGGGTCTAAAAGAAGTCAATGCAAGTTGCCTGAAGTCTTCCCGTGGAGCGACTACCTATCTGGGCAGCCTGCCAAGTCCGAGAAAAGAACCAAAAAGAGTTACAATGTTTATACTTATCAATGGACAAAACTCTGTGTGTAGGAGTTCTCAGCTTAATGATATACACTGCTCCTTTACCGCTCCTGCCCATTGAAATGAATGGGGCAGCGTGGTTAAACCGCCGGCATAGGGCTGCTACAGCAGCGCTTTACGGTGGTTTTAACCCTTTCTCGGCCGCTAGCAGGGGGGTAAAATCGCCCCGCTAGCAGCTGAATACCACAGCAAAAACTACGGTAAAGCGGAGCTAAAAACAGCGCTGTTTTACCGCCATCGCTCGCACCGCCCCAGTGTGAAAGGGGCCTTAGATTTTATGGGATGAAGGGAAAAAAAAAAAAAAATCGGCCTAACATATCGGCCCAAAAAAAAATCGGCATCATATATCAGCCATCGGCAGCCGCGATTTCTAAATATCGGCATCGGCCAGAGAAAAACCCATGTTGGTCGACCTCTAGTTCATAGTATAACTTAGCAACGATCTAGCACCACTTACTGCTAAAATGTCTGTACTTGCTATATCCCTGTTCTAGTATTACCCAGAATTTACTGTGTTCTGTTTTTGTTCTTTTATCTGCTAAGATATCTAATAAAACTGTTATTTGAAAAAAAAAAAAAAAAAGAGAGAATGCATAGTTTTCTTTAATGTATTTTTAGAGATCTGCTTGACGTACAGTGCCTTGAAAATTTTTCCACATTTTGTAATGTTACAACCAAAAACGTAAATGTATTTTGTTGGGTTTTTATGTGATAGACCAACACAAAGTGGCACATAATTGTGAAGTGGAAGGAAAATGATAAATGGTTTTCAAAATTTTTTGCAAATAAATATCTGAAAAGTGTGGCGCGCATTTGTATTCAGCCCCCTTTACTCTGATACCCCTAACCAAAATCTAGTGGAACCAATTGCCTTCAGAAGTCACCAAATTAGTAAACAAAAATTCCACCTATGTGTAATTTAAGCTCAGTATAAATACAACTGTACTGTGAAGCCCTCAAAGGTTTGTTAGAGAACCTTAGTGAACAAACAGCATCATGAAGTGACAGGCCTGGCAAGGAGAGCATTAATCAGAAAGCAGCCAAGAGACCCATGGTAACTCTAGAGGAGCTGCAGAGATGCACAGTTTAGGTGGGAGAATCTGTCCACAGGACAACTATTAGTTGTGCACTCCACAAATCTGGCCTTTATGGAAGAGTGGGAAGAAGAAAGCAATTGTTGAAAGAAAGCCATAAGAAGTCCTATTTGCAGTTTGCAAGAACCATGTGGGGGACACAGCAAACATGTGGAAGAAGGTGTTCTGGTCAGATGAGACCAAAATGTAACTTTTTGGCCTAAAAGCAAAACGCAATGTGTGGCAGAAAACGAACACTGCACATCACCCTGAACACACCATCCCCACTGTGAAACATGGTGGTGGCAGCATCATATTGTGGGGATGCTATTCTACAGCAGGGACAGGGAAGCTGGTCAGAATTAATGAGAAGATGGATAGAGCCAAATACAGGGCAATCTTAGAAGAAAACCCGTTAGAGTCTGCAAAAGACTTGAGACTGTGGCGGAGGTTCACCTTCCAGCAGGATAATAAACCTAAACATATAGCCAGAGCTACAATGAAATGGTTTAGATCAAAGCATATTCATGCGTTAGAATGGCCCAGTCTAAGTCCAGACCTAGATCCAATTGAGAATCTGGGGCAAGACTTAAAAATTGCTGTTCACAGACGTTCTCCATCCAATCTGACAGAGCTTGAGCTATTTTGCAAAGAAGAATGGGCAAAAATGTCACTCTCTAGATGTGCAAAGCTGGTAGAGACATACCCAAAAAGACTTGCAGCTGTAATTGCAGTGAAAGTTTGTTCTACAAAGTGACTCAGGGGGGTATTTAAACAACAACAATAGGGGCATTGCTCTGAGCTATGAGGCTAGTCAATCCGAGATAAATTTTCTGGATCTTAAAATCTCAGTGAGGCTGGATAAGTTTTCCACCTCCACTTATTTTAAAACCACCGAGAGAAACTCATACATCCCTGTTGACAGTTGCCACTATGGCCCGTGGCTCAGATCAGTCCCAAAGAGCCAATATATGTTGCTCAAACGTAATTGTACAGATGCAAGGGAGTTTTCAGTGCAGGCTGACATACTTACTAAGAGGTTTGAGGAGAAGGGCTATACCCTTGAGGAAGTCACACTCATGGATAGGAGGGATCTACTTAGAGAGAAGCCCCCCAGGAAGGCAGAATGTCCACTTCAATGGTTCCCTTCATTACAACTTATTGGGTGCAGCACATAAACGTAAAAAAGTTAATAAATAAACATTGGCACATTGTATGCAACGATCGTGTATTGAATACCATTTTGCCTAACAAGCCCCAAGTCATTTACAAGGGGGGCTCCATCTCTTAGGGATAGAGTAGCCCCGAATATCTTTAACCCCCCACCAATAAGAAAGGGTTTCTTTCAAAACCTTATGGTTTTTTACCAACGTAGGAGATGTCGGGTCTGTTCCCTGAGTGGATGTACACATAGGAGGACCCAACAATTCATCTCTACTAGTACCTCTGTAGAATTCGAGATTAAGCCTTTCATTACGTGCTCTACGATGGGGGTAGTTTACCTGCTCCAGTGCCCGTGTGGGCTCCAGTATGTGGGCAGGACTAAACGCCCCCTCCAGGTAAGATTGAATGAATACATTACTAACATCAAGAGGTTTTTTTGAAACATTCTGTCTCCAAACATTACCTGTTGGTCCACAATAAAAACCCTTGAGAAACATTTTTTTGGGAATAGGTAAATATCGCCCCCACTGGAGAGGAAGCTCTCTGGTGAGGGAGATATCCAGATCTGAAATGTCATAGATCCACGGGATTAAGTGTTATGCCCCTTTGGGTTGAATGTGGATGTTGATTTAAATGCCTTCATTGACAATTCATAGGGAGCTTTATAGAGATGTGAACTGGATGTGAGCCTTGGGTGGTGGTGGTAACGCTGATGATATTGGGGGCAATTTATTTTATTTATTTTCTAGTGTTCACCTTGGGGGTTCGATCTACATGGGTAGCTTTTTTTAGCTATAGCCATAGTGGCAAATAACCTTGGTGAACCCTCCCAAGTCCCCATGGCCCTTTTCTTTCCCCTGTAGAGCTTAGGCCTTTTATGGTATTTCCCCTTTTTGAACATGTATATGCTATATGGGTGGTATTGGTTTGACCTGTAGGATTTTGTGATGTTAGTATAGGCCTTATTTGATCCTAACAGGATTGGGGGCAATTTCTGTGGATTGGTAAAGATTGCATTATACTATAGGGATGAGATAGGTACTTTCCCCCCCTCCGTTTTAGTATTCCAATATATGCGAGGATTGTCAGGTATGGTTAACCTTTATACCAATTATATATAAGTGTGAGGATATTGCTGTCATTATCGATTCCACACACCAGAGGTCAGTGCTGAGTCTATCCTTTTTGCCCTTTAGTTCCAAGTTTGACCTGTAAAAAAATTGGAGTCCCTATGGGCACTTATATATAAACCATTATCACCTTAAATAAAATAAAATATTTTATTGGTCTTGTGCGTAGAGTCTGTTTTTATGATAGCGGTATGCTATCAAAATATTAAATATGACTTAAAGTAACTAGGTCCTGACATTAATACCAAGGGGAAACTGATCAATATGAGCATGTTTACCTGTGGGTTGGTATATTTCCGGAGCAATAGTTATATAGTATTTGCCTGGCATTACCTATTTTGATATACCACTTTTCATTTTACTCCTTAGGTTCCATTTGGAATATATCCCCTTGGGTTAGTTTTGGCGTATGTATTAGTTTGCCGTATGGAGTTTTGAGATCTGTCACCCTAAACTCAGATCGAGGCGTGGTTCTTCCTGTTTACTATTTAGCGCGATGAGTCAGTGCGTCACCCATGCCCCAGGACGACATCAGCTTGTGATGAAACACGCGTCGGGAGGAGTGGCGTGCTGACGTCATTGTGCTTAGGTCCTGAGAGAATGGGTGATCGCTAGTCGGTCGGCTTTTTACAAATGATGCTATGATTTTACGCTCTTGATGTAAGTGCAATTTTAATTGAATTAAACCTGTGTGTTACATATTAAACTATGGTGAGTTTTCTTTTATTGGGTATAACTGCCTTGTCTATGGCAATTGGATAACAGAGTCACCCCAGCCCTGATTGATTGATGTCCTGTCTAATACACACTAAGGGACCATTGTGTGTCGACATTTTACATCCCCTGGATAAAGGCCCTGACTGGGTTGAAAGCCGCAAGCAAGATTAAGCTTGCCCTCTGGTAAGCACGCATTTTATGTGGTGGCCGTCCACAAGTCTGTAGTGGTGTTTGGGTGCTGTCTCAATCAGTGAAAATACAGGATATGCACATTCACCTGCGGTTGATGGACTTTACTATGTATAACATTTAATTTAAGATACTGAATTGTGGTTCATTCACGTATTGTTAATCACTTTATGTATGTCATTTATTAATGCGGCTTCATTTTTCTTTTTTACTGTTTTGGTGTGTATCTCACTTTAAGCCACTAGTTCCTTTTTCTTTTCTAGAATTATATTGTAATTGTTCATTTTACCTAGCGCGGTAATTTTTATATTAAATACAGGGCAATTTTACAAGAAAACCTGTTAGAGTCTGCAAAAAAATTGAGAATGGGGCGGATGTTCACCTTCCAGAGTGACAACGACCCTAACCATGCTGCCAGAGCTACAATGGAATGGTTTAGATCAGTGTTTCTCAACTCCAGTCCTCAAGGCGCACCAACAGGTCATGTTTTCAGGATTTCACTCAGATGAAATGGCTGTGGTAATTACTAAGGCAAAGAAATTGATCAAATCACCTGTGCAAAATAGTGGAAATCCTGAAAACATGACCTGTTGGTGTGCCTTGAGGACTGGAGTTGAGAAACACTGGTTTAGATCAAAGTATATTCAGGTGTTAGAATTGACCAAAGTCCAGACCTAAATCCAATTGAGAATCTGTGGCAAGACTTGAAAATTGCTTTTCACGTGATGCTCTCCATCCAATCTGACAGAGCTTGAGCTATTTTGCAAAGAAGAATGGGCAAACATTTCACTCTCTAGATGTGCAAAGCTGGTAGAGACATCCCCAAAAAGACTTGCAGCTGTAATTGCAGAGAAAGGTGGTTCTACAAAGTATTGACTCAGGGGGGCTGAATACAAATGCACGCCACACTTTTCACATATTATTTCTAAAAAATTATGAAAACCATTTATCATTTTCCTTCCACTTCACAATTATGTGCCACTTTGTGTTGGTCTATCACATAAAATCCCAATGAAATACATTTACATTTTTGGTTGAAACATTATTATTATTTATTATTATACACGATTTATATAGAACAGTTTACGCAGTGCTTTACAATGTAGAGAGGGGGAGGGCAGCACAATTACAGTACAGTTCAATACAGAAGGAACAGGAATGCCTTGCTCGTAGAGCTTACACTCTAAAAGGAGGGAGTGGTGGTACAAAAGGTAATAGATGCAGGGAATGATTTGCTGGGGGGTGGCTCAGGGACAGTTTTTAGGTGGGTGTGGGATATGCTTCTCTGAGGTGGACAGGTTCGGATATACCGGGGCTGGGAGTTCCAGAGGATGGGAGAGGCTCTGGAGAAGTCCTGAAGGCGAGCATGAGAGGAGGTAACAAGTGAGCTAGAGAGCAGGAGGTCCTGGGAGCAGTGGAGAGGAGGATTTGGGCGATATCTGCAGATGAGGTTGATGATGTAGCTGGGGGCGATGTTGTGGATGGCCTTGTATGTTGTGGTTAGCATTTTGAATTTTATACAGTGGGGTTACGGAAGCCATAAAAAAAAATTGGAAAAAGGTAAGGGGTATGAATACTTTTTCAAGGTACTGTATGTTTATCTTACTATATATACACATATGGGCACTCATTATTTGCTATGGGCGCTGCACTTTACACAGTTACCTCCTTCCATCCATTATACTTTACATTACATTATACTCCAAGTTCAAAGAAAAGTTACAAAGCAGACATATCCAATTATAACTTCATAATAAAGAGAAGCCTGTGATTGGGTGGAGCAGCCTTCTATAGAGAGAATTCTAGATTCACAGATCACACGCTGCTGTTCCAACTGTCAGTCTTCTGAAAGCAGCCAGACACGTAGGCTCTTGTCATTGGCCGGGCCCAGGGAGCTGATCCGCCCTGATCCTCTCTTATTGGCTGCTGCTTAGCTGTGAGAACGCCGTGGCACTGACAGCTTGTACAGACAAGGAATACCTAACACCATTCACGATCGTCAGTGTCATCCCATCAGACACATCGGGGTTGATTTACTAAAACTGGAGAGTGCAAAATGTGGTGCAGCCATGTATGATAGCCAATCAGCTTCTAACCTGTGCTTGTTCCATTAAGCTTTGACAATAAAACCTGGAAGCTGATTGGTTTCCATGCAGAGGTGCACCAGATTTTGCACTCTCCAGTTTTAGTAAATAACCCATCAGACACATCATTGTCTACAACACACAGCCTGTCAGCTCTGAACACAACACTGTACCATTATATGAAGTAGGGGGCATACACCAATACAGGGATTTATATACACATGGGAAATCACATATGGAGGGGATTTACTAAAACTGGAGCAGAGAAAGAATCTGGAGAAGATTTGACAATAAAAGCTGATTGGTTGTCATCCACAGCTGCTCCAGTCTTAGTAAATTGCCCTCATTGTTTACATCAATAACTGACTAGTATGTTAGTAGGAAGTGAAGAATGTAGCAGCCCCCCTCAGTCTCTATACACAGTGAGATGGGGAGTCCATGTCTGCTGGGGGGTGAATGACAAGCATACTCGTACCTTATAGAAGGTGATGTGGTCCAGAGACAGGGAGCCCTTAGTGTGTAGCGCCGAGCACTGTCTCAGGATACAGGAAGCCAGCAGCCCCAGCACTGCACACACAGCCGGCACATTGCATCCTCTCGCCATGGTTTTTTGGAGAGTGATGAAAGGCTGATGAACAGAGGAGGAGGTCACGTGGTGTGCCTGAACCCATACTTCCTGTATGTCTTATCACAGGTCACCTCCAGAACATTCCATGGACCCTGTCCTCTGGGACCACTTCCACTAACAACACACTGCTAATCAAGTACAACACTAAGACAAGTGTACTCACTCTGTTTTCTATACTCCTTTTTATTGGAAAAATAATAGAAATCATTGGAAAAGAAGGAAACCCTGAAATGGACTAATGGGAATGTACAACATATGTAAAGTGTGTATATTGTCACAGTGATATACAGTAAATACCTGTAATAAATACATTTACAGCAGAAGCTAAAACAGATTTATTAGCAACCTACTGTATACGTGTACATTTTTGATTTATCTGTAACAAAGGTGACTGCTACAGGCATAGGTGTGTGCAGGATGTGCCTGGGCACACCATAATGCACACTCTTTTTGTGTGCATTAGCACTCTGTGCCGGTGTTCTGCCGAGAAAGATCTCCCATTGGATAGTGTCCGCCCTGTACTGCGCAGTGCGCAGGCGCAGGCGCATCGATTGTGCAGTACGGAGGACAAAGGAGACACTGAAAGAGCTGTAC
Organism: Aquarana catesbeiana; assembly: GCF_042186555.1. Classification (NCBI taxonomy): domain Eukaryota; kingdom Metazoa; phylum Chordata; class Amphibia; order Anura; family Ranidae; genus Aquarana; species Aquarana catesbeiana. The sequence continues at coordinate 236,353,573 of NC_133324.1, forward strand.
ACGGCGCCTGCGCAATTAACACTACATTGTGCCACACGCTCCCGATGCTCGTGCAAATCTGCAAGGGGCGGATGCATACAGAAGATGGCCAGCGCTCATGCGATGGGGGGGATTTGTCAAAGGGGCGGATGTAATATTGAGAAGCGTGTAAACGACAGGTCTTTGCAGTTTTACAATGATGAGCAGACCCTACACCCGACCCTTGCAGAGTTGTACGAGCATCGGGAGCGTGTGGCACAATGTAGTGTTAATTGCACAGGCGCCGTGTACAGCTCATGAACAGCTGTTGATGTTTGGAGACTTTTGGCGTCTCCTTTGTCCTCCATACTGCGCAATCGCTGCGTCTGCACAGTACAGGGCGGACACTATCCGATGAGGGACAGTTCTCGACAGAACACTGGCAGGAAGATCTCCCACTGATCTCTGCCATAAGAGCATGTATCTGTGTGGGTATGGGTGTGTGTGTGTGTATATATATACATTATATATATATATATATATAGAGAGAGAGAGAGTATATATTCATACCTCCCAACTTTTTGAGATGGGAATGAGGGACACCTATCAGCAAAAGTATGCAGATATAGGACACACCCCCTTAAAGGAGAATTGTACAAAAAAAACAGATTGGTTAAACCCACAAGTGCTTTTTTTTTACCACTACTGTTCCTTTATATTTGCTTTTGGAATTTACAAATGCAGCAATTTAGAAATCAGATGAAAGGTTTAGCCCTGGGAAACACTTTTTGATAGATAAAAAGTGCATTTAATATACAACTATATAGATCAGATCAAAATGAGGGACAAATGAGGAGGAATGAGGGACAGAGGGACATTGCTCCAAATCAGGGTCAGTTGGGAGCTATGTATATACACACGCATGCACTCATGTGTGTGTAGCAAAATCCCAGGCCTCCTTCGGTCTAATGAGAACCTCCAGGGCCAGAGATAGCTGACATCCTTCTGTATATGGTGGGTTGTGAGGCATAGTGGGAGCAAAGTAGTTAAAGTCATTGGGCGCCAGACACTTCTTGAATGCAAAAGAGATTTTTATTTCTCTTGATAGAACTTTTGGAGAGAGTGTTAGGGCCAGGACACCCTTTGGTAGTTGCAAGAGTAATTGGCAGACTCTGAGACTTCAACAGAACAGCTATGCAGGGAAAGGCATCCAGCAAGACACCACTTCTGCGTGTGTAGGAATGCTGTCTCCTATGGCAACAGTCTTTAACAGTTCCTAACTCAAGTTGTAACAGTTCCTTCAATTCCACTACAATCACTTCTTGTAGTTCTTCAGATCACTGAGCTCCGAGTCTCTCTCTCTAGACTAGATGATTCACTGCCACTGAATCCCTTGAGCTCCTCCAATCTTCACTGTAATATCTTCCTCAAGCATCACCCCCACTTCTATGCTGGGTCCATAGCTTGGCACTCAAGATACTCCTCAAGCTTCACACTGCTGGCCCACTCAGCCCCTAGCTTGACACACAAGGCTGCTCTGCAAGCATCACCCATGTTGGCTGGGTCCCTGGCTTGATACCCACTGAAGCTTCCCGATTCTTCACCATCCCGGGTTGGTGAGAATTTTGCTCCGGTACTTGCTTCAGTTACTCACTGTGGTCCCTGGTAATAAGGTGGTTGGTCCTGTAATGGTGACAGCTTCCCCTCTACTTCGACCACAACAGGTTCTCCAGATGGCAGAACCGTCACTTCTGGTTGGACTGCAAGCTGCAATCCCAACCCTATGCTGCTCTCTTGCTTCTGGATAGGCCCTCAGACAGACAGGCCCTCAGACAGCCTAGCAGCCAGATGTGCCTGGGACAGGCCCAATCTCCGGCCTAGCAGCCTGGGGAATCCAACATACATCCACCCAGACAGCCGTCCAGGTGGCACAGAACACGATCACCTGACTTCATCCAAATATATAGGCTCTCCCAGCAGGCCAAAGGATCCAAGAAAGCCCCTGCCCATTGGCTGAGATACCCCATATTTCCATAATCTAACCCTGCATTGCCTCTGGCTCTAATCATGTGCTTCAAAAAAACACCCCCCATTGGAATCCATGGTCCGGCATCCCTGTATGTAGTTTAGGGGGCCGGATGCATGGATAGGGGAGGCCTCCATGGACGGGCCACCACTGACCACTTCTTAAGGACCAGTAATGTCGGGCCAAGGAACACTGCACAGCATTGACAATGCAGAGTCAGCATGGCTGCACAATGCCTTGCACCTATCCATTGTACCACATTATTAGTTTCCATGGTGCAGGGGAACAGACCGGGACATGCACATGGTGCCATATGTTGCTATGGTGCTGGCAGCTGGCCTGCCTGCACCATGGAAACAGATGGCAATCGGGGGGCAATTCAGAAGAGGACCTTCTCTGCCTCCCACCCTCTGCCATGATGCCACAGCCTTGGTGAAGATTTGAAAGAAGGACTCTTTTTGTAAATGGGGGGGGGGGGGACTGAGGACTTTGTTGTAAGGGGGGACTCTAATGTGATGAAGAAACGCTAATATGAGGGGGGAGGTGTTAATATCAAGAGGAGCTATGGTGTCAGGGAGGGAATTTAATGTAAAGGAGGGGCTCTAATATGAAGGGGGAACTTTGATACGGTTGGTGTACTCTGAGGTCATGGAGGGACTCTGATGTGAAGGGGAAGGACTTTGATATAATAGAGGGACTCTGGTGTGAAGGGAGGACACTGATGTGATTGTGGCACTCTGATGTAATGGAGAAACTCTGCAATGAAGGGGGCTGATTCTATAGTGAAGGGGGGTCTTTAATGATGCAGAAGAACTCTGGTGTGAAAGGGGAGGGGGGGGTTCTCTGATGTTAAGGAGGGGGGCTTTGATGTAATAGAGGCATGAAGCAAGAACTTTGATGCAAAGGGGGGGGGGGGTATTCAAATGTAATTGGGTGACTCTGATATAATGGAGGGACTCTGGTGTGAAGAGGGCTGATTCTGATGTGATGAGTGGACTTTGATGCAATAGAGGGATTCTGGTGTGAAGGGGGGACTGATGCAAATATGGGCTCTGATATGAAGGGGGAATGCTGATGTGAAGAGGGGACTCCACCCATGACACCATTATCCAGTGCAGGTGTCAATTTCCTTCAACCCAACAAGTACGTACAGTAGTTAAAAAGGTTAAAAAAGGACAGGTCCATCCAGTTCAACACATGTATAGATATAGATATATATAGATAGATAGATAGATAGATAGATAGATAGATAGATAGATAGATAGATAGATAGATAGATAGATAGATATCTATATATAGATATATCTATATATATATATATATATATATAGATATATCTATATATATATATATAGATATATAGATATATATCTATATATCTATATATAGATATAGATCTATATATATTGATATTATCATTACACCAGGGTCTCCAGAGAGCCTCCCCCTTGCATCAGAGTCCCCAGAGAGTCACCCCATTAAATCAGGGTCCCCAGAGAGGCCCCCCTTACATCAGGGTCCCCACAGAGCCTCCCCCTTACATCAGGGTCCCCAGAGAGGCCCCCCTTACATCAGGGTCCCCAGAGAGCCCCCCCACTTACATCAGGGTCCCCAGAGAGCCCCTCCTTACCTCAGAGTCCCCAGAGCGCCGCCCCTTGTATCAGGGTCCCCAGATTTGGGGCTATAGCCCCAAAAGCCACTAGCAACGCCACTGGCCCTGTATTTGCTAAATGTTTTTTGAAGCTGTCAACACTCCCAGCTGTTACCACTTTCTGGAGGTGGGAGTTCCATGTTTTTACTGCTCTAACAGTAAAGAACTCCTTCCTTAACCTAAAGTTACAGCACCTTTCTTCTGACCTCAAATTGTGTCCTCTTCAGGATCCTTGGAGTAAACCATTTAGCACAGTTACTGAAGTCATCTTTGGTATATTTGTGAATTGTAAACATAAGCTTAACCAATTGCTACCCAGGCCAATTCTGACACGTCGCTCCTACATGTAAAAATCATCATTATTTTGCTAGAAAATTACGCAGAACCCCAAACATTACATATGTTTTTTTTTTTTAGCAGAGAGAGAATAAAATGGTAGTCATTGCAACTTTTTATCTAGCACGGTATTTGCGCAGTAATACCCTTTTTTTTGGGGAAAAAAAATTTTATGCATTAAAAAAAGCAAAATAGTAAAGTTAGCCCAATTTTTTGCATAATGTGAAAGATGATGTTACGCCAAGTAAATAGATACCTAACATTTCACGCTTTGACATTGCGCCCTGATTCGCTGAGGAAGTCCACATGGATGATACGCGTGCGAGGGGCTCTGTGATGTCAGTACAGCCACCCATCTGGTTCATTTTATGCTGTATACTCCTGCACTGGGAAACTGCTTGCTTTGTGAGTAATATTTTTCTTATTTAATAAATTTTATACCTTTTCGTATGGAGAGCACTATGTCCTGTTATTTTTGTTTTTAACATGATATATATCAACCTATGAGACTGAATTTGGGATACTGCCTGTGGACCCCTATCTCCATAATCTACCCTGTGGAAGGGAATGCATGAGTGACCTTGCTGTTAACGCAGAAGGTCCACTCAATAAGGTGAGCAGCCTAGACCCTTGGTGGAGGTTCACATTGGTGGTGATACAACGAATACAATCTTATCCTATCACTGCACCCTTTCCTTGCCAACTGAGGGATCCCCCTTCTGCAAGTGGGCAGCTTTTGATCTCCTCGGACTAAGATATACTTTTTGGGACTTTGCCTCATGCGTTTTATTTATGTACATTTAATATGTACATTTTATGTGTATACATCTGACCTGTATTGAGCGCTGCACTGCTATATTTTGTGTATGTCTTTTTAGGTTTTGTATATTGACCTACAGTGTTCAGCTGCTGGGTTTTAGTAATTAGGTTTTGCGCTGTCTGTTTCTTCTGTTTAAAGCGGAGCTCCGCCGAATTTTTTTTTTTTAAAGTCAGCAGCTACAAATACTGCAGCTGCTGACTTTTAAAAAACATGGACACTTACCTGTCCAGGGCGCCCGCGATGTCGGCACCCGAGGTCGAACCGTCTCTCGGTCCTCGGGTGCTGCAGCCTCCATCTTCGGGAAGGGAATCAGGAAGTGAAGCCGTGCGGCTTCACTTCCCGGTTCCTTACTGCGCATGCGCAAGTCGCGCAGCGCAATACGGCTGGTCCCTGCTGTCTCTGGGACCCGTGTGTTTCCCAGCAGACAGCGGGGGGGAACAGGATGTGGCGTAAATAACCGCAGATTCTGAGGCTATCTACGCCGGAAGTGGGTACAGATACCTGTAATATACAGGTATCTGCACCCCCCTCCCCCCTGAAAGGTGCCAACTGTGACACCGGAGGGGGGGAGGAATCCGATGAGTGGAAGTTCCACTTTTGGGTGGAACTCCACTTTAAGTGAACTCTTGGACAAGCTTGATAATTCTGGACTTTGGATGTAGAGAAAAAAAGACCTCAGATAAACAGGTACAACTGTATTCAAAAAATGAGTCCCATCAGTGAAAAATAAACAAATAAATAAAGTCTTCTTCATAAATTGATAAAAGTGGCTTGTTGAAGTGTTCATGAAAGTGTTCATCCAAAACAAGAATCTTCAGTGACATAGTGACACCACCTCCATCACCGGGTGCAATGCCCGCTCACCTCAGGAAGTGACCCCACTGGGTCTAGTCACACTTTAGAGATATCCCAATCTCAGAAGATCCCGACTGGACTGTGTTGCTGTATCAGATCTTTGCAAAAAAATCCTAGGCTGTGGAGGTACCAGCTGCTCTCTCGCGTAGCTTAAAGCGAAAGAAACAAATTTTGTCGCGCAAAATTGTATAAAAAGTATGGATTTATTATAAAAACAATGGTCCTGCTCACAATAGTTTTATCTTGTGTATTGCATGATAAAAGAATGTGGAAACAAAATCCAAGAGGAACAAGAGGCTCTCCTCCTCACCGCTATTGCCGGGTACAGAGACACTGGACATTGCGTCACTGACTCCTCCCGACGCGTTGCTTCATAGATCACGTGACTTCTTCAAGGGATAAGGCTGATGCCTTCAGCATCAGCATTATCACATGCAATGCAGGGCTATTATCCCTGCATTGTACATGGAAAACACAGCGGTGTAACTAGAGTCGGGAGAGCATTGGAGAAGGCTGTGGGGTCTGGTTGCACAGATGGGCTCCTTTCACACGAACGTTCCGATCAGGTCCGCCTGTCCATTTTCCAAGTGGACCGAATTGAAACATCCATTCTCCTCCATGGAGCGTGTGTGTAAATGGATATACAGCAGGTGAAAAAAGTATTGAACACGTCACCATTTTTCTAGGTAAATATACACTCACTGGACACTTTATTAGGTACACCTGTTCAATTGCTTGGTAACACAAATTGCTAATCAGCCAATCAAATGGCAGCAACTCATTGCATTTAGATATGGTGAAGACAACTTGCTGAAGTTTAAACTAAGCATCAGAATGGGGAAGAAAGGCAATTTAAAGCGGTAGTAAACCCCGCTTGGTCATTTTTACCTACCTATAATAAGGCTTACTTGTAGGTAAAATGAATATCTCCTAAACATGCACTGTTTAGGAGATATTCACCCTGGATGCAGCCGGTTACGTCACTGGCGCATGCGCTGTGAAGGTCCAGCATACCTTGCCTGACTTTCAGAGCTTTGTGCACATGCTTTGGAGTGACGTCATCGCGCGCAAACCTAGAAGAAAGACCAGGGGAACATGTCAGCCCTCTCAGCGGTGACAGTACAGCACTGGAGGGCTTCATTCCAAGGTGAGTATTTCATAATGCATACTAGCACATTATATCATTGCCTTGCGGGTGTTTTTTTTTTTTTACAACAGCCGCGGTTTACAATCACTTTAAGTGACTTTGAACGTGGCATAGTTGTTTGTGCAAGACGGGCTGGTCTGAGTATTTCTACTCCTGATCTACCGGGATTTTCACACACAACCTTCTCTAGGGTTTACAGAGAAAATTGAGTACTGTCCGTGATACTTTTTTTATTTGCACTAACATACAATTTTTCAGGACAAGCTTTCGGGGTATGTCCCCTTCTTCAAGGTCCAAGCAGTATTGACTCACAAATTTTTAAGCAGAATGTTAAAGGAGAAAAAAAAAAAAAAAAAAGAGAAAACCAAACACATACAAATCAATGGTAATAAAGATAGCAGCAGAGTTAGTGAGATAGATAAGACAGAGGGAGAGCTAGGGGGGAATGGGGGGGGGGGGGAATGCTAGTCACAGAGCGGTCGTAAAACTTTAGCATAATGTGTAAGGAAACCAATATGTAAATTCAGGCCATTATTCTTCGTGTCAAAAAGAAGTATCATTCTTAGTTCAAACGTTTTCCTTTCCTGGATAGTTCTGAAATTCCCTTTAAGAACTAAGACATTGAGGTCTTCTATAGTGTGGTCCGGTTGTGAGAAATGATGTCCCACAGGTGTGCATAAACTGTCTTCTTTATGTTCTTTGATGGTATGTCTGTGCAAATTCATCCTCGCTTGCAACTTCTGTCCTGTTTCACCAACATAAGATCCTTTGCTGCACCTTTTGCATTGGATGAGGTACACAACATTACTTGAGGTACAGCTGTAAGATCCCATGATATTGAAGGTCCCATTTGTGTGTGTAACACTTTTGGATAGATTTATCTGGTTGCATAGTTTGCAGCGTTTTTTATTGCAGGGTTTGCTTCCATTATTTGTGACTTCATAATCAGAGTGAAGTTTCCTGCTGATTAGTTTGTGTCTGAGGTTGGGTGGTTGTCTGAAAGCCAATAATGGGGGTTGTTGGAATATTCCTTTCAGAGTTTCATCCTCTGTTATAATGGGTTGTAAATCTTTGATTATCTTTTTGATCCCTTCAAGTGCTGGGTTGTATGTGGTGACTAGAGGTACTCGGTTATTTGTTTTTTTCTCTGTGTATTGGAGGAGATTTTCTCTTCGGGTTTTCAAGGCTGTGTTAATGCTGTTGTTGATGGTTTTGTCTTTGTAACCTTTCTTATGGAAGGAATCTGCCAGTGTTCTGAGATGTTTATCTCTGTCTTCTGGGTCTGAACAAATTCGGTGGTATCTGATGGCCTGGCTGTGTATGATGGCCCGTTTGGTGTGTTGGGGGTGAAAACTGGAACTATGAAGATAGCTGCATCGGTCAGTCGGTTTTCTGTATATCGACGTGTGTAGCTTGTCATCCCTGATGTATACTGTAGTGTCCAGGAAGTTGACATGTGTGTTCGAATAGTCCATTTTTAGTTTGATAGATGGGTGAAAAGTGTTGATCAATGAGAAGAATTGGTTTAGATTGTCTTCACCTTCAGTCCATATCATGAATATATCATCAATATAGCGATAATATCTGTATGGCTTTTGTTGTATGCTGTTCAGAAATTTGTCCTCCAGGTCAGCCATAAATAAATTTGCATATTGGGGTGCCATTTTGCTTCCCATAGCAGTACCCATACACTGAAGATAGATGTCATTATTGAAAGTGAAGTAGTTGTGTGTAAGAATGAATTCAATGAGCCGTGTCACATCCTCAGCAGTGTATTTGTGGTCTGGTGAGGATGATAAGAATCTGTGACATGCCGCCAACCCATCCTTGTGAGGGATGTTACTGTACAGAGATTCTACATCCATAGTGACTAGAAGTGTATTAGGTGGTAATTGTTGTATATTGTTAAGCTTGTTCAGAAAATCAGTGGTGTCTTGCAGGAAACTTGCAGTGTTCATGACTAAAGGTTTTAACATGTTTTCTACAAGGCCTGAGATATGTTCAGTAAGTATATTCATACCTGTTATAATGGGTCTGCCTGGATTTCCTGGCTTGTGGATCTTGGGCAGCATGTAGAAGTCTCCAATTTCTGGATTATCCGGAATCACATTGATGAGTTCTGAATGTAAGTGGCTTGGTATTGTCGCAATGAGATCTTTTAATTGCTGAGTAAAATCCTGGGTCGGATTATAATCCAGTTTTTTGTAGTAAGTAGTATTTGCCAGCTGCCTCTGGCCCTCTTGTATATATTTGTCTGTATCCATCACAACGACTGCTCCCCCTTTATCTGCTGGTTTGATGGTTATGGCCTGATTATTGCGCAGATCATGTACAGCTCTTCGCTCCAGTGGTGAAAGGTTGTATAATATTTTCTTTTGCTGGGTGGATATCAGGGATGTAACTCGCAGCCTGAAGCTGTCAATATAGGTATCCAGTTTGGGGTTGCGTCCTTGTGGAGGTGTGAAGTTGCTGTTCTTTTTCCTTTTGTAATCTCCTATTGTCCTAGGATTCCTTTCCTTACTGTCAAAATATTCTTTGAGCCTTAGTCTCCTAAAGAATTCCTCCATATCTGACCATACTTGTAATTTATCCAATTTGGTGGTTGGGCAGAATGTGAGGCCTTTGGAGAGGACTGTTGTTTCTGGTGTAGTAAGTTGATGATTTGACAAATTTATGATTCCGAGTTCCTCTGTTATATCCACATTTTCTGTAAAGTCAGCATTTACACAAGGGATACCTTGGGATTCTGGATTGGCTTCCAAGTTGCTGATAGCAGGAGTTATAGAAGTTGTGTTTGTTTTGTGTTGTTTAGGTTGTATCCAAAATGTCTGCTCTTGGTGTAGCTTTTGGAGTTTGCCATAACCATCAAACCAGCAGATAAAGGGGGAGCAGTCGTTGTGATGGATACAGACAAATATATACAAGAGGGCCAGAGGCAGCTGGCAAATACTACTTACTACAAAAAACTGGATTATAATCCGACCCAGGATTTTACTCAGCAATTAAAAGATCTCATTGCGACAATACCAAGCCACTTACATTCAGAACTCATCAATGCGATTCCGGATAATCCAGAAATTGGAGACTTCTACATGCTGCCCAAGATCCACAAGCCAGGAAATCCAGGCAGAACCATTATAACAGGTATGAATACACTTACCGAACATATCTCAGGCCTTGTAGAAAACATGTTAAAACCTTTAGTCATGAACACTGCAAGTTTCCTGCAAGACACCACTGATTTTCTGAACAAGCTTAACAATATACAACAATTACCACCTAATACACTTCTAGTCACTATGGATGTAGAATCTCTGTACAGTAACATCCCTCACAAGGATGGGTTGGCGGCATGTCACAGATTCTTATCATCCTCACCAGACCACAAATACACTGCTGAGGATGTGACACGGCTCATTGAATTCATTCTTACACACAACTACTTCACTTTCAATAATGACATCTATCTTCAGTGTATGGGTACTGCTATGGGAAGCAAAATGGCACCCCAATATGCAAATTTATTTATGGCTGACCTGGAGGACAAATTTCTGAACAGCATACAACAAAAGCCATACAGATATTATCGCTATATTGATGATATATTCATGATATGGACTGAAGGTGAAGACAATCTAAACCAATTCTTCTCATTGATCAACACTTTTCACCCATCTATCAAACTAAAAATGGACTATTCGAACACACATGTCAACTTCCTGGACACTACAGTATACATCAGGGATGACAAGCTACACACGTCGATATACAGAAAACCGACTGACCGATGCAGCTATCTTCATAGTTCCAGTTTTCACCCCCAACACACCAAACGGGCCATCATACACAGCCAGGCCATCAGATACCACCGAATTTGTTCAGACCCAGAAGACAGAGATAAACATCTCAGAACACTGGCAGATTCCTTCCATAAGAAAGGTTACAAAGACAAAACCATCAACAACAGCATTAACACAGCCTTGAAAACCCGAAGAGAAAATCTCCTCCAATACACAGAGAAAAAAACAAATAACCGAGTACCTCTAGTCACCACATACAACCCAGCACTTGAAGGGATCAAAAAGATAATCAAAGATTTACAACCCATTATAACAGAGGATGAAACTCTGAAAGGAATATTCCAACAACCCCCATTATTGGCTTTCAGACAACCACCCAACCTCAGACACAAACTAATCAGCAGGAAACCTCACTCTGATTATGAAGTCACAAATAATGGAAGCAAACCCTGCAATAAAAAACGCTGCAAACTATGCAGCCAGATCAATCTATCCAAAAGTGTTACACACACAAATGGGACCTTCAATATCATGGGATCTTACAGCTGTACCTCCAGTAATGTTGTGTACCTCATCCAATGCAAAAGGTGCAGCAAAGGATCTTATGTTGGTGAAACAGGACAGAAGTTGCAAGCGAGGATGAATTTGCACAGACATACCATCAAAGAACATAAAGAAGACAGTTTATGCACACCTGTGGGACATCATTTCTCACAATCGGACCACACTATAGAAGACCTCAATGTTTTAGTTCTTAAAGGGAATTTCAGAACTATCCAGGAAAGGAAAACGTTTGAACTAAGAATGATACTTCTTTTTGACACGAAGAATAATGGCCTGAATTTAGATATTGGTTTCCTTACACATTATGCTAAAGTTTTACGACCGCTCTGTGACTAGCATCCCCCCCCCCCCCCCCATTCCCCCCTAGCTCTCCCTCTGTCTTATCTATCTCACTAACTCTGCTGCTATCTTTATTACCATTGATTTGTATGTGTTTGGTTTTCTCTTTTTTTTTTTTTTTTCTCCTTTAACATTCTGCTTAAAAATTTGTGAGTCAGTACTGCTTGGACCTTGAAGAAGGGGACATACCCCGAAAGCTTGTCCTGAAAAATTGTATGTTAGTGCAAATAAAAAAAGTATCACGGACAGTACTCAATTTTCTCTGTCACAATTGCACTAATACGGCTACAATCAAATCAAGTACTAGGGTTTACAGAAAATGGTCAGAAAAAAGAGAAAATATTCAGTGAGCGGCAGTTGTGTGGAGGAAAATGCCTTGTCGATAGCAAAGATCAGAGGAGAATGGGCAGACTGGTGCAAGATGATAGAAAGGCAACAGTAACTGAAATTACCACTCTTTACAACCAAGGTATTCAGAATACCATCTCTGAATGCACAACACATCGAACCTTGAAGCAGATGGGCTACAGCAGCAGAAGACCACACCGGGTGCCACTCCTGTCAGGAAACTGAGGCTACAATTCTCACAAGCTCACCAAAAATGTACAATAGAAGGTTGGAAAAATGTTGCCTGGTCTGACGAGTCTCAATTTCAGCTGTGACATTTAGGTGGTAGGGTCAAAATTTGGCGTAAACAACATAAAAAAGCATGGGTCCATCCTGCCTTCTATCAATGGTTCAGGCCGGTGCTGGTGGTGTAATGGTGTGGGGGATTTTTTATGGGCACACTTTGGCCCCTTTGTACCAATTGAGCATTGTTTAAACGCCACGTCCTACCTGAGTAATCTTGCTGACCATGTCCATCCCTTTATGACTTCAGTGTACCCATCTTCCGATGGCTACTTTCAGCAGGATAATGCACCATGTCACAAAGTCAAATCATCTCAAACTGTTTTTTTGAACATGACAATGATTTTAGTGTACTCCAATGGCCTCCGCATTCACCGCATTCATGATTTTAGTGTACTCCAATGGCCTCCGCATAGATCTCAATCCAATAGAGCACCTTTGGGATTTGGTGGAACAGAAGATTCGCATCATGGATGTGCAGCTGACAAATCTGCAGCAACTGCGTGATGCTATCATGTCAATATGGACCAAAATCTCTGAGGAATGTTTCCAACACCTTGTTGAATCTATGCCACAAAGAATTAAGGTAGTTCTGAAGGCAAAAGGGGGTCCAACTTGGTATGGGCAAGGTGTACCTAATAAAGTGGCCGGTGAGTGTATTTCTAAAGGAGCTATTAACATGAAATTTTTACCACATGTCGGTAATAACCCATGCAATCCATACATACAAAGAGAAACCACAACAAATAGGTTCAGAAATTAAGTTTTATGTAATAAAATGGAATGACACAGGGAAAAAGTATTGAACACATGAAGAAAGGGAGGTGCAAATAGACATGGAATGCCAAGACATCGGCTGAAATCTATCAATAATTAGAAAGAAATCTTGCCCCTTGTCAGTGCAAATTAATATCAGCTGGTTCAGTCTCAACTGATGGCCTATAAAAATGTGTCTCATTACCAAGGTGTCACACGAGAAACATCTCATGATGGGTAAAAGCAAGGAGCTCTCGCTCAAGACCTTGACAACTTTATTGTTGCAAAACAGACTGATGCCATTGGTTACAGAAGGATTTCTTTAACCAAACTTCTGAATGTTCCAGTGAGCACTGTTGGGGCCAAAATCCAGAAGTGGAAAGAACATAATTTCACCATAAACTGGCCACAACCAGGGGCTCTTTGCAAGATTTTTGACAGAGGAGTGAAAAGAATTACCAGAAGAGTTGTCCAAGAGCCAAGGTTCACTTGTGGAGATCTTCAGAAAGACCTGGAATTAGCAGGTACAATTGTTTCAAAGAAAACAATAAGTAATGTACTCAACCATCATGGCCTGTATGCACGCTCACCACGCAAGACTCCATTGCTGAAGAAAAAGCATGTTTAAGCTCGTTTAAAGTTTGCTGCACAACATTTAGACAAGCCTGTGAAATACTGGGAGAATATAGTCTGGTCAGATGAGACCAAAATTGAACTCTTTGGATGCCATAATACACACCATGTTTGGAGATCAAATGGCACTGCACATCACTCCATAAACACCATACCAACAGTGAAGTTTGGAGGTGGGAACATCACAGTGTGGGACTGTTTTTCAGCATACGGTACTGGCAAAATTCATGTCATTGAAGGAAAGATGAATGAAACGTGATTAGCGCAGCGCAGTGCCAACTTCCTGGAGAGCTCTGCACGTGGGGTGTGCGAACACGCCAGAGCTCATCCTTAGTGATGGCACCCCACAAGCACCTGCCTACAAGTGGATCAGATCGGATGGCAGTCAGGTGTAAACACACACATGCCCATAGAGGAGAGTGGGCTGTGTCTGTGTCTGCTCTGCCTAAGTGGAGCAGACACAGACCTGTCATCCGTTTGCTCAGCGGAGATCAGCAGAAAGAGTCTGCCTCCTGTAAAAGGACACATAGGTGGATGAAACAGATAATGTGTCAGCACTAATCCCACTCAACTGCTTGCAATTATGGTATAAGTACAAACCATCAATAGTAACAAATAAACAAAATATGTAGCGCTGTAAAACAAAAAAAGAATTAAAGTGGAGAAGCAATCCAGAATAATTTCCTCCACCTTGTGAGTTCACTGTATATCAAACATATTCTCTGCTTCTACTCAGATTAGCCAACTTGAATAATTTACCAGAGATTATAGCCACCAAATTATTAGCAGCAACAGCGCTAAATCTGATCACCCAAAATTGTGATGAAGTCCTCCACTAAATAGTGTAGATGCACACTCACCAAAGCTAAGTGGCGGCCCGTCCATTAGGGGCGCAGGGGCCCTACCCCCCTAATCCATGCGCCTGGCCCCTAATCTACATGCAGAGCACCGGACGCATGGATTTCAATGGGTTTTTTTTTTTTTGAAGCACGTAATTAGAGCCTGAGGCTCTAATTGGCTTAAAAAAAGGGTGGGCTTGGGGCGCAGAGCACTGTGCCCTGAGCTCACCCAGTTGTGTGACAATAACAAATTAAAATTTGCTGTTGTCTTTCTGCTTCACCTCTTAAGACCCGATTGGCCAATAGGAGAAGCGACCATATTGGCCAGGAGCAGAAGCAAGGGGGAAGCCGCCGAGGAGGAGACACAGGGGGAAGCCGCTGAAGCTGCCCTTCGACCGAGCGACGCAGAGGGGGGTTGATCGATCGACCGAATGGGGGGAGGGGGTGTCGGTGGTTTGTATTCCACCCCCCAAAAAATGGAGCACTAGCTGCCACTGCCAAAGCTCAAGCCGCCAAGTTATAGGCAGCCTGACACATAAAAATCAGCCCTCAGGATAGTTCCTTAGTCCTCCTCTCTTTCACTAGGGGCAGCGGTCTTCAACGAACGATCTTTGTGAGAAGTGAAAGACCATATTTTGTACCCATAGGTGGAGCCTGCTGGAGTGAGGAATAAGGTAAGTATTACACCATATTCCTGAACCCCTAGACTGAACAATCATTAACCCTGACGCTGCTAGGATTATGGCAGGGAACTGCAAGGGTAGATTTTGTCCAATTCTTGAAGTTGAGCTTAAAAGTGCCACCTTATTAGAACCTTAGTGGAATCTTATTACAGAAGAGAATCAAAATGCCTCTTCTGCAATAAAAGGAACCCACCTGCCTACTCATTCTTCTTTGTGCAAGTGCAACTTAGTTTACATTCCAGCCTGTGTGGTGGGATAATTGTACTCCTGCACATCCACAGGAGTGACGTCATCCTGCACTAGTCACTGAGAATGGCTGCAGCCCTGCACCTGGAAGAATCCGGGTAGAAGATGCCACTGAGGGGCATCAGACCATTGAAGGGAGGTAAGTATTGGGGAGTTTAGTAACACTTACAGGTCCTGTCTCTCCCCCCCACCTTGTGACCGGACAGTGAAAGAAGAAGTAGCAGAATAAAGTAGCAGAATAATGAACACTTTTCTGTCATTCTGCTTTCTACTAATATCCGCATGCTCATTGTTAGCACATCAGCACTGAGGCAAAAAAAGGCTTCCAGTGTTTCTTCTCTCTCTCCCAGTCTGTGTTCACCTGTACTAGAGGGTGCAATAGGCCGATTGCAGGTCAATTTCAGGTACGTGCACTGCTAAAAATACATGTAACGATGTATCCGTTAATAAAGAGCTGCAAAAAATGTGTTTCTTTTATACTGTATCCGCTTTGAAGCGACCCTGTCGCTAAACTAAAGTTCCCCAGAAATTCTGTATCAGCAAAAAAATAAAATGTAAATACTTACCTCTCCTGCTGCCTGTGCCTCTTAGTGAAGTCTAGAGGATACTGACATTTCTGGGAGTGTCAGACTCCTGGTCCCCTGCAGAATTTAGTGGTTCCTCTCTCCAACCTCTCATGTAGGGACTGGAGGAAGGAACCATTGAGTGTAGCAGGGGAGATAAGCAATTGAAACTCCCTGAGAAGTTGGTTTTTGATGAAATTTCACCTGAAATTTCTATATAGTGAGGCAGCATTCCATGGCTTGGGCATCAGGAGAGGTGAATATTTACTTTTTTGCAGGTATTTATTTTATTATCAGCTTTCTTTAACCACTTGCCGACCAGCCTCCATCATAATACTGCAGCAGGTTGGCACAGCTGTGTAGGTGTATGTAGACCGCTTTAAATAACCTAGAGGGTGCCCATGCGTCAGCGGCACAACGCTGGAACCGATGCGTGAGACCGGCAGCCATGATGTCCACCGGCAATCCACGATCGCTTCTCAGAGAGCCAGAACGGAGATCCGTCAATGTAAACAGACAGAGCCCCATTCTGTCAGGGAAGTAGAGAGAGATCTGCTGTTCCTAGTGATCAGGAACAGCGATCTCTCTCTACTCCCTGTCAGTCCACTCCCCCCACAGTTAGAAACACCTCCCTAGGGAACACTTAACCCTTGATCGCCCCCAGTGTTAACCCCTTCCCTGCCAGTGACATTTATACAGTAATCAGTGGCTATTTTTAGCTCTGATCACTGTATAAATGTTAATGGTCCCAAAAAAGTGTTAAAAGTATCCTATCTGTCACAATGCAATGCCACAGTCCCGCTAAAATTTGCTGATCACCGCAATTACTAGTAAAAAAATGAATAATAAAAATGACATAAATATAAAAATATTCCCTAGCTATAACTTTTGCGCAAACCAATCACTTATCGCGTTTTTTTACCAAAAATATGTAAAAGAATACATATTGGTCTAAACTCATGAAGAAATTTGTTTTGTTTTTTTGGAATTTTTATTATAGCAAAAAGTAAAAAAATATGTTTTTTTTTTCAAAATTGTCGCTCTTTTTTTGGTTATAGCGCAAAAAATAAAAACCGCAGAGGTGATCAAATACCACCGAAAGAAAGCTCTATTTGTGGGGGAAAAAAAAGGACAAACCGTACAATTGTCAGTTAAACTGACGCAGTGCTGTATTGCAAAGAATGGCCTGGTCATTAAGGGGGTAAATCCTTCCGGTCTAGTGAGACAGTCGCTTTAAGGGATGCTGGTAGCTTGCGAGGCTGCTTAGCTCTTGCTTACAAAGCTGTTCACACAACTGCTTCTGGTTTTGGTTTGTCGGCGGTCACAAGTTGGCTTGCTTGACATAAGGAGGCCATATGTTTCTCCTCATTAATTCCTGGCCATCAGACCTTTTACAAAATACAAAACTAATACTGACTATTTTGATACATTATTTTGTGGGTGTTTATTCACCTTATTTTCTGTTTATATAATTTCACGTATTGTTTTTGTAGTATATATTTTCTGTATTGCTAATTTTAGCGCTGCACTATAATTTTTGTTTTTAATTGTGCACTATTTATGTCCCTTGTAGTTCTGGGCTGATCCCTCACTTTTCTCATGATCATCCTTACCCCATGAGGCAAAATCTTGCATTGAGCTCCAAACCGAGGGCGATTGCTGGTTATTTTGTATTTCTTCCATTTGCGAATAATCGCTCCAACAGTTGTCTCCATCTTTCCAAGCTTCTTGCTGATGGTCTTGTAGCCTATTCCAGCCGTGTGCAGGTCTACAATCTTGTCCCTCATGTCCTTTGACAGCTCTTTGGTCTTGGCCATGATTGTGAGGTTTGAATGGAAGAAAGAGATTCTATGGACAGATGTCTTTTATACACATAATGAGTTGTCGTTAGGAGCACCTTCTTAAATTGACAAGGACTAATCTGTGTACCACATGAGCACATACTGTAGCCAGTCTGTGGGAGCCAGAATTATTGTTGGTTGGTAGAGGATGAAAAACTTATTTTACTCACTGAACTGCAACTCAATTTATAACATTTGTATCATGTGTTTTTTTTTCTGGATTTTTGGTTGATAGCCTGTCTCTATCATTTAAAATACACTTATGATAAAAATTATAGACCCCTAATTTCTTTGTAAGTGGGCAAACTTACAAAATCTGAAGGGATCAAATAGTTGTTTTCCCCACTGTATGTCTGGATCACCAAATTAACTCCACCACAGTGATCCAATTGGATTCCACACCCCATAGGATACAAAACCTACCAGCTCTCATTTTAACGATCGGCAAAACAAGCAGAAGGCAATCCTTCACGATTATTTGGAAAGTGAAAGCCAATCAGCACAGTCACTGTTAATACAAAGTACCATAAACTATCTGTGACATATAAACCTAATGTACATAAATCACAAGAAAATCAACGTGCTCACAAGTCTGTGAATTCTTAGTTGCTGCCCAGCACTGTTAGACGTTTTCACTCCACCCAAGATATGATACAAATAATAGCGCAGTGCAGCTAAAACAGTGTCTCCTAAATAAATGAGTCCCAAATGATGAAACAAAAAAAAAGTCGTTAATTATGTATGTGTGGCCAACCACCAGTGAATTCCAGATATCACAGCCTTCTCTTTGACGGATCACCCACGTGTCACATGCATAACATCCTGTGAACCATATGTCCTCACCTCCTGGGCTAGACCTTAATCAATAATCAAGGTCAAACGCACTTTTTCCCCTCTAGGGCTATACTCCAACTGATTCCTGGCTTCCAGGAACTATCACAGGCACTGGCACACGGACTGGAGCTTCTATTTCGACCTCCTCCTCTCCGTGTGACACATACTCAGGCAAAAATGATAAAACCAATAATGCTCTCCATACATTTTAAAACAATTTATTAAGATCTAAAGTGGGACACTCACAAACACATGCACTTTCAGTGCCATGTTCTGCACATAGTATAAAAATAAACCCCCTTCTCACCGCAGGGTCTCCACACCACCCAGTGGTGGCATCAAACGCGCTGACTTAACTGCATTCCTGTATGCGTTACATCTCCAAAGGCTTCCTCAGTAGGGCAGTAGAAGGGGGTTTACTTTTATACTATGTGCAGAACATGGCACTAAAAGTGCATTTGTTTGTGAATGTGCCATTTTACATTTTATTAATTTTTTTTAAAATGTATGGAGAGCACTATTGGTTCTATTCCTTTTGCGTGAGTATATGTCACACGAAGAGGAGGAGGTCGAACAGAAGCTCCAGTCCATGTGTCGGTTCCTGTGATTGTTACTGGAAGCCAGTTGGAGTATAGCCCTAGAGGGGCAAAAGTGCATCTGACCTTGACTATTGATTAAGGTCCAGACAATTTGGGACCATTATTTGTTCCTCCCGAGAATTGCAGATGCCACCATAGCTTTAATGTACAATAGAGCTCAAGTAACAGTAACTGCACAGTTTGCATACTGAGTAAGTGTAAAATCTCCAGTAACTTTTTACTGAACTAGGATGACACCTAAACCCACAGAGCTTCCATCAACAATGATTTGTGTTGGTGCAGCTCGATCAAAGTATGCAAATAGATCCTCCAGCCGACCCTGGACACAGCCAGTGTGCATCCAGGGTTGGCAGCATTTCTGTGGAGTTTTGGCAGGAAACTATCAACACTCATGCGGCCATGTGAATTTAGCCATATTTACATTTACTATACTTGGAATAAATTGGCAGTCAGTTTGGTTGCTGCAACATATAAATTAAGGCCTGTTTCTATTGGCCCCAGAAGAAAAACTGCCGGGTTCTACATAAGCATTAAATAATCCATTGGAAAATAATATATGTAAAATTGATGCGCTTTAAATTGTGATAATAGTGCAAAATTTATGGTAGGAAATAACTTAAATAAATAAATAAGTAATGCATATATAATTATAAAAATTAAATAAATAAAATAATTATATAAATTAAATGCATATATAATACAAATTAAATAAATAATGTATGGTGCTAATATATGTATATATATTCCCCAGAATTAATCCGCAAACTAGTGATGTGACAGTGAAAAAAGAATTTTTTGATATCACTCTGAGTATAAAAATATCCAAACGGAGATAAATATGTAGGAGAATTAAAAGTAATTGAACAATTCCTTCCCTTAATCCAACTAATTGGTTCACTGGGTTAAGCCGTTTGTTTCAGGAGATTTTGTTTTTCTTCCATCCCACTTCAGCCTTAATACTGCTGGTGATTCGGTTCTCAGGGTCAAGATTTATGCAAGACAAGCAAAAAGATATATCATTGTGCAGTAAACTTCTGAGTTAGTACACAAGCAAACAGGGACAAGAGATACACTCACATACTCCCGGTTTGTTAAAGGCATTCAGATATGCAGATTGCAGTCAGCCGCTGTGGACGAGGCTTCCCATAGAGAAACCGCTGCTGTTAAACTCAAGGTGTATTGCAGCACTGAACGTCCTAAGCTCCTCCCACGCGTTGCGTCACTGGCACATGACTTTCTCAATAATCCAATACCCGTTCGTTGACCATGTACTGTATGATGCAAGTAACTAAGCCACAGACATCAGGTACAGTCATTAAAAATGTTATCTGATCTACACATTGCACTAACTGGGATGAATTATTAAAATGTATCAATTAGTGCTGCTCACATTTTACCACATTGCTAATCGAGAAATACTACAGTTTGTATAATATGGGGCACTCAGTGTGTATGTGCTGGCTCAGTAAAGATTTTTTACCTATGATATCATTGGTGTGTGCCCACTTAATTGCTTCAGCATCTCATTTATGATGTCAATCTTCGAGACACCCATGTACTTACGTAACTGATGCACTGCGTCCAGAATGTACACGGTTATGGGGTCTAAATGGCCATTGGTGAGTTTTTGTGTCAGGTCAGAGGGCAGCCAATTAGAAGGAGGGATTTCTGTGACCATTTCTGCTTTTATATTTTAAAGAATACCTTCAGTCAGGTTTGCAAAAATTTTAATTCTGCAGCTATAAAAATTGTAGTTGCTGACTTTTAATAAACAGAGTTGAAATTTAGGCACCACACTACTGCCCAAGTGGTCCAGATTCAACTTTATTCTTAATTATTAAAGGTCAGGGGTATAATTCAAGAAATATCCAATGCATTTCAGGGGTCTAAGTGCCCCCTTCATCAGGGCTTGACTGGCAACAAAATGAACAAACCAGTAGTGAACTGGACCTACAATGTTATTTATTCCAGTGTGAGTTGAAAGAACAGGCCTAATCAGCAGCTGGTTTGGCCAAATGATGATTGTTCCTTTGAGCACATTTTCCCTAACCTTTAAGGAATGGATTTATATATATCAGCTGACCTTCCGAGCCTCATCCTAGTGAAGTATCCAGTGGAGGAATATAAGGATATGAGTTGGTCCCAACTCAAAAAGGGCAATGCGCATTAGACCTATATTAATTGGGTCCAATCTTTGTGGTGAGCCTTATTGGTGAAGAATTCAGGCTGGGTTCACACTATTGCAAATTGGATGTGGGTTTCTCGCATTCAGTTCGCATGTCAGGAGATGGTGACCGGCCCTCTATGGAGCCAATTTACACATCTCCGGAGCAGCTCCAGAGAAAATTGCACTGGTTCCTATGTGTCTTGTGGTTCGTTTCAGGTCCTTATTCAGCCAAAAATACGGACTGAAATCGACCTGAAATAGTGAACAGGGACTCAGCAGACCCCTGCTGTGAGCCGCTCCGTGCGGCAGTGTGAACCCATCCTCATGTGGTGTTATAAACAGAATTCAGTCACTGCATGTGTTTTAGAGGAGAAGTGCACTCTATCAAGCACTGACGTAATACAGTGCCTTGAAAAATATTCATACCCCTTGAAATTTTCCAAATTTTTTCCATGTTACAACCAAAAATATAAATGTTTTATTGGGATTTTATGTGATAGACCAACACAAAGTGGCACATAATTGTGAAATGGAAGGAAAATGATCAATGGTTTTCAAAATATTTTACAAATATGTATCTGAAAAGTATGGCGTGCATTTGTGTTCAGCCCCTCTAAGTCAATACTTTGTAGCACCAGCTTTTGCTGCAATTATAGCTGCAAGTCTTTTTAGGGATGTCTCTACCAGCATTACACATCTAGAGAGTGACATTTTTTCCCATTCTTTGCAAAATAGCTCAAGCTCTGTCAGATTGGATGGAGAGCGTCTGTGAACAGCATTTTTCAAGTCTTGCCACAGATTCTCAATTGGATATAGGTCTGGACTTTGACTGGGCCATTCTAATGCATGAATATGCTTTGATCTAAACAGTTCATTGTAGCTCTGGCTATATGTTTAGGGTCGTTATCCTACTGGAAGGTGAACCTCTGCCCCAGTCTCGAGTCTTGTGCAGACTCTAATGCCGCATACACGCGGTCGGACTTTACGGCAGACTTTGCCCGGCGGACTTTTCGACAGACTTTACGACGGACTTTCTGAATAAACGGACTTGCCTACACACAATCCACCAAAATCTGTCGAATTCGTACGTGATGACGTACGACCGGACTAAAACAAGGAAGTTCATAGCCAGTAGCCAATAGCTGCCCTAGCGTGGCTTTTTGTCTGTCGAACTAGCATACAGATGAGCGGACTTTTCGACCGGACTCGATTTCGACGGATTAATTTAAATTTCAATTCTAAGTCCGTCCAACTTTTGAGAAAACAAAGTCCGCTGGAGCCCACACACTCTTCTTCTAAGATTGCTGGTATTTGGCTCCATCCATCTTTCTATCAACTCTGACCAGCTTCCCTGTCCCTGCTGAAGAAAAGCATCCCCACAACATGATGCTGCCACCACCATGTTTCCCGGTGGGGATGGTGTGTCCAGGGTGATGTGCAGTGTTAGTTTTCTGCCACACATAGCGTTTTGCCTTTAGGTCAAAAAGTTAAATTTTAGTCTCATCTGACCAGAGCACCTTCTTCCACATGTTTGCTGTATTCCCCACATGGCTTCTTGCAAACTGCAAACTGGACTTTTTATGGCTTTCTTTCAACAGTGGCTTTCTTGCCACTGTTCCATAAAGGCCAGATTTGTGGAGTGCACGACTAATAGTTGTCCTGTTGACAGATTCTCTCACCTGAGCTGTGGATCTCTGCAGCTCCTCCAGAGTTACCATGGGCCTCCTGACTGCTTCTCTGATTAATGCTCTCCTTGCCCGGCCTGTCAGTTTAGGTGGACGACCATGTCTGGGTAGGTTTGCACTTGTGCCATACTCTTTCCATTTTTGGATGGTGGAGTGAACAGTGCTCCGTGAGATGTTCAAAGCTTGGGATATTGTTTTATAACCTAATCTTGGCCTTCATGATGCTGTTTGTTTACTAAGGTTCTCTAACAAACCTATGAGGGCTTCACAGAACAGCTATATTTATATCGAGATTAAATTACCCATAGGTGGACTCTATTTCTTAATTAGGTGACTTCTTAAGGCAATTGGTTCCACTAGAATTTAGTTAGGGGTATCAAAGTAAGGGGGGCTGAATACAAATGCACACCACACTTTTCACATATTTATTTGTAAAAAAATTTGAAACCATTTATCATTTTCCTTCCACTTCACAATTATGTACCATTTTGTGTTGGTCTATCATATAAAATCCCAATAAAATACATTTACGTTTTTTGGTTGTAACATGACAAAATGTTGAAAATTTCAAGGGGTATGAATACTTTTTTAAGGCAGTGTATATGTGAACTAGATTTACAGGATATATGTATGGACATTTATTATATTATTTTGAGTTTTGCTAACCACCAGAAGGGTGTCACTTACATTGTCCTACAATTTTAGCAATACAAGTGTATTTATGTATTTAGGAGGTTTTCCTTAATAATAATAATACTGTAATACTTGTATGCATTTAGTTTGCATTTAGTTTGCATTTTTTCATTGCATTGTATGGTTAATTTCAATATTTTGCAGAGGATGACACTACTATTGTTATATTGCATTTTTTGTGCACACTGCTGTTATTTTTAGAGTTTTTGCTATACATTCAGGCTGTATATCTCTATTGCACAACATTATTGCACATATCACATACACTGGCTTGCAGTGTATTAAACCCCTAGGGGGGTATTTATAATTTTTTAAATATTTGTTTGGTCTCACTGGGCAGTTTTTGTGTTGTGTTTTTTTACACATTGTATTTTCACGGATACTATTTTTGAGGGGGTTTTTTTTGTCCACCTTATGTAATAATTTTGTATAGGGTGTTTTTCGCTTTATGGTCACTTTATTGGTTTGGAGTAGAGCCACGTTGCCTTTATTTTTGTTAATTCATTTGATGTGGGGACACATATTTATGCTGGCAGCCACTCATTAGATAGCACACTAGGGAGGTCTGCACAGAGGTTGTTTAGTTACAGTATATTGATTAACTATTGTTTGTATTGTTATTACTGTACAATGCTGATGTTATAAAATGAAAGTGTATGCTGTGACCATTTAACTCCTTTAACTGCTCAATGTTACTTAGGGAAACAAAAAATATGCTACCTGCTAAAAAACGTCTCTCATTAAAGTGTTTTTTTTTCTTTTCGTTTTGGATAGTGTAGGGAAGTGTTAGACCCTCTAGTGGATGTAAACCTGAAAAACATTTTTTTAACGAAGACTTCTACCAGGTACAGTAGAGGATGTGAAGTCATCTGTGCCCAGTCTTGCCACGAAGAGTTAATCCAACTGTGAGCAATCTTCTTGTTTTTTTTTAGTAAGATAAAAAAGGACAGACAGATAAATGTGTGTCGCCACCAGACCCGGACTGGGACAAAAAATAGGCATTATAGACATAGACATTTTGGATTGTGGAGCCCATGACATCCCCGCTCTCCACCCTGATGGATCTCCCAGGAGGTGTGGGGTGGTAGGGGCGAGGGGGACCAGGAAAGAGCATGGGGGGGTGAAGAGCACAGGGAGGAACCTTGAGAACATGGGGTGGGGCGAGAGCACAAGGGAGAGGCAGAGAACACAGGGAGGAAGAGGAGAGCACAGGGGGGAAGCGGAGAGCATGGGGGGTGGTGGAGAGCACAGGGGGGAAGCAGAGAGCATTGGGGGATGTGGCGAGCACAGGGAGGCGGCGGAGAGCATAGGGGGGAGGTGGAGAGCAGAAGGGGGCAGCGGAGAGCATGAGGGGAGGTGGAGAGCACAGGTGGGGCGGCAGAGAGCATCTGGGGAGGTGAAGAGCACAGGGGGGCGGCAGAGAGGATGGGGGGATGTGGAGAGCACAGGGGGGTGGCAGAGAGCATAGGGGAGGTGGAGAGCACAGGGGGGCAGCAGAGAGCATGAGGGAGGTGGAGAGCACAGGGGGGCCGCAGAGAGCATGGGGGAGATGGAGAGCACAGGGGGGCGGCGGAAAGCATGGAGGGAGGTGGAGAGCACAGGGGGGCAGCGGAGAGCATGGGGGGATGTGGAGAGCACAGGGGGCGGCAGAGAGCATGGGGGGAGGTGAAGAGCACAGGGGGGCGACAGAGAGGATGGGGGGATGTGGAGAGCACAGGGGGTGGCAGAAAGCATGGGTGGAGGTGGAGAGCACAGGGGGGCAGCAGAGAGCATGGGGGGAGGTGGAGAGCACAGGGGGGTGGTGGAGAGCATGGGGAGATGTGAAGAGCACAGGGGGTGGCGGAGAGCATGGGGGAGGTGGAGAGCACAGGGGAGGTGGAGAGCACAGGGGGGCGGCAGAGAGCATGGGGGAGGTGAAGAGCACAGGGGGGCGGCAGAGAGGATGGGGGGATGTGGAGAGCACAGGGGGTGGCAGAGAGCATGGGTGGAGGTGGAGAGCACAGGGGGCAGCAGAGAGCATGGGGGGAGGTGGAGAGCACAGGGGGGCGGCAGAGAGGATCTGGGGAGGTGAAGAGCACAGGGGGGCGGCAGAGAGGATGGGGGGATGTGGAGAGCACAGGGGGGTGGCAGAGAGCATAGGGGAGGTGGAGAGCACAGGGGGGCAGCAGAGAGCATGAGGGAGGTGGAGAGCACAGGGGGGCCGCAGAGAGCATGGGGGAGATGGAGAGCACAGGGGGGCGGCGGAAAGCATGGAGGGAGGTGAAGAGCACAGGGGGGCAGCGGAGAGCATGGGGGGATGTGGAGAGCACAGGGGGCGGCAGAGAGCATGGGGGGAGGTGAAGAGCACAGGGGGGCGACAGAGAGGATGGGGGGATGTGGAGAGCACAGGGGGTGGCAGAAAGCATGGGTGGAGGTGGAGAGCACAGGGGGGCAGCAGAGAGCATGGGGGGAGGTGGAGAGCACAGGGGGGTGGTGGAGAGCATGGGGAGATGTGAAGAGCACAGGGGGTGGCGGAGAGCATGGGGGAGGTGGAGAGCACAGGGGAGGTGGAGAGCACAGGGGGGCGGCAGAGAGCATGGGGGAGGTGAAGAGCACAGGGGGGCGGCAGAGAGGATGGGGGGATGTGGAGAGCACAGGGGGTGGCAGAGAGCATGGGTGGAGGTGGAGAGCACAGGGGGCAGCAGAGAGCATGGGGGGAGGTGAAGAGCACAGGGGGGCGGCAGAGAGGATGGGGATGTGGAGAGCACAGGGGGGTGGCAGAGAGCATGGGGGGAGGTGGAGAGCACGGGGGGGCGGCAGAGAGCATGGGGGAGGTGGAGAGCACAGGGGGGCAGCGGAGAGCATGGGGGAGGTGGAAAGCACAGGGGGGTGGCGGAGAGCATGGGGGGAGGTGGAAAGCACAGGGGGGGCGGAGAGCATGGGGGGAGGTGGAGAGCACAGGGGGGTGGCAGAGAGCATGGGGGGATGTGGAGAGCACAGGGGGTGGCGGAGAGCATGGGGGGAGGTGGAGAGAACAGGGGGAGGGTGGAGAGCATGGAGGGAGGTGGAGAGCACAGGGGGGCGGCGGAGAGCATGGGGGGAGGTGAAGAGCACAGGGGAGCGGCAGAGAGGATGGGGGGATGTGGAGAGCACAGGGGGGTGGCAGAGAGCATGGTGGGAGGTGCAGAGCACAAGGGGGCAGCAGAGAGCATGAGGGAGGTGGAGAGCACAGGGGGGCAGCAGAGAGTATGGGGGGAGGTGGAGAGCACAGGGGGGCAGCGGAGAGTATGGGGGAGGTGGAGAGCACAGGGGGGCAGCGGAGAGCATGGGGGAGGTGGAGAGCACAGGGGGGCAGCGGAGAGCATGGGGGGATGTGGAGAACACAGGGGGTGGCAGAGAGCATGGGGGGAGGTGGAGAGCACAGGGGGGTGGAGGAGAGCATGGGGAGATGTGGAGAGCACAGGGGCGGCGGAGAGCATGGGGGGAGGTGGAGAGCACAGGGAGGTGACGGAGAGCATGGGGAGATGTGGAGAGCACAGGGGGTGGCGGAGAGCATGGGGGGAGGTGGAGAGCACAGAGGGGCGGCAGAGAGCATGGGGGGGTGGAGAACACAGGGGGGCAGTGGAGAGCATGGGGGATGTGGAGAGCACAGTTGGGCGACGGAGAGTATTGGAGAGCACAAGGGGGCAAAGAGTATGGGCGGGGTGGAGAGAATGGGGGGGCAAAGAGTATGGGTGGGGTGGAGAGCACAGGGGGGGCAAAGAGTATGGGTGGGGTGGAGAGCATGGGGGGCAGTAGAAATAAGCAGGATAGGAGGAGCAGTGGGGGCGGCTGCATATAGAAGAATTATTCTTTCCGTCTTCCTCCTGCAGTCTCGGAATGCCTTCTTCTCCTCTCCCTCTCGCAGGAATTCAGAGACTGCAGGAGGAAGATGGAGAGAATGATTCTTCTATATGCAGCCACCCCCCACTGCTCCTCTTATCCAGGTTACAGGGGGGCTGCACTCACATTCTCTCTCATCTGGCTCCAAGGTGTCTGCAGCAGGTGTCTGCTCTACCTCCTCCCGCTTCATAGTCGTGCCCCCCGGCACCGATGGCTGACCTATATGGGCGGCCGTGCGGCCGCAGAGAGGCTGAAGGTGTCTCCTCTAGCCCCTCCCCCTTCATGTTTCTGTCACCCTGGCACTGATGGCTGAGCTTAACTGGCAGCCGGGCAGCCGCGGAGAGGCCAGGTGTGCAGCGCGGGCTCAAAGAGCAGCCCAGCTGCCTTGGGCCCCGCAAGCACTTGTGGCCTGGTGGCCCCGGCCCACCGGACAAGTGCCCGGTTTGTCCTATGGCCAATCTGGGCCTGGTCGCCACATCCCCCACTGCTGTGACTGACATCTGATTTCTTTATCTCACGCACGGCAATGAAGCAGAGAGTGTGTCATGATTCCAGCTTCACATCCCTCCTTCTTTCTTCTCCAGCTCTCCCAGGTTTGGATGCTCCACACCTCAGCATGATTGGGCATGCTAAAGTCATGTGTTGCCTTTCCTGAGTTTTGACTGGATGTTACTCATCATGGGGCATGATCAGTGTGACTGAAGAGGATTTACATGCAGTCAGCTCCCAGAGCTAGCAGAAAGGGTAGGAAAGTGTAGAGGTGGGCAGGGAGTCTTGTGACATCACAACTCCACCCACCGAGCTCCGTCAAAGAGACCCACCCACCAATTCTAGTGCTCCTACTGCTGAAGGGGGTGAAATTTGCAAGGCAGGGATAAATGCAGGAGGCTTGCATGTATACATTAATACTGGGCCATTCGTTTATACTGGGTGAGTGGTGGGTTTACGTCCTCTTTAAGTTTTTAGTGCAGCCTATGTTTCAACTGGGGAGATTTGCCCTCTCTTGTTACTGAGACAAGTGGAAATCCTATATTTTAGAGTTGTCACCAAAGCAAATGGTAAAGGAAAACCATCCAATAAGGACACATGTTAAAGTGACACTAGTCTAAGATGAGAATCCCTCTCACTTCTGCTACATCTCCAAGACAGGTAGTGAAGGAAAATCTCCCCAGCAGCATACAGCAAAAAATAACCTGATTGGGGTTTAACCAGTGGCGTCGGGAGGGGGGGCTGGAGCCCCGAGTGGGTCCCCAAAAAGACCCGGGTCTCGGGCATTCACAATTCTATTATTAGCCCCGAGCCCGAGCGGGGACCGATCTGATCCCGAGTGTGGCCGGGTGACATAGCAGGTCCCGCCTTCTGCAGCACCTATGATGGACGTCCGACTGGTCCAATGCCGCGGGATGTGTGACGTCCATCATAGGCGCTGCAGGCTCCAGAAGGTGGAAATTACAATGCGGTCACCGTGCTGCGTCACTGTGAGAAGGCTCTGGCTGCTTGGAGTGCCTGCTGCTGTCCACTCTATTGCGATGGGCGCGCTGCACACTACGGCTAAGCTGCAGCAGGAGGAGGTCACGTCACCTGAAGTCTGGTCAGTGACGTGTCAGATAGGTCAGTGCGTGTCAGGTAGGTCAGTGTGTGTCAGGTAGGTCAGTGTGTGTCAGGTAGGTCAGTGTATGTCAGCCAGGTAGGTCAGTGTATGTCATGTAGGTCAGTGTATGTCAGATAGGTAGGTCAGTGTATGTCAGATAGGTAACATCATATGATGCAAGAAGAGAAATAAAAGCTCTGGACTTGGAGCTTAGTTTTTCAAACAGAAGTTGATGGTAGTTCATGTCAAATGGATCTCAAATGCTCAGGAGACACAAAGTGAGGGAACACACCCACAGAAGTGCAACCCACCATACTTGAGGAGATTACGTGAATGAATGGAATAGAGCTCCAAAAGATCAAGTAGGCACTATGTTCATCACCTGCCAGCCTTAATGAAGGGGAATGCTTAGGGCCTCAAAACATTTTGGATATTTATTTTCTACTGGTTGTGACTTTGCTATAAAGGATATAGGGACTTTTTATTGATCATTTGGCGCTTGCTTCCTTCCATTCACCCATTTCTCCCATGAAACAGGTATGTCACAAGATACTAAAAAGGGAATCAAAAACTAGCAATACGATTTTGGTTGGAGGCAGGATTACCCACATAGCTAAAATCATCTGCTATATTTTAAAAACAAGAACAGTTAACAAACTAGGCCAGTGATGGTGAACCTTGGCACTCCAGATGTTTTGGAACTACATTTCCCATGATGCTACAATACACTGCAGAGTGCATGAGCATCATGGGAAATGTAGTTCCAAAACATCTGGGGTGCCAAGGTTCGCCATCACTGAACTAGGCAGAAATGCCCAATAGTTGGAGTAGCAAAGATATGTCAAATGTATTTTTATTGTTTTCCAGTAAATAACAAAGCATATATGAATAATAATGTTAAATAAATGCAACAAACATTTTGTTTGGATCATTTTTATTTACTATAACCAGGATATTTTTGTATCAATGAGTTAGGTATAAGAATTGTAATAGAATCCTGATATGTTAATGCATGCAGTGGGGATTGCCACAGTATAGTATTAGTAAGCATTATCTGTTTGGTTTAAAACAAGGGTCTCCAAACTTTCTAAAGAAAGGGCCAGTTTACTGTCCTTCAGACTTCAGTGAGGGCCGGTCTGTGCCCAGTGGGAGTAAACAATAGTCAATCTTTGGTAGTAGGGGGAGAAATAGTTGGTGTCAGTGGGAGGAGTAGTGCCCCATTTTTGTTGTCAGTCGAAAGAATTATGCCCCATCATTGGTGTCTGTGGAAGGAATAGTGCCCCATTGTTGGTGTCAGTGACAGGAATATTGCCTCAAGGGGCGGATAAAGGCACGCAAAAGGCTGCAGTTTGGAGACTACTGGTTTAAAACACATCTAAACATATCTAAATTTTAAGCTTGGGACAGAGTAGGGAATGATGAAAACATATGTTTGTTTTTTTTTTGTTTTTCTGGGAAAATTTATTTCACTTCCTTCCTTTTAGACACACCAGGAAGTGAGAGGAAATTTTGGATTGCCCCTTTCAGTCCCAGTGATTATGGTCCCCAGAACAAACAGAGAAGGTGTATCTGCTTTGTGGAGATACAGGCAGAAAAAAAAGGCTTTAATCCTTTCACATTAAGGCTTTAGGATACATTTTCACGTTTCTTTTGCAATAGATAAAGCACACCTGCCAAGTTTAGAACCTAAGAATGAGGGACACTTGAGGGTGGAGTTAACCTGTGGTGAGCGCTGCTCCAAAAAGTGGGTGTGGTCAGACTGTTAACAGTGGGAGGGGCTTAAGGGGCATGGTTTCACAAAACCCAGCCTTCCTTGTACCTACAAAATATATTTGCTGCATCACAAGCAAGAGTCTCACAGACACATATAAACCTCAGCACAATCATTACATTTTTTTTTTTAAAAGCTTCCATTACATATGGTTTCGCTCACACTGAAAATAGACAGAGCTAACACTTTGTCTGAGCTGACCTTAAAAAAAGAACTTCATTATATTAGTCAGGGACTGAACAGCAGCCAGGAACTGTTGAGACAATGAACACTCTGGTGAGAAGTATGTAATGTACAATGAAGAGTATATAAGGAAGAGTGCAGAGGTCGGGGGTCTGTAATGCAATGTGTTTAAGGATCAGAATTATGTAATGCACAGAATACTGTAGTCAGTGTCAGGTTTAGGAATACATAATGCAGAGTGCAGGGGTCCAGGGTGCGTGTATGTCAGTAACTCAGTAATATGTACCGCACAGAATGCATGAGGACAGGAGTGTGTAATGCACAGTATGATGAGGAGAACACAATCAAAAGAGTGCAGGGGTGTGTATTCTTTAGTGTAGGGGTTAGGAGACTGCAAAATTCCCCCCTCAAGCAATACTGTCTACCCGCTTTACCATTTGAGATAAAATCCACCCTCCCAGCACAATATCCCCACGGAAATCCTTTTCCACCCCTCCAAATTACCCTTTAAGTACAAGTTCCCTTCCTCTCTAAATCCCCCACAGCACAATTCCCCTCCCCCCAATTCTCCCCTTCCCTCCAATTTTTCCTCCCAGCACAAATCCTCTCCCCTCCAAATTCTCATTCCCAGCACAAATTCTTTCCCCCTTCCAGTACAACTACTCCTCCTCACCAAGTCCCCCCCAAATACCCTCTTTTAGTACAACCCACCCCCCCCAAATCATCTCCATAGCACAAACACTCCCCAATATTCAAATTCTCAATCGCTCCTTGTAGCACAAAGCCTCTCACACTCCCCACATAAATTTTGCCTCCTGACACAAATCCCCCCTCCCAGCAAAAAATCCCCCCCCTAAAAACCTTCTTCTAGCATAAATCCTCTTATTTTACCGGATATGTATGCGGCTGGGAAGCAGAAACTGATGTCGGATTTGCTACTGCAGCAAAGCAGGGAGCCACGGCTGTGGGCTTATGTACTCTGCAGCTTGGCAGAGAGAGCAGGAGAGGTGTGGGGAGCGGCAGTGGAGATGCTGATAGAGTTTAAGGAGGTGGTGGCTGTCCCAACGCAGGTGGATCAGCAGAATTCCTGAACTTCTGAAAGGGTGGCTGGGGAGAGGAGAGACGGACGAGTTTTGAGCCTCTGGAAGGCATGAAGCGGGAGCCAGAATAGGGTGGAGCAAGGAAGTCCTGAAGCAGCTTGGACAAAGGCAGTTTCTTCCTAGTGTGTGCCTGCAAAGCATGTCATCAGTTGCTAGGACGCCAGCGGTCCTAGCAACTAATGACTGAAAGGAGGATTGAAGTGCGGGAGGAGCAGGAGAGGCAGAGAATGCAGTAATGCTCACTGAGTGCATTGCATCCATTGAGAATACCCCCACCGAGTGAACCCCACTGCTGGAACTTGTTCCAGCCATGGACTCCGGGACTCCAGCCCAAATCTGTGAGACCATGGGACTTACTTGATATCTCGGGACAGTCTCGCGGAATCTGAGAGGGTTGGGAGGTATGTGTGATAAAGTCTTTCCAGTGAGTATAAGCAGTAGTAACTAAAGACAGTGTTATAAACACTTAATTAACCACTTTTTTGCAATGCGGCACTGCGTCACTTTAACTGACAAGTGCGCAGTCGTACGATGTTGTACCCAAACAGAATTTATTTCCTTTTTTCCCCACAAATAGAGCTTTCTTTTGGTGGTATTTCATCACCTCTGCAGTTTTTATTTTTTGTGTTATAAACAAAAGAAGAGTGACAATTTTGAAAAAAACACAATAATTTTTACTTTTTGCTATAATAAATATCCCCAATTTAAAAAAAACAAACAAATTTCTTCATCAGTTTAGGCCGATATGTATTCTTCTACATATTTTTGGTAAACAAAATCGCAATAGGCGTAAATTGATTGGTTTGCACAAAAGTTATAGTGTCTACAAAATAGGGGATAGATTTATAACATTTTTATTATTATTTTTTTTACTAGTAATGGGCAGCTCTGATCTGCTTTTTATCGGGACTTCTACATTGCGGCGGACAGACACTTTTGACACATTATTGGAACCATTGACATTTATACAGCGATCAGTGCACTGATTACTGTATAAATGTCACTGGCAGGGAAGGGGTTAACACTAGGGGGCGATCAAGGGGTTAAATGTGTTTCCTAGGGAGTGATTCTAAGTGTGGGGGATGGGACTGACTGGGGGAGGGGAGCGATCTGTTGTTCCTAAGCATTAGGAACAACAAATCGCTCTCCTCACCCCTGACAGAACGTGGATTTGTGTGTTTACACACATAAATCCCCATTCTCGCTCTGTCAGGAGTGATCGCAGGTCCCCGGTGGACAACGCAGCCGTCGGGCACACGCATGCGCCCCCTATACTCCTTAAAGCGCCCGCCTTACAGCTACAGCGATTCGCACAGGAGTGCCATTCTGCCACCGTCAATGTGGTCAATAAATATATAATGCATCAATTCTTCAACCAGCTATGGAGATAAGCAAGCAAAGGGTAGAGGAGAAATTAAATTAAAAATAAAAGGAAAAAATACACAATTTAGAGGAAATTTTTTTTACTGAAAATCGAAAGATAGACCTCTCTTAACCACATTTGGTTGGGTTTTTAGTGGGGTTTAGAAAACTAGAACATAAATATACCAGTATTCCCAAACTTAAAATTTTTCTAAATGTTTTGTGAATTCTAGTAGTGAGAGGCTCCAATAATTAAATCTCCTTTTACTTTATTTGTTAATTCAGAAATGGTCTGTGGAGGTGTTCACAAGGGTGTTAAAGTCAACATGTGAGTAAGGAGCAACACAAAGTACACATTTCATTAATTTTTTTTTACAAAAGTACACTAGTCTAGGTCCTTTGTTTTTACAGGCACAGCATGAAAACAATAGTAAGTAAATGAGCCATCAAAAACTATTAGTGATAATGAATGCAAATAGCTGAGAACCTGCCTTCACCATAACAGAGTGTGACAGCTCCAATGAGTCGATGAAAGTGGGTCAAGTTGTGGGCAGCTGTCATACTCAGGACACAAAGTCTATTGTCCATTCTCCTTCCCTGCCATCTGGAAAGATTAACGTCATAGTGCTGACCACTGAATGTAAGCTGCCAATGGACTGGAAGAGTACATTGTCCATTACAAACCATTTCTACAAAGTGCATAATACTGGGGCAATGGATGAGCTGTAAAGTAACCTGGTTAAGAAAAGGTCTACTAGATTGGAACTATATATGTTTTACATAACCACCCGTGTGTTTGTATGATGTTTTGAGAATAGTAAATGGCAAAGTTTGGAAGAAGATATCATTGTTTGCAAATTATTAACCTTAACTTGTTGTACTTTATGTATAAAATGACAAAGAATTAAAAGTTGTCCAGGCAAGGGAAGGCTGGGAACTTTTGGTTTAGGGGCAAACACAACCAGAATGCTGAACTGATGACCTATAGGGGGCCTGTAAAGCTCTATCTATGGAAAATATAGGGTACTGAAGTTTGGCGCCATTTCATGCACACAAATTAAAGGTTTGATGTTGGATAGCTATTTACTCAGTGCAGCCTTATCTTTTATATTTTATGGAAAAATTGGGTAATTTATTGTGCTTGTGTGCCCTAACAATAACTTTAGTGTATTTTTTACTAAAATGTTATTCTCTGGGCTAGGGTGTCTCCTTTTAGAAAATATATAATGTTTTGGGGGTTTATGTAATCTTTAGGTCTAAAATGATTTTTTAAGCATGTGTGCAAAAAAAAGGCAAAAACAGCTCTGGCAGCGAAAGGGTTAATTAGAGTCAGAACCTACTTTCTTTATACCTTGCACACATATATGCCGCTGTCCTCATACCCCCAAAATTCACAGCCCAGTATTCAGTGTAGTGTAGCCATGCCCACTATTTGCAAGTGTGCACCACATATCACCTTCCCCAGTCTATTCCTCGTTTTCAAAGTTAGGAAGCCTGCTTTTAGTTTGTGCATGCGACAGGTCCTCTTGGTGGCCAGTACTGTACTAATATGGTGGACAATAGCCTGCAGTTTAAATTTTCCCACGCCACAACGGAATTTTCTTCTTTCAAGAGTGGCGTGAAGGGTATATGATCACTATTTTATGCAAATGTGGCAAAACAATAAAGATATGAGAGTATGCAGCCAAGTAATGGATTGTACAGGTCAGGACTTTCCAAACTCAATAAATTGCCGTTCAACATATTGTCACTGTACTTCATTACATAATAATTTAGCTGTATTACAAAAGCCTGTTTCTTTGCAAAAGATTTTTTCCTGGTGTGACCTGTAAAAATAAGAAGTAGGAAGTAATTTTAAAAAAAATCATGACTAGCTATTTAAATCTTGCATTCTTCTAATGTTGCTGGGTTAGGTGCTATAAAAAGGCTACTAAAATAAAATACTACTTGTAATTTATGTTAACCTGTGATCTGAATTCTAGACAAGCAGTTACATACACAGTAAATCTATGGAAATGTTTTTTTCCATATTTGTAATTCTGTGCAGCCAGTTTTGTGATTCAGTCATCCATGCCAAACAGCACAGCTAGATCCTCAACCTATATTGCAGCACAGCCTAATCAAGAACGCACCCTCAGCCTGTGGCAAGGTTATTCCTCAGCTCTCTCCTCCTGTCAGCATGTTTACTGTCAGCACACATGCACCGCAGTAGAAGATGACTAGCCTAAAGTTCTGCATGTAAAATGCATCTTAATGAGTGCATAACTGAATTAATTGATGTTTTGTTTATCATTTCATATAAGCATGCAGTTGTTACATAAATAAACAATAGAAAAACATTTTGATCATTTGTCAAGGCATTTTCATTAGACAAAACATAAGCTTTTTAAAACCCTGTAATACTCATATTTGTTTCTGAAAAATAAACCGCTTTATATCAATTTTGTCCAGGTGTGTCAAGGTTAAAATTCCTGGCGCCCAACCTGTGGCCCTGGGGGTTGCATGTGTCCCTTTGGCACTTATTGTGCGACTCTCTGGGCCCCTGCAGACTGTAGTCTGTGGTTTGCATTCTTTTCATTCTCTGTATGTGCATATTCAGACCAACAAAGTAAAAATATCCTTTAAGGTATGTTCATACCATATGCAATGGCAGTGTGTTGGGTGGCTATGCCAGGGTAGCCCCACCCCATAGACAAGGCGAAGTGCCTTGTCTCCTTTGTATCTTATTCACACCATGCAGGCACAATGCGCTGAAAAAAAGTATGCACACACAACGTTGGCATCTGGTACCTGTGGCATCTGTGTGCATGCACACAAATCTCCACATGTGCGCATTTGTGCCCCGTGTCTCTGCCAGGTCCCAAAGACTCACCATGCATATACGCTTGCGTGGAGTGCTTCTGCCTCTTAGGATGTGGGACATGAACATTCCACAAGGCATCAGGTGAAGGGCCCTACAACATTCTTACTTAGATGAAAAAGAAGCTTAGAAACCTTTAAAAAAAAAGAAGTCTTCAATTGTAAGAGAAGGATTTGGGAGGAGCCAGGAAAGAAAAATGTTACTTTATTGGGTGAATGCTGTTGGGAGCACAGATGTGGAAGCATTGATGTGTAAAGGTCTGTAATAGTAGTGATTTCTTACAATCTCATGTGTTATCTTCAGTCTATGATTGTCTCCTGTATCATGTCCTCAGTCTCCACCAACATCTCTGGCACATCTCTGACCATTGTTTGCAGAAACTCCTATGGTTTGTCTGCAGTCTCTGACCATCTCTTGTGGCAACTTCTATGGCTAGTCTACATTCTTTGACCATCTATTTTAGTAACTCATACGGTATGTCTACAGTCTCTGACCATCTTTTGTAGCAACTCCTATGGAATGTCTGCAGTCTCTGACTATCTCTTGTAGCAAGTTCTTTGGCATGTCTGCAGTCCCTGACCATCTATTTTAGTAAATCTAACAGTATGTGTGCAGTCTCTGACCATCTCTTGTAGCAACTTCTATGTCATGTCTACATTCTTTGACCATCTATTTTAGTAAATCCTATGGTATGTCTGCAGTCTCTAACCATATTTTTTAGCAACTCCTACGGCATTTCTGCAGTCTCTGGCCATTTCTTTTAGCAACTCCTACAGCATGTTTTCAGTCTCTGATCATCTCTTTTAGCAACTCCTACAGCATATCTGCAGTCTATGGCCATCTCTTTTAGTATGCCCGTAGTATTTGATTGTCACCTGTTGTATGTCTTTAGTCTTTGACAGCTTTATGTAGCACTCAATTGACTAATTATTATGTATGTCACTTTGATAATGTCACTTGCGGCCCCCTGGATCAAGAAAGTTGGGTGAAACCAACATGTTGAGTGTTATACCACTTCTCTATATTTCTTCATGCTTCTGCACAGAGAACACTGTATTGAGGTTGCAGTTGCACAGATCAGCCATAGACATTACAATTTTCTTTCAAAATTTTGAAGGAAACCTGGACTGAGGGAAATATGGGGGCTGGCGTTATAAGAATGCTAGTTGATTGTCTGTCTCTGGCTTTCATATTTTTTGACCCAAGATAAACAGGCAGATTAGAAAGGCACAGTAAAGTCAGAAAACCTGATCTGCATACTTGTTTCAGGTCAGTGCTTCATGATGTTAGTATGAAATGAAGGAAATACTTTACGCACATATGTCAATGTGTGTTAGCTCATCCATTTCTTGTGTGAATGCAGCCTCAGGGAGTATCATGGGGGACGGTAGATGGAGGGAAACACTGTAAGACAACCGACCACCTCAAGCGCCTAGAACAGCACTGGGTGTTCCATTACTTCCCGGGGAGCAACTGCAGCTTTGGTGGTGAGCGTAGTATAAGGCGGGGCGGGTGGGCAGCCAAGTGAACCTGTTAGCTTTCTCCATGGCCCCAGGCAAACATGCTGTGTAAAAAATGTTCACAATGCCTGAACTCTATCGATGACTTCAAGTTTCAGCTAGCAATCGATCAGTGCCTAGTGTCATTGTGCTTCTGAGTAATATGTCATTTTTCCAATATTACTGCCAGCCCCTCATCTATCAAGCTATACTACGCTGTGTAAACATTTGTATAAAATTATGCCTCTAAATACCTTATTTCAGATAGTTTCTGTTTGGTCACGTGACCTTTGGCCACTCTCTTTCCTTGATCTAAGGGCTACAGCGGGACGGGCTGAGATCCCTCTCTCCCATCAGCCGGGAGGTCACGTGACCACTGTGCTGTCTGCTCAGCCCCTCCCGCTGACCTACTTGTGTGTGTTTTTAACTGTGTGGGGGGGGATGGGCTCACTGCATGGATACTCTGATCCGTGTTCCTGATTAGCAGGAACACTAGATCAGAGTGTCCATGCCTGACAGCACGGCGGTCTGCTTGTTTACATCGACAGACCGCCGTTCTGTCTCTGCAGGGTGACTCCCCCTGTGGCCAATCAGCACGCGGCTCCAGTGGAGCATGCGTGCCCCCCCAGTGGCTATTAGCAAAATCATGTACAGGTACGTGATTTTGCCTAATAGTGCCGTCTTGCCGCAGTATATGTATGGCAGGCGGTGTGCAACTAGTTAAAAAATGGCCATGGTTCTAAACTATAGTACACTTGGGCTGCAGAAAAGCCTCTTCTGTTTTTCTATGTGAATAGAAACCCGCTTTAACTGTAAAACAAATTGTAAAACTTTAAAACAAATTGGTAAACTCAGTTTTATAGTATACTGTGCTGATACGATGTAACTTTTCAAAGCAATGTGATATGACTAAGTAAGCAATGCATCAGCTAGTAAGCTGTACATGTATTGATGTTGTATGATGAGTGGAAAGGCCCAAGGTATTGCACAATACATTATCCAGCAGGTAGTAAAAAGAACATGTACACTTAGTCACTAGTGAAACCAATGCTGTGGTTTTTATGGCAGGCCGGGCTGTTCTTTCTAACGACATCTTTGGCGTTTAAAAATATGAGTTTTACTAAGGCTGACTCAAATAGGTTACATTTTGTTTCTTTTGCTAAAAGGTAAAAGGTCTAAGTAGTACATTATGATACAACAGAAAAATAAATAGTAGCGAACATAAGACATGCCTTTCTCAGCCTAGGTTTACACTTAGGCTTGTTTCACATCTATGCATTTTTAGTGCTTTTTGCATTTTGCAGATTTGCTTGACAGAACGTGTTCCATAGGAAACCATTATATGGACTGTAGTGCAAATCTGCAAAATGCAAAAAGCACTAAAAATGCATTGTCCGTCTCTGCTCACTGTGCGGATACGGACCTGTTAGATCTCCGCTCTCCGCTATGGGAATCCGATTCAATCTGCCAGACGGATGGAAAATAGGGTGTCTATCCGTCTGGATTTAGCAGATCGGATGTCAGCGGATATCACTGCTGACATCCGTCACTCCATAGGCCTGCATGGTACGCCTAAAAAACTGACAGGCGGATCTGAGCGGTCCGCATGTGTGAAAGGGGCCTTAGTGCTGCTGCATAATCATGTGTTTTTCAGTACATTTTTGAAGTGCATTTTTGCATGTTTGTTCGCTAGTTGTGTATGTTTTTTTAAGCCTTTTTTTTGGAGGAGGAGACTTGTTATTAAACACGGAACTATGCCAAAAGCGCATCAAAAACACATGTATATGTATTTTTCATGCGTTTTTCATGCACTCTCATTAAAATCTTTGGGGCCAAAAATGCACTATGCTTCACCAAAAGAAGTACCAGCTCCTTTTCAAAAATCACCCAGCATCATGTCACATTAATGTACCATAGAGAATAATATGATTTCCATTGACGTGCTTTGCAGAGCAACAACAGGTGCAGGAGAAATTGCACTAATGTGAATGGGACCTAAAACCCAGGACCCTGCATTCACTATATCTGGTCTCCCACAGTACACAGAACATGGAAATGCAATTATTTTAGTGTATATAAACTGCTAAATACCTTTTCTCATCAGCAGTATATACAGTAGCAGTCTTGTGACTTCTATCACTGTCCTGCCGAGCACTGGTTAAAGCTTGTAGGAGGAGTTTTCATTCTCCTCTGACTGTCCTATGAGGCTGCAAGACCTCTGACCCTCTGTCTGGGCATTGCTGATTGGCCCTGTGCCGATCACATGCACCTTCCCTCCCCACCCCCCCTAAAAAAAAAAAACTCTCTAGCAATACACACCAACCTGAGCATGTGCAGAGTGCCCCCAGGGCTCTGTACTATTAGGAGATGGATCGGGGACTGTGGAAGAAGGGGAGGATCAGAGAAGATTGGATCAAACAGCCTTTTTACACAATGCAGAGGATTAACCCCTTAGGTCCCACAGTAAGTATAACAATTATTGTGTAATGGAAAACTACTTATGTTGTCAATATGAATAAACTACACAATCTGTCATAAAGATGCAAAAGACAATAGTATCATCTAAAGAAAAAGTTAACCTACAATCATTTATTTATGTTCAATGCCCTTGTATTCTAAATATCTGCAGGTACTTCTACAGACAATTGCCCCGTACACACGGTCGGACTTTGTTTGGACATTCCGACAACAAAATCCTAGGATTTTTTCCGACGGATGTTGGCTCAAACTTGTCTTGCATACACACGGTCACACAAAGTTGTCGGAAAATCCGATCGTTCTGAACGCGGTGACGTAAAACATGTACGTCGGGACTATAAACGGGGCAGTGGCCAATAGTTTTCATCTCTTTATTTATTCTGAGCATGCATGGCACTTTGTCCGTCGGATTTGTGTACACACGATCGAAATTTCCGACAACGGATTTTGTTGTCGGAAAATTTTATCTCCTGCTCTCCAACTTTGTGTGTCGGAAAATCCGATGGAAAATGTCAGATGGAGCCCACACACGGTCGGAATTTCCGACAACACGCTCCGATCGGACATTTTCCATCGGAAAATCCGACCGTGTGTACGGGGCAATACAGTGTAAATATGTCAGTGTATCAGTTTCATTAATAATAAAATCAACAATTTCAAAACTGTATTAGTGAACACCATCTAAAAGTTTTTGAGTCAATAGTTCACAAAAAAGGGCTGCGTGAATAAAATTTGCACATGTAAATTTTTCGATGCCACATTTTACATGCAGTTTTGCATTTTTTTTTAAACGCACGTTTAAAAAATAATTTTGGGCCTGAAGATGACTTAAAAGCCACAAAAAATATATTTATACAAAACAGAGACCCTGGAGAATAAAATAATTGTAGTTCCAATTTTTTTATGTCAAATTATATTTGCGCAATGCTTTATCAAGCGCAAAATTTGTTATAGATACCCAATATGTCATGCCTTAAAATTGTGCGCACCCATGAAATGGTAATGAACTTTGGTACCCTAAATTTTCTATAGACAATGCTTTAAAAGCCCCAATAAGTCATCAGGGGTTAACCGTAATAATGGCCAGAGATTTTATGTTCTCTCTCCCTCATGTGTGGCTATATGTAATCATGTGTGGCGCAATCAACGTTTTTCATATGTAGGCACTCCCGACACAGGTTTACATTCATATGTGTGTGGGGGTGGGGAGGTACTCAATTTTTTTTGGGGGGGGGTCTAAGTGTTTGGGTGTAACTTTTTTTTTTTTTACCTTTTTTTCACTAAACTTTATTTTTTATCACATAAGGGACCAAACGTCTCTATGTGATACCATTTTGTTGTGACAGGTTGTGACACGGGAGACAGGCGTGAATGCGGCGATCACCCCCCCCCCCCCACGGGAGACAGATGGTGGACATACCTTAGAAGGTAGATGACAAGGCACTGGGGCTGTTGCTTCTGCTCCCAGCTAAACAGAAAGTGGGTCCTGGGACACGATTGCCCGGCAGTCCTAAGACTCCTTGGCCAATCGGGTCTCAGGACTAGCTTCCTGATTGGCCGGGAGGCGAATCAGGAAGACAATAGCGAATATTAATACGCTATTGTCACATAATTGGGTGAGCTCAGGGCGCACCCTTTTTTGAAGCCAATTAGAGCCTCAGGCTTAAAAAAAAACAAAAAACCCAGTTGGAATCCATGTGTCTGGGCGCATGGCGCTCTTGCTCCCCATATAGACAGGCCGCCACTGGTCACTGGGTATGAAAGTGAAGGAAAATCCACATTTTTAGGTTGTCACCAGTACAGGAATAGAGAAGAAATCTTGAAATATGGGCACTTAGGCCCCTTTCACACTGGCTGGCTAAACTGTCAGTAAAGCGTTGGGCACTTTTGCTTTTGAGGCATTTGCGATGCAGTTTTTAAAGAGCATGTGACTCAAAAACTGTCCAAAAACGCTGTGGGACATATTTGAGGTGCTGTTGAGTCGTTTTAAAGGTGCTCTTAAGGCGCTTCCCATTCATTTCAATGGAGAGGGGTGTTTTTGGGGGATTTTTTTAGCTCTCCAAACATGCTCCAAAGATGCTACATGCAGGATTTTTTCACTGCCAGCGCACCACCACAGTGTGAAAGCATTCATTGATTTTAATAGGAAGCATTTTTCTTGAGCTTTTTAGGCCCTTTTTTTAACGGAAAAGTGCTTGAAAAACTCCTCAGTGTGAAAGGGCTCTTATTGCAGTGACAACTTCTAAGAGGGCTTTTCAGTTACTTTGAAGAGATTTCCTTCCGCTTCCTGTTGGGCAGGAAGTGAAAAAAATCTCTCTAGTGAGACACAGATGGAGTGCTAACCATTCCCTATTCTCAACAATGAAAAATAAAAGTTTTGGCTTGAGATATACTTTATGTGTGCTGTAATACCGCTCACTACTACATGATATAGACACAACACTAGACTCATTAACAGTCACTAAAGGAAAAATCACAAACAGTGCTAAGAGATAGTTACAAGTGCTACTAGCACTACATTTAAATATAATTTTAATTTAAGCAAGTGTGCATAGAATAAACAAAGGCAAAATACAGGGTAAACTACACACACACATGAATTATATAACCTGCCAAATTAGGATTACTCAGAGCAGGGGTCGTCAACCCCTGGGCTGCGACACACTACCGGGCCGTGGCCTCTCTGCACCTGGGCCGCGGGTGTGGGCGGCCAGCATGAGACACCTGGGCAGGTGGGCATGAAAGAGCCGGGTGGCCGACATAAGAGAGCGGTGGATAGAAGAAGCGAGCAGGCAAGCAAAGATGACATCATCTTTCTCCGCCCCCCGCATCACCGCTTTTCCGTCCTCACAGTCAGAGCAATGGCATCCCTAGGGGGGGCCAGAGGGGGCCCTCACCCGCCCAACATTATGTTGTGCCCCACCATGTGCCCCCCCATGTGCCCCCCCCCCCAATTAAAAAACATTTTTTTTTTTTTTTTTACAAAAAGGCAATGTCTTTTTGTTTGCATTCGTAGTGGATGCACCGCATCTTACTCGGGCCGCCGCTGGAGTAACACTCTATTGAGAGGGAGAGCATCCCCAGTCAGCTCCTGCGGGTGATTCCTCCCCCCTCCCTCTGCTCGCTGACACTGCATAATGCAAGCGCTCACACAACCATGGCCGCCCGATCTGCTCCTTCACCTGCATCTTTATTGGCAGGGAGAAGAGCGAGTTGCAGGAAGGACTCCACCTGGACTCTCAGTTACTGAAAAAACAGACTGATTTCTCCCATCCTTAGGATAGGAGAACCAGCCTGTAAATTCCAAGAGATGCCAGACCA
This sequence comes from Aquarana catesbeiana, assembly GCF_042186555.1. NCBI lineage: Eukaryota > Metazoa > Chordata > Amphibia > Anura > Ranidae > Aquarana > Aquarana catesbeiana. The sequence continues at coordinate 236,397,264 of NC_133324.1, forward strand.
GCGCTGTCAATAGCAGGGGCAGGACAGCAAGAGGAGGCTGGGGGACCCCACAGTGGCAGAACACCAGGGCCCGGTGGCAAGACAACCTTTGCAACCCTGATAGTTCTCCCACTGCTTTGGATCCTTATATTTTCTTGGTATGCTGGTGACATATATCTCTTGTTTTCTGCCAACCTGGGGGGCCCCAATACAGTAGGAAGGGAGCTCACTGCAGAACATGTGAAAGGGCCTGTTGTGGGATCGTAGTAAAGGGTCCCAGGATATATATATATATATATATATATATATATATATATATATATATATATATATATATTTGCATTTTATAGTTGCCCCCCTACTTTTGTCCCTGTCCCCCCATGTGCCCCCCCTAAATATGAAAGCTGGAGACGCCACTGAGTCAGAGTATAGTCAAAAGTCCTAATTTCCATGCTTGTTCCAGGCCAGTGACTTAAAAATGAGTAATCAGTAGGAGAACTTGCCAATAACAGTCTTGTTGCTTCTCTTTCTCTTAGGTTTTCTTTAAGTTTATAAATTCTGACGTAGGACTTTCCACTGTGGTTTTACAATCCTAAATGGCAGTAGTAAATTTTATAAACTCAGATCATTAACACCAACAGTAAATTAGTGGAGGGGCTATTGCGCTGTTCAAAGTAGAATACTTGGCCGCAGTCAGATGTAAATACATGTCCAATGCTTCCAAGACTTCTATTTTTTTACAGACACTTGGAAAGAAAACAATAACTCCTCCTGCCCTCCTCTATTAAATATTTTATTAGCACGTACATAGTTGAACTAATAAAAAAAGAATTATGTTCAAAGTGCACTTACCCCTACAAAAACATAATAAGTTAGGTCAAAGCCGCGTGAATATTGATTGTTTTGGTTCATGGGTGTGTTTTGTACATTACTTATGCTCACTGTGCTCTAGAGCACTCTTCGCACCAAACCGCCTGGTTTAGCATGTGCGTTTGCAAGATGCATAGGGGTGTCATTCACCAGTGTGATTGAAGTCTAAACTGATATTACAGTTTTTGGTAGATGCTGCAGAGTTAAAACAACCTTACAATCCCTTATATCTCTCTTTTGAGTTTCTGGGTTTGCACATCTGCTGTAACCATTATGAGAGTGATAGTCCCATTAACACCATTATTTCTTTAACCGCTTCCCGAACACCGCACGCCGATGTACGTCAGCAGAATGGCACGGGTGCCCAAAAGAGCGTACCCGTACGTCCCTTCGTAATACCGAGCTAGCGGGAGGGCGCCTGCGGGTCCCGCATACTCGATGTCCGCCGGTGGCCCGCGATCGCGACAAGGAGAGGCAGAACGGGGAGATGCCTGTGTAAACAAGGCGCTATAACTTTTGCGCAAACCAATCAATATACACTTATTGCAATTTTTTTAACCAAAAATATGTAGAAGAATACATATTGGCCTAAACTGAGAAAGAAATTAGTTTTTTTTGTATATTTTTTGGGGATATTTATTATAGCAAAAAGTAAAAAATATTGCTTTTTTTAAAAAAATTGTTGCTCTTCTTTTGTTTACAGTGCAAAAAACAAAAATCGCAGAGGTGATCACCTACCACCAAAAGAAAGCTCTTTTTTTTGGAAAAAAAAGGACATCAATTTTGTTTGGGTACAATGTCGCACAACTGTGCAATTGTCAGTTAAAACGACGCAGTGCCAAATCCCAAAAAATGCTCTGGTCATTAAGGGGGTAAAATCTTCCGAGGCTGAAGTGGTTAATTAATATTATGCAAAGTGCAACAGGAGGTGCTGGAACACACAAAAAGAATGGGAACACCCAATACTCCCACAAGGACAGGAACAAAGCAGAAATGATGACAGGGAGTCCTCACTGTTGGAGTATCCAAGACATACTATATAAGAATATGTGGGCTATCTCAGCCCACCAATCCTCATTTATAACTAAAATATCACTCTTGGGTGGAGCAATCCTTTATAATAGAAGACATGGGCTAACTTGGCCCACCAACCTCCATTTATAGCTAAAATGTTATGGTGGACTGATTCTTTAAGTATCAAACAACAAAGAAATGGCAGCGCGAGATCCTCATTAGAATGATAAAGTAATTTATTCCATAAAAACAAATAGTACACTTACATGTTAAAATCTTGGTAATCAGCATGGATGGAAGATGGAACCATCACAGGGTTGTCCACAGTGTGATGGATGAAGAAGCCACAAGGCTGTTAGTGTATGAACTTGTCCTATCCCTGTAGCCGGTGTTCTGCCGAGAAAGTTCCACTCGGCGGATAAGGACCCCCTCTACTGCGTAGGCGCTGCGCCTGCGCAGTAGGATCCGGCGGAAATAGCCGAAGGGGAATAGGTCCAAATCAGCTGTAGACGGCGCCTGTAAGAGGGCCCCTCGCGGGCTCGCTTCGCTCGCCACGCTTCGGGCACGGCCTCGCTGCGCTCGGCTCTTTTAGATTCCCCCTCTAGGTCCACTTGGATGGTAGGGAAGGAACCTGGACCCAGAGCGCAGGCGCCGTGTACAGCTGATTGTGGATTTTGAGCTTCGGCTATCTCCGGCGGCTGTTACTAGTTGGTACTGCGCAGGCGCTGCGCCTGCGCAGTACAGGGGGGGAACTTATCCGCCGAAGGAACTTATTCGGCAAGACACCGGCTACAGGGAAATCAGCTGTCAGAAAGCCCGCTAATCATCGCCGTTCTGCACAAGAGCAACACTGACGATTGGCGGGCTTTCTGACAGCTGTCATGATCTGATCTGCCTGCAGCCGGCTGGAGGGATAGGACAGGTTCATACACTGACAGCCTTGTGGTTTCTTCACCCATCACACTGCTGACAACCTTGTGGTGTATCCATCTTCCATCCATGCTGATTACCAAGATTTTAACACGTAAGTGTACTATTTTTTTAATGAAATAAATTACTAATTCTTATGAGGATCTTGCGCTGCCATTTCTTTGTTGTTTGAGCTCCCTGGATCTTCCCGGATCTTCACTTGGCAAGCTGCAGGATCCTTGTGTATTGGAATGAATCTTTGTCCACACCATAAACTACCGTTTGTTGGGCTGGACCTTGTAGTGCAGTGGATGGAACATGGATGTTATCTCCATCTTTCATTCACCATTGGATTGGGACCATCTGGTCCCTGAGAGGTTGTGCGGTTCCAGGTATCGGGGTCATGCTTGTGCTTCAGGTGCTCTGGCATCGTTGTATCAGTTTAATGCACGCAACCGGAAGTGACGTTTTGTCCCACGATACGAGGTGGGGGAAAGCTGGGCGGCTGTAACGCACGCCACACGCCATTCACGGCGAGACCCATTTTCTTTTTGTCATCCCATGAGCATCATGGTGGTTCATTGGTACATTTTTTGTACCCCACCCATTCAGTTACTATATGAAGGGGAGCTATTGTCTCCCCAGCGGTATATGCAGACCTTCCAGTATGCAGAGGAGCGTTGCTATACATCATTGCAATAGTACATTTGGGTAAGCTAGCTTGTTGGATCACTATTTTTTTCTTAAATTGTGTTCCTATTGGGCTACTTTCAAATAGGCAGCAATTGCCTACCGACATTCTTGAATAGAAAGCTACATCTTTGCTGGCAACCCATGTACTTCTTTTTTGACCCACCAAGCCAACCACTTAAGGCAGTGAAGCCCTATGGGTTTTCTGCTTTAGTATCTTTTTATGTATGGATCTTCCAATTATTGCGATGCATATGGTCTAATGCCTTGAACGTCTGGATATATAGGATTCATTTGACCTCCGACAGCTTTCAATAGTATAGCCACAATGTATGTTTATACATGTCAGGATTATTACCTGAACTCCATGCTGAGGCGGTGGGGGCCTTTTGGTCATGCATTGGATGAGTTGCTTACTACATTTTTATTATTTACTAGGACACTTTCCCTCAAATTGTCTCCTGGCCTCTGTACTTTCTGGAACTGTTCCGGTGTCTGCATATCCTTATTTTTTAATCCAAATATTGTGAGTTGCATTTACATAAATCATATGTTTATATATATACAGCAATTTTATAATGCATGTCATTGATTGACATTTATTTTGTAGAGTTTATTCACTATACTCCCAAATAAAGAACCCCCTGAAGACTCAGCGAGTTGAAACGCGTAGGTGTCCCTTTGGGCTGTGATGCTCCTTCGAGGAATGGAATTCTTTGTCATCTCTTGTTCATCACATGTAACATGTAGTTTTCGTGTGTATGATTTTATTTTATTTTCACATTGGTTTTAATTGTATGTACCAATAAACTTTTCTACATTGATATAATTAGGTGTCTATACCGATGCCTTTAAAGTCCCTTCCCAATTTTGTTTTTCAAGAGATGATTAGAGATTGCAGACATGCTGAAAGAGATGGTCAGAGACTGCGAACACACTATAGAGGTTGTTGGAAAATGGGGACTTCAGGAGAGGGTCATAAATTGAAGACACGCTACATTAGGCTGCTAGAAATAATGGCTATTACAGGGCTGTTGGTAAACCCAGACTACTACCTGCAAAGGCTCAAGGAGGGCACATAAATGGCCAAAAGCTGCTTGTGGGATCTGGGCCACAGGTTGGGCACCAGGGGGCTATATTGACTTATAAAACAAAACCAAAATTGTATTTAGCTTTTTTTAAGCACTTAGTAGTGTACATACTGGAGACCTTGTGGCATACTGACTTGCAGGGCAAGTAGCTTTGTCTACAGCATAGCTTGTGCTTGTAAAACTTGTGATCATGGGACCTATGAGTAATCAAATACCATTGAACAAAAAGGTATCAACACAACAATATACCATTTCTGTTATGAAGAGTAGCTCCTTGGGGTTTCTAAAAAAGAAATCCTTGAAATTACAAAAACAGCAAAAAAATCAGTGAATGACCATCCAAATATATTAAAAAGACATTGTCATAGTAAGGAAATGGCAGCTGCGCATGCAGCCATCCATTCAGTCATACACACACACTGCTTGGTGGTCTAGTGATCAAGGATTCTGCATCTTGTAAAAAATTGTAATTAGTAGAACTTGATTGCCTTAGATTGACATATCAGATAATGCATTACAGTCCCAAAATTCACTTAGAACCAAAAAGAGGAGAAGTGTGCGTTCAATACACTTGTAAGGGTACGGCTGCTGGCTTGCAGTTAGAGAGTCTATTGGTGCATCCCAGTAGAAAATATTTTTGGTCACAATAGGTTAGTTGATTTCCAACTTTGATAGACCCAATGTTCACTGGGGTATGGTGTTAACTGGCTAATTCGGACTAAATAGTCGCAGAAACAGTCTGGGAAAAGTCCCCCATCAGGGGTTAGGCTGCTGGAAGGTAGTAATTCACCTATATAGGAGGGGTGGGAGAGAGTAGAGAGGAGCAGGAAAGGAAGAGCCACTTCACTTGTGCAGTGCTGACAACTTCCACCGGGATCACTTTAGAACACTCAAAAGATCTCACCACCTCCGCTGTCTCCACTGTTCTTCTACCTCTCACTCCTGTATCTACTCAGTAGACCTCCAGACGATGTATCCTGTATGCCACTGTATACCACGGTGTCACTGGCTCATAGCTCCCAACTGTCCCTGAATTGGAGCAATGTCCCTCTGTCCCTCATTCCCCCTCATTTGTCTCTCATTTTGGTCTGATCTATATAGTTGTATATAAAATGCACTGCTTATCTATCAAACAGTGTTTCACAGTGTTAAACCTTTCATTCAATCTCTAAATTGCTGCATTTGTAAATGCCTAATATAAAGGAATAGTAGTGGTAAAAAAAGTACTTATTGGTTTAACCAATCATTTTTTTGTTATACAATTCTCCTTTAAGGTGGCATGGCAGGGAGGTGTGTCCTATGCCTACATACTTTTGTTGATAGGTGTCCCTCATTCCCATCTCAGAAAGTTGGGAGGTATGCAGTTTTGTCTCCCGGGGTCACTTAGCTACCACCAGTTAAACTTCATTTGTCGCAGGCTGCGATCCCATGGACGCCACATGCGTGCTGACATTACTCAATGCTTTATGTTAGCAATCTGAGGACCTGCTGTAGATTGTAATGCAGCAGAGCCTTTCCCAAAGATACCCATAGTATGTGCTGTTTTTCACATTCAGAAAGCCTAATGTATTACAGTCCATAAAAACAGCCACAAATTGTGACCTTGTGAGCTGCTCTTTAGCATTGTGCTGCTGTAGGTTACATAGGCCTTAGATTGGGGTAAATGAAGTGAAATTTCTAATTTAGCAGTTAAGTGTTTGCTGAATCACATTAGTAGCTCACTGATCACTTTAACTGGTAGCCTGGGTTTGCTTTTCAATGTTTTTAGATCTAAATAAGAAAGAGATTTCATTTTATTTAGAATGCTTATCAAAGTATGTTACTATATTAAAAAAAACTGTACTTATTAGGGCCAACCATATTTGCTCACTTCATACAGTAGGTAGACTCTGCCTTCTGTTCAGTAGAGCTGCCCAGTGCTGTGCCTTGTTGATCCCGTTATCTCACTGGAAGTCTACCAGACAGGAAATAACTGATTAAAAACAATTAATTTCTTAGTAGAATCTAATAATGTGAAACACCCACTTTTATCCTGGTTGCTAAAAAAATGTTTAGTAAAGATAGCCCATAAATGGCTCAACTTTGTCCCATGCAGCTTGTGTGTGGTCTGAGACATGGCATCCACCCCCTAGAGAACAGGTTAGAAACCGCAAGACATTCAAGTAATTCTTCACATATTGGCTCCCAAACGTTTAAGTATGTGAACCCACACCTTGTAAAACAGCCCACTCAGTTTAGGGCTAGGTTTACACTAATGGGAATTGGATGTGGTTTCCTCGCATCCAATTCGCATGACAGGAGATTGTGACGGGCTCTCTATGAAGCCGGTTCACATCTCTCCGGTGCGGCTCCGGAGCGGATTGCACAGGAGTCCTGTGCATCTTTGGCTCTGTTTCAGGTCTGAATTCAGCCAAAAATTCATCCCTGATTCGTCCCTGAAATGGGGAACAGGGGTGCACCGGACCCCTGCCGTGAGCCGCATCCATCTGAGATGTGAACCCAGCCTCAGACAGAAATGCAAGGCATTTGGGTATGAATAAAAAAAATATATAATTTTTTTTTTTTATAAGTGATCACATGACCTCTGTTCTCAGCTGCATAAGGCCCCTTTCACACTGGGGCGGTGGGGGTGTCGGCGGTACAACAGTGCTATTTTTAGCGCTGCTGTACCGTCGTTCTTGCAGCGGTATTCGGCCGCTAGCGGTGTGGTTTTAACCCCCGCTGGCGGCCGAAAAAGGGTTAAAATCCCTCGTACAGCGTGGCTATAGCTGGGGTATTGCCGCGGTATAGCCGCGCTGTCCCATTGATTTCAATGGGCAGGAGCGGTTTAGGAGCGGTGAATACACCGCTCCTTCACCGCTCCAAAGAAGCGGTTTGCAGGACTTTTTTCACCGTCCTGCCAGCGAACCGCTTCAGTGTGAAAGCCCTCGGGCTTTCACACTGAACAAACAGCGGAGGCTTTTTAGGGGTGGTTTGCAGGCGGTATTTTTAGCGCAATAACGCCTGCAAACCGCCCCAGTGTGAAAGGGGTCTAAGTGGTTTAGAGAGCTAGAGATGGAGACTGCAGGGATGTGTGTCAGCAGGGGGCAGAGGAACAGCAGTACACAGATCTTCCCAGTAATGAGCTGTGCAGGGCGGCATGTCAGCACAAGTCTGACCATTGGAGGGCAGGCAGACTTTGCTCTATGCACAACCAGAAAACTGACCACACATGGATGTACTCTAATGCCTATTAAGGTCAGTTTAGGAAAGCAGGGATACACAAGGGAAGTAATACAGACAGAACCAGATACTTTTTTAGCACAAGTCCTTTAGCATTTCAGGATGGGGATTTAGAACATGACCTGTTCCTCACCAGGCTCTCATGTTCTTCCTGGACATCTAACACTATATTCTGTATTTACTTTGCCATATAGGCTAACAATACATGAGGACATTGCTTTATAATTACTGCAAGACCTTGCTCTCATGACTCTCCAGACCAGATCCATACGCTGATCCTGTGATACAGCAGTTTCCAATATGGATACCATGCCTTGAGGTGAAAGGTATAAAGCACACCTTTCCTCCCACCAAACAGGGTCATCACCAGCCACATTTACCCGCTTCTGCTCAGTCTGGCCACTGTTTATTATGTCCCAACCTTGAAGGTTAAAATGAGTGTGCCAAATGTACTTAAAGTGATTGTAAACAATCACTTTGTAAAATAACCCATTCAGTTTAAAATAGAAATTAAAGGCAAAACATTTTTGTATAGATATAAAAAAATATATAAATACTTTTTTCCCTTTTTTATAAGTGATCACATTCCCTCTGTTATCAGCTGCATAAGAGCTGGGGGAGGAGAAGCAGCAGCAGCACACTGAGTGTCCCAGTAAATGGCTGTGCAGAGGAGGCATGTCAGGACAAGTCTAATCATTGGAGGAGAGTACACTGAGTTCCCAGCATAGCTAGAGAACTGACCACGATGTGCTCTCCTGCTTACTGTAGTCAGTTTTTATTAGGAAAGCAGAGGGAGTGGCAGAAACACCAGGGATTTCACATAAAGGAAGCAATACAAAGAGAACAGGATACTTTCTCATACAAGTACATGGTACAGCAGGCACATATCAGGAATATGAAGTGTTGGGGGTAACAAACATTTTAACCACAAGAGTAAAACACAGTACAAAAGTCCTGCAGCAGCACAACACTGCTCATCCCAGAGGGTTCATTGCTTAACTCCTAGTATAAGGTTCTTCTGATATACCAAGGTTACACTAAAGCCTCGTACACACAATAGGATTTTCCAATGGGAAATGTGTGATAACAGGCTGTTATCACACATTTTAAAATCATGAAGAATGCAGAATTAACATTTGTGACGCAGTAAATTATGAAATCTCAAAATGCAGCGTACATTCTCTTCTTCTTTAATGGGATAATAATGAAGCTGCTTTGCTGGTGATACTGATGGAGTTATTGCAACAAATTTCCAAAGGCTTTTTTTTCTAGTGATATCAAGAATAATATTATTATGTTTTTATTTTTTGGGCAAGTTACCACAACACCATTATCCTGTAGTTTTTAAGATCAAAGATACAATTATGTTGGTGTGCCTTTTAAATTTTACATTGTATTTTTTTTAATGTAACTGCCTACTCCCAAACTGTCATTTGAAGTAAAACACATAGCCAAGTTTTATTCTCTACAATTTTTTCTATTGTGCATTAAAAAAAGAAAACAAATAAAATTAGACATGCTATCTGCCAATAGAACTTAACCAAAAAGTACATTCTATGCATCCAAAAATGTAGAAAATATACCAAATCAAATGAAAAGTAGGTTATATGGTTTTCAAGAGCCAGTTCACACGATAGAAACGCAGCCTGGATGCGCTCCAGGTGCTTTTTTGCATGCCCGGTTTTGATGCGTTCCAGTGCATTTTTGGTGCGTTTTTGATGCAGCCCAGTGCATCCCCCCCCCTTTTTTTCCTTAACTTCAAATAAGAACATGGGTGTTCCAGTGCATTCTTGATGCGTTTAGGTGCATTTCCGGTGCATTTCTGGTGCATTCCCGTGAGTTTTTTATGCTTTTTACAGCGTTCCAGTACAGTCCAGTGCAGGAAAAATGCAGCATGTTCTACTTTTTTTCTGGAACTGGAACACATGGGAACTGCAAGCACTGGTGTGAACTATGCCATTAAAAACCATATAACCTACTTTCTATGCGTTTTTGATGCAGAAAAAAAACGCACTGGACTGCATGTGGTGTGAACTGGCCCGAAAAGAAAGTAGAACATGCTGCATTTTTCCTGCACTGGAATGCACTGGAACGCACCTAAACACACCAAAAACGCATTGAAACACACATGTTAGGGCCAGTTCACACCATAGAAACACAGTCCGGATGTGTTCCAGGTGCTTTTCTGCATGTGTGTTTTTGCCACGTTTTTGATGCAGTTCTGTGCTTTTTTTTACCCCTCTTTTTTTTCTTAACCTTAAATTAGGACAAGTGTGTTCCAGTGCGTTTTTGGTGCATTTAGGTGCGTTCCAGTGCATTTTGATGCATTTTACAGCGCTCCAGTACAGTCCAGTGCAGGAAAAATGCAGCATGTTCTTCTTTTTTTCTGGAACTGGAACGCCCTGTAACTGCAAGCACTGGTGTGAACTATGCCATTGAAAACCATATAACCTACTTTCCAATGCGTTTTTGATGCAGAAAAAAACACACTGGACTGCATGTGGTGTGAACTGGCCCTTCTTCAAGGTTAAGAAAAAAGAGGGGGAGTGGATAAAATGCACTGGACTGCATGAAAAACGCGTCAAAAACGCGCATGCAGAAAAGCACCAGGAACGCATCCGGCCTGCGTTTCTATGGTGTGAACTGGCCCTACGGGTTTTTCCCCTCTTTTTTCCCCCAGTGATCTGGCCAGTAACACACCTCCTGATTTATAAAGACACCACTCTGGATGAAGGAGCACAGGGGGCAGATGTGGACAGAAGCATTATCATTCGGGGGGGCAGTATTAAATGTACTAGGCGATTTAAATACACTAACAAATTGAAGTTGAACTCCAGCTAATGCTTTGTAATCAGTTACGACAAACAGTTTTGTCCGTTTAGGATAACGTTTTTATGTAAATAAATAAAAAGCGGATCAATGTAAACCCCCTGTCAGTAGTAAGTGGATTGTCTCATCCCTGTAACTGTAAGAAAGCCTTTCTGCTGAAAAACAACAGACGTTCTGTCTGGATCACCAGATGGAAATAGAAGAAAGCCTATAAATGGAAACGAATACAGCCATCACTTCTACGAATTGGTAAGCTGTGATATTGATGTTTGCTTTTGGGTTTAATACTTCTTTAGGAAATTAGTTTTTATTAATGCAAAAAACTGTTACTCCAAATGAATAATGTTTATTACTTATTAGGGCTGTTACTGATTTAAATTTTCGTGTTTGATTAATTGATTTTTTTTTAAATTGATTAATCGACTAATTTCGATGAATTATGACGCACATACAGATCCAACTACTTTTAGCTGACGTCATGCGTAGCTCCTCCCACGTACATGTTACGTTCAATCAGAACTTCCTCAGAACTTCCTCAGCGGGGCTACGGCGTCACCCTACAGTCTATTTAAATAGCACCGTTGTGCATCAGGGGGGCCGGTGGAGAGCCAGAATCATCCATCACCTGCTGAGACAGCAAAGTGTCAGCTCTTTGGAAAAAAAGTGCCCTCATCATAAATGTTTCTTGATTGCTGGATAACCAATCAATGTCAGTTCAACGTCAAACTGACTTACAACCAGGAAAGCCCTCAGATATGTTGATTTTCATAGCCAAGTCCAGGATTTACATAGATGTTTATCTGAATACTTTGACCAGTGAGATCAATCAAATCGTTAGGACCTGTCTTCCTCAATTTATGATTTCACGGACATCGACGTCACCGGACTCCTCCCCCTTCTCTTCATTAGCAGACGGAGGCACTTGGGGAAGGGGGGAGGAGTCCAGTGACATCGATGTCCGTGACGTCACCAGATCTCCGATGGAACTCCCTGAAGACCCGGAAGCTGGCGGAGAGGTGAGTACCGATCAAAAGAATTTTCATCGATCAAAAAAATTAACGATTAATCGAAGAATTGATCTTTAATTTTCCCAGCCCTATTACTTATTAAATCTTCCTTAGAGCAGTTGCTGCTCATAGTATATTTAAAACATAAATTATAACTTGCGCTTAAAGCGGTAGTAAACCCGCTGTCTTTTTTTTTTTTTCCTACACCTGTAAGGGAAAAGGCATAATGAGCTAGTATGCACCGCATACTATGAGATACTTACCTTAGAACAAGGCGCCGACATCTCACCCGGTCCACGCCGAGGGGAAATATCATCTCCCTCGGCGTGGACCGGATGAGATGTCGGCGCCTTGTTCTAAGGTAAGTATCTCATAGTATGCGGTGCATACTAGCTCATTATGCCTTTTCCCTTACAGGTCTTCCGGGTATCACGGCTCCGGCGCTGTGAGTGGCCGGAGCCGCGATGTCGTCACTCCCGCGTGTCACTTCTGGCAAAGTCCGGCGGCTGCCGGGCTTTCAGCCGAGAATCCCCTGTGCACATGCGCCGCTGCAGTCAGCGGCTCATTGCGAGGGGAATATATCCTAAACCGTACAGGTTTAGGAGATATTTTTTTTACCTACAGGTAAGCCTTATTATAGGCTTACCTGTAGGTAAAAGTTAAAAAAAAAGGTATACAACCGCTTTAATGGAAAAAAGTAAGATAGTGAATAAGATCACAGCTGTTGTTGCAAGAGGTACTAAAACTTTGGAATATGTTGAACAATAATAACAGCGCTAGTGGAATGAAAATACTATATGATACTGTGTGTTATGTGTACTATAAAACACACCGGGAGTAAATAAAGTGCTAAGCGCTAGTGAAAACAATAAATGAATAAACAAATATAAGCACTAATAGAAAATAGTGCAATGTGATATCATAATAACACACACTAAAAATTACTTTAAAGTGCTGGGTGGTTCAAATAATTGATAAGTAAACAAAAATATAAGCACTAATGGAATAATGGCTATACTATATAATGTGTTATATAGTATATAATACTATATAACACACACTAAGAAATGTATTAAAGTGCTGTGTAAATCAGATGATAACCAGTAGTGGTGGAAAAGATGCTTCCAATCAGATGGTATCCCCTCTTGTGGCCCCACTCACCAAAGTTGATGGACCCTCGGCTTTGCAGTCCTAGGGTCAAAACAGGCTTATAGTTTGTTTGGGGAGAGGAAGATCATCAAATTTTCAGAGGTGATGGCTCTCAACTCGATCCAGGATGTTTAGTGACATAGCGAGGTAAATAGAAGGGTATAGCCACAGGGGTCAGTTAGGGTATTAAATTACCGAGTACCATCATCCTACATTGATAGATTGAAAGGGGAATGGGGGGAGAGAAGAGCAAGGGCTACTCCAACTCAATAATGGGCGTCTCAAAATTGGCGTTCCTCACTTGTTGGGGCAGTCATTGGTGAGTGTGTTTATACAATACGTAATTACTCCAATATCACACTGTACTATAATGTATTACCAATTTTCGAATATAATTATGATTATTTATCTTCTTAGATGCTATATTTGGACGTCTCCTGAAGAAGCAGCGTTGGCCGCGAAACTGTTGAGGCCAAACGTCCTCTAATACATCACTGTGCCTTCAATACACATGTGGGCTGTATTTTTTTTGATTTTCATGTATGTCCCTTGTTGCAACAATTCCTAAGTTGCCTTGTTGTACATTGTATATATTTTATCATTTTGTATCTTAATAAATTTGAATTTTATCTACTTCTATGTTCTAATTGGGTACCGCTATAGTAAATTAATTTCCCTTTGGGGGGCAGGGCTGAGTTGGAGTAGCCCTTGCTCTTCTCTCCCCCCATTCCCCTTTCAACATAGCGAGGTAAAAAAAGAGAGAGAAAACTGCATGTGAAGTACCGCCAGTGAAAAAACACACTGCGCTCTACTGTGTATCACTCACGAGACGTCAGGCAAAGGCAAGCATCAGCGTGTTTCCAGGTTCGCACGGCATGCGTTCCACGGAACCGGAAGTAGCGTCACTGGTTCTCTATACTGGAAATTACGTCGACGCGTTTCGCACCACCTCCAGGGCGTCATCAAGGACATCACTTATATTTCTTTATTCATTTATTGTTTTCACTAGCACTTTATTTACTCCCGGTGTGTTTTATAGTACACATAACACACAGTATCATATAGTATTTTCATTCCACTAGCGCTGTTATTATCGTTCAACATGCTCATAGTATATGACCACGTGAGGAAATTCCCTGCAGAATATAGGTGATTGTAAACATGTTCTGTTTACAATAGGTAATCATAGGGTTGTAATATCTCAAGAACTGGCTCTTGTATGACATCCCATGCAATGACTCACTATTTACTTTGTCTATCGAGTTTTTTTTTTAGGTTGTAAGCCTATTTGCATACATTTTCTAAGTTTTCTTAAAGAGAACCAGTCACAGTTGGCCAAAAGCAAGAATCGGAATATTCAGTCTCAAGGTATATTCTACTGTACAGGCTCAGTTCTGATTTTGTGAATCAGGGGTCAGAGGTCACCTAACGTTTGACAATTCTTGTCCTGTCTGACCAAACACACTGGGGTTGATTTACTAAAGGAGTAGAAAATGTTTACTTAGCCCGGTGAACTCTCCCTTTAAATACCCAATCATGAGCAAAGGAATGTGAAAAAAATAACAGGATATTGCTTTTCATATGATTAGTAGGTCTGCTCTATAGTAATCTGAACACCTAGATTCTTGTATAAGCCTATTTGTGGTTCTCATTAAAGTTGAACTTTGGGATAGGCAAATTTTGTCTTAATCAATGGTTTTCAACCTTATGGGGTTCAAGGCCCCATTAAACAATTTTGGTTTAATGTCTCCCTAAGAAATCAATGGTGAAATCTGATTGGTTAAGGTTCTCTGTGTATTTCCAATTCTCATTTTACTGTAATGTAAAGTCCATAGAGCAGTCATTTTTGTACAGTGACCTGTCTTATGAATGCACACAATCAATCAAAATAGGCACAAAATTGCAACTATGTCAAGCTAGGTATCAATATAAGAGAAGCGATCACTGAGGCAACACAGAGCCTGGCAGACAGCAGAGAAAGGTTTTCAGGATGAAGGCAGTGTATAGCTCCAGCAATATGTAGCACCCTCCCAATTAGGTGGTAGAATTAGGTGAATTTAGTTATGGCTCACTGTATCCAGTGAAGCTGCCGTTTGTTGTTAGGCAAATTTAGTACTGGCTCACTGTAACTAGTGTGGCTGTGTTGATTATTTGGGTCTATTCAGTGTTTCACTAGCTGCAGGTTTGATTACTTTCTCTGTTTTCTGAAGAACCGTGGTTGTTCTGGAATATAGGTGTGGAGCAAGGCAAATGGGCAGCAGGAATATGTATACAGGCCTTGTCAATCCCTGGGAGGGTGTCCCAGATGGGTGCTGGGGGACTGTATAAATACTTTAAGACACAGAGCTTTCAGGTCTTTTATCCTGGAAGGAGACCACAGTGGGGCTGCCTGCCCCCTTGAGCCATCCTGCCATGTGCCTGTGGGGTGCTGAGGCCTCAGGGGGGCAACCCGAGGGCCTTTTTTGCTGGAAGCTGCAGAAAGCTGACTGAGGGGCTAGTGTAATATCACAAGGAGAAGGTGTTGCATGGATGATGGAACCAACTTTCCAGGGACATTTGTGAGTACAGACTGCTGAGAAAGATCTTAGAGACTGTGAGCTGTTGACCCTCTGGTGCTAGAGAGTCAGCTGTAAGTTTGAAAAAAAGGGGATATCGGCTGGTGTCCTGAAAAGCTTAGTCCATTTAGTTCTTTGTGAAGGGACTCTGCTCTAATTGCTCAGAGAGGAAGCTTTTGTGCCCTTAGCTACTACTACAAAGCCAAATCCAATGACCGCTTTTACAAGGACTTTGCTTACAGTTCTACAGATAGATGTCTAGTGTCCTCACTTTGTACACAGTTTTTTTTTGGAGTATCCCACTCAATCCTCTAACCCTATGCAAGTTACCCAGAAATAAAAACACCAAAAAGAACACCCCTGGACTGTTTATTAAGCCAAAGAATGACTGTGACTGTGTGCCTGGCTGCGGGCCAACAGTTGGGAAAAGGAACTCTGGGCAACGTTTTAGCGGCTCCTATGGTGGTAGCGCTACAGATAGATAATAAGAGCCCAGGAGGAGAATGTGAAAGTGAGTACATAGCCCAAGCTGGCATTTGGTGTGCACAAAGGGAATTTATATCTTTTGTGGCTATTGAGGAAAATATATAAATAAAAAATGTTGTGTCCAGAGCTCAGCTTTAAGTCTTTGAACTTGGATTTTGTACTTCAGTGTTAACACTCCCATAAAGCTTCACATGCTGGCCAACCACATGCAGACCAGGCACAGGCAGAATGAGTGTAGTCCGCAGCTTGCTGTTTACTTCAGCAAAGGCCTGTGATCAGTGGCGGCCCATCCATAGGGGGCGCACCGGAAGTGACGTCAGAAGCTCCGTGGAACGCACGGCCCGAGCAAAGCTGGTAAGTAAGGCTGTGAAATAGGTGAACTGCAAGCGCCATGCTTGCCGCTCGCAGTCCACTCAGCTGTGTTAGGAAAGAGAATGACTATTAGCTTTCCTAACACTGAACCGCCTCTCCGCCAATCAGGTGCTTGGGTCTGTTACCTTTCACCTGATTGGCTGAAACGACAGGTGCCGCTATTGGACGCCTATCAGGAGGCAGGAGACGCATGAAGGACCCCACTCGTCGCCGTCACCCACTGCCCCACAGACACAAGGTAAGTGCCGGGCAGATGGTGATCGGGCGGAGGGCACACTGGCAGCATTTAATGGGCACACTGACAACATTTGATGGGCATACTGGAAGTGTTTGATGGACACACTGGCAGCATATGATGGGCAGTTGGGCACACTGGCAGTGTTTGATGGGCACACTGGCAGCATATGATGGGCAGTTGGGCACACTGGCAGCATATGATGGGCACACTGGCAGCATATGATGGGCACACTGGCAGCATTTGATGGGCACAGTGGCAGCATCTGGCACAGTATCTGCGTTTGATGACACAGTGGCTGTGTTTGATGGCACAGTGACTGCAATTGATGGCACAGTGCCTGCGTTTGATGGGCACAGTGGCTGCGTTTGATGGCACAGTGGCTGCGTTTGATGGGCACAGTGGCTGCAATTGATGTTTTTTTTTTTCAAAATGTATTCAGTTTGTTTGCGCCCCCCAAAAAAAATTTGGAGCACCAGCTGCCACTACTTGTGATGCTTTACAAATCTATAGGACTGAGCCACACACCTATCTGATTTCCTGTAGACATATTCTGTTAGCAAAATTTACCAATAACTACAGTATATAGTGTGAGGGTTTACATGACTCTATGTCAATAGAATAGAATGTTTATTTTTTTTAGCGTTACACTATTGAGAACTAAAAAATAATTTTTTTCCTTTGAATTTTAACTGGAAATATGAAATACAGCACATGGATAATTCATATTTAACCACTTGAGCTCTGGAAAATTTTACCCCCTTCATGACCAGGCCATTTTTTGCTATTCAGCACTTTGCTAATTTAACCGGTAATTGCGCATTTTTATAATTTTTTTCACACAAATAAAGCTCTCTTTTGGTGGTATTTCATCACCACTGAGTTTTTTATTTTTTGCGATGTAAACGAAAAAGGACCCAAACTTTTGAAAAAAACACAATATTTTCTACTTTTTGCTATAAAACATATCCAATAAAAAAAAATCTCAGAGGACACAATAATAGCTCCAGCATTGTTGTTAGTGGCTACAATAATAACCCCCAGCCATAGGTGCGCACAGCCTATTGCATTAGGGTGTGCACCCCAAAGCTCAAACACATGTGTGTGTATATATACCGACAATGTCAGTAGAGCAGCAGATAGTGTCATTAGGGCAGAGACTGGTGTGAGTAGGCTAGTGGATGGTGTCAGTAGTTTTTAATTGTATTATTTTATTTTTTACAACTTTCTTTTTTTAAATATTGTTTTTACAATTTTTTTTTTGGAGCTCCGTTAGGAGGCTTTGGTGAAATATCAGGAGTCTAAATGGGGGGGGGGGGATCTGTGCCACACAGAGTGATTAGGTGCGCACACCTATGCCCCCAACATGGTTTCAGTGGTTGCGATAATAACCCCCAGCATTGGTGTCAGTGACTGCAATAATTATTATTATTACAGGCAGTCTCCGAGTTATGAACATCCGACTTGGGAACGACTTCTACTTACGAACGGGAGGCGGCGTGACATCGGAAAACGCTGGAAAAACGCCATCTGCGCATGTGCGGCTACTTGACAGAACATCGGAAAACGGCGTCTCTGACGTTCTGCGCATGCGCTTCCGACTTACGAACATATTCGACTTAAGAACAAACCGGCAGTCCCTAACCCGTTTCTAACTCGAGGACTGCCTGTATACAGGATTTATACAGCACCGACAGTTTGCGCAGTGCTTTACAACAGTAGGGCAGACAGTACAATTACAATACCATTCAATACAGGAAGAATCAGAGGGCCCTGCTCCTTAGAGCTTACAATCTAGGAGCAATAATAATCCTCAGCCGTGGTATCACTGGCAGGGAGTGGTGCAAGGCATGTTTTAGTGCATCACACATACTAAACGTCAGCTGGTTCAGCAGGAACTAGCCAACTTTTTGTGTACTGCTGTCTGCGCAACAGATGCCGGAGTGACAACCAGCTTCTGTCAAACGGTGTTGCTAGAAAAGCAGCATTCAATCAGTGCTTGCAGCGAATGGATGCAAGCGCTGAACATTGTATTCTGGCAGGGAGGAATCCCCGCTGTTAAGCCTCGTACATACGATCGCATTTTCCGCAGACAAAACCTCGGACTTTTGTCCGAAGGCGTGTGCCTGGATTTTGTCGGCAAGGAATTGTCGGCCAACAAACATGAACATAGTAATGTACTACGTGGTTTTTCAGCCCTTTAGCGACACCCTTTGGGCTCCTTCTGCTAATTTCGTGTTAGTAGAAGTGTTGATTCACGCTTTTCATTTCACACTTTTCATTTAGCCCTTTTCATTTAGCGCTTTTAATTTTGCGCTTTTCATTTCGTGCTTTTCAGTTCTTTTGTGAACGGCCGTTCGTCAACTAGACATGTCGCTGAATCGGAAGAGATAACGTGTTATTAATTATTGGCCATGGAGTTATTGCTTTGACCCAAGTCCAGTCCAGGAACAGGAGGAGGAGGATTTCTTGGACCAAAAATTGGTTGTTTACTTAATCATGACCAATTATGTCATATGCCTTTGCTGCGGGAGCTCCAGGAGAATAATCCAGATGATTTTCTGAATTATCTCCGGATGACGGACCCCTGCTTTCACCAACTCTTGGCATTGTTGACCCCTATATTAAGAAGCATGGCACATGCATGAGGCTTTTATTTTATTTTTTTTGGTTGAATAATGATTTGATTTGGTATATTTTCTATATTTTTGGATGCATAGAATGCACTTTTTGGTTAAGTTCTATTGGCAGATAGCATGTCTAATTTTATTTGTTTTATTTTTTTAATGCACAATAAAAACAATTGTATAGAATAATACTTGGCTATGTGTAAACAAAAATACAATGTAAAATTAACAAGGGACACCAACATAGTATCTTTAATCTTAAAAACTACGGGATAATGGTGTTGTGGTAATTTGCCCCAAAAAAAAAAAAAAAAAGCATAATATTATTCTTGATATCACTAGATAAAAAATCCTTTGGAAATTAGTTTGCAATAATCCATCAGTATCACCAGCAAAGCAGCTTCATTATTATCCCATTAAAGAAGAAGAGAATGTATGCTGCATTTGGAGATTTCATAATTTGCCATGTCACGAATGTTAATTCTCCATTACGAACGCTAGTTTACAAGACTCACTTCTGGCTTGTTCTTGCTTCCGAGCATACGTGTTTGTACTTTGGACTTTTGTCTGACGGACTTGTGTACACGCACTCAGAAAATCCGAAAACAGACATTTGTCCACGGAAAATTTTAAAGCCTGCCATCCAACATTTGTCCGTGGAAAAGCTGAAAACAATTGTCCGATGGAGCGTACAAACGGTCGGATTTTCCGCCAACAGCCTGTCATCACACAATTCCCGTCGGAAAATCCGATCGTGTGTAGGTAGCTTTAGAAAACAATAAGCGCAGCGAGTGAGAACCCTGCATCACACATTGTTGTGTTGATGTGGAGATCTGTCAGATTTTCTTCATTGAACTTGCTGGTTGACACAATGAGAAACAATTTCATGAAAACTAGATGAGAGTCATTAATTAATGGATGTGCATGGATCATTTTTGGAGCGTAAGGATATTGTTTAATATCCCTTAAAAGCTGTACATTTATGATATATACTGTGTATGTGTATATGTATATATATATATATATTTGCACAGTTAGCTATACAGGTTATATAGTGCTGCTGCAAATAAAGTAAATGACTTGTGTGTGTGCTGTCAGCGATCACAGATCAGATGGGAGGGGGAAGTGACAGTTCAGACACATTATTAAGATGTTGGTCCTGAACATACAGTCAGTAGGGGACAGAAACATACATGTGATGACCCTTGCTCTGTACATAGATATAGGATGAATATACAGTAGATCAGTGACAGATCGGAGTGTAGACACCGATCAGTCTCGATCCCGATGACCTGACTCATTCATGTCTGTGTCACAGGGACTTCCCTTCCTCAGTCCCTCCCTCCCTCCTCTGCAGGGACTGATAGCACAGCCTCCGTGCACGAACTGTCAGATCTCATCTCCCCCAGGATGGATGACAACTCCTGCTGGACTCTATAGAGGAGAGCTCACCCAGCAGCACCCATGGATTATACTATGGAAGACAATACCTCCCTGTGGATTAATGCTACCCTAGCAGAACACATCCATGGGGTAAGTACACACAGACATCTCTCCAATCCTATATAGAGCTATGACTTCTACATCTGCAGTCATCACTCATAGAGATGATTTATTTCCAGACTATTTCTAAAAGAAATTTTAAAAATACACTTTTTTTAAATTTATTACACTGCTGACAATTTACATACACTACATTCAAATCAGGCTCTGAACTTAAAATCTTAAGTTCCTTTCTTACATTCTAGTGCCAAGTTTAATATCTTAATAACTCCCAGCATGTCCTGGAGTGTGGGAAGAAACCCATGCAAGCACAAGGAGGACATGCAAACTCCATGCAGATAGTGTCCTGACCGGGATTTGAACTAAGGACCCCAGTGCTGCAATGCTAATCACCTTTTTTAGGTTATTACATTTCTTATATTTACTGACATTTGTAGTTTAGACATAACAGTCACTACCATTCTTAGTTTAGACAATTACAGTCACTACTATTCTGAGTTTAGACAATAACAGTCACTACTATTCTGAACCCAGCCTATCATTTATACGGATCTGCGTCAAAGCTCATGCATGTACACGTATAGGATTGAGAAAAAGATCATGACAATTTTTACACATTAAAAAAGGGGATCTATTTACTGATCATCTACAAAGTAACTTTTGTTCCTTGCCTAAAGATCAGTAACATTTTTATGGCTGTGTGAATGGAGCAAAAATATGCCCAATGTAAAATTCCTGGCGGTTTCCCACATCCAAAGTGCTGCAGATGGGGCGCACGGAAGCATTACCGTTTACAGCTATTCACTTCTATGGTCCCATCTGTAGCACCTCTACCAGAAAAAACACCAGGGATTATACACTAGACATATTCTATGCCTGCAAATGTCTGTGTACATTAGACCTTTAACTAAAACATCACTTGTTCTGATGGGTTGTACTGGTGATGTAGATCAGGGGTCTGCAAACTTTCTAAGTGCCAGTTTACTGTCCTTTAGGCTTTAGGGGGCTGCACTGTGGCTATTGGAAGCAGAAAATGCCCTGGCATCAGTGCCCCATCATTGGTTTTATTGGGAGTAGTAGTCCCCCATTGTTCATATCAGTGAAAAGAATAGTGCCCCACTGATGGTGTCCGTAGGGGGAATGGTGTCCCTTCATTGGCATCAGTTGGTGAAATAGCGCCCCAAGGGCCAGATAAAGGCAAGCAAAGGGCCACATCTGGCCCTTGGGCAACAGTTTGGAGACCACTGATGTAGATCATTTGGCCCAGATGTCACAATGGGGTGTATCTACTACAGGAGTAGAGGATTTTGACATAGTACATTGTATATATTCATGTTTCAGAGTGAATGGTGGCAAATACGGTTGAAGCTATGATCAGTTACATTGTCTAATAAGGACTCCCCATGTAAGTTTAGGATTTTGGATGATAGGTGCATATTTTACCTTGTTTGACCCATCCACAATTGCTGATGATCCACTCTGTTCTCAGCAATGGAAGTCAGACTATTTTTTTTTATCTCAGTTTATTGCCTGATATGTAGACATATCTTATCTGTTTGACAAGAACAAAGCAAAGGTGAAGCTGTGTTTCCTTTCACTAAGGCACTAAATGGATGTTTCTAGTACTGTACATGATCGTGCATCAGGCTTCACCGATATAAGGCCGACTATAGACGGCTTGAACCGGACAAGATTTGATCCATGTAAGTGCAGGTTAATTGTACCCAAGCCAATTCATCCATCGACTTGGGTAGAAGCAGCATGTGGGATTTTTAGGATGCAATAATAATCACCGTGTTCTTCCAGAAGGGACAGCTTCCTCCACCAAACCCCCCCCCCCCCCCCCCCCCCGCAACGGGAGAACACAATAGCTACACGGCGGGATTCCCCCATCAGCACTGACTGTGTTGCCGGAGGAATCAAACGATTTTCTTTTCTGCAACACGTGGCTCCAGGAAAAAAAATTGCTTCTGTGGCCTGCCTAACAGTCGCTTTATAAAGTAAAAATACACTCGCTCCCTAAGTGAATAGTTTCCACTCATTTAGTTCATCAGCCCAGTGACTCCAGTCCAAATTTTAACACTTTTCCTGAAAATAATTCTATGCCCAGATTGGTTGTGCTGTTGATGTAGCTGATTTTATACAGATGTTTTAGTGTGGTTGTTTTTCTAGCCGATTCACACCACAGAAACGCAATCTGGATGGTGTGTTTTCAATGCATTTTTTCACTGCTTTTTTTCCAGTTTCCTGTTGGTTTTTTTTGTTGTTGTTGTTTCTGCTGTAATGAGTTTTTGATGCATTTAGATGCGTTCCAGGGCATTCTGGTGCATTTTTGATGCGTTTTGCCATGTTCCAGTACAGTTTTGTGCTGAAAAAATGCTCTACTTTTTTTGCACACTGGAACACACTTGAACTGATGATACTGGTGTGAACTAGGTCATTGGAACCCATATCTACTGTCCCTGCATTTTTGATGCAGAAAAAAATGCACTGGGCGGCATCTGGTGTAAACTGGCCCTAAGGCTTGGTTCACACCTCCGACGGATGCGGCTCGCAGCAGGGGTCCGGTGCATCCCTGTTCTCTGTTTTAGGGATAGAATCAGGGCCACATTTTTGCCTGAATTCGGCCCTGAAACTGAGCCAAGGACGCACGGGACCCCTGTGCAAGCCGCTCCTCCGCCGCCGCAACAGAGATATGTGATATAGAGAGCCGTTCACAATCTCCTGTCCTGCGAATTGGATGCGGGGAAAGCCACATCCAATTCGCATAGGTGTGAACCCAGCCTCAAGGAGTAGAGACTGTCTACCTAGAAAAGTGAAAGTTCAGTTGATTTGCTAAAGTTGCAGAGACTGTACCCAGCAAAGAGCAAAAACAGAAGAGTGTTCAGTTGGCTTACCAAAGGAGTAGAAACTGTCTACCTAGCATAGCAAATGTTCAGTTGGCTTACCAAAGGAGTAGAGACTGTCTACCTAGCAAAGCAAATGTTCTGTTGGCTTACCAAAGGAGTAGAGATTGTCTACCCAGCAAAGTGAATGTTTATTTGATTTACTGTAAACCCGCCTTTTTCAACCAGGGTGCCCAGGTACCCTGAATTGCCTTGAGGCTTCTTCAGGGGTGCCTTGGCAAAATGCCTAAAAATAATTAAAAATTATAAACAAGCCAGCAGGTAGATAAAGCTTGCCTTTGTTAGGATGCCTGCCTGGCATCTTAACAACCAATGACATCATCAGTTAATAATGAGGTTGTCTGTTGCTTCCACAACATCCTTGTTTGACCCTCCTGTGCCCCTCTCCCTCAGCACTGGGGTGACATTAGCTGACGGATGGAGAGAAATTGAGGGAGAAGAGAAACATTGGAATACTAGTCAGTACCAGTGTGCAAAAGTGTATTTGCTTTGGAAGAATAAATCACCTCTAACATTGGGTTTCCTACCTGTGTGGATGTAGCTGCATTATGTAAAGCTATTAGTATAGTTTATTTTTATTTTTTTTTTTAGACTGGGGTGCCTCGAGACTGTCCATAATTTTAAAGGGTGCCTTAGGATTGTCTATAATTTTAAAGGGTGTTTTAAAGTGGATTTCCACGTAAAAGTGGAACTTTCGCTTTAAGCACTCCTCACCCCCTGACATACCACATTTGGCATGTCATTTTTTTTTTGGGGGGGGGGTACTTAGTATATAGTGGAACTTCCTGTCCCACTTCCTTCTTCCTGCTCTTGACCACCTAGGCGACTCCTCCTCTCCCCCTAGGTGGCCCCTCCCTGCCAGCAATCTTCTGGGACAGGTCCCAGAAGATTGCCTGGCCACTAGCAGAGTGCAGCTTGACTCGCGCATGCACAGTGCGTGCCCGGCCGTGAATCCGAAAGCTGCCACGGCCGGGTGCCCACAGTGGCTATGATGGCGCCGGTGGAGTGGAGGGGGAGAGGAGCGAGGCTCCGGGCAGCCGCATCGCTGGATCGTGGGACAGGTGAGCGTCTGTTTATTAAAAGTCAGCAGCTACACTATTTGTAGCTGCTGACTTTTAATAAACTAAAAAATGGGTGGAACTCCGCTTTAAGATTGTCTATAATTTTAAAGGGTGCCTCAACTGAAAAAAGGTTGAGAAACAATGCTGTAAATAATGTCTACTCAACAAAGGTAATGTTCAGTTGATTTATGGAGGAGTAGAGATGGCCCACCTAGCAAAGTGAATGTTCAGTTGATTTACTAAAGGAGTAGGAGTTGTCTTCCTAACAAAATAAATGTTAGTTGACTTAAAACGGTAAAATCTGTCTACTTACCAAATTGAACGTTCATTTGATTTACTAAAGCTGTTCAGTTGATTATGGAGGAGTAGAGATTGCCCACTTAGCAAAGTGAATGTTCAGTTGATTTACTAAAGGAGTAGGTGTTGTCTTCCTAACAAAATAAATGTTAGTTGACTTAAAACAGTAAAAGCTGTCTACTTACCAAATTGAATGTTCAGTTGATTTACTAAAGCTGTTTATTTGTTTTATGGAGGAGTAGAGACTGCCCACCTAGCAAAGTGAACGTTCAATTGATTTACTAAAGGAGTAGGAGTTGTCTTCCTAACAAAGTAAGTGTTAGTTGACTTAAAACAGTAAAAGCTGTCTACTTACCAAATTGAATGTTCAGTTGATTTACTAAAGCTGTTCAGTTGATTTATGGAGGAGTAGAGACTGCCCACCTAGCAAAGTGAACGTTCAGTTGATTTACTAAAGGAGTAGGTGTTGTCTTCCTAACAAAATAAATGTTTGTTGACTTAAAACAGTAAAAGCTGTCTACTTACCAAATTGAATGTTCAGTTGAATGACTAAAGTATTAGAGACTGTCTACCTAGAAAAGCATTCAGTGATCTTAGTAAATAAAATAAAGCTGTATTCATGTCAGTCCTAGCAAAGATCCTGTTTTTTGCTGGGTGAGTATCCTCTATTACTTGAGAAAATCTTCCCCTGTGACCCTATAGTCACTCTGATCTCTGTGAATATTGATAACAATGCCATTAGCGATCATCTAATGAGATTGATTTTCCAACCTGTGAAGAATGTGTTCATCACATATCTGCTAGTTTAATGGTCAGTTTGTGATTATTGTGAAGGTTGGTAGGTTGGTTCTCGTATTGGGCAAAATGTCTATGGCCATCATTATTGTTGAGCTTAATCTGCTGAGTGTTTATAAAGTATATACGTGTGTTCATGAGTCTACTAAAGGCACAATGCAGTAAAATATTAAATGTGTGGTGTACTTTGTATGGTGTTGTCGTTTCATACCAGCTCCAGGCCGTACAAACTGAAAACATGTAAAGAAACAGAAGCCGAACTGTGCCAGAATAAAATGCCCCATGACTTTTTATATTGTGTTTCCAATTTGCCATCCAGCCAAGTTTACTCTAATGCTGGCCATACACTATAAGAAAAATCGGCCAAACCCATTTTCGAAAAACGAACATTCGGCCGTGAGCACAAACGATAGTGCCATCATGTAATGACCGATAAATCGCTCAGTGGACATAAATGAATGCATTTTTTGTTCGTTTTTTTACATATACCTAGTGCAGACAGTTTAGACGGGAAACACATTAACCTTTCAATTTATCGTTCGGAGAAAATGTCCAAACTTTTTTTTCGGCTCAAAAACTGTCTAAATGACTGAATTTTGGCCTTTTTTTTCGCATAGTGTATGGCCAGCATAAGTGTAGACTGGGTTCACATTTGTGTGTATGCATATTACCAGTGGCAGCCCCTCCATTAGGGGCGCTTGGGCGCCGCCCCCCCCAACCATGCATCCGGCCCCCTGATCCACATGCAGGGTGCCAGACGCATGGATTTCAATGGGGGGGGGGGGAGGTTGAAGCATGTGATTAGAGCCAAAGGCTCTAATAGGCTTCAAAAAAGGGTGGACTCTGGGTGCAGAGCACTGTGTTTCCAAGCCCACCCAGTTGTGTGACAATAGCAAATGAATATTCGCTATTGCCACACTGATCCTCCTCCCGACCAATCAGGAAGCGAGTCTTGAGACCCGTCACTTGGTTGGCTGAAAGGACAGGCGATCCTATTGGGCACCTAAGAGGAGGAGGGAGGAGACGCATGCACGTGATGCAGAAGAGGAGGAGATGACACAGAAGCCGCCGCCCGTAGAAGCGCTGCCTGCTCACAACCTTGATGGGGTAAGTGCCGGGCTGGATGACTGATCGACCGAGGGGGGGGGGGTAGGGTTGCCACATCATCCCTTTAAAACCGAACACATATTATACAAGTTCTGTTGCTGATTAAGGTGGTAATTAAACTCTAATTTTTTTTTAGAGTAATTAAGTGCCTTATCTGCATTAAATTAGCCACAGAACCTGTGCAATTAATATGTGGTTGGTTTTAAAGGGATGAGGTGGCAACCCTAGAGGGGGGGTTTGTGCGGGTGCCCCGACCACCGACCGACCAACCTAGAGCGGGCAGGTCGGTGCCGCCAGTCGACGGGGGGGTTGTTTGCTGCCCCCCCAAGCCGCCATTGCATATTACATATTGTCGTACTGAAAAATCAGCTTCCAGTTTTTTTTTGTCAAAGCTTAAAGTACAACTAAAAGCATTTTTTTTTTTTTTTTTTTAGTTTTGGATAAAGTGGAGAGGAATTACAACCCCTGTCAGTTTTTATTGCTGACTGCACCCCTATTAAGGAGATGCACCCTCTCTATTTGTCTTGTTTACCATTATCATTGAAAGTGAAAGTAAAAGAAAATCCCACATTTTTGGGTTGTCCCCAGAAAAGTAACAGAGGTGAAATCTTCCATTTGGGACAAAGGGGGTCCCCAAGGAATTCCCTTAATTTGCATAGATTTCCTCTCACTTCCTGTCTCGCTATGGGACAGGAAGTGAAGGGAAATCTCTGAAATGGGACACAGATGGCGGAAAAAAAATCTGACAGGGGTTATAACCCTTCCTTGCTCTATCTGAAATGAAAAAAAAAAGTTTTGCCTATAGTTCTACTTTAAATTGAACAAGCTAAAGTTAGAAGCTGATTGGCTACCATACACAACTGCAACAGATTTTGCACTATCCAGTTTTATTAAATCAACCCCACTATCTTTTACTGCATTTGCCAAAATATTCATGAGTTAACCTTCAGGACCCCAGAACTAGCGGGGTGCCTGGAATTCAACTGCTATTTAGCATTGATTACCAGGTTCCCTTTATTATGATTAAAGCGGAACTGTAGGCAGGCAGCTATACACACAAGTGGAAAACACGTAAAGGAGCTGGTTTACCTGCCAAAGCATTTGTATTTTTGCCCATCCAGTTCTGAGATTTAAACAGCTCTGCCACAAAGCACAAAGCACAGCTCTGGTTGGTAGCTGGTTGGTAGTAGAGATGATCTTTCCCTGCTGCAATTCAGTAACACATACAGGTCTTTTCCCCATCCTGTGACTAGCCAGTGAAAGGAGAAGAGTACAACGATCTGCTACTCTACTCTCTTCTTCTAACAGCATGCTCCAGTGTGAGCTCTGCTGTAGAATAACAGCAAGAGGCTCATGCCAAATCAAATCCAGGCACTTATGTTGTTTTCATAAATATATATGTATTTATTGATATATTAGGACCTGCATTAATTTGTGCCTTTTATATCTGAGATAAGCTTTAAAGTGTTTGTAAAGGCGGACTTTTTTTTTTACCTTAGTGCATTCTATGCAGTAAAGCAAAAAAATGTTTGCATGCAGCATCCCCAGCAGCCCCCCTAAATACATACCATATGGGTGCAGCTTAATGCATTAGGGTGTGAACCCCAAAGCTCAAACATACATGGGTATAAATACATATAAATAAATCTAAAAAAAAGACATAGACATAGGACACGCCCCCTGCCACACCCCTTAAAGAATTAACCAAAAAAAAGGTTAATTAAATCCACAAGGACTTTTTTTTACCGCTAATTTTCCTTTATATTGGCTTTAACCACTTGACAACTGGGCACTTAAACCCCCTTCCTAACCAGACCAATTTTCAGCTTTCTGTGCTCTCACATTTTGAATGACAATTACTCAGTCATGCAACACTGTACCTATATAACATTTTTGTTCTTTTTTTTCACACAAATAGAGCTTTCTTTTGGTGGTATTTAATCACCACTGGGTTCTTTATTTTTTGCGCTATAAAAGAAAAAAGACCGAAAAATCTGTAAAAAAATGCATTTTTCTTAATTTCTGTTATAAAATTTTGCAAATTAGTAATTTTTCTTCATATATTTTGGCAAAAATTTATACCGCTACTTATCTTTGGTAAAAATAACCCAAATCGGTGGATATTATTTGGTCTTTGTAAAAGTTATAGAGTCCAAAAGCTATGGTGCCAATATCTGAAAATTAATCACACCTGAAGTACTGACGGCCTGTCTAATTTCTTGAGGCACTAACATGCCAGAAAAGTGCAAATACCCACCAAATGACCCCTTTTTGGAAAGAAGACATTCCAAGGTATTTAGAAAGATGCATGGTGAGTTTTTTGAAGTTGTAATTTTTTCCCACAATTCTTTGCAAAATCAATTTTTTTTTTTTACTTTTTTTTTTCACAAAATTGACATATTAGCAGGTTATTTCTCACACACAGCATATGCATACCACAAATTACACCCCAAAACACATTCTGCTATTACTCCTGAGTACGGTGATACCACATGTGTGAGTCTTTTACACAGCGTGGCCACATACAGAGGCCCAACATACACGGAGCACCTTCAGGCGTTCTGGAGCTCCCAGGCCAATTCTGTCATTTCTCTCCTACATGTAAAAATCATCATTTATTAGCTAGAAAATTACATAGAATCCCAAAACATTATATATGTTATTTTAGCAAAGACCCTGGAAAATACAATGGTGGTCATTGCAACTTTTTATCTCGCATGGTATTTGCGCAGCAATTTTTTTAACACTTTTTTTTGTAAAAAAAAACTGTTTTGTGCTTTAAAAAAAACAAAACAGTAAAGTTAGCCCAATGTTTTTGCATAATGTGAAAGATGAAGTTACGCCGAGTAAATAGATACCCAACCTGTCACCTTTCAAAATTGCACGCGCTTGTGGAATGGCGCCAAACTTCGCTACTCAAAAATGCCCATAGGCAACGCTTTTAAATTTTTTACTGGTTACATGTTTTGAGTTACAGAGGAGGTCTAGGGCCAAAATTATTGCTCTCGCTCTACCGATCGCAGCGATACCTCACATGTGTGGTTTGAACACCGTTTTCATATGTGGGCGGGACTTACGTATGCGTTCGCTTCTGCATGCGAGCACACGGAGACAGGGGCGCTTTAAAATTTTTTTTTTTTTTATTGTTCATTTTACTTTATTTATTTTAGTTTGATGCTTTTTTCCAAAAAAAATTTTTTTGACCACGTTTATTCCTATTACAAGGAATGTAAACATCCCTTGTAATAGGAGTATGGCATGAAAGGTCCTCTTTACAGTGAGATATGGGGTCAATAAGACCCCACATCTCACCTCTAGGTTGGGAAGCCTGAAATAAAAAAAAAAAAGATCCTGGCTTCGATCATAGCGGTGAATCGGTAGAAGCACCTGAGGGCGGCGGGAGGGGGGGTCATCCCCTCTCGCCTCCCGTAAGAACGATCAAGCAGTGGAACAGCCGCTATGATCGTATGCCTGTAGCTGCACCCATCATTTAGATATCCCCGCACAAAGTCAAGGACGTTGTATGACAGCTGGCGGGCGGGAAGTGGTTAAAACGCATTTTTTTCTTTTAACACAAAGTTGTCCATTTATACAATATTTCTAACACATAGCATGTACATACCAAAAATTACACCCCAAAATAGATTCTCCTACTCCTCCTGAGTACGGCGATACCACATGTGTCAGACATGTTCCACAGCCTGGCCACATACAGAGGCCGAGTATAGCCGAGTATGGCAGAGCATGGCAGAGCATGGCTCGGTATGGCTGAGTATGGCTCGGTATGGCTGGGAATGGCTGGGTATGGCTGGGTATGGCTGAGTATGGCTGGGTATTGCAGGGTATGGCTGAGTATGGCGGGGTATTGCAGTGTACTGCGGGGTATTTCAGAGTACTGTGGGGTATTGGAGAGTATTGCAGGTTATTGCAGAGTATTGTGGGGTATTGCAGGGTATTGCAGAGTACTGCAGGGTATTGCAGAGTACTGCGGGGTATTGCAGGGTATTGCGGGGTATTGCAGTGTACTGCGGGGTATTGCAGAGTGCTGCGGGGTATTGCAGAGTACTGCGGGGTATTGCAGAGTATTGCAGGGTATTGCAGTGTACTGTGGGGTATTGCAGAGTACTGCGGGGTATTGGAGAGTATTGCGGGGTATTGCAGAGTATTGCGGGGTATTGCAGAGTACTGCAGGGTATTGCAGGGTATTGCAGAGTATTGTGGGGGTATTGCAGAGTATTGTGGGGCATTGCAGAGTATTGTGGGGCATTGCAGAGTATTGCGGGGTATTGCAGAGTTCTGCGGGGTATTGCGGGGTATTGCAGAGTATTGTGGGGTATTGCAGAGTATTGTGGGGGTATTGCAGAGTATTGTGGGGCATTGCAGAGTATTGCACAGCATTGCAGAGCATTATGGATGGCTGAGCATGGATGGATGGATGGCTGGATGTCACTGTGCAGCGCTGTGGGCACTACACATCCAGCCCACAGCGCTGCAGCCATCCATCCATCCCCCTCTCCGCTCACAGTGTACCGATCGGTACACAGGAGGGGAGGAGAGGAACCGGCATCATCAAAGGACGCCGGTCTGTTTGACGGAGCGATCACATGGTAAACGGCCGCGATCAGCGGCCATTTACCGGGATCCGTGATGCGCCGGGTCCCCTGGACCCGGCGGTCACGGATGTGTTCGGGTGCGCACCCCAGGGGGCGCGCGAGAGGGGAATTCTGGGAGGACGTCATAGTACGCCCTCCCAGAGTTATCCAACCGCCCTGCAGCCGTCATTCGGCTATGGGCCGGTTGGTAGGTGGTTAAAAATGTACAAATGCAGCAATTTAGAAATTGGATGAAAGGTTTAGCAATGGGAAACACTTTTTGAAACATAAAAAGTACATTTTATATACAACTATATAGATCAGACCAAAATGAGGGACAAATGAGGGGGAATGAGGAACAGAGGGACATTGCTCCAAATCAGGGACAGTCCCTCCAAATCAGGGACAGTTGGGAGCTATGTGTCAGTAGAGCAGAGATTGGTGTCAGTAGGGTAGTGGACGGTGTCAGTAGTTTTTTTATTCTTATTTGTGTATTATTTTCTACAATTTTATTTTTCAATCATTTTTTTAAAATGTCTTAGGAGCCCTGTTGGGGGGCTTTAGGGAAATATCAGCAGGGCGAATCTGCACCGCACATGCCTATGCCTGAGCCCAATCTCGATCCAGCGCTGTGCATGAGAGCCAAGGAGCCAAGGCTCTCCCAGGTATCTTGCTCCTTATTGGCTCAGATACAGCAGCAGGAGCCATTGGCTCCCACTGCTGTCAATCAAAGCCAGTGAGGAGTGAGAGGAGGTGGGGCTAAGCCCTGCTCTGTGTGTCTTATGGAGGCTCGCTATGGGGGCATTCAGCGGGGGGGGGGGTGGAGCCAGAAGTGCTAGCAGGGGACCTGAGAAGAGGAAGATCGAGGCTGCTCAGTGCAAAATCATTGCACAGAGCAGGTAAGTATAACATGTTTGTTATTTTAAGAAAAAAAAATAATCCAAGGCTTTACATTGACTGTAGCCTCCCTGGCAGTTTTCCCGAGTGTGGCTCGGGGTTAAAATTCAGGACCATTAGCGGTAACCCCGAGCCACACTCGGGATTACATCGCAGGATCCTGGTGTGGCTTTACTTACCTTGTCCCCGGGATCCTGCGATGTCCCCCGCTGTTGCTGCGGGCTCCGTCCTCCTCCGAAGCCTCTCCGTGCCAGGCTCCGTTCCCTGCGAGCGGCGCGACGCACGGGGGCAGAGCCTGGCGGCAAATTCAAAAAATTTTAAAATCATAACACATACAGTACTGTAATCTTACAGATTACAGTACTGTATGAAATCATTCACTTCCCTTTTGTCCCCAGTGCTTTGTCCGGTGCCCTGCATGCAGTTTTATATTATATATACTGTTCTTTCTGCCTGGAAACTGGAGATTGTCCATAGCAACCAAAAAGTGTCCCTTTATGTCAAAAGTGGCTTTAGACCAGCTAGAAAACAGCTATACTAAATTAGAACACTTGCAGAACTGAGCGATAGTGAATCGTGGGGAAATGTATTTTATTATTAATTTTTTTTTTTTTTTTTAATTATTTATTTTTATTTATTATATTATAATTTATGTTTTTGTGTTTCAAACTTTATCATACCCGGGATATCTACTAGACTCTTGTTTGGACAGATCTAAGTGTGTTATTGTTAAGAATTACAGACCTACAATATAAAACGCCAAATTTCCATGCAAAATAATTGTACCGCTTTCAGCACCTAAAATCCAAAATAATCATACTGCCAGGGAGGTTAGGGAAGGTGTTCTGTCTGTAATGCAGCAAACTTCCTAATAAATGGTGGCTTTGTGTCTGATCCACATATAATACAGACACAAACACCTAATAAGAGCTAGTTCAGCTTCCTCATTGGCACTGACATCGGTTGTGTCCTAAGGGGAAGTGATTTCACCTAAGTACTAAGTGGTGCGTTATTATTTATTTATAGGTCAGAGTTGTGTGCTTCATGCTGTTTTGTTAGGTTAATCATTTAAATAACCGCATTTTTTAGGGCAAAAGTTTGATTTGTCAGGTTTCACCTATCATTGTACAAAAGCACAGGGATTTTTGTATTTCATGCCTGAAATGACAATTTTAAAACATTTTACATAATCCAACCGCCCTCAGGCTCCATGAGCAGAACAGAAACAATCTGCTCAGCCACATATACCTGTTCATGTTAGTGGAGGCAGGGAAGAAGATGAAGTGAATATGTCTGGGGGAACAATAGCAATCATGTCAGCTTTTCTATCTAGCTGCTAATTACTGTTCCTCTAGACCAGGGATATGCAATTAGCGGACCTCCAGCTGTTGCAAAACTACAAGTCCCATCATGCCTCTGCCTCTGGGTGTCATGCTTGTCAGAGTCTTGCTATGCCTCATGGGACTTGTAGTTCTGCAACAGCGGGAGGTCCGCTAATTGCATATCCCTGATCTAGACAGTGGCTGGGGTGGGGGCCTTCCATAAACATTTGATCGTCACTGGATTTGTCTGAAAATAGATAGATTGTGCAACTTTCAAGTGATGTCTATGGGCAGCTTTAAGGTTGTCTTGGCGAAAAGCTTTTCACCAGAACAGAAAGTGAGGGGAAATCTTTCCAACAGAGCCCCAGATCGCAGTAAAACCACACAGGGGTTTTAAATCGTCTCCACACTACCCCCCCAAAGAAAGGTTGGGTTATAAATTCATAACTTGTGCCCAGATCATGCTCACTAGTGTTCGCACTATATTAATAAAATATTAATATTTAATACTTTTATATTACTTTTATACTTTTATATTAGTAGTTCCCTTCACTTGAACTAAGCTTGAGCTTGGGCCAAGCACAACCCCTGAAAAACAACCCCACAGCATAATCCCCCTCCACCAAATGATTTGGACCAGTGCACAAAACAAGGTCCATAAAGACCTTGATGAGCGAGTTTGGGGTGGAGGAACTTGACTGGCCTGCATTCAACCCAATAGAACACCTTTGGGATGAATTAGAGCGGAGACTGCGAGCCAGGACTACTCGTCCACATCAGTGCCTGACCTCACAAATGCGCTTCTGGAAGAATAGTCAAACATTCCCATAGACACACTTCTAAACCTCGTGGACAGACTTCCCAGTAGAGTTGAAGCTGTTATAGCTGAAAAGGGTGGGCCAACTCAATATTGAACCCTACAGACTAAGACTGGGATGCCATTGAACTTCATGTGCGTGTAAAGGCAGGCGTCACAATACTTTTGGTAATATAATGTATTTCAATCTGAACTCCCCTTGGCCGGCTTTTGTCAGTAACCCTTCCTCGATGTATTTTCTACATCTAAAGCATGGGAGAGCTATGGATTACTTTCTAAATTGTAAGTTGCCATTTTACAGCTTTGAATGCACTCTGACACACCGATCCACTGCGCTAGGTTACAGCTGTTCTTCAATTACTTTGTATTGTCAGTATACAGCTATTTTTTTTTTTTTGACCAAATGATCAATTCACAAAGGTAGTACACAAGGATAGGTATACTTATTTTAAAATAAGTAAGAGTCATCTTCAGTTGAGTCCAATGAGATTTGAAGTCACATTGCTTAGACAGCATTATACTTGTGTTAAAGCTTTGTGAACCGAGTCTTATGTCTCGTTGCTTTAACTGTTTTCTCTTTCCTCTGTTACCCTTCAAAAGCTTCTAACATTTTGTTGATAAACTCAATAAAAAAATGATATACAAAGAAACTAGTGGATGATTTAGACCAGGGGTCTCAAAACTTTTCAAACAAAGGGCCAGTTTATTGTCCTTCAGACTTTAGGAGGGCCAGATTGTGGCCAGCGGGGGGCAGAAAATGTCTTGGGCCCAGCACCAGTGAGAAAAAACATGGCCTTGAAGTTGGTGGTCAGTAGGAGAAGTACCCCTATTAGCAGGAGGAATAGTATCCCATCATTGGTATCAGCGGAAGAAATAGTGCCCCCTTGTTGGTGTCAGTGGGAGGAATAGTGCCTCAAATCGGTGGAAGGAATAGTGCCCCAAAGGGCGGATAAAGGCTAGCAAAGGGCCACAGTTTGGAGACCCCTGATTTAGAATGCTTCCATGTTATAGGAGGACTGCCCCTTTGACAACAGCACCCAGCTGGTTAGGAAGTGTGTTACTATATCAAGCATACTAAGTATGATATATTTTAAACAAGCAGTAACAGTACTTTAACCACTTGATGTCCACAGGTATTTTAAAAACGTGACATCCGCAGGCCGTTTATAAAACCCCCCCCCCCATTCCCTGATGCACCACCCCTGTCCCCATTTCAGAGTGCCAAGGGGAACAAGCGTTCAAACATGTAAATCATAATAAAGTAAATGTATCCCCACAAAAATATGAAAGCAACCCTGTTGCCCCACATACACGTACAGGTGCAATCATGCATTTAGAACATGTACACAGGTATTGCACAACACATGTTAGGTGTCACTGTTAACGCCAAAGTGAGAACATTCATTTTAGGGCCATCATTCACTGTTAACACCAAATTGATAACCGATAAAGGCTTTTAAAGCATTAACTATTTTTTAGCCATCTCATGGGCATGTGCTGTTTTAGGGCTTGACATGTTTGGTATTTATTTTACTTGACAGAACCCCACCTTTTATATTTTACCAGACGCTAGGTATTATATTGTGTTTGTATGCATTAATATTCGTTTTAGTGTTTTTTTTTTCCCTCAAAATATATATATGATAAAACAGTTATAAACAGGGCTGCTGTTAGAAATCATGAGGCCCCATACAGCCTAACCTGTAAGCCCCTCCCCCATTACCACCCTGGGTGGGTGTGTGGGTGCGGGTGTATGGCTTCACACACGGCTCTAGACATATGAACAGACCCCTCATTCACACTGCCAGAGTACCTGTATGAATGAGCCTTAAATTATGTTTTTTATTATTTTTTACAATTTTTTTTAATTTTTACATTTTTTTAACAGCCCCATGAGGGGGGAAGCATTTTTGAAATATCTGGGGTTTTAAACACTCTTGATTTCTCACATTTGAAACAGAGAAGGATTGATGACATAAATCCTCCATCCTCGCTCTGCAGCCTCAGCTGCACTGCAAAATGAATGAACAGAAAGGGCTCTGTACAGAGGCTTCCTGTTCATTCACAAATGTAAGCATTGTAAACACAGTTTTCTATGCTTCAGTTATGAATACAGGAGTGATTGATAGCTACTGAACAGTGATTTCCACCATAAAGTTGCCCCCCCCCCCCCCCCCCATTTGAACTGTATGGTGCAGAAACAGGAGGGCAGGTGCTACCCCTTTATTGGCATTGGTTATAAATGCCATCATTTTATTCTACAGGGCCTCTGCTTTCAAAAAAATATCTAATATTCGGTTTTAAGTAATTCTATAGCAACAAAGGCGAGGCCTTGAGGCGATTCAGTTCGCATTTGCAGCGCTATACAAATCATTCATTCATTCATTCAAAGTGCAGAATTTACCACATGTGCAAAAAATAAAATAAAAAAATAGTTCTGAATGAAAAGTAGTTAAAACAAGCACTTATTTATTTCTGTATACATAGGCATTGTAAAGAAATTAAAGTGTATTTAGTGCTAAAACTTGTTTTTGTTTTTTTTGTTTTGGATAGAGTGGGAAAGGATTTTTTTTTTTTTAGGGGGAGGGATTGGAAATGATAAGAGTGGGACAATTGATGGTATATACAGTATATGTGTGGGTGAGATAATGTCTGTAATGATGTCCTTTTTTTAAAAAAAATTAATTAAAAAAAAAAAATTGAATACAAAAAAAAGAGAGGGAAAGGATTGGAACTCCTGCCAGTATTTTTTTATTACCAAAAAGAATTTATTGAAATTTTCATGTATAAATACAGTCATGAGTTATTTAGGGCTCGTTCACGTATTCCTTACTAGAAGAATGGCAGTCACCGTTAGGGCACATAGAAAACAATTGTTTTCTATGCGCCCCGATTGCATTACAACGCAGCTCAAAGGTGCGGCACAGTGAGCTGTAATAAAATGCAGACATTCCACATATTATCGCAACACACTGGAAGGCACTGCAGATCACTGCACAGCGGCACAACACACCGCGCTGCTGTGTGATGACATGAATGAAATGTCAGTTGCATGTCAAATAAAGTTGACAAAAAAAAGAAAAAAAATCGAGAACTAAGTGATGCACTTGAACCCATATCACACTGCCCCTTGCCGCACCTCACTGCAGCCCAAAACTGACAGCTGTCAGCCCACTGATAGAGCAGTTTAGCATGCGGGCATGGTGAATGGGCCGTACAGAAAGAAAAGGGAATTAGTAAACATTTTGGTGGAACAGAAAAACAGAAGAAATAACGAAATCTCAGTAACAAAGATAAACTTTGAGGCAGTGAGAAAGACGTAAGATATTTTTGGGACATGGAAAGTCCCAAAAAATCTCTGGTTAAATACAATTATACGAAAATGGCTGCACCTTTCTGTCCCTGAGGTTGTACAATATTGTGGCAAGGGTTTGGATACAGACCATTCTTCTTTTTTTTTTAGTTAGTGTGGTAATGCATCTTCTCTAACGCAGACTGATTACCCATTTGTTAGGGGGGGTCATCTGTTCTAATGATTCATTTCTTGTGTATAGTGCAGAAAACATTTAGGGGTTTTGGGGTATAGGTGTTACTTGCTTCAAATAAGGGCAGAGGAGAACAAATAATTGGGGTGGGGTTGGAGGTATTAGCAGCGCTGTTGGAAATGAACAAAAGAAGGGTGTAGGGGGAACAAGGTACTCCAAAGAAGTGCTAAGCTGGTCATAAATTTGTCCAGTTCAGCAGGGACCAGATGGATTTCAAACCATCTATGGCCATGTCCACTGGAGAGAACACACAATCGTACACACAATCAGATTTTCCACAGACAAAACCTCAGACTTTTGTCCGAAGGGCGTTGGCCAGGAACTTGTCTTGCATACAAATGGCAAGGAATTGTTGGCCAACAAACACGAACGTAGTGACGTACTACGTGGTTTTTCAGCTCTTTAGTGCCACCCTTTGGGCTCCTTCTGCTAATTTCATGTTAGTAGAAGTTTGGTGAGTGTTGATTCACGCTTTTCATTTTGCGCTTTTCAGTTTGTTTCTGAACGGCCGTTCGTCAACCAGCCATGTTGCAGAATCGGAGGAGATAACGTGTTTTTTATTATTGGCCTTGGAGTTATTGCTTTTACCCAAGTCCAGTCCAGGAACAGGAGGAGGAGGATTTCTTGGACCAAAAATTGGTTGTTTTATTAATCGTGACCAATTATGTCATATGCCTTTGCTGCGGGAGCTCCAGAAGAATAATCCAGATGATTTTCGGAATTATCTCCGGATGACGGATCCCTGCTTTCAACAACTCTTGGCATTGTTGACCCCCCAATATTAAGAAATAGGACACATGCATGAAGCTTTTATTTTATTTTTTGGTTGAATAATGATTTGATTTCTATATTTTTGGGTGCATAGAATGCACTTTTTGGTTAAGTTCTATTGGCAGATAGCACGTCTAATTTTATTTGTTTTCTTTTTTTAATGCACAATAAAAAAATCGAGGAGAATAATAATTGGCTATGTCTTTTACTTCAAATGACAGTTTGGGAGTAGGCAGACATTTTAAAAAATACAATGTAAAATTAACAAGGGACTCCAACATAGTTCTTTAATCTTAAAAACTACGGGATAATGGTGTTGTTATAACTTGCACAAATAAAAAAAACAAAAACATAATAATATTATTCTTGATATCGCTAGAAAAAAAAAAGCCATTGAAAATTTGTTTGCAATAACTCCATCAGTATCACCAGCAAAGCAGCTTCATTATTATCCCATTAAAGAAGAAAATTGTGCGCTGCATTTGGAGATTTCATATTTTGCCATGTCACGAATGTTAATTCTCCATTACGAACTCTAGTTTACAAGCCCGACAGCTTCTGGCTCGTCCTTGCTTCCGAAAATGCATGTTTGTACTTTGGACTTTTGTCCGACGGACTTGTGTACACACGCTCAGAAAATCCGACAACAGACATTTGTCCGCGGAAAATGTTAAAACCTGCCATCCAACATTTGTCTGCTGAAAACCCGACAACAATTGTCCGATGGAGCGTACAAACGGTCAGATTTTCCGCCAACAGCCTGTCATCACACAATTCCTATCGGAAAATCCGATCATGTGTACGAGTCTTAAGGATTGATTTCTGTCAAATAGGCTTGTTGAAAATATTTCTCAATCAGCAGCTGCAGACAATCGGCTGCAGCCACTGAACAGTGTATTCTGACAGCGGAAAGTTCCCACTGTCAGCATACAATGTCACAGGAGGTAGGATTTCTCCATCCACCTTGCTTGTGTGGATAGAGGAATCGGTTCATTTTTTTTCGATCAGCCCAAAACGAAAAAAACAGGTCAACTATAGATAGCCCAGGGTTGTGTGGGACAGGGGTAAGTACTGGGGAGTCATGGCTCCAGTTGGGAGGAGTATGGGGTTCGTTAACTAAAACTGGATAGTGCAAAATCTGGTGCAGCTGTGCATGGTAGCCAATCAGCTTCTAACTTTAGCATGTTCTATTGAGCTTTGACAAAAAAACTGGAAGCTGATTGGCTTCTCTGCACAGCTGCACCAGATTTTTCTCTCTCCAGTTTTAATAAATCATCCCCAATGTCTCACATTCTGGAAAGGAATTGCCCGTTTTCAGTTGGTGAGTGCACAGCATTCTTGTGTGGTATGCTTTGAGTATGATTATTTGTTGTCTTGTACTCCAAGGTCTATCACTTTTTGTATACTTCAGTAGATTTATCGTATAGCCAACCTGTCCAGTTTGACTGTATTTAGACAATCTGTCCTTTGCTATACTGTGTAGTTGAGTTTCTTCATTTATGCTATTTTAAATCTAGGAAACCAATCTTTCGGTCTGCGTGGCAGTTTATTAGCCAGTACAGAGGTACGCCTATTCTGAGTAAATGTAGTAGGTACTGTGCAGGTGTAAAGTCTGGATTTTTACCTGATACAGTTGAGCTAATAAAGGTGCATTGTCACCAAATATACAATAATGTCCATCCATTAGAAACTTTTGGTGAAAACTTTTGAGGTAAAGAGGGTGGAGATTAAACATATTTGGGGAAAATATTTTGGGCATAAAGATTTCATTTGTGTGCGTGTTCTCAGAGGACGTTTTTTGGGATTGTTCAGACAGTGTCTCGTTTTCATATAGGACCACAGTGATGTGCATGAGTTTGTTCCGTTAGGCTGGCCATACATTATACGATTTTCATAATCAATTTCCTTTAGATTTACCTTCAACTATGTAGTGCAAGGGCCTGCCTCAGTGCATACAAATTGAAAGCAGGGCCGGCCCTACGATGGGACCCGGTGGGACCATCGATACCGAGCGGCACTTTCGGGGGGGGCGGCAAACTGACGCCCACCAGCCAGCCCGCTCTGCTGCCTGTGAGGGAACCCAGCAGCTATTAGTGTGGGCAGAACACTCGTTGCCCAAGGTGGGGAAGCAGTCAGCGGGTGAGTGAGCAGGAGGGCCAGTCAGCAGGTGAGCAGGCTTGCTGGCCAGTCAGTGAGCTGGCGGGCAGGGGAGCAGGGGATGACATCATCTCTCACCGCCTGCCCTGCATCACTGCAGTTCCGCCCTCAATGTACAGCCGCGGGCAGCAGAGAGATGACATCATCTCTCTGCTGCCTGCCTTCACTCTGGAACACAGCAAGTAACAATACGCAATGTGTGGCAAGTGACAATCCGCAATGTGTGGTAAATGACATTCCGCAACGTGTGGCAAGTGACAATCCGCAATGTGTGGCAGGTGACGTTGTGGCAAGGGAAAATCCGCAACGTGTGGCAGGTGACGTTGTGGCAAGTGACAATCCGCAACGTGTGGCAGGTGACGTTGTGGCAAGTGACAATCTGCAACGTGTGGCAGGTGACGTTGTGGCAAGTGACAATCCGCAACGTGTGGCAGGTGACGTGGCAAGGGACAATCCACAACATGTGGCAGGTGACGTGGCAAGGGACAATCCGCAACATGTGGCAGGTGACGTGGCAAAGGACAGTCCGCAATGTGTGCCAGGTGACGTGGCAAAGGACAGTCCGCAATGCATGGCAGGTTACGTCCTGGCAAGTGACAATCTGCAACGTGTGGCAGGTGACATTGTGGCAAGTGACAATCCGCAACGTGTGGCAGGTGACGTCGTGGCAAGTGACAATCCGCAATGTGTGGCAGGTGACGTGGCAGGTGACAATCCGCAACGTGTGGCAAGTGACAATCCGCAAAATCTGTCAGGTGACGTGGCAAATTATAAGCCACAAAGCGTGGCAGGTGACGTGGCAAGTAACAATCTGCAATGTGGGGCAGGTGACAATCCGCATTTGGTGGTGGAGTCCAAATGAAAACTGTAAGTACAAACACACATCACAAGTTGTATGAGACATGAGAGCCTGCGAGGGACTTGCCTTGCCAAGCCCTGATTAACCACTTACAGGGCGGAAGGATTTGCCCCCTTAATAACCAGGCCATTTTTTGCAATACAGCACTGTGTCGCTTTAACTGACAATTGCGCGGTCATGCGATGCTGTACACAAATACAATTTAGGTCCTTTTTTTCCCCACAAATAGAGCTTTCTTTTGGTGGTATTTGATCACCTCTGTGGTTTTTATTTTTTGCGCTATAAACAAAAAAAAAAAAACGACAATTTTGAAAAAAAAAACTATATTTTTTACTTTTTGTTATAATAGATATCCAAAAAGTAAATAAAAAAAAAACAAATTTCTTCATCAGTTTAGGCCAATATGAATTCTTCTACATATTTTTTGCAACAAAAATGCCATTAGTGTACATTGATTAGTTCGCGCAAAAGTTATAGTGTCTACAAAATAGGGGATAGATTTATGGCCTTTTTATAATTATTATTATTATTATTTTATTTTTTAATAGTAATGGCGGCGATCTGCGATTTTTAGCGGGACTGCGACATTGCAGTGGACAGGTCGAACACTTTTCACACATTTTTGGAACCATTGACATTTTTACAGCGATCTGTGCTATAAAAATGCACTGATTATTGTGTAAATGTCACTGGCAGAGAAGGGGTTAACAAGATCAAGGGGTTAAATGTGTTCCCTGGGAGGTGTTTCTAACTTTGGGGGGATGGGACTGACTGGAGGAGGAGAAAGATAGCTGTCCCTAATCATTAGGAACAGCAGATCTGTCTCTCCTCCCCTGTCAGAATGGGGATCTGTGTGTTTACATTGACAGATCCCCGTTCTGGCTCTCTGTAGAGCGATCGCGGGTGGCCGGCGGGAATCGCGGCTGCCGGCCACGCACAAGTCCCTTTTATACTCCTATATACATGTATAGAGCCATGACAGGTCCTCTTTATACTCCTATAAACATGTGTAGAGCCATGACAGGTCCTCTTTATACTCCTTTATACATATATAGAGCCATGACAGGTCCTCTTTATACTCCTACATACATGTATAGAGCCATGACAGGTCCTCTTTATACTCCTTTTATACATGTATAGAGCCATGACAGGTCCTCTATATACTCCTATATATATGTATAGAGCCATAATAGGTCCCCGTTATACTCCTATACATGTATAGAGCCTTGACAGGTCCTCTTTATAATCCTATACATGTAGACCGCCAAATAATGAATGTGGGGGCCTTTTTCTGGGAGGGGGGGCAGCATTTCCTGACAGGTCCTCTATATACTACATGTATAGAGCCATGACAGTCCTCTTTATTCTCCTATACATGTATAGAGCCATGACAGGTCCTCTTTATACTCCTATATACATGTATAGAGCCATGACAGGTCCTCTATATACATGTATAGAGCCATGACAGGTCCTCTTTATTCTCCTATATACATGTATAGAGCCATGACAGGTCCTCTATATACATGTATAGAGCCATGACAGGTCCTCTTTATTCTCCTATATACATGTATAGAGCCATGACAGGTCCTCTTTACACTCCTATACATGTAGACCGCCATGACCGGTCCCCTTTAGTTATCATGATATAAAATAATGAATGTGGGGGCCTTTTTTTTGGGGGGGAGGGGGGGCAGCATTTCATTCTTGGTCCCAGGCAGCACAATGTCTTGGGCCGGCCCTGATTGAAAGTGTTAAGGTTTGGCCTCATATTACAGTGCCTTGAAAAAGTATTCACACCCCTTGAAATTTTCCACATTTTGTCATGTTACAACCAAAAAAGTAAATGTATTTTATTGGGATTTTATGTGATAGACCAACACAACGTGGCACATAATTGTGAAGTGGAAGGAAAACGATAAAGGTTTTTTAATTTTTTTTTTTTTTACAAATAAATAACTGAAAAGTGTGGTGTGCATTTGTATTCAGCCCCACCAGAGTCAATACTTTGTAGAACCACCTTTCACTGCAATTACAGCTGCAAGTCTTTTTGGTGATGTCTCTACCAGCTTTGCACATCTAGAGAGTGAAATGTTTGCCCATTCTTTGTGCAAAATAGCTTAAGCTCTGTCAGATTGGATGGAGAGTGTCTGTGAACAGCAATTTTCAAGTCATGCCACAGATTCTCAATTGGATTTAGGTCTGGGGTTTGACTGGGGCATTCTAACACATGAATGTGCTTTAAACTAAACCATTCCATTGTAGCTCTGGCTGTATGTTTAGGGTCATTGTCAGGCCCGGATTTACTCCCTTTGCCGCCCCAAGGCCGGGCCCTTCAATGCCGCCCCCCCCCCCCCACACCACCAGAAAGAGCCCCCAGACATAATACGGTCAAAGACTGCAGACATGATACAAGAGATGGTCAGAGACTGCAATCATAGTACAGG
Organism: Aquarana catesbeiana; assembly: GCF_042186555.1. NCBI lineage: Eukaryota > Metazoa > Chordata > Amphibia > Anura > Ranidae > Aquarana > Aquarana catesbeiana. The sequence goes on from NC_133324.1 coordinate 236,441,372, forward strand.
AGATGGTCAGAGACTGCAGACATAATACAGGAGATGGTCAGAGACTGCAGTTCATATGGACATTAGTAGATAATGGCCGATCGGCCCTCTCACCTGACCCAGCGATACAGCAATGCTTCCCCTGATCAGGAGTCAGCTCACTCTGAATTGCCCGTGGCGACTCCGTTGGGTAGCACCCAGATCTGTATTCCTGCAATGACTCCATTCCTTTCTCCACCAGGGATGGCGCTAGGCTGTGTGGCTTTCCCTCTGGTGGCGCAGGGCAGCGGGGTTCTCTCTCTGATGGTGTTCCCTCAGCACTGCCCTCTCCCTCTGGAGCCCTGGGTGTACTTTCCTGGGTGTAGACCCCCCCAGGACAAACTACCCCCTTCCATTAGTACAGACCCCCCAGGACAAACCCCCCACCATTAGTACAGACCCCCCCAGGACAAACCCCCCCTCCCTTCATTAGTACAGACCCCCCCAGGACAAACCCCCCTCCCTTAGTACAGACCCCCCAGGACAAACCCACCCCCCTCCCTTAGTATAGACCCCCCCCAGGACAAACCCACCTCCCTTCATTACTACAGACCCCCCCAGGACAAACCCACCTCCCTTCATTAGTACAGACCCCCCAGGACAAATGCCCCTCTATTAGTACAACCCCCCCCAGGACAACCCCCCTCCATTAGCACAAACCCCCCCAGGTCTACCCCCCTCCATTAGTACAAACCCCCCCCAGGAAAACCCCCTCTCCATTAGTACAACCCCCCCCAGGTCAACCCCCACCCCCTCCATTAGCACAGACCCCCCAAGGACAGACCGCCCCCACTTCATTAGTACAGACCCCCCAGGACAAAACCGCCCCCCCTTCATTAGTACAGACCCCCCAGGACAAACCCCCCCTTCATTAGTACAAACCCCCCAGGACAAACCCCCCCCTTCATTAGTACAAACCACCCAGGACAAAACCCCCCCTTCATTAGTACAAACCCCCCAGGACAAAACCCCCCCTTCATTAGTACAAACCCCCCAGGACAAACCCCCCCTTCACTAGTACAGACATCCCAGGACAACCCCCCCTCCATTAGTACAAACCCCCCCAGGTCTACCCCCCTCAATTAGTACAAACCCCCCCAGGAAAACCCCCTCTCCATTAGTACAACCCCCCCCAGGTCAACCCCCACCCCCTCCATTAGCACAGACCCCCCAAGGACAAACCGCCCCTCCCTTCATTAGTACAAACCCCCCAGGACAAACCCCCTCTTCACTAGTACAGACATCCCAGGACAACCCCCCCTCCATTAGTACAACCCCCCCAGGACAAACCCCCCCTTCACTAGTACAGACATCCCAGGACAACCCCCCCTCCATTAGTACAGACATCCCAGGACACCCCCCCCCTCCATTAGTACAACCCCCCCCCCCCTCCATTAGTACAACCCCTCAGGACAACCTCCCCTCCAAGTGTGTACAATAGATAGAACAGATGGAGACAGGCACAGGCTTGGGTGGGACTCGGGAGTGAGAGACAGAGGAGAACACGCCCCCCGCCGCACAGAGACCAGCTGCTCCGATCTTCGGCGGCTGCTCTCCTTCTCTGACAGGAGGAGGGAGGGGGGACGGGCTTGAGCAGCGAAAAAGACAGCGGTGGCGGCGGTGACCTGCGGAGGGAGCCGTCTCAGTCTGGACACAGAGAGGAGGAGGAGGGAGAGGAGCACTCTAGCGCTTCAGCGCCCCCACCTCTCTGGCGCCCGGGTGCACTGCATGCTGATGTTAGTGTGGGGGGCGGCGCCACCCCTGTACCACTGCCGCCCCGAGGCCTGGCCTCGGTGGCCTTGTGGGAAATCCGGCCCTGGTCATTGTCCTGCTGGAAGATGAACCTCCACCCCAGTCTTTTGCAGACTCTCACAGGTTTTCTTCTAAGATTGCCCTGTATTGGGCTCCATCCATCTTCCCATCAACTCTGACCAGCTTCCCTGTCCCTGCTGAAGAAAAGCATCCCCGCAACATGATGCTGCCACCACCATGTTTCACGGTGGGGATGGTGTGTTCAAGAGGGAGTCCACCTAAAAAAAAATTATTAAAAATCAGCAGCTATAAATACTGCAGCTGCTGACTTTTAATAAATGGACACTTACCTGTCCTGGAGCCCAGCGATGTCGGCAGCTGAAGCCGATCAATGGTTCAGCTCTCAGCTGCTGCCACCGCCATTCTCTGTGAGGGAATCAGGAAGTGAAGCGTTGCGGCTTCACTTCCCGGTTCCCTACTGCGCATGTGCGAGTCACGCTGCGCGTCCTAAGTGGTCCCCGCTATCTCCTGGGACCTGTGTGTTTCCCAGGAGACAGGGGGGGGGGGTGCGGGAAGGGGCGTGACTCCCGCGGGAGTCTATTCCAGGAAGTGGGTGCAAATACCTGCACCCCCCTCCCCCTGAAAGGTGCCAATTGTGGCACCGGAGGGAGGGAGGAATCAGATGAGCGGAAGTATCACTTTTGGGTGGAACTCCGCTTTTAGGGTGATGTGCAGTGTTAGTTTTCTACCACAGATAGACTTTTGCGTTTAGACAAAAAAGTTCAATTTTTGTCTCATCTGGCCAGAGCACCTTCTTCCACATGTTTGCCTTGTCCCCCACATGGCTTCTCACAAACGGGACTTCATATGGCTTTCTTTCAACAATGTCTTTCTTTTTGCCACTCTTCCATAAAGGCCAGATTTGTGGAGTGCACAACTAATAGTTGTCCTGTGGACAGATTCTCCCACCTGAGCTGTTGATCTCTGTAGCTCCTCCAAAGTTACCATGGGCCTCTTGGCTGCTTCTCTGAATAATGCACACCTAGCCCGGCCTGTCAGTTTAGGTGGACGGCCATGTCTTGGTAGGTTTGTAGTTGTGCCATACTCTTTCCATTTTCAGATGATGGTTTGAACAGTGCTCCATGATATGTTCAAAGCTTGGGATATTTTTTTATAATCTAACTCTGCTTTAAACTTCTCCACAACTTTATCCCTGACCTGTCTGGTGTGTTCCTTGGCCTTCACCATCACTAAGGTTCTCTAACAAACCTCTGAGGGCTTCACAGAACAGCTGTATTTATACTGAGATTAAATTACACACAGGTGGACTCCATTTACTAATTAGGAGACTTCTGAGGGCAATTGGTTCCACTAGATTTTAGTTAGGGATAAGGGGTATGAATACTTTTTCAAGGCACTGTATATGGTTTTGGTAAATCTAAAGGAAACGTGTACAAGAAAATTGTATAATGAAGGATAGGCACACTATTAGTTTGAAATGGGGCCATTGTGCTGCTAAGAAGCTTTGAGACATACCAGGTAGAAAGTCCAGATTAATGCATAAGGACCTAAAGGGACTAGGCACTGAGATCAAAGATACAGATTTACAAGAGCGTAAAAGCATATTGTTTTCATGATTGATGTGTGTTTTTTTAGATTGATGCATGATAAGGACTCCAGAGACTGATGCACAAAAAAATCTAATCCCTGTGGACGGTGTAAATGTTTTAATTTACTATTCTTGTAAATTGCTTGCCAAAAAATATTTTTTTCAGGTCTGGAAGACCTATTCCCTCTTGGTAATGACATGTGTGATAGGCTTAATTTTGGAGTTGTGTCATGCTATATAAAGTGTCCTTATTAAAAGTCAGCAGCTGTAGTGCTTGTAGCTGCTGACTTTAAAAAAAAAAAAAAAAAAGAATTGGGGGCTGGAACACCGCTTTAATTTGAGGTTTCTTTTGCATTGACTTTACTGGGGTCTTGTTTTTGAGAAACATGAACATTCATTGACAGCCAGAGCGAAAAAATATTTTGTGTATAACCAAGGAATATTAAAAGTTTTACTTTTTGAGTTTGAAGCAAGTTTCTGTCAAAACAACTTGTCAGCTGACATCAAAAGTCTATGACACTGTACTGAAGACCAGGGAGGTAAAGATAAGAACATTGGGTGTGCCCTATACTGCATTGCCTAAGGCAGCAAATGAAATGTCACCCTTCTCATATACACAGCACCAGCACTTGTGGATGTTTAACCATTTGAGCTCTGAAAGATCTACCCTCCCTTCATGGGCAGGCCATTTTTTGCGATACGTCACCGGGGTACTTTAACTGACAATTGTGCGGTTATGCAACACTGTACACAAATAAAATCTATGTCCTTTTTTTCCCCACAAATAGAGCTTTCTTTTGGTGGTATTTGATCGCCTCTGCGTTTTTTATTTTTTGCGCTATAAACAAAATAAGACCGACAATTTTGAAAAAAAAAACACTATTTTTTATTACTTTCTGGTATAAAACATATCCAATAAAATAATTGAAGAAATCACATTTCTTCATAAATATAGGCACATATATATATATAGGTATACAGTATGTAATATAGGTATACAGTATGTATTCTGTTACATATTTTCGGTAAAAAAAATCCCAATAAGCATAAATTGATTGGTCTGCGCAAAAGTTATAGCGTCTACAAACTGTGGGATATATACTGACATTTTAGTTTATTTTTTACTAGTAATTTTAACTTAAAGCGTGACTGCAATTTTGCATCGGACACTCTTGACACTTTTTGGGAACCAGTGACACCAATACAGTGATCAGTGCTGAAAAATATGCACTGTCACTGTACTAATGACACTGGCTTGAAAGGGGTTAAACATCTGGGGTGATCAAAGGGTTAGATGTGTGCCTAGCCAGTGTTTTTGTGTACTGTAGGTGCTGCTTTTGCTAACCGCTTCAGCCCCGGAAGATTTGACCCCCTTCCTGAGCAGGGGAAGTGCCTAACGTGCCCGCGGGACCAGTGGACTCGATGTCCGCCAGTCTCCCGGTGATCGTGTCACGGAGCCTCAGAACGGGGAAGTGCCTATATAAACAAGGCACTTCCCCGTTCTGAGGCTCCGTGAAACGATCACCGGGAGACTGGCGGACATCGAGTCCACTGGTCCCGCGGGCACGGTCACGCTGTATGCGGCAGGCGCGCGCCTGCTATCCCCACCTCTTAAAGAGGATGTTCAGGTACGCCCATTTGCCCACTGCTGCCATTGTGCCGACGTATAACGGCGTGCAGTGGTCAGCAAGTGGCTAAGGGTAGTAATGGATTTTCTTTCCCTGCAAAGAAAATCCATTGCACCCCTGTTGACAGGACAGAGCTCTGCGCTTTGTTTACCTAGGCAGGGCTCTGTTCTGTGTGTTTTCCTGACGATCGTCAGGTGGCGGCGAACATCCGTTCACTGACACATGCTGATCTGCATCTGCTGTGGACAGTCACAGCATAGCTTGGTCGCATGCACGCACCCCCTACCCGGAGGTGCCAGATCACCTACCAAGTACGTGATCTGGTGCAGGACAGCTGCCTTGCCACCATATATGTAAGTTATACCAGTGTTTCTCAACTCCAGTCCTCAAGGCACCCCAACAGGTCATGTTTTCAGGATTTCCCTCAGATGAAACAGCTGTGGTAATTACTAAGGCAGTGAAACTGATCAAATCACCTGTGCAAAATAACGGAGAGCCTGAAAACATGACCTGTTGGGGCGCCTTGAGGACTGGAATTGAGAAACACTGAGTTATAGTGTCGGCAAGTGGTTAATGAAAAGTGACTTAATGAGCAAATTCATTATACAATTTTCATATGCAATTTCTTTTAGGTCTGCCTTTACCTATGTAATGCGAGGACCTGCCTGATTGCACACAAATGCTCTACTACATACATAGTGGAGTTGATTTTGGGCTTGTTCACACAGACTGTGGTGACCCATTACCGGCTAGGTAGAATACAATTGCATTCTCTGTGTCCAGCTCACCACAATGCTGGTGTGATGTACGGTATAGAAATGCTGCATTTTCACACAGCACTGGATGGTCACCGCAGCACTGGGCACCATGATTCTGTGTGCAGACCTGAATTGAGTGTACTTTGTAAACTTTCAATAAAGTTCAAAAAGAAATGTTAAATGGTGGTTGACACAGTGCACTGCGATTACCTGCGGTTATGTGCGGATAGCTGCGCTAAATCGCTACTGGACGCAGTCAATTCTATTTTTTCTATCCGCACAGAACCGCATGTATCTAATTCGCAGCTAAACGCAGTGTGTGAATGGGGCCATAGGAAAGCATTGTGTGCTTTTAGCTGCGGTAGAAAATTAGAAAATCTGCAGCTAAAAGCACCATTGGTGTTCCCATTGGTTCTTGATTAGTCTGGTGGTGGGGATGCACATTAGTTGTGGTAGTGGGTGATATGGAAGTTAGGGAAGATTTAGACGTCTAAATCTTCTTTGCCTCTTAGGCCCCATTCACACCTGTGCGTTTTGTAGCTTGAAGCCTGAAGCTAGAAAACGGTGGAGGGGAAAAAAAATCAATTATTCTCTAAGGAGATGTATCACATCTCCACTTCAAAACGCCTGAAGCCAGAAGCTCCAAAACGCCTGAAGCTCAAACAAGTTCTGGAACTTTTTTTTTTGGCAGATTTTGGTGTTTTTCTGCTTTTTACATCGGTGACCTTTTGACCTGTACAAAATCGTGGCAAAAATGTGTCAAAATCACCGCAAAAATCACAGCAAAATCGCGCGACTTTCTGCCTGAAAACGCTACGCTCAGGCATGCATGGGGCCTCTCCTGAACGATTTAACTTGACAAATAGTAACCCACGTTTAAAACATCCGTTTTGCCGCGTTTACATGCCGCGTTTACTGCGTTTTGCCGCATTTGCATTTAGAAGCGTTTGAAAAAAAAATTATTGTTTTTTTTTTTTCAAAATAGCCAAAAATGAAAAACGCCTTACAGCTTCATGTACATGGGATGTTGTTTAACCTCTCCTGAATGATTTAACTTGACAGCTAGAAACCGGCGTCTAAAAACATCTGTTTAGCCGCGATTACATGCAGCGTTTAGCTGTGTTTAGCCGCGTTTGCGTCTGGAATCGTTTAAAAAAAAATATTTATTTTTTGTTAAAATGAAAAACGTCTGTAAACAAAACGCTGCTAAACACGAGTTACCATGTTTAGCAGCATTTACAGGCTGTTACAGGTATTTGGTGTTTCAAATGCCTCTGAACATCGGCCCTGAATGCATTTTTTTGCATTCCAAAAAATGCTTCTAAACTCAACTGCCTATAAACGACTATAAACGTGTACATGTACTGATAAGTTAACAGAGAAGAGTTCAGGGGCAGCTTGAAATGAATGGGCAGCGCTACTGAAGTGCCTGCAAAGCGCTCTAGCAGTGCTGCAACACCGGCGCTATTAACCCTTTGTTCGGCCACTAGCGGGGGTTAAAGGCGCCCTGCTAGTGGCTGAAAAGCACCGCCAAAATGACAGTAAAGCGCCGCTGAAACTAGCGGCACTTTACTGCTAACGCAGCGCAGCTCCAGTGTGAAAGGGGACTAAATGCCTTATAAGAGGGCGGTGATTAGTGCAATTGACTCTCCTAAATAATTAGTACTTGCAAAGACAACCCCTTTCACACTAAAGGCACTTTTCAGGCGTTTTAGCGCTAACAATAGTGCCTAAAAAGCGCCTCTCATGCCGGTGCGCTTGCAGGACGGGAAAAAAAGTCCTGCAAGCAGCATCTTCGGCGCGGTTTGGATACGATGTATACACCGCTCCCAAAACGCACTGCCCATTGAAATAATGGGCAGTGCTGCCAAAGCACAATACGGGCGATTTCAACCCTTTCTTCAGCCGATAGCGGGGGTTAAAAGCTCCCCACTAGCGGCCGAAAAGCGGCACTAAAGCAATGATAAAGTGCCGCTAAAACTAGCGTGGCACAGCCCCAGTGTGTAAGGGGTCTTTAAAGATATTGTTTTTTGATGGCAAATTATTTATCGCTTAGCAGTTACATTTTATGAGTTCATTACATAACTATCTATGGCCATGAGGGTACTTTTTGTGTTAAATTTTTGCTGTAGTCTTACGTGAAGGTGTCAGAATGACTAATGGCAGTCATTAACACCTAGGTGTTGTGAAAGTGTTAGCGGAAACACTGTCCTATTAAGTTACATGTTATCCCGTGTGTCAGCCAGCGGTGGAGAGGGAGATGGTTGCCCTACTGGGGAGATCGATCAAAATAAGCAAGAGTGACGTATCATAAGTACCACCACGTGCACCTAGAAGCTACAGTCCTTATTTCTATAGTCTGGGCATGACCATTCTTTGCAGATCACTGTTGTGTTTTAAGTCATTCAGCTCAAAGTATGCAGTGGCGTCACTATAGGGGGTGGGGGTGTGGACCTTACACCTGCCAGAGGGGTGACACCATCAAGTAGGAAGTGATATCCGACCGAGATGGTGTCGCCCCCATCCGTGACAGCGCACAGATTGGTATACCACCACAAACCACATCATTTACAGGGGCCAATTTCATGTTTGCATGAGTGTCAGGCTAGACAGGAGAGAGCCCGATGTGCCCGGTGTCTACTGCTCTGTCCTGCTGTCACTCCGCAGCACCAGGACCGAGCACTGTGGCAGACTAGAAGGGGAGAGCTGCGCCGACACGCTAACCTGCTCAGTGCCATACTGTCTGTCCTGCTGTCACTTCGCAGAGAAAATAATTATTGGAAGGGGGGGGGGGGCACCATGTTTTACCGCACCAGATGACACCAACCCTAGTGACGCCACTCAAAGTACAGTTTCTGGCTCTGGGGTTAATGCCACATTTTGATACCTGTATCTCCGTGGCCATAATGTAATGGCACCTTATGTATTTAGAAAGTTATGGTTTTGTCTGCTACATGAGGATTGGAACATTTGTTTTCCAGACACGTCTCTTGGAAAAAAAAAAGCGCAAGAGACCAAACGAACAATGAGGTTTAGTCTCCTGAGGATAACATCCATTTTTATTTCTACACCCTCTATTGTAGTGAAAGGTGAACACTGGTCTAACCTGTTTTCACATGTCTTAAGTAATCTTACTAAGTAACTGTAATTGAGAATATACACAGATATACCATGTTGACTTTATGGCAAACAAATTGCAACATGAATACATATTATATGTCTTGGTTTCACTGTAAGCTAAATGTGCTTTTCGTACTCATGGAGCTGCATGGAATGGCATAGGAAGGTGAAAAGAAAAGGCAAATACTGTCCATTCATATCTGTTTTCTTCTAATATTGTGAAGTCTTCATTATGCCCTTTGAGTAGCACTGCTGTGCTGCAGAATTCACAGAGCCTGCCTTCTGAACTACAGTTACAGTGTTACAGTTGTGGAAAGAGACTAGTTTGTCTCACTCAATAGTCTGTGTTAGTACTACAGAACTCCACCCTCTTTCCATAGTATAGTTCAGAGATATGCAATTAGCGGACCTCCAGCTATGGCAGAACTACAAGTCCCATGAGGCATAGCAATACTCTGACAGCCCCAAGCATGACACCCAGAGGCATGATGGGACTTGTAGTTTTGCAACAGCTGGAGGTCCGCTAATTGCATATCCCTGGTATAGTGGGTGGTTTTCTGTAGTCCACAGACAGAACAGAGGTAGCTCACAGAAAGGTACCATCTAACAAGATTACTGGCATAATTAGCATTTTTTTTTTAAATAAAACAAAATAAAACACATTCAATGGTACATTTACCAGACCAAAAGGAAGAAAAAGGAGAATATCATTGTTAAAGCTTGCATACACTTTAAAGTGTGCCTGTAATGTGGAAAAATATGTTAATCTAAGATTTCTACTCAATAGCAGGAACTACAAAGAGTTTGATTTTACTTCCTATGCAAATACCATATTTCTGCATTGTAGAAATGGGAGGGGAAGTACCAACTCTCCCCACATCCAGGGAAAATCTTAATCATTTTCTAAAGTGCAGATGTATTTTAAGGTCAGCTGTGAGGAAGTTTGCACCAGCTATACAGAGAAAAAGTATAAACACCCATATTCTAGGGTTGCTGTTTACTTACAGAATCTTAGCGACTACATAGCTTCTCTGACTGATGGAAAGCAGACCCTTATGCCGCGTACACACGGTCGGACTTTTCATCTACAAAAGTCCAACGGACGCCGACGGACTAAAGCTGGCTGGTAATCCGATCGTGTGTGGGCTTCTCCGGACTTTCAGCAGACTTTTTCAGCCTCAAATCCGACGGACTTTAGATTTGAAACATGCTTCAAATCTTTACGTCGTAACTACGACGGACCCCGAAATCCGCTCGTCTGTGTGCTAGTCCGACGGACAAAAACCCATGCTAGGGCAGCTATTGGCTACTGGCTATGAACTTCCTTATTTTAGTCCAGTGTACGTCATCACGTACGAATCCGTCGGACTTTTGTGTGGTCGTGTGTAGGCAAGTCCGTTCGTTAGAAAGTCTGCTGCAAGTCCGCCGAAAGTCCGCCGGAAGTCCGCCGGAAGTCTGTCGGACAGGCTGTCGGACTTTTGTAGACGAAAAGTCCGACCGTGTGTACGCGGCATTACTTCCACAAACACAAATATCAATGGTGCATGCAACTCTACACGCACATCCCTAGACATAATTGCTATTTACAAAGGGTTTTAACTAAGATACTTTTTCTTTCTTCTACTTCCGGGTTTTCAATATGCACTGGTGAAGTAGCTAGGGTCTCACAATTGCCCCCTGGGAAGGTTACATCACTGATGCCCTTATAAGGACTCTTGCCCATATTTGGTCAGGGACATTAACTAAATATGGGTGTGTGTGTCCACATAAGGTGACTGACATCTCCAGCATCCCACCCCTATGTATACATATGCTGTGGGGTGGGGAATGACCCAGACAACTGGACTGAAAAAGAGCGTGACTTTGATGCTTGAATAGAGGTGAGTTTGGAGGATGCCAAGCTCATCTCTATACACATGATAGATCCCCCCTCACATTACAGGTCTCCCCATGACGCCAGAGGCCCTTCATCACATTAGATACCCCCCCCCCCATCATAGAGCCCTCAGAGAGAGTCTCACCTATTGGAGAGCCCCCATCATATCAGAGTTACCCTTATACATTAGAGCCTCCCCATCACGGAACCCCCAGTCAAACAGGTCAGTAGAAGGCAGATTTCTATCTTCTCCTTAATGCTGGGGGGTAGCCCTGCATGTCACCTTCCCTGGATCAGAGTCATGAGTTGCAAGTTGCAAAGTTGGTTGTTATGGTGCTGCCTGCCAGCCCATTTGCACAATGGCATCTCATGAAACTGATCAAGGGCAAACTAGGTCCTGTGCTGGCGGCACCCCGGAGGAACCCAGACAGCACCCTGGTTGAGAAGCACTGCTATACAGATGAGGTCAGTTAGCCATGGGACATAAAGGAACGATCTATGTACATTCACCCACTATACTAAAAAGAGGAATAATCCCCTTATTTTTGGGATCTTTGATAGAGTGTGAGATGTGCATACCATCTGTTCTAAAAAGGAAGGTGCTACTTATTTGGTGATAAATCACAGCTTAGATCAGTCAACACTCCAATGCTTCCAGGACTTCTATTTTTTTACAGACACTTGGAAAGAAAACAATAACTCCTCCTGCCCTCCTCTATTAAATATTTCATTAGCATGTACATAGTTGAGGTATTAAAAAAAGAATTATGTTCAAAGTGCACTTACCCCTACAAAAACATCAGTTAGGTCAAAGCCGTGTGAATATTGATTGTTTTGGTTCATGGGGGTGTTTTGTACATTACTTCTGTTCACTGTGCCCTAGAATTCTGTTTGCACCAAACCGCCTGGTTTAGCATGTGCGTTTGCATGATGCATAGGGGTGTCATTCACCAGTGTGATTGAAGTCTAAACTGATATTTCAACTGCTGCAGGAACGGAGGACTCGTGTGTGTGTGTGTGTCTCGAGCCTCCCTTTCAATATATTTCACACTGTGCGCGCGTCTTCAGGACACACACGAGTCCTCCGTTCCTGGATCAGCTGGAACGTTTGCCGAGACGCCTATCAAAGTACTCACAGAATACACGGTACCGCTCGGTCTGCTTCTCCTCCTCAGCTGCAGCTCTGTCTGGTTGTTATTCTGTACCTGCACATGTGTTTGGATGTTTAGTTTTTAATGAATAAAGACGTTTTTACACTATGCAAGCTTTTGTGGCTTTCATGGGGAGCCATCCTTTGCAGATTTGACACATGCATTTGATGTACCGAGGCTCAGCTAGAGAAGTCTTTTACTACACATTCCTGCTGACTGGAGATTGGAATCTTTCTGGCAGGATATCCAGAAAGTTACCTTTGATGATATATCATTTTTCCATGCCTGAGGGTCACTCTGTGGCCACTACTGTCTGGTAAACGCTTAGATATACCACTTCAGGTGAAGCACAAATAAGAAATATATGCACTTTAATACAGGGGCGGATCCAGAGCCTAGTCTCGGGAGGGGCACTGCCATAAAATTTTGCGGCCAATTTGTCGGGGCAATGGCTGGTGTTGGCGCTTCAATCATCACAGCACCATGGTTGATGTGGTGTCAGGATGATTGAAGCGCATTATTTATATTATTACATTGTAATGTAAAATGAAATCGTTCAACTCACCATAATGCAGAATCATTGGGAGCCCTGAGCGTGTCACTTGCTACCGTCGCCTGCCACCAGATGCAGCGTGTCACTTGCCACTATTGGCTGCCACCAGATGTGGATTGTCACTTGCCAATGTCGCCTGCCACAAGATGCGGATTGTCACTTGCCAATGTCGCCTGCCACAAGATGTGGATTGTCACTTGCCAATGTCGCCTGCCACAACATGCGGATTGTCACTTGCCAATGTCGCCTGCCACGTGGTGGCCTGTACTTTAGTGTGGACAACATGGAGGGAGCCAGGAGGAGGGTGCCGGTGGGTGGGGCCAACACAGTCGGGGCGGAGAAAGCCTGTGCTGGACGGGCTGGCAGCCTGGCTGGACGTGTGCTGTGCAGTGCACTCTCAGTTGTTATATACTTGTTAGTTAGTACTAGTAGTTACTGCTGTCTGCTGTATTGTAAGGAGGCGCCGCTCCAGGCTGTGTCACACTGTCATGTCGGGACCGGGTCGGTCAGCTCTGAGTCTGAGAGACACTCGAGTCCGACCTCCGACGTGACGCCGTGACTCTCACTCACACATGCAGTGTGACTGACGTCACTCGTTGCTAACGCCAGGGCCGCCTGGCGTCTAGCAACGAGTGCAGGGAAGAGGCTCCACCCACCTCCTTCCTTCAGTGTCAGACAGTGACCGCCGCCGCCCGTACCACACGCGAGTCTCTCTCGGCGCCGCTGATCAGCACATGTGAGAGAGAGACTCGGGCCGGCAGCGGAGCGTCAGGAGAAGAATACAATAACATTCAGAGTTATTTCGGGGGGGGGGGGGCAATTGCCCTGTTGCCCCCCCCCCTGGATCCGCCCCTGCTTTAATATGTGGTGATTGGATTTTTAAGAAGATTGTGTGTGATTTGCACATTCATATTAACTCAGAGGACATTCGATTGTTTGCACATATTCACTTTATGGTTAACATAAGATAATTATTGCTTATGCACTGGAGCACCTTAACGTGAGATATTATTTACAGGTTCATGGTTGTTTTTTATTGCACTATTGATGCGCCCTATACTGTCTGTACAATTGTTTATTAGTAATCTGCTAATTTAGGAGCAGCATCAGGTTGGTAGAGTGCACATGTATTATTTATATTTTTATTCTTGGCGCCGTGCCCATTTATTATTCACTTGACCATTATCACCATTATTTCTTTAATATTATGCAAAGTGCAACAGGAGGTGCTGGAACACAAAAAAAGAATGGGAACACCCAATACTCCCACAAGGACAGGAACAAAGCAGAAATGATGACAGGGAGTCCTCACTGTTGGAGTATCCAAGACATACTATATAAGAATATGTGGGCTATCTCAGCCCACCAATCCTCATTTATAACTAAAATATCACTCTTGGGTGGAGCAATCTTTTATAATAGAAGACATGGGCTAACTTGGCCCACCAACCTCCATTTATAGCTAAAATGTTATGGTGGACTGATTCTTTAAGTATCAAACAAAGAAATGGCAGCGTCAGATCCTCATTAGAATGATAAAGTAATTATTCCATAAAAACAAATAGTACACTTACATGTTAAAATCTTGGTAATCAGCATGGATGGAAGATGGAACCATCACAGGGTTGTCCGCAGTGTGATAAATGAAGAAACCAAACTGCAAGGCTATTAGTGTATGAACCTGTCCTATCCCTCTAGCCGGCTACTGGGAGATCAGCTGTCAGAAAGCCCGCTAATCATCGCCATTCTGCATAAGAGCAACACTGACGATTGGCGGGCTTTCTGACAGCTGTCATGATCTGATCTCCCTGCAGCCGGCTGGAGGGATAGGACACTGACAGCCTTATGGTTTCTTCATCCATCAAACTGCGGACAACCCTGTGGTGTTTCCATCTTCCATCCATGATCCATGCTGATTACCAAGATTTTAACATGTAGGTGTACTACTTTTTTTTTTTAGGAATAAATTACTAATTCTAATGAGAATCTTGCGCTGCCATTTCTTTGTTGAGCTCCCTGGATCTTCCCGGATCTTCACCTGGCAAGCTGCAGGATCCTTGTGTATTGGAATTAACTTCACACCATGCTGACACCATAAACTACCATTTGTTGGGCTGGACCTTGCAGTGTACTTTACTGGTCTGTATTTTTATATAATTGATCCTTTACGTATGCCCAAAGATACTGTAATTATGAGCTCATATGATTGCTAAGAACAAGTCTTCCTATGTATACTGTAAGGTATGTAATTTGGCATTATTTATTTAGAATTATAGATTATTATTATAAATTACGTGTGTTTAATAGCAAGGAGACATGGGCTAACTTGGATCGCATATCTCCATTTATAACTAAATAGATCTTTGGGGCAGAGTGACCTTTTAAATAAGCCTGAAGTTGTTCATGGGCTCAAATAATTCCTAAGAATATGTTGCACTGCTTATACGGTATATAAAATAAGTAGTTTGGCTTTATGTGCATGAAATTGTATAAAATATCTTTGTGTGTGTGTGCTTGGGTCGGGGGGATATAACAAGTATGTGTAATGTAGTTATGATAAAGGTTTTTTAGTGGTTAGAGAAGCAAAAGTAGAAACAGTCTTTGGCAAAGATGTATCAAGTTTAGGGACACTATAAAGACAAGGGATTACACCTGGCTACACTTGTTGCAGTCTGATTCTGTAGTTTACTATGTTTACATTGTACATTGGTGACTTCTGCATGAGAAAGAGGTCCTTGGCAGCCTCAAAACATATTATATGTTATTATTTTGGTGACAATAAGAGTCCTTTTTTTGTTTGAACATGCTTTTTTTTTTTTCTTGCCAATTAACTGGTGATTATAGGCATGCGCAGGGGGTGTGCCAGGGCACACCCTAATCACCCCAAGTACATTATTACTCTGTGTGCAGGCAGAGAGATGGGAAATATCTCCTTCTGACCAGTTCTGCCATTCATGTAGTGCTACTGTACAGGCTCTACCATAAGAGTGTGTGTGTCTGTATATATCACATATACACACACACACACGCATTTGGGGTACGCACCCTAATGCAATAGGCTACACACACCTATGCTGGTGATTCACTGGTACACCAGTAGGTGGCAGCAATCCTATTTATTCCCTCAATCTTCCATTAAAGCGGGATTCCGGCCTAAAAAAAAAAAAAAATTTAAAAGTCAGCAGCTACAAACACTGTAGCTGCTGACTTTAAATAAGTACTTATCTGTCCTGGGTGCCTGCGATGCCCTCGGCTCTCGGGTCCCGGCATCGCCATCCTAGGTAAGGGAAACAGGCAGTGGAGCCTTGCGGCTTCACTGCCAGTTTCCTACTGTGCACGCGCGAGGGGCGCGGCGCTCTGTGAATGGCCCCATGGTGTTCTGGGAACACACACAGTTCCCAGAAGACAACGGGGCCGCTCACCGAGGAGCAGAAGACGCTGCGGAAAAGGAAGAGGCAGATTAGGAAGACTGCCTACCAACAAGGGTTTAGGTAAGTTTAAACATTTTTCTTTTTCAAATTTTTTTAAAAATTTTTTTTAGGTTTTTGGTGTAATTTTTTTTTTCAGGGTGGCCCTCCACTTTAATATCTTTGGCACTAGTTTGTCTTGTTTGTCCAAGTGTCCGTTTTTATCGGGTCTATTCAATAATAAGTGAAGGGAGGTGAATGGTCAGAAAAATCTAAGCCAACGTGGCTGAAGTAGGAAAAAAAAAGCTCTTATTGAAATATTTTTTAGCTGGCCTATATTTTATGATTTCCCTAAAAAATGTACCTCAATTCACTGAATAAGTGCATTAAGACAAAGCTGATCTTTTATAAAAAAAAAAACCATTAAAATATTTGAATAAAATCAATACATAACACTGGATTACATCTTAGTTTTTTTTTTTTTTTAATTAGGGTGAACATTTAACAAAACATAAAAAAGAACACATTCTCAAAAACAATAAAAATGATACTAATTAAAAAAAAAAAAACCCACACAAAACAAAAATTGCAGTAATATGCAATACTATGTGAAACAGTGATGAAGTGCACTAATTCAAGAAGCTAAGCAGCAAAAATAGACAAATATGCATGAATGCCTATCCCTAATTAAAAAAAAACACACACAAAACAAAAACTGCAGTAATATGTGATAATATGCAATACTATGTAAAACAGTGATAAAGTGCACTAATTCAAGAAACAGCAAAAAGACAAATATGCATACATGATTTTCCCCAATTTAAAAAACAAAACAAAAAATAAAATACAATATTATGTGAAACAGTGATAAAAGTGCTTGAATCAATTCATCTGATTTTACATAAACAATAAAATTAGTCCCAAATAATAAAGTGTACGTGCATCAAAAAGTGATGGGATGTGAAGATCACGCGCTCAAAAAACAGTTCTTGAAAGTTGTGAACACAATTGTTCCCACCATCCAGGCATCCACCAGGAATGGCAGTTCACGTTCCACTCTCCTCTCCTCGCCTGCATCGAAATCTACAGCTGGTCAGACAAGGCTTTAATATATGGATCCTTTATGGAAAATCACATTCCACTCCACACTCCTCTCCTAAAAGCGCCACTAGACCTGTTGTGGTCTTTGTTTAAGGTGAGCTGCTAGCATATAAACAAGGAAAAATAAAACATTCCAAATTGTGCTCCACCAATGGAATATTAGGGTTAGTCGCTCCTTGATTTCTATCTCTCTGAATTCCATATCAGATCTCATGGATACCACTCACCTCTCTGTACACCTCGCCCCAGCATCAATTAAAGAAAAACCATACAAACACCATGGAGCAATGATGACAATTCAGTCACAGTGACCCCTGTGGTGGGATGACTATTACACAACATAACTGAACCAGAACTTGCCGCAGACTTGCAGAATGTTTGCAAAGAAAGGAAAGCCTAATGTATTACAGTCCATAAGAACACCAATTGTGACCTTGTGAGCTGCTCTTTAGCATTGTGCTGCTGTAGGTTACATAGGCCTTAGATTGGGGTAAATGAAGTGAAATTTCTAATTTAGCAGTTAAGTGTTTGCTGAATCACATTAGTAGCTCACTGATCACTTTAATTGGTAGCCTGGGTTTGCTTTTCAATGTTTTTAGATCTAAATAAGAAAGAGATTTCATTTTATTTAGAATGCTTATCAAAGTATGTTACTATATTAAAAAAACTGTAGTTATTAGGGCCAACCATATTTACTCTTTACATACAGTAGGTAGACTCTGCCTTCTGTTCAGTAGAGCTGCCCAGTGCTGTGCCTTGTTGATCCAGTTATCTCACTGGAAGTCTACCAGACAGGAAATAACATTAAAAACGATTTATTTCTTAGTAGAATCTAATGATGTGAAACACCCACTATTATCCTGGTTGCTAAAAAAAGTTTAGTAAAGGTAGCCCATAAATGGCTCAACTTTGTCCCATGCAGCTTGTGTGTGGTCTGAGACATGGCATCCACCCCCTAGAGAACAGGTTAGAAACCGCAAGACATTCAAGTAATTCTTCACATATTGGCTCCCAAACGTTTAAGTATGTGAACCCACACCTTGTAATACAGCCCACTCAGTTTAAAATAGAAATGCAAGACATTTGTGTATGTATTAAAAAATATATATGAATCCTTTTTTTTCCTTTCTTTTTATAAGTGATCACATGACCACTATTCTCAGCTGCATAAGGGGTTTGGAGAGCTGGGGGTGGAGACTGCAGGAGTGTATGTCAGCATGTCCACACAAGTCTGATCATTGGAGGGTAGGCAGACTGTGCTCCATGCACAGCCAGAAAACTGACCACACATGGATGTACTCTAAAAAACTCTAATAGGGGAATTGGCGCTGTTCACAACTAAATTAATGAATGCCTCAATATCAAAAATTGTGCATCAGAGTGGTACAACAAACTTAGTGAAAAAAAAAAAAAAAAATGTATATATAATAGGAAAAAAGTGTATATAAAAACACTATGTATACAAAACACCACACAATATATAAAGAAAAACATGAACAATTATGGGTGTACCTGAAACATCAGTAATCGTATGAAAAATGTGTACACCTGAAAGTAATAAAAAATAAATATGTATAAAACAAAAAAGAAAAAAGAAAAGCTAACTGATGTTGGTTAAAACTATCCTAAAAGTGCTGCATAAAATATACCAAAAAATACACAAATAAAATCAATCCATATAGTGAGATTTTGTGTGATAATATTCCGTGCAACCAGATATCCCAAAAAAAATTTTGATATAAATGTCCAATGGAAATAGTTCTATATGTGTGAAAAAACTCTGTGAACAAGTTGTCTGTGCTTTCAAAGATCCCGGATCTTTGAAAGCACAGACAACTTGTTCACAGAGTTTTTTCACACATATAGAACTATTTCCATTGGACATTTATATCAAAATTTTTTTTGGGATATCTGGTTGCACGGAATATTATCACACAAAATCTCACTATATGGATTGATTTTATTTGTGTATTTTTTGGTATATTTTATGCAGCACTTTTAGGATAGTTTTAACCAACATCAGTTAGCTGTTCCTTTTTTCTTTTTTGTTTTATACATATTTATTTTTTATTACTTTCAGGTGTACACATTTTTCATACGATTACTGATGTTTCAGCTACACCCATAATTGTTCACGTTTTACTTTATATATTGTGTGGTGTTTTGTATACATAGTGTTTTTATATACACGTTTTTCCTATTATATATACATTTTTTATAGTTTTTTCACTAAGTTTGTTGTACCACTCTGATGCACAATTTTTGATATTGAGGCATTAATTAATTTAGTTGTGAACAGCGCCAATTCCCCTATTAGAGTTTTTTAGTTTTTTGAACTTCACCTTGGTGTTTTCCTTCTTTTGGGGGGCCGCAGTTCTCATTGGTGACCGTCCTAAGCGCGGAATATTTGGATTCACATGGATGTACTCTAATGCCTAGTATGGCCAGTTTAGGAAAGCAGGGAAACACAAGGGAAGCAATACAGAGAACCAGATACTTTTTAGCACAAGTGCATTGTACAACAGACACATATCAGGAATATGAAATGTTGGGGTAACATACACTTTATCCTCTTCATGCCTGGTACCAACAGACACTCTAAAACTCCTTTCTGATAGTCAATGTCCTTTAGCATTTCAGGATGGGGATTTAGAACATGACCCGTTCCTCACCAGGCTCTCGTGTCCTTCCTGGACATCTAACACTTGATCACCACTATATTCTGTATTTACTTTGCCATATAGGCTAACATTACATGAAGACACTGCTTTATAATTACTGCAAGACCTTGCTCTCGTGACTCTCCAGACCAGATCCATACGCTGACCCTGTGATACAGCCGTTTCCAATATGGATACCATGCCTTGAGGTGAAAGGTATAAAGCACACCTTTCCTCCCACCAAACAGGGTCATCACCAACCACATTTACCCGCTTCTGCTCAGTCTGGCCACTGTTTATTATGTCCCAACCTTGAAGGTTAAAATGAGTGTGCCAAATGTACTTAAATTGATTGTAAATGATCACCCATGTAAAACAACCCATTCAGTTTAAAATAGAAATTAAAGGCAAAACATTTTTGTAGAGATATAAAAAAAAAAAAGAAATACTTTTTTTCTTTTTTTTTAAATCACATTCCCTCTATTATCAGCTGCATAAGCGCTGGGGGGAGGAGAAGTAGCAGTACGCTGAGCATCCCAGTAAATGGCTGTGCAGAGGAAGCCCGTCAGGACAAGTCTAATCATTGGAGGAGAGTACACTGAGTTCCCAGCATAGCTAGAGAACTGACTGTGCTCTCTTGCTTAGTGTGGTCAGTTTTTAATAGGAAAGCAGAAGGACAGGCAGGAACACCAGGGATTTCACACAAAGGAAGCAATACAAAGAGAACAGGATACTTTCTCATACAAGTACATGGTACAGCAGCCACATATCAGGAATATGAAGTGTTGGGGGGTAACAAACGTTTTAACCACAAGAGTAAAACACAGTACAAATGTCCTGCAGCAGCACAACACTGCTCATCCCAGAAGGTTCATTGCTTAACTCCTAGTGTAAGGTTCTTCTTATACACCAAGGTTACACTTATTCCATAGTGGACACTGTTAGCCAAAGACACTGACAACTTGTTTGCTTGAATAAGATTTTAGTGATGAACTTGAGAATTACACGTACATCTCACATCATTCTTTACATAAATGTACAGTTGGCTCACATAAGTATCCATGCGCCCGGTCCCCATGCAGGACACCGGATGCATCGATTCCAATGGGGGGGGATTGAAGCAAGTGATTAGAGCCAGAGGCTCTAATAGGCTTCAAAATAGGGTGTGCTTGGGTGCAGAGCACTGTGAACCGGGCCCACCCAGGTGTGTTGCAATAGCGAATGAATAATCGCAATTGTCACACTGATCCTCCTCCTGGCCAATCAGGAAGCGGGTCCTGAGACCTGGCTGAAAGGACAGACAATCGGATTGGATGCCTAGGAGAGGAGGAGGGAGGAGACGCACGGTGGAACACGCTGTGATGCAGAGGGGGAGAAGACCCATTGGAAGCTGCAACCCACTGCCCATCCGCAACCTAGATGGGGAAAGTGCAGGGCTGGATGACCGGCCGGCTGACACCGCCCGCAGGGGAGATGGGTAGTGTGGGTGACCCGACCGACTGACAGAGGAGAGCGGGGGGGGAATGCCGCCGACCAATCAATCCGGGGTGGGGGGAGTTATAATAAAATAAAATAAAATAAACACCAGCCACCACTGGTCAACAGGGTCACCTAGGGTCTAAATGGTGCTCTCATCAAGGCGTGCCAGTCCAGCAGGATTAGGCAACAATCATCTAATATCTATGAGAATAATTAATTTGCCCATTTGGAAATTCCTGGGTACAAAGCATATCCTTATGTGTTTTCTAAAGATATGTCACCAAAAAATATATATTTAAAGTGTTACTAAACCCAGTAATATGAGAATAGTTCATCTGCCATCCCCCCCCCCCCCCACACACACACACACACACACAGTGCCCACAGCTTGTAAATCTTCTTTTTACATTAAAATATTGCCACTATATACCTTTTTGGCAGATCTGTATACCACGGTTACATGATAAACTGCACAGGTTCTCCAGTGCTGAGAGTTCAGGTAGGAGGAGATTTCCACTACAGACTGTATACATTCCCACATGTGTGATGTCAATATCATGTGACC